>NC_053147.1:3932412-4557412 GCF_016808335.1 Panicum virgatum
CACGCTGGCTGGGCATGGGCGCATGGCGGACATGGTTCTCGCGCGCGCACCTCGCATTCGTCTTCCCCCAGAACGTGCGCAGCTGTGAACGCGAGGGAAGTGGCTCGTACCTCGGTTCGCCCGAGCATCATCGTGTTCCATCCGAATACTTGATCCCGGAGGCCGACGACGTCCATGGCCTACCTGGCTGCATCGGCAATGGAGTAGGTACAGCCACGGGCACCGACCTCTCCATTGCCGTCCAACACGAGCGAATATCGCGCCGCGGCCTCGCCGACGCCGTCCTGTACCACTCATTCGTGCACAACTCCGGTCCCGACGCGACGGTGCTCATCGGTGTTTTGCTCTGGTGGCTAGAGATCGTAGGACCCAGCCAGGCGTCTGATTCAGCGCCACAGCGAGCGAGGCTATCTCCTTCCAAGACAGCAATCGTCGCACCTCAGCCATGGAGACCGTGCTGAGGAGCTCGCATCTCTATGGCGGCCTCGGATGCTGCTGCATGCCGGCGTGTCCGCGCACAACACAGTCAAGATGAAGATCGAGCAGAGCCTGTCTTCTTCGTAGGACGATGCCCCGCCCCGGCGTCTGCCGAAGGATGCAGCAGCGCCGGCACTGCCGGCGTCCTGGAGCAGCGTGGGCGCCGCCGAGCTCCGCCGCTCGCCATCCTGGCGCCATGCGCCCGACGAGACTGGAAACGACCAAGTCAGACCGCGACCTTGTCGAATCTCGGCCGCACATGTCGGATCGAACGGCCCACAGAACCCAAGGGGTGGACGGTACGCTGCCGCGTTCCCGCCGCTGCCCGCCTCCGTATCCTCGCTCCCGGCCGCCTGCGTCCATGGTGCTGCGCCATCTGCGGCAAAGTCGACAGCTAACAAGCCAAACACGTTCGTGCGGTTGGTGCAGCGACTGCGAGAGGCCAGGTCGGCCAGGACGAAGGCATACCGCCCATGTCAGTGCCGAATGTTTAGCTCTAGACCAGACCTCCGCACGCACGCATGCTGTTCCGGCGGCTCGAGCTCTGCTCGTCACGCTCGATGGCTCAGGAGTCAGGACAAGAGAAGACGACGACGCCCATCATCAGAACTTGAGTACCATGCCGCGGCTCACTATTAAATTCCTCTGACGGACCACAATTGGTTGCAACTGAAAATTCAGACCACTGATGGATCAGACTTCACTCGAGCAATACCGTCCACCCCTGCCCGCATACCTGCTTCCCGGAGGCCAACGCGCATGGGTTGCATCGGCCACCGGAGTAGTTAGAGGTGCAGGCACTGGCCTCCAAGGCTCCAACTAGGGCGACGACCGCGCCACGTATGGCAAGGATGTGGCCTCGCCGCGACATGCCGGCCGGCATCCCCGGCACAGGGCACGATGACACTCGGAGGTCCCTGCAGGTTGCGCCGGCTGTCGTCGTCGAGTATACCCCCGCCGCCATCGAATGAACACGGCGGCTGCACTGCTCTATCAGACTTCATTCTTCAGTCAGAAGAGCAATGCCGAGTAGTCTTTGACACAAGACAAGTAGCTTCAGAAGGTGAAATCGACTTGTCCGACAATATAATACATCTGGCCTGGTTCCCAGTAATTCTTCCCAGGTCCGTGTGGAAGCTTTTAACGTATCTTAAGAACAGTGTCAGATTGTTTTTTTTTTAAAGCTGGTGGCACCAAAGGGAAAATAGCATCAACAGAAGGATCCATGAAATTATGATAAACACAGGATCTTCGCTACATAAGAACAGACAAATTTTGAAAAAAAAACCTATATTGATCAGTTTTTTCACTCGAGGTGTTCCTCATCAGACTCGATATCACTCGATATCAGACTCAATTTTGAAAAGAAAAACCTATAGCATCAACTCGAGTTTGTTTGGGATAACCAGTGTGATCAGGCTTTCCAGACTTTAAGAAAGCTTTTAACGTCGGCTCCTGTTCTGGCTCAGCCAGATATCACTCGACCCTTCGATGTTTATTGTGATGCATCAGGTACGGGCCTCGGCTGCGTCCTTATGCAAGATCAGCGGGTGATTGCTTATGCTTCCAGAGCACTTAGGCGACACGAAGAGAATTATGCCACTCATGATTTGGAATTAGCAGCAGTGGTACATGCACTAAAGATCTGGCGTCATTATCTTCTGGGTAATCCTGTGCATATATACTCCGACCACAAGAGCCTCAAGTATATCTTTACTCAGAATGAGCTGAACTTGTGCCAGAGACGGTGGTTGGAATTGATTAAGGATTATGATCTGGAAATTCATTATCACCTGGGTAAGGCCAATGTTGTGGCAGATGCATTGAGCAGAAAGGCAAGTTGCAATTGCACCTCAGCAACACCTATGCATGCAACTCTATGCCAAGAGATGGAGAAGTTGAATCTGGCTATAGTAGCTGAGGGTACACTTACCAATATTACCCTCACTCCAACACTGCGGGATCAAATTATTGCTGCTCAGAGAAATAATATTGGCATGGAAAAGATTAGGCAAAGGCTCAGGGAAAGTGACCTTCGTGTGGCATGTTTTCAGCTTGATGGCGAGGGTGTGTTATGGTTTAAGAATCGGCTGGTAGTACCTAAGGATTTGGAACTTCGGAAGCAGATTTTTGATGAGGCTCACCTTTCTAGGTATTCCATTCACCCGGGTAGTAACAAAATGTATCAAGACCTCAGGCAGCGGTTCTGGTGGACCAGGATGAAACGGGAAATCGTGAAATATGTGTCCGAGTGTGACACCTGTCGGAGGGTTAAGGTGAGCCACTTGAGACCAGCCGGCCCTTTGCAGCCCCTGAGTATTCCCTCCTGGAAGTGGGAGGACATCAGTATGGATTTCATTGTCAGCTTACCCAAAACCTCCAAGGGGTATGATTCGATATGGGTTATTGTGGATCGTCTCACTAAAACCGCGCATTTTCTGCCGGTAAAGACCACACATACGACAAAGCAATATACCCAGTTATATCTGGATCGTATTGTGAGTCTACATGGAATTCCAAAGACAATCATTTCAGACCGGGGTGCTCAGTTCATTGCCCGATTCTGGGAGCATTTTCACGCGGCCCTCGGCACTCAGCTCCTCCGTAGTTCGGCTTATCATCCACAGACCGACGGCCAGACATAAAGGATAAATCAGATATTGGAGGACATGCTTAGAGCATGTGTGCTCACCTATAATCAAAAATGGGATGAGTGCTTACCATTGGCCGAGTTTGCTTATAACAATAGTTATCAAGAAAGCATCAAGATGGCTCCATTTGAGGCCTTACATGGACGGAAATGCAGAACGCCATTGAATTGGTCAGAAGCTGGGGAGAGAACTTTCTTTGGGCCCGATATGGTAAACGAAGCAGAAGAGCTGGTTCGGGTTATTCAGGAAAATTTGAAGATTGCTCAATCCCAACAAAAGAGTTACGCCGACAAGAAGCGTCAATCTATCATGTTTCAAGTGGGGGATCATGTCTATCTGCGGGTATCTCCAATGAAAGGGGTTCAACGATTCGGTGTGAAGGGAAAGCTCGCACCTCGCTATGTTAGGCCTTTTCTTATTAGTGAGCAGTGTGGACCAGTGGCATACCGCCTAGAGCTTCCTGCTCACTTATCCGCGGTTCATAATATTTTCCATGTCTCCCAACTCTGAAAGTGTCTCCGTGTTCCAGAAAAGATGGTTGGCATCGAGAAATTGCAACTAGAGCCCGATCTTGTCTATCCGGAGCAACCAATAAAAATTGTTGATTTCAAGACTCGGGTTACTCGGAATCAAACCAGCAATTTTTATAAGGTTCAGTGGAGTAATCACTCCGAGCGAGAGGCTACTTGGGAGACGGAGGACTTCATTCGGTCTAAATGTCCGGAATTGTTACAAATGTATCAAGGTACTCACCAAGTTCCATTTTCCTCAATCTAGCACATCCATTAAATCTCGGGACGAGATTTCTTTTTGGGGGAAAGACTGTAACACCCAAGTGTTAAACTTGGGTTTAACTAGCTAACTAGTGACCAAATTCTCTCGGTTACAAGTCGAGTCGCAAATCGACTAAAAACTCGATTTCAAATCCTGGAGCCAGCGGAACCCGGATACTCCGGGTATGAATCCGGAAATTCCGGATTTACCCGGATACTCCGGATATTCTTCCGGATACTCCGAGCCTGGAACTTTATATCTCTTGTTTTGGTCCTTTTAATGTTTCCAAACGTTATAAACTCTCTCTCACTCTCTCCCGTTCTCTCTCTCACTCTCTCCCGTGCTCTCTCTCACCCCAAACCCTAGAGACCCAAAACCCTCCCTCTACCCTTGATCCAAGGCCCACGGGAGCTTCACTTGGGTGGTGGATCATCTATCCCGCGTGCTCCATCCCTGGACGGCTTGGGTTCAAGCCCTTGGTGCAAGGAAGAGCTTTCCCCCAAGGTAAATAAGCTAGGGTTAGGCAAGTCCCGTGTTCTAGGGGGTTTGAATCGATTTCCTCCGGTCAATCATCTTCTTATGAATCAATCTACTAGGGTCTAGGTGGGATTCGATTTTTGAAGGTTGGCTTCGCTAGAAATCAGAGTTTCAGTTTTGGGGGCGAAAGTTGTGCCAAACTCGGATACTCCGGGTATTATCCCGGATTCTCCGGAAATGTCGTCCCGGAAACTCCGGGTTTAGACCCGGATACTCCGGGTTTGGGAATCCGGATGCTCCGGATATTAGTCCGGATATTAGTCCGGATATTCCGGGTTATGCAGAGTTATGGGCGTTGGGTTATTCGGTTAATAGTAATTATGATAGGTTGGGGTTAATTTCAAAGTTTCAAATTATTTTGCATACATTCTCATATCATTGCATATGTGTAGCCGATGCCGCCGAGGGAGCCGTGTACGAGGTGGTTGCGGAGCCACAGGAGCCGCAGGGGCAAGCCCCGCAGGAGGAGGTTTGCGGGGAGTCGGCCCAAGGCCCAACTCACCCCAGTGTTGAGCAGCAGACGCAAGGCAAGCCCTAGTGCACATCCTATTATTTTAAGTTATGACACCTATATATGTCTTTAATACTTGTGCATTAAGTTCAGGAATTGTTTGGAACCCTAGTTGCATGATCCGTAGGATTCCCTGAGATATACTAGTATGTATAGGACGGTAGTAGTGCTATACTTAATGTTTGCGGTAGAAGACAAGTGGTCTCCTGCGCTCGTGAGATATAGGATGTTTAGAAGTCGAGTAATTTTCAGTTACTCGCAAGATATAAGATGTATTCATATTCCAGTACTTGAGTTGTGAGTTTGATATTGAATAAATGGAGAATTTAGACAGGACGGGAAATGATGAGGAGACATAGGTATGGCAGCAGGACAGGGTTCCTGGGTGTCTTAGTCCCGTCTGTGTCGGTTAAGGACCGGTCGTTGTGGCAGTGCTGATCGGGGATTGAATTGTACTAACTGCATGCCGGGAGTAGGAGGTAGTCGAAACCGGTAAGCCTGGTACTGCCTTGCTTCGAAAGTACAGGACTCCATCTCACCTCCTGGGGTAGTCGAGTAGTCGCAGAGAATTGGGGATGCATGTATTACCTTTGGTGGTCTCATGTTGAGCTCGGCTGACCATATGATGGTGGGGCGGTCCTGTAGTTCGAGGCGGGGAGGGGAAGGGTTTGTGCGTGTGGTCCGACGGGGATTATACGTGCCGTGTTGGTTAGGTCCACCTTGCAAGGTTAAATCGGATCGATTCGCCGTGTCTCGTGGTTATGAGGGCCTTGATATCTTTGTCACCTCGTAGAAATGAACTAGAGATGTTAGTGATAAATGATGAAATTATTTTGAATCATTATTGTAATGCTCCAACATGATTGTGTAGATATGCCAACATTAGATGAGAGTCTTTCTATATAGAACTTGTGGCTAAAATATTGAAAGTAAGAATTCAACCTTAGATGCTTTTCTGCAAAACATCCACCAGCCGGAGAGTCTTGCATGTCTAGATATGTGGGCTAAGTTATACCCACTGGTCGGGTAAGCCTTGCTGAGTATTAGAATACTCAGGGTTTGTTGCCACATTTATTATTACAGGACACCTGGACGTCGACTTCTGCCCCTATTGTGTCAAGTTCATCTGCCGGGATGCAGAGGGGTGGCAGGTCGAGGAGCGAGACCCTTAGACTAGGGCTTTGTCGGGATGTACACTCGTGGGCAGAGTGTTCAGCCTTTCTGTTGTTGCGCGGGCCGGTCTGACCGGTCATGGTTAGTCAGGGCTTTTGAAGGCTAGAGTAGTTGTAGGATAGTCTATTTGAATTTTTGTACCTCGGATGTAAAGTTTGTAAATTATGCAACTTTTGTAAATTATGTGTATATTTGAACTCGGGTTGTAAAACCTAACGTTTCGTCCCCCTATAGTGTTTGTATTTTCAAGTATTATGTTGTGCTTGTACCATCTGCGCCCACCTTCGCGTGGGACTACCGGTGTTGTTTCGATCGGGCCGTGGGTTGAGAAAGGATCGCCAAATTAAGCCGTTAAGCTAATGAGCCCGATGTATTCAAATGACGGTCATTACACTTAATTAGAGTTTTAATTTGGCGGTTCCGTCACAACTGTTCCGTTCCGTTTTGTTTGTTCGAAGACGGCGATATCAGCCGCAAGACAGCAGTACCGACTTACGAGCTCAGGTTGATAGAAAGAAAAACTTTTTTGTTGACATGAACAGCCAAGGCTCTGCTTCAATAGGGAAAAACAACACAGATAATGGGCAGGGATCAGAGCCAACACGTTCAATTACAAAATCATCTTACAACCAGACTTTTGGTACTGGTGTTCCAAGAGAACAGAATGAAAGTCATAGTAATGATGATAAAGGGGGCGAGGATACACTTCCCAGCAGAATGAATAACATAGAGGGGGCAATCTTGAATGATAGTCCAAAGCACGATATCCCAATTTGCATAAGAAAAGAAATATCTCAGGAAAATAGCTGTAACTCTTCAGGCCAAGGGAAAAAAGAAAGCCTTTTCAAAGTTCTGAACAAGGGGAGAAAGATTTAATAATGGAAGATACTAATGGTGCTGGCTCTATGGAAATGGCCTTAGTGGCGGTCCAGCCAACTGGACCACCTTATACTAGAGCGGCTTACGCAGATGATGAACCATATGAAGTAGTGAATGGACAAGTTAAGAGGTAGAGGAAGGAGTATGAACCCACACTGAGTATATCAGCGGTGGCTGGGACCCAGCCCCGCCGAAAGCCATGAATCTCTTATGTTGGAACTGTCGAGGTTTAGGGACGGATGTAGCGAAAATGGCCTCTCATGCCATATTTCAATATAATGTTTTGGCGATTGATGACACACGCAACACTTGAACTAATGTGTTTGCTTAGATGATATACTCAGGCTTTCAGGTTCAAGTGATGACAAAGAGAAGAGAGGCGAAGCTAGGCCCGAAGGGCCGCCCCTACGGTTGAACCGACGCCAAGCAAATTACACACGTCGGTGCATTGACTTGAGCACGTCTGGGAGTTTTAGTATCACCGGTTAAACCGACGTAAGGCAAAATGTACTCATCGGTGCAATGACAGAGATGGCCTGCGGGCTAGGGTTTGGCACCGGATGAACCGACGATAGCAAGTTTGAATACGTCGGTGCAATGGCAGAAGCAGACCAAGAAAAATGCATACATCGGATGAACCGATGATGCACCGGTTAATGGCATCGGTGCAGTTGTCCAGAGAATTTGTTTTTCAAGGATCAGAGGACAGTTGCACTCACCGGTTAAACCGACGCTAATATTACATACACCGGTCGATTGCGTCGGTTGATTGCCCGTACACGTAACGGCTAGTTTTCAGTGGGCAGTTTAGTATCACCGGTTAAACCGACGATGACAATTTGGGGAGCATCGGATTAACCGGTGTTAAGCACATTTCTGGCAGCTTTTCTCCAACGGCTATATTTGCTTGTGCTGCCTATATATACCCCCAAGGCCGCATCATTTGAGTGTGCTGGAGTTAAAAGAAGTATACTAGAGCTAAAGATCATCTCCAACCACCATAGAGCTTCATTGTACATCATATAGGCTTAAGCACACTTGTTAGAGTGCTTAGTGCTTGATTAGGGATTAGTTCTTGCGAGAGCTCCCTTGAGAGAAGTCTTGCTGCGGCAAGCAAACACTTGTACTCGTCGTGTGACCCTCCGACTTGGTGTGGAGTGGCAACGACACTTTGTGCGGGGAAGGAGGCCCCTACTTGGTGTTAAAGCTCCAAGATAGTGAAGACGGTGCCGTGGTGACGCTTCGAGATAGACGGTGGCGGTGACCTCGTCTTTGTGACTTGGCGTCACTTAGCCTTTGCTTGTCGGGAGCCTTGGAGGCGTGGCAAGACGGTGATCAAGCGAAGAGACTCGGCATCCCACTTGTTCTTTGTGAGCAAGTGGCCGTGGACGTAGGGAGGGACTTTGGTGTCCTAACCGAACCACGTTAAATCGTGTGTCTTGGTGTCTTCACGGGAGTTTGCATATCCTCTCCCTTACCGCTTTACTTACCGCATTACGTTTCCGCATTTACTCTTTCTTGCTTACCTTTACTTTCCTAGTTAGTTTGATTAGGATTGTCTATAGGTTGCAAGTCTTTTGGGGTAAGTAGAGGGTAGCATAGATAAACCTTAATCATAACTAGCATGTGTAGGACGTGTTAGGTTTATCTTATGCAATTAGATTGAGCCCTAGGATAGAAAAGCGATTAGCGACCCTATTCACCCCCTCCCCCTCTAGGGTCGGACACCCCGGTGATCCTTACAACGGACTCGACAGTTGGTGAGCTTCGTCATTTGGTGAAGCGATATCGTCCCTCCCTCCTGTTTTTATCGGAAACTAAAATGAGGGATACCAAAGTGAGGAAATTTATGTGGTCTCTGGGGTTCCATGGCTGTTTTGCAGTTAGTAGTGAAGGAAAAAGTGGAGGTTTGGCTTTATTTTGGGTTCAGGAATGTATAGTTTCTCTGAAGCATTATTCTCCAAATATTATAGATGTTACTATAGGTTCAGAAGCAAATCAATTATGGAGAGCTTCTTTTGTCTATGGTGAGCTGAGGTCTGAATTGCGCCATAATTTTTGGGATCTTTTGCGCTTTGTTCGTTCCCAGTGGTCTGGACCTTGGCTCTGTGCCGGGGATTTTAATGAAGTCCTAAGCAGCGATGAACATCTGAGCAGAGGGGAAAGAGGGGAGCAGCAAATGAGGTTATTTAGGGATTGCCTTGAAGACTGTGAATTATCTGATTTAGGCTTTTCTGGGCCAAAGTACACCTGGAATAATAGGCAGGTTGGAAGTGACAATGTGAAAGTACGCTTAGACAGAGCAGTGGCAAATGGTCATTTTATCCAACTCTTTGAAGATTATCATGTTGAAAATGTCATCACATCAACTTCAGATCATTATGCCATTCTTGTATCAATTAATCGAGATTCTCAGTATAATGATAGGAGTTCCTTTGATAACAATTTCAAATATGAAGCAATGTGGGCAAGAGCACCAGATTATAATGATATTGTTGAAAAGAAATGGAAAGAGGATTTTGAGGGGCCTAGAAATCTCCAATCATTTTGGTCAAACCTAAGCAGAATGGCGACCTCTTTAAAACACTGGAGCTCAAGAACTTTTGGGTCTATCCGGAAGGAAATAAAAAAACTTGAACGACAGTTGGCGATGCTTCGTTCCTCAAGTGCCACACCAGCTTTTTCAGTTGAAGAGAGGAGAATTGAACGAAAGCTATGTGACTTATTTGAATGTGAAGAAATTATGGCTCGCCAACGTTCTAGAGTGGATTGGCTCCAAGCGGGTGACCGAAACACTTCATTTTTTCATGCCAGAGCCTCTGCCAAAAGAAAAACTAATAGAATTTCATATCTATTGAGAGAAGATGGTACAAGGTGTGAAGACAGAGAGGAGCTTAAAGGTATGGTCCGTGATTTCTATACAACTTTATTTTCTGCAGAACGTTGTGACCATATAGATGATATTCTTGAGGCCATCCCGTGCAAAATAGACCAAAGCATCAATGAAATGTTATGTAAACCCTATACAGATGAGGAGATACGTGAAGCTCTGTTCCAGATGGGACCGACCAAGGCGCCTGGTCCTGATGGCTTCCCGGCGTTGTTTTACCAACGCCATTGGGATTTTTTACAGGCTGATATCTGCACAGCTGTTAGGGATTTTCTACAAGGTGATGCTATCCCAGATGGTCTCTGTGACACAACTATTGTTTTAATTCCTAAAATATCAAAACCTGAGAGGTTGAATAATTTTCGTCCAATTAGTCTATGCAATGTGCTTTATAAAATTGCATCAAAGGTCCTTGCTAATAGACTAAAAAATTTCCTTCCGTTTATTATTTCTGAAGAGCAAAGTGCTTTTGTCCCAGGCAGGCTTATTACAGATAATGTTTTAGTTGCTTATGAATGCATGCATACCATTCGTAAACAAAAGGCCAACACCTCTTTCTTTGCTTTGAAAATAGATATGATGAAGGCTTATGACCGGGTCGAATGGAAATATCTTCAGGGAGTTTTAAGTAAGATGGGTTTTGCTGATGGATGGATCCAAACTGTAATGAAATGTGTGACAAAGGTGTGATATGCTATACGAGTTAATGGTGAACTCTCAGAGCATTTTATTCCAACAAGGGGATTGAGGCAAGGAGATCCCATCAGTCCATACCTTTTTCTCTTATGTGCGGAAGGCCTATCTTGCTTAATGAAGAAAAAAGAAGCTGAAGGTAAAATAAACGGTGTAAAAAATGGGAGAACTGGACCAGCAATATCTCACCTCCTTTTTGCAGACCATAGTATTTTTTTTCATTAGAGGTGATATGAAGAACCTTCAAGCTCTTAATGAGGTGTTGCACTTGTACAGTGAAGGAACAGGCCAACGGATTAATTTTCAGAAATCATCACTTTTCTTTGGTGACAAATGTCCGGAACAAGTTAAGGACAGAGTTAAATCATATATCAATGTCCGTAATGTAGTTGTGCAAGCAAATTATTTGGGCATGCCGTCTTGGGTGGGGAGATCTCCTACAAGCACTTTCAATTTCTTACCTGAACGTATGTGGAGGAAAATAAGAAGCTGGAATGGTCGCCCCCTTTCAAGGGCTGGTAAGGAGGTTATGTTTAAATCAGTCATTCAAGCAATCCCAATATATGTTATGAGCTGTTTCCGCCTGCCAGCTGCAATTTGTGATAAGATGAGGACAACAATCTCGAATCATTGGTGGGGCATTGAAGAGGGTAAGAAAAAGATGCACTGGCGTTCATGGGAATGGCTGACCGCCCCTAAAGCCATGGGTGGCATGGGGTTTCGAGATATGCAAATTTTTAATCAAGCTATGTTGGGCAAACAAGCTTGGAGAATTCTAACTGTTCCTAATTCTCTTTGTGCGAGAGTGCTCAAAGGGCGCTACTTTCCTTGTTGTTCTTTTTGGGATGCGTCTCAGCCCCGAAGTTCATCTTTCACATGGCGCAGCATCATGTATGGTAAGGAACTTTTAATGAAGGGTATCATATGGAGAGTTGGAGATGGGAGAACAATTCGAATAACTAGAGACTACTGGGTTAATGATTCCAGCATGCTTAAACCAATTGTCTCCATATCTGATAATTCAAATGTGTATTCTCTTATAGATGGAGCAGCTGGCAGCTGGAATGAAGAGATGGTTCGAGCTTGTTTCAATGAAGATGATGCTGAAAAGATTTTGCAGATACCTCTGTGCCATACGCCTTGTGAGGATTTCCCAGCTTGGCTACACACTAAGTCAGGTATCTACACGGTTAAATCAGCTTACTTTTTAGCAAGGCTAGAAAGCTTCCATGTCTTTTTGGGTGAAAATGGTAGAGGTGAAACATCTGATCAAAGTAAAATCTCTAAGTCCTGGAAACGTCTATGGGCAATTCAAGCACCACCTAAAATGAAAATAGTATTATGGAGAATGGCTCATGACTGTCTGCCAACCGGGTCGCAACTTAAAAAAAGACATATCCTTGATTTTGATGCGTGCTGCTTTTGTGGGCGAGAAAAAACCGTGGAACATGTGTTTTTTATGTGTCAATTTGCTTCTGAGATATGGCGCCAAGTACGAAAGTGTTTCAATATAAATTATAAGATGCATGCTTCTGCTAATATTAGACATTGGCTTTTTGATTTTTTAGAGGCCGCAGAGGATCATGAAGCAACAGTTTTTGCAATCACAGAATGGCACATTTGGGAGTCAAGAAATGCAGTTAGAAATGGTGAGAATATGATGCATCCCCAATCCATTGCACAACGAGCAGTAGCTTACATAGAGATGTTTCTGTTACACGTGACACAACCAAAAAATCAAAGGTGTGAGTCTAATTTCTCTGTATCTAGATGGACTCCACCGCCGATTGGTTGGTTGATGCTCAATGTGGATGCTGCTCTTTTTAAAAATCCATCTCGTATTGGCGTGGGTGTAGTAATCCGCGATCACGATGGGGTTTTCAAAATGGCCTTTTGCAAGGTGATGCATAGGATTAAAGATCCTGAGATGGCTGAAGCTATGGCAGTCCGATGTGCTGTTATTTTTGCGAAGGAAAAAAATCTTCAACATATTGTTGTTGCATCAGACTGTCATAATATCATCAAGATGTTACAATCACAAAATCTAGACAGATCTGAAGTTGGTGCTATCATATGTGATATAAAAAACTTAGTAAGAGAGGTTACATTCTCTTTTATGTATATTCGTCGAAGTTGCAATGAGGCAGCTCATGTAATGGCTAGGCTAGCAGATCAATTCTCTGAATCTGTTTGGTGTAATGAAGCTCCGGATGCAATCCGGGCTATCCTTTGTAATGACCTTTATAGTAATTAGTATGAAGCTGCCTTTTCAAAAAAAAAAGGATTGAACTCTGTACTTTAAGTGACATTTCAATAGAATTCTACTATCAGTGCCGTTACAAGTTTTAGGAAACGTTATTTCGAAGTTTGAGGAAGTAACAGTCTAAGAGGTCGGCAGTAAAATAGTGAAGATAAATATCCACATCTGACAGACCTAGTAAAAACACCCGGTTATGTACTCGTAGGGATTAGTTTGAAGTTTTTACAGATTTTGGAAAAGAAACTAATGTGTCACAATACAACAATTTTGATAATTACAAGTTGCGAATTTTATTACTTTTGTTGCAAACAAAAATGAAACCCATAGCAAGCCTAAAAGAACGAGAGAGAAATGTGATGACGCGAAGAGCTGGGCCTACTTAATAAGTAAAGGCTCAAAGGGCCTCTAGGGTCCAGCCATTTATCACCCTCCAGAGCAGAATTTCGGGCTAATCACCATCTTCTGAATAATGAGATGATGATCACCCACCTAATTGTCACAAACACTACCAATCAGCATACATATCAAAGGTTACCTGATTGAAAATTTCTTGGCAGCACCAATCTTTCATCAAAGTCATAAGAGCAAACTCTTACTCGGTAGCGAACAATTATCAGTACTGGTGTCAAAAGTGCACACTTATATGATCACTTAATCAGTGGGTTTGTTCCTTTGCATAAAATTCATACCTTCACATGAAAAGTGGCCCAAAATATGCACCATTAACCTCACGAAACAATGAAAGGGTACTTACAGACACACAGTCCTGAAGGGTTCAAATGGAGCAAGGATAATAGCACAACAGGTACAAAGAACTGTACAAACAAAATATAAGTGACTCGTTGATAGGGCAGAACAGGCTTGTCCCTGATTATATCCCATCCAATTTCTCCTCATTCCAGCTTCTCAAGCTCGCCCATCCTCTCTATAATTGCCTGAAAAATATGCAAGTATACAACTTCATGTAAAGCAAAAAAAGCATGTCTTGTTTTCCAGCAAAAAGTCTGGAAGTTGCAGTGAAGTTCTCGGAAGAAACATGGCACAACAAAATTCTATATACATTTATGTTGACAACTAGAGATGCAGGTGGTGAACTCACTACATCAGCTCATTTGCTTGCCTACATGCATGCATCCATCCATATAATTATTTCAAGTGTGTTCTGGGTTGACTTGATGACCTATGTTGCCCGGATACGCGGATATGGATACCGGTACACGATACGGGGATACTCCGATACGCCATTTTTCCAAAAACAAGGATATGTGGATACGCCAATATATATAAAAAATAAAAATAAATAAAAGTTTCAGGAACTAGAATGTGAGAAAATAGAAGTTCCAGGGACTATAATGTATCATAAACTCATATATTCATATGTTCTATAATTATTAGAAAAGGAAAGGGGCAAAGGAAAAAAGAACTAACCTTATCTTTCCTGTTCGTCTGTTCCATGAATGGATGTCGGTCGTCTTCTTCCCCAACCTCCGGCACACTCTCTCTCTCTATCTCTCTCTCTATATATATATATATATATATATATATATATATATATATATATATATATATATATATATATATATATATATATATATATATATAGCGGCCAACTTCGGCTGCCGCGGCTCATCCTCTCCCTCTCTAGCGGCCGCGCGGGCCGTCCAGAGGCACGCTCCGGCAGCCGTGGCGGCCCGCCAGCGGCGAGCTCCAGCAGCGCAGCACCACCCTAAATAGTGCTTTAATAGATGTGCGGGCCTCTGTCTGGATAGACCGCGCAGCCGCTGGAGCAGTAGGAGGCACGGACAGGTGGGCGGGCGGAGGTGACGGCAAGGGAGCGACGAGCGATGGGGAAGGAGCAGGAGGAGGCACGGGCGGGTGGCCGGGCGGCGGTGACGGCAAGGGAGCGATGAGCAGCGGGGAAGGAGCAGGAGGAGGCGTGGGTGGGTGGCCGAGCGGCGGTGACAGGCTGACCCAGAACAAACAAAACTTGCATCCCAATGAATTCATTGTGAGATGGGAAATAAAAGTTCATTTAACCTAGAGCTGTCTGGGAGAATCGCAAATAGTGCGGGTATAACTAGAGAGAGAAATAACCAGAGAGAGAGATGGGTGATTTATCAAGTACAGTGAATGATCTTATGTTTTGACACCAAAACAAATTAAGGGCGATAAGATTTAGAAAAACTGAGAAATGTTTGTAGTCCGAAGAGCACCATTTTGTAGAAGCCCATTTAGCTTGACTCCATGCAAACTGACAATACTCATGATATACATTCAACTGATCTCAGTTAAAGATAGGATAGTAGGTGCATAAAGGAAATCCTTTTATCATTCCAGAACTCCTATGTTCAAGAAAAAGTTATATTGTACCTTTGACTTCTCACTAACTTAAGAAATTGCTAATTGATTTTCTAATTATATTCTGTTACATCATATGCTGGGAAAACAATGGAAGCTTCCATCAATATTGCTGGTACAAATAATGCATAGGTGACAGCAATATGTATTATGATGGGAAAAGGTAGTACCCTTTTGCTTGTTTCTTGAAGCTCTCCAGCAAGAATAAACTCATCCAATATCAAGTAGACCTATAGCACACAGCCAAAAAGGTCAAAAAGCAAATATGCAAACGAATTTCGGCTACAAGAACAATTTATCAAAAAGTTAGAAGGTCTAGCAAAATCAACGACAGTTAGATACTTTAGTTTCTTTTCATAAAGACAAAAAATTAGAACGATAAGCAGTCAAATTTGACCTTAATTGTAGCAAACATAAAGTTCACAATGTTTATTTTCAAGTCAGTTTCAAGTAGACTGTTCTCACTTCTAAGATTTGAAGATTTCTTTTTTAATGTCTAATGCAACTACAATTTTGAGTTTTGACAATATTGAGCACAACTTTGGAGATTTCCATATATGCAACCTCCCAATGCATAGGTAATCGTTTACTGAATAGGAGTACACTAGGCAGTGTAAATACTGGAAATTTCCATAAATGCTACCTCCCTATGCATAGGTAATTGTTTATTGAATACAATAGGCATGGTGTAAACGTACGTTTAAAGATTATCATTTGATAACCTGAAGGCGTTATCTATTTATTGACACATAAAAAATGGTGATAAACATAGTACTAGAGTATTGGGAAACTGGGATAAAGTAACTAAAGATTGTTAGGTTCAAATACATGGAGTATGCAGGAGTAACATATTATATCGTTTGCAGTTTTCCAATGGCCCCTTCTATCATCTACGTTCAGTTCTATAACATCTTAGCGAGTAACAGATGACAAGTAAACAAAAGCAACACCAAATAAGTGCTAGCACATAGGCATGAATTTGGTCATAAAAAAATTGACTGGCTAAGAAAATATTTAACCCTAACATATTAAATTTCTGTCAGTTGACAAAGGAAACTCTTTCGAACGGTTATTTAAACTGCATAACAGACCAAATGTAAACACAAGTAATGCTGAAAAAAGAAAAACTTAAGCAGAATACAGTAGCACTAGTTAAAACACACGGAAATTTGGTTAACAATGAACTTGTTGAGAACACTCAAATAGAAATTAATCTTTATTTAAATATAAGATGTGATATGATCAATACTTCAAAAATATTGCAGATTGCTAGATTAGCCTAGTGAGACAGCAGTTACCTTGTGGAAGTTAAATACTAAATCAAGTTCACAAACATTGCTGAAGAAATGGTCCAATATCTCGACAAACAAATGGATACATTCCAAATATGCCAACTCATTGTCAGTGATATCCACGCAGATTGAGAAAAAAAGACCTGCATATCTCCTGTAGATGACTTTGTGTGTACGGAACTGAAAGAGAAGTCCCACCATTAGTTACAAGGGGAATAACGTAATTGAAGGAAGCTACACAACTGGCTATCACACTGATATACAAATAGAAAATATAGTATGCACAACCCATCTTCATCTAGCAGTGTTTTAGAAATTGAACACTACTAAAAGAGAAATTTTAGAGATTTAGGATATATAAGTTTATCATACAATACCAATATTGAGCAGTACTCTTAGTGATAAATCTTGAAAACATATCCTAAAGAGGCACTTGTAATATCTACAGTACAGATCTTCTTCTCTATTTCAAATCAGTCAGCAGAGTGGTTGATCTTGCTTCTCTTTCATGGTCATATTAGATATCTAATCATGAGTTTCTGGAAGTTAATTATGGATAGGTTTTTAGTGTTGTAGGGGGATCTTTACTGTAAGAATAAAAGAGGGAGCAGCCAAGAGATGAATGGATGATTACATGACAACAAATAAAAATTGGCATGAAGGTAATGCATCCCCAAAATAATTCATGGATAGTAAACAACCTCATCTGTCAGATATTCACATACTAACCTACATCTCCATCCTAAGGTCCTGTTTGTTCCAGCTTGGAGTTGTGAATTGTAGGTTTTATAATCTCGAGCTGAAATAAACAAGCAGATTTCTCATCCTAAATTGCAACAGTCCAAAGAGACAAATTGTTACAATCCAACATTCTGCCCCCCCCCCCCCCCGAGGTTGCAGATTGTTCTGCTTTTCACAATCTAAAAGCTAAAGCATATGACCTAACTCACGTATTTTAACTCAACAGCAAGCAAGATTTGATCTTGCCTTTAATCAGATCAAGGACACAACATTTATGTTTTCTGACAACAAAAGCAAGAGCGCGAACCACCCACCTCGACGAAGTTGGTGAACTTGGGGTCCCGGTTGACCACGAGCCGATGCACCTGGATTCACATCAACCAAGAACCAAGAAAAAATCACCACGGGATCAGCAATGCCCAATTCAAAGCTGGAGCCCAGCACCAAGATCAAATCTTTCTTGCCCAGCAGGCTCACCGCTCACCTCGTACTCGACCTTGTGCTTCTCCGAGTCCTCGAGCGGGACGTAGTACTTGGCCAGCCGCGTCTTCCCCTGCCGGTTTTGCAGCAGGATGAACCGGATCTGCGCCGGCGAGGCAGATTGAACCAAGGTGAGGAACAAGAATGGGTCAATGAAAGAACTGTGACGATGGGATGGGTGTTCGTTACCATGGCGGAGGACGATGTTGATGCTTCAGAATCGGGAAGAACAGGGGCGCGATTCGGGCGCAGGGGAAGAAATGAGAAGGATTTTTGGTTTCTCTATTCTTTTCGTTTCCCTTTCCAAATACGCTAAAATGTTGTTGGGCCATACGGTATGCTACCTAAGCAGCCCAAGTGCTAACGTTCTGGGCTTTTGGCATACCCAAAGGGTCCACAAACATATGGAAGGGAATTAAAAAAGAAACAAGTTAGTTTAATTAAAATTGCTGACGGTCAAACACACTATACGCAAGAATTTAGCGTAAGAGAGACACGAAAATCGAAGGGTTCTTTTCAAAATTTATCATGCTTTACTTGCTCAAAAAATATTCACGTTGCCTGTGCAACCAACCTGAAGATAATTCCATGAGAAAAAAAGTAAGAAATCATCATCATCGACGTCATATTGAATGATACACTACGGTATGAGTATATGACAATAAAATGGGAGCTCAATGGATAAGACCTCTGTGAGATGGCACTCTCAACTAAATGGGAGGAAACTGTGGCGATTTAATATTTTGTCACTAGTTATTAGGCCATGTAATAGACGGAGAATTAGTTAACCTGACAAAGTAGTATTTTGCCACTATTTCTCATGTCCAACACTCTGAATTCACGGATGACGACCATCAGTATATTACGGTACAATACAACACATTGTTCCGTGCACGTAGTAAATAGAACATGAAAATAAGTACACAAAAATCAGATATATTGTACTACTATGTGTGACTAGTTGGGACCTAGTGGCCACTCGCGATGGCTCGCTTATTCGAGCAGCAAGTTGTTCACCAGATGAAGGCAACATGGACTCACTATGTAAGAAAGACTTATAGGAGACACCAGATGATGGCAACATGGACTGGTCCATCTAGGTAGCTTGGTTCTCAGAAGAATGCTGCCATGATTCATTTTCATACGGTTCATTTGTCATTTCCGAGAAAAAATATTTTTATTTGGTTTACGGATCTGTAATAAAAACCATGCCGCCTCCCTGCTGTTTGAGAAGCTGGTCTGCATCTTTTGATTTATGTAGCAAAAGTACAAAACTAACATAGGTATTCCAAATTTATTTGAAAGATATGGATCAAACTTTACCTTAGCATAGTTAATCTTTATTTGGTTGGAATTTATATAGGGTCAATCTCTGATATGAGTGTAAAATAGCATGTGTTGGGAAACATGAAACTGTGAAAAGTCGATAATATTAACTAGAACGGCATTTTGCGTAACGAATTTGGGAGGATAAATGAGCTAGAATGGTATGCTATCGTAATTAATTACATGATCTAAAATATAATATTGCATCCTTGGTTGCACGGCATGCATTAACATATAACAAAGAAAAAAGACAATTCATTCGCACTTCAATCGATACCGCCACACTCTTTTCTTTTCCTTGAGAAATTGACCCACATTTATACATCACAAGGGGCAGCTATAGTTCTGTATTTTCGAAATCTTCCATTCTATATTTTCAGGGCTTTCATATCTATAGTTCTGTTATCGTGATGTCAACTGTGTATTATACAGATCATTGACGTTTTGGAATAGTTGGCTCAACCTGCTGTATACCAAAAGAAATAGAAAAATCCAAAGTTATTTTTAAGAAAGCATGCATGGAGTACCCACAGCCAAAAAGTTCGCTAGCAGTTTTGATTGGGGCATACAGAGCGTTAATTAAACCTAGCTTTTTGTTACTGAAGCATGCGTGCATTTTGACACAGAAAAGGAAAGGATATATACCTCTTTCTTCATATAGGAGAAGCAAGAACAATACATTATGTTACCTCACAAAGATTTGGCCAACAGTTGGCTTGTTGCTGCCATTCTCATCATCAAATGGTCCAGCATTATATTACAGCGCACGACAAGTAGAGCGTGACAACCGGCCCGTATCTGATTGCATATCTTTGCTCGTGACCTTGACAGCTATGCTGGTTACTCGTATCCGTTTTATAAATATGCAATGCAATCACGGTCCTGCAACCACAAGTTCAGTTAAATTTCAGTTGAAATCGTACGTGCTCTCGAATAATAAATCTGCAGTGAAACGTTATGAATTTGTCGTACTATATATCCGCTGGCAGGAGAAGACGGGCTACTTCTTCTGCCTGGAGGACCGCGCCCTGCTGTGCCGGCCCTGCGACGTCGCCGTCCACGCCGCCGGCGCCCACGTCGCATCCCACCGGCGCTTCCTCATCACCGGCGTCCGCGTCGGCGGCGGCGTCGTCGTGAGCCCAGCCACCAGCAGCGGCAACGGGAGCAGCAGCGCTCCCGACAGCTCCGGCAACCCGACGACCTTGCCCGACAAGGCGCGGCCATCGTCGTCGGTCAGCGCAGCGGCGGCGACAGAGGGCCTTGGCGGTCAGCAGTGGCCGTGGAGTGAGTTCTTGGCGGACGACGTTGGCGTTGGGATGGACCATCCGGACCTGTGCTGCCCTGCCGAGATCTCCGAACCTGGCTCGTCCAGCCTGACGGGATGACATGTATGTTCAGAGATCACTAAGCTAATAAGCTGATAACACTTCATGGCATCAACTGATCCAACAAATGTAGTATCAGCCTATCAGGTGATTTTGTTAGCTTTAGCGTCCTGTGGGCCATCTACTTCAAAGTCGAAACAACAAATTAACAGAGCATCGAGCAATCAAATTGCGGTGTCAATGTATCTGATTGATTGGTACGGTCTGCCGGTGTGGCGGCGCTCCGGCGAGGCGCTGCATTAAGCGGAGGATCGGAGTGCTTTACCCTGACACGGGGGATCGAGGGGTGTCTATTTATCGCTTTAAGCGATTTCTCCGGCTCCCATTGCAGAAGGCGCCCCGCCCCGCGTCCTCCGCCCCCGCACCTTCGTCCTCCACCCCGGCCGGCGGCTCTCGCCGCCACGCCGTCCGCCCACCAACCACCGTCGGTGCATCCCCGCCCTCCCCTAACCTCTCTGGCGCCACGCTCCCGCCCGGGACCTGACCCGGCCGCCGGCGCCCACCACCCCGGCCGCCGGCGCTCCGCCGCGCCGCCTCGCCCACACACCACCACCCACCGCCGGTCGATTCCTCCCCCCACCACCTTCTCTTCTAGGTCCGGTGGACATGGAGCCCGCCGCCGCCACCCCCAGCAACCCCGGATCCTAAGGCCGCCGTTGCCCTCCACCACCCCGACCGCCGGCGACCTCGCTGTCAACCGCTCCCCTCACCAACCACCCTCGCCGGCCACACCATGCCCCTCCCATAGCTCGCCGGCGGGCACTCCCCGCTCCCCTGGCTGGAGGTAGAAGATAAACAGTACCTTCTGCCAGAGTCGCGCGTGCGATAAATAGACACGGTGGGGATCGACCCTAAGAGCACTCCAACAGCTCACGTATAATTTTAGCTAGAATTGAAGATTTAGGGGTACTTAAAAAAATAAATAGAAAGCTTACTACAGGGTGGGGTAAACCAAAAGACTCTGTATCTTTACTCTCTATATTTAAAAGTGGGCCCTGGTGCGTGGACGTTGCCGCTAGCACGCGTCGACGCCGCCGCGAGCAGAGCAGACGCGTTGGCGCAAGATCGAGGCCTGGTGCTACGTTTTGTCGCCGAGCAGGAAGGAGCCTGATCAGGGCCCTCGTAGGTGCAGCACTGAAAGAAGGTCGCCGTGTCTCAGGTACATCTCGTCATCTGTGCTGCACATGCAAAAGAAGAGAAGGCCCAGCAGCAGTCTCCGTCTGCCCAGTGCGGTGGGGTCTGCCCCGAGCAACAGCCGCCCTAAGCGGGAGGAGCCGGACCGGCGGCGCGCAAGCAGAAGAGACAGGGCGCGCGAGCGCGGGAGTGGCGCGGGAGGGTGGGATGGGATCTGAGCGGGATTTGGGGGGGAGATGCCGAGTGCGGTTCCCGCGCCTGTAGTACTGGCTGGTGGCGGCCTTCTTCGCCGCCGGGCAGGTGGACACCCCCTCGGAGAGCTGCAAGGTCGCCGCCGACCGCGTGAGGTTCGAATTGAAGCACGGCGCTCACCCTTCACCGACGGTGGTCATCGGACCCAGGACCGGCGATCCGTAGTCGCCGTGGGCTCGCTGGAATCGCACCGGAGCGCTGTGTCCGGAAGCGCGGCGCTCCAAGGCATGGAACTGCGGCTCATCCGTTGTTCGCCACAGCGGGCAGGGCGCCTGCCTGCCGCCTGTCCAGTTCCTCCGGCCGCTGGCACTACAGCTCTATGGCTACGACCACTTCGGCGACGCCCGCGTCGTGGTGGAAGCCGGCGTGTCCGAAGCTCCAGGGCGCGATGGGCCTGCCTCCCGAGAACGATAACGACCAAGCCAGACCGCGATCTTGGCCAATCCAGGCCGCACATGCCGGATTGAACGGCCTCCAGGTACCCAAGGGGTGGACGGTAACATTTACCGTCCACCCCCGACCTCGGTAACTTCACGCCTACTAGGCTCGCCAGAGCGCCGCCGCGTTCCCACCGCATACCTGCTCCCGGAGGCCGGCGTCCATGGCGGACCCGGTTGCATCGGCCACCGGAGTAGTTAGAGGCGCATCCAGTGGCCTCGTTGACGCCGTCCTGCGCCACGCATTCGTGCCCAACGCCGATCCCGTCGCCATGGTGGCGTTGCCGATGAGACGACGACGCAAGGTGTTTTTCTCCGGCGGCTGGAGCTCGGGGGACCCGGCCGGGGCGTCTGATTCGGCCCTGCTCACTCCAGATTGAGTCGAGATCAGAGAAGGCGGCAATGCCTTCATCATCGGAAGCATGCCTTTTGGGGGGAGATTGGTCGCGATTGAAAATTCAGCGCCAGATTAGCTGCAGTCCTGACCTCCAGATTAATAGCAGCTATGCCATGTCATCTACTGACCACCAGTGAGATGGATGCAGGTTCTTCAGCCTGCAGAACGTTGATGGAAGCCTTTGGCATAATGCTGAACAATCTGAATTCTGAAACGACTGAAGCAGGTGCGAAATCGATTTGCACAACAATTAGAATTCAGAAGCTTTCTGTCGCTCACCGTTGGAAATGATTCAGCAGCTTGAGGGCTTGCGGCGGGGCGTGGAGCGCCGGTCGATGAATAGGCGGCGCGCCGGACATGGAGCCCTGCCCCCTAGGTCGCCGCCGCCTGGCGCCTCCAGTACACGGAAACACGCCGGCAGCCGACGAGGGCCCGCCCAGCATCCCCAACCAATGGCGCGGACGTCGAAGCCATGGAGACCGCCCTGAGGAGTGCGTTCCTGGACGTGTGGTCCAGTCACAGCCTCTGCAAAACAGGCGAGCTCCATGGTTTACTTTATGGCTGCCTCGGACGCCGCGGCATGCCGGCCGGCATCCCCGGCGCAGGGCACGAAGACGCGCAGAGGTCGTTGCCGGTTGCGCCGGCTGTCGTCGTCGACTATACCCCCGGCCGGGATTCCATCGAAATTACGCGGCGGCTGCACTGCCCTGCCGGCGTGCTCGAGCAGCTTAGCCGCTGTAGAGCTCCGCCGCTCGCCATGCTGGCGCATTGCGCTGCGCCCGACCTCCGTCCGGCTCTCGAGACCAGTAAAGACCAAGTCAGACTGCGACCCTATCAAATCCGTGCCGCACATGTCTGACCGAACGGTCTCAATGACCCAAGGGGTGGACGGCAAATGAACTACCGTCCACCCCTGACCCCGGCAGGCCCTACACGAGCGCCGCCGCAGCTTCGTTCTCCGGCCCGCCACACCGCCGCCGCTACCCTCCATATTCCTCCAAGCAATCATCCGCTAAACTCTTGTGCTCCCCGCAACTACTGGGCGCCGCGAGCTTGTGCTCGCACGCTGGCTGGGCATGGGCGCATGGCGGACATGGTTCTCGCGCGCGCACCTCGCATTCGTCTTCCCCCAGAACGTGCGCAGCTGTGAACGCGAGGGAAGTGGCTCGTACCTCGGTTCGCCCGAGCATCATCGTGTTCCATCCGAATACTTGATCCCGGAGGCCGACGCCGTCCATGGCCTACCTGGCTGCATCGGCAATGGAGTAGGTACAGCCACGGGCACCGACCTCTCCATTGCCGTCCAACACGAGCGAATATCGCGCCGCGGCCTCGCCGACGCCGTCCTGTACCACTCATTCGTGCACAACTCCGGTCCCGACGCGACGGTGCTCATCGGTGTTTTGCTCTGGTGGCTAGAGATCGTAGGACCCAGCCAGGCGTCTGATTCAGCGGCACAGCGAGCGAGGCTGTCTCCTTCCAAGACAGCAATCGTCGCACCTCAGCCATGGAGACCGTGCTGAGGAGCTCGCGTCTCTATGGCGGCTTCGGATGCTGCTGCATGCCGGCGTGTCCGCGCACGACACAGTCAAGATGAAGATCGAGCAGAGCCTGTCTTCTTCGTAGGACGATGCCCCGCCCCGGCGTCTGCCGAAGGATGCAGCAGCGCCGGCACTGCCGGCGTCCTGGAGCAGCGTGGGCGCCGCCGAGCTCCACCGCTCGCCATCCTGGCGCCATGCGCCCGACGAGACTGGAAACGACCAAGTCAGACCGCGACCTTGTCGAATCTTGGCCGCACATGTCGGATCGAACTGCCCACAGAACCCAAGGGGTGGACGGTAATTGAAATACCGTCCACCCCCGACCCCCGCAACACCGTCCACAAGCGCCGCCTCCGCTCGGTGCCCCGGCTCGGCACGCCGCCGCCGCGTTCCCGCCGCTGCCCGCCTCCGTATCCTCGCTCCCGGCCGCCTGCGTCCATGGTGCTGCGCCATCTGCGGCAAAGTCGACAGCTAACAAGCCAAACACGTTCGTGCGATTGGTGCAGCGACTGCGAGAGGCCAGGTCGGCCAGGACGAAGGCATACCGCCCATGTCAGTGCCGAATGTTTAGCTCTAGACCAGACCTCCGCACGCACGCATGCTGTTCCGGCGGCTCGAGCTCTGCTCGTCACGCTCGATGGCTCAGGAGTCAGGACAAGAGAAGACGACGACGCCCATCATCAGAACTTGAGTACCATGCCGCGGCTCACTATTAAATTCCTCTGACGGACCACAATTGGTTGCAACTGAAAATTCAGACCACTGATGGATCAGACTTCACTCGAGCAATACCGTCCACCCCTGCCCGCATACCTGCTTCCCGGAGGCCAACGCGCATGGGTTGCATCGGCCACCGGAGTAGTTAGAGGTGCAGGCACTGGCCTCCAAGGCTCCAACTAGGGCGACGACCGCGCCACGCATGGCAAGGATGTGGCCTCGCCGCGACATGCCGGCCGGCATCCCCGGCACAGGGCACGATGACACTCGGAGGTCCCTGCAGGTTGCGCCGGCTGTCGTCGACGAGTATACCCCCGCCGCCATCGAATGAACACGGCGGCTGCACTGCTCTATCAGACTTCATTCTTCAGTCAGAAGAGCAATGCCGAGTAGTCTTTGACACAAGACAAGTAGCTTCAGAAGGTGAAATCGACTTGTCCGACAATATAATACATCTGGTCTGGTTCCCAGTAATTCTTCCCAGGTCCGTCCAGCCTGACGGGATGACATGTATGTTCAGAGATCACTAAGCTAATAAGCTGATAATACTTCATGGCATCAACTGATCCAACAAATGTAGTATCAGCCTATCAGGTGATTTTGTTAGCTTTAGCGTCCTGTGGACCATCTACTTCAAAGTCGAAACAACAAATTAACAGAGCCTCGAGCAATCAAATTGCGGTGTCGATGTATCTGATTGATTGGTACGGTCTGCCGGTATGTGGCGGCGCTCTGGCGGGGCGCTGCATTAAGCGGAGGATCGGAGTGCTTTACCCTGACGCGGGGATCGAGGGGGTGTCTATTTATTGCTTTAAGCGATTTCCTCGGCTCCCATTGCAGAAGGCACCCCGCCCTGCCCCGCGTCCTCCGCCCCCGCACCTTCGTCCTCTGCCCCGGCCGGCGGCTCTCGCCGCCGCGCCGTCCGCCTACCAACCACCGCTGGCGCATCCCCGCCCTCCCCTAACCTCTCCGGCGCCACGCCCCCGCCCGGGACCTGGCCCGGCCACCGGCGCCCACCACCCCGGTCGGCGGCGCTCCGCCGCGCCGCCTCGCCGCCCGCCCACAAACCACCGCCCACCGCCGGTCGATTCCTCCCCCCACTACCTTCTCTTCTAGGTCGGGTGGACATGGAGCCCTCCGCCACCGCCGCCGCCACCCCAGCAACCCCGGATCCTAAGGGCGCCGCTGCCCTCCACCACCTCAGCCGCCGGCGACCTCGCCGTCAGCCGCTCCCCTCACCAACCACCCTCGCCGGCCACACCTTGCCCCTCCCCCCTCCCCTAGCTCGCCGGCGGGCACTCCCCGCTCCCCTGGCTGGAGGTAGAAGATAAACAGTACCTTCTGCGATAACTCCGCGCGGAGTCGCGAGTGCGATAAATAGACACGGCGGGGATCGACCCTAAGAGCACTCCAACAGCTCACGTATAATTTTAGCTAGAATTGAAGATTTAGGGGGTACTTAAAAAAATAGAAAGCTTACTACAGGGTGGGGTAAACCAAAAGACTCTGTATCTTTACTCTCTATATTTAAAAGTGGGCCCTGGTGCGTGGACGTTGCCGCTAGCACGCGTCGACGCCGCCGCGAGCAGGCGCGTTGGCGCAAGATCGAGGCCTGGAGCTACGTTTTGTCGCCGAGCAGGAAGGAGCCTGAGCAGGGCCCTCGTAGGCGCAGCACTGAAAGAAGGTCGCCGTGTCTCAGGTACATCTCGTCATCTGTGCTGCACAGGCAAGTATAGTTGTCCAACGGGCCAAGCCCGGCCCGACCCGGCACGGGCCCGATCCGGCCCGTCACGATCCGGCCCGGCATGATTAGGCCCGGCACGATTAGCCCGGATCACTAATCGTGCCGGGCCGGGCCGGCCCACGTGCCCAGCTCTGTGCACGAGCACGACACGGGGGCCTATTTGGCGTGCCGGGCCGGTTCGATATGCCAGGCGGGCTTCGTGGGCCGTGCCAGCCCGAGCCCGGCTAGGCATCTGCACCAGGCCGCCACTCCCTCAACTCAGAAGGATTTCAAAATTTCAAATCTAAGATTCAAACTCACAAAAGATCACAAAACAGAAGCACATTTCATGATAACAAATTTATTGAGCTGTTTTGGGTGCTGCCTCGTTAAAAATCTTTGTAGGTAAAATCCCACACCTCGTGAGGACAAAACCCTACAAAGGAAAAGAGTACAGCCAGCTCTAAATGTTCAAATGTTCATCACAAGTTCAAGTCCACAGTCCACACTACATAGTTATACAGATTCAACATCTAGATATAAGTTTTCAAATGATTCTTCAAGTTCTTCATCCTCTATGAGATGCTGAAGTCTTGCATCGGCTTGCTCCCAGTCCTTGATCAGAGCCAACATCTCCACGACCTCAGGGCCCAGACGCCGTCGTCGCTCCTCGATAATCCTGCCAGTCATACTAAATGCAGATTCTGATGATATTGTTGAAACAGGAACAGTCATTACATCTCTAGCTAGAATTAAAAGAACAGGATATGATAGCTTATGCTCATGCCACCAGTTCTAGATATTGAAATCATCATCATACTGGTTAACAGTATCACTGTCCAGGTAGGCAGACAATTCAGAACCAGATGATAGAGAAGCACCAGAAAGTTGCAGCTTGCAACAGAGCACTAGCAGAGGTTCTTCTATGCAAGGAGGAAGTAGAACCAGAACCAAGACTAGTAACAGAACCAAGAGTAGTACCAGACAAACTAGAACCAGAAGAAGAAGACTCACCACCAAAGATTCTTCCCCAAGCAGTTTTTCTCTTACCTGTAGGGCCTGGTTGGGCAGCCCTTTGCAACCTTACACCACCAAACTTCTCATCATACTTAGCAAAAATAACAGACAACTCGGCCCTTACCTCAGTCAAGTGGCATGAGTAATCATTACCATTAAGCTGAGATAGAAGTCTAAGAACATTGGTGAAACCTTTCAGCTTAGCCCTAGGGTCTAGTATAAATGCAAAGGAGTAGAGCATGGGTATGTCGCACCAGTATTGCAAGAACTTATCTTTCATAGGAACCACAACTGATCTTAAGTCTCTATCATTTTCATAATTATTTAGATGACTAGCTATCTCAAGAACATGATGCAATATTAATGGAGATGTGGGGTAATAAACACCATACATAACAACAGTGGAATCATAGAACTGTTCAAGGAATTCAAAAAAAATTTCAGCAACATACCAGTGCTGGTCTGTCTGGAGTGGCTGACCATCAACTAAAGGATGCTGAGTAGTGATGAAAACAGAGAATGTGGCCTTATGGGGCAGGAGATGTTTTAACATAAGATAAGTAGAATTCCATCTCACATCCATATCCAAGCCAAACTTGCGAGGTCTTTCACCAACAGCAATGCAATATGACTTGTATGCAGCAATGCGCTGGTTAGATGAGTTTAGAAATGATATAGCAGATCTAAATGCACCAAGAATTGGCTTAAACACTTCAAGACCAGCCTTAACAATAAGATTTATGATATGACAAGCACATCTTTGAAGCAGGAACAAGCTACCAACATAACCAGACAAAACAAGATTAAGTTGATTAATAGCCCTAGTGTTAGCAGCAACATTGTCCAGTGTAACAGCAAAGATTTTATCAGTTAACCCATAATCAGCAATAACAGAAGTAATACGCTCAGCAATATTCTCAGCATTGTGAGACACATCAATCAACCTAAGACCTAAGATCTTTTTCTCTAGTTGCCAATCAGCATTCACAAAATGAGCAACCACACTAAGGTAATCCTCCTTAGCATTGCCAGACCAGATATCAGAAGTAAGAGCAACAGAGGATACATACTTCAAGCACACAACAAGCTGAACACGACGTTCAGTAAAGTACTTGGCAAAATCTCTAGTGGTTGTTTGCCTAGACACCTTAGCAAATTTAGGATTATGAGCAGTAGTAACGTACTCTTCAAAAGCATCAGACTCACCAATGCAAATAGGCTGGTGTCGTGGGATTTCTAGGGTACCCACAGCCGGGTGGCGGAACGCACCCGCCTATTCCCAGAGAGGGAGTGCTCGGGGAGGTACTAGGCGATTGGGCTGATCTAGCCCTGAGATAAGTAGACAAGAACGCACGATCTAGAGTGGTTCGGGCCGCCGGAGCGTAATACCCTACGTCCACTGGGAGAAGTTTTGATCTCTGTTGTGTATGAGTCTATCCTCTACCGGGCCTTGGCTTTCACCCAGCTTGAGCTTCCTTCTAGCGGGCGCCCCCTTTTATAGACCAAGGGGGCGGATACATAGGACGTTGGGGCCCCGACAAGTGGGCCCAACGTACTGTGCAGCATACAGCGCAGAGTACTCAAATGGCTACAGTGGCTGCGAATCTTTCCTCCGATGTGCTTCCATGCCCTGCTGACTCTCCGACGAAGGGAGGTCTTCTCTTGTCCCGTCAGCAAGGTGTCCGTTGGGGGAACGTAGCTTGCGGCGTGACCTGTTGAGGCTATTATGTAGGCGTCATAATGGGTGAAGCCGAGCCGTCGTATCCATCTGTTATGGCAGACTGACAGGCGCGGCGTGGGCGGCGCCAGCAGCTCCACTATGCACCTTGATAATACGCGATCAATAGTGCCCCCTGGTCAAAGCATCGCCTCGGCTTCTGCTGCATCAATGCGGACGTTCACCTACCACAATGAATGCAGTGGTGGGTGAGGCTTAGTATGGAGACCAAGCGGCCTTGTATACGTGTCTGTGCTTGTAGACACGTGTCGGCTCCGGACCACCTCGAGGCAGGGTGTCGACTTCTTCCCTTAGTGTGGGGTCCGGTTACTATGCAGGCGGTCCGGGACCCCATGAGGGGTCCGGGTCTCCCGCGGGGGTCCGGACTCCTCGGGAGGTCCGGAGCCCCGGCTGTTCGGGCTGAGCGCCTGCCTCTTCCGGGACACGCGGCATTCCTGGACCTTTCCCAGTCGTGAGACAGGTCCGGGACCGTTGCCGAGAGAAACAGGACTCCGGACCACAGGGGTCCGGCTGTTTGGACGTAGTCAAGGATAATTACAAGGCCCTTGCCTAGACACAGCAAGAGGGGGTACCCCAGTCCTGGGGTACCGGCAGTGGCCCCCGGGCCCACCTCGGGAGAGGTACGAACCCGCGGGTGGGGCCTCTATCGTGATGTGTTTCTACGCAATTTGATTGCGTTGGTGTGCTCATGGAGAGAGCGGGTGTCCCGGACCCCTGAGGCCGGTACACCTGTTGCCAGGTTCAGGTACTGAGTGCTCTCCACAGGGCGATGAAGGTGTAGGCTTAGGGTACGGAACCAAGCTAAGCGGCTACTCAGACTTCGGATCGCTCAGAGAGTAAGCACCACTTCCCGGACCTGGCTCTTGCCAACCGTGGCGAGCGGTCTCCGCCGGAGCGGGCCACCGGAGTGGACTTGGAGCGACCGTGGCGAGCGGTCTCCGCCGGAGCGGGCCACCGGAGTGGACTTGGAGCGACCGTGACGAGCGGTCTCCGCCGGAGCGGGCCACCGGAGTGGACTTGGAGCGGCCGTGGCGAGCGGTCTCCGCCGGAGCGGGCCACCGGAGTGGACTTGGAGCGACCGTGGCGAGCGGTCTCCGCCGGAGCGGGCCACCGGGGTGGACTTGGGTTATTGCTGACGAACCAAAGAAAAATGTCACCGGACCTCACAGTAAGGTGCAAGAAACCAAGCCTTATACTAGAAGGGAGCCCGGGACCTCTAAAGACAGCAGCCTCGGATACTAGAGTACTTGTAACAAGGTAGTGAAGTACGTGAGCTTAGGGTACATTACCAGGCTAAGCTACGCGGAGCTCCTCTACCCCAGGATACGAGTACCACTTCTCCAGAGCAGGTCCTTAGGGGTCCGGACTGCCTTCCAGCTAGAAGGGGCGTCCTCACCTGACTTCAAGCCGGCTACTTAACTTGGATCGCTAACAAAAGAAAAAACTCTATTTGGGGGGAAGAGACGGTTAACCAAGAAATAGCCAACCAGAACGAATGAATGTAATTAGAGTGGAGTCGAGACAAGACTAAGAAAATAACTCTCCTTTATTATTGTGGTTATCACGGTATACATCAGAGGTCGGGATTACGAGGTCGGACCTCCACCGCTCCGGACCGCTTTTTGCCTGTTTGTGTGATAGGGCCAGAGGTCTGGTTTACAAGGTCAGACCTTGACCGCTCTGGACACACACATAGGCGCCACGTTATTACAAAGGAGGACTCTCTTAATCTTTTCGTAGGAGTAACCTACGGCTGCATGCTATACAGCGTGTTCTTCTCTTGTTGGAAGTGGTACGGCCACTCCTGAATTCTTCATAGTCGTCGGAGGCAGAGGCGCCCTAGATGTGCCTGAACTGCATCATCCAGCATCACCTCGGGAGCTCGGGGGGCCACTCCTTGCCTAAGAGCTGTCATATGCTTAGGTAGCATGAGACAAATTCTTTGGCTTTGAGTGGGAGAGGCCCCCCTACCGCCGTCGTCGTCTGCCGATGGAAACCAGACGCCCTTGCGCAGCAGAAGGACCGGTGCGAAGCGCGGAGAGGTGCGGTCGTTCGCCGGCTTGTCCTTGGTGCTAGCGCCAGGGGCCCCCGCGCCTGGCGGCGGGGCCTTGTCTGCAGCAGCACCGAGCTACGCTGAGGCGGATCTCCGGTGCTGGCGACGGCAGGACGACACGGCCAACTTCCTCCGGGATGGCCGTCGGCTCCGGGCTCCATGTTGAGAGAAAGCCTTGAGCCGACGTCATGCCGCCGGAGAGGAAGCATGGCCGTTGCTTGAGAGAAAACCTTGAGCCGACACTGGGATGGCGCAGGGCGGCACGCGACAGGCGTCGACCTTGCGCACCACCGTGCCGGCTCTGAGGTGTCGCCGTGGCGACGCACAGCAGGCGCCGCTGCCGTACACCGTCGCACCGAGGGCGCTGGTGCCACAGCGTAGTAACATGTGGCGTAGGTGCCACCATGCCTCTCTTCATCTTCTCGTTCATCGTTGCAGAGGATGAACACGGCCCCAGAAGCCTGAAGATCCAGCCAGCGCCTGATCCTCCCCACGGACGGCGCCAAATGTCGTGGGATTTCTAGGGTACCCACAGCCGGGTGGCGGAACGCACCCGCCTATTCCCAGAGAGGGAGTGCTCGGGGAGGTACTAGGCGATTGGGCTGATCTAGCCCTGAGATAAGTACACAAGAACGCACGATCTAGAGTGGTTCGGGCCGCCGGAGCGTAATACCCTACGTCCACTGGGAGAAGTTTTGATCTCTGTTGTGTATGAGTCTATCCTCTGCCGGGCTTTGGCTTTCACCCAGCTTGAGCTTCCTTCTAGCGGGCGCCCCCTTTTATAGACCAAGGGGGCGGATACATAGGACGTTGGGGCCCCGACAAGTGGGCCCAACGTACTGTGCAGCATACTGCGCAGAGTACTCAAATGGCTACAGTGCTGTGAATCTTTCCTCCGATGTGCTTCCATGCCCTGCTGACTCTCCGACGAAGGGAGGTCTTCTCTTGTCCCGTCAGCAAGGTGCCCGTTGGGGGAACGTAGCTTGCGGCATGACCTGTTGAGGCTATTATGTAGGCGTCATAATGGGTGAAGCCGAGCCGTCGTATCCATCTGTTATGGCAGACTGACAGGCACCGCGTGGGCGGCGCCAGCAGCTCCACTATGCACCTTGGTAATACGCGATCAATAGTGCCCCCTGGTCAAAGCATCGCCTCGGCTTCTGCTGCATCAATGCGGACGTTCACCTACCACAATGAATGCAGTGGTGGGTGAGGCTTAGTATGGAGACCAAGCGGCCTTGTATACGTGTCTGTGCTTGTAGACACGTGTCGGCTCCGGACCACCTCGAGGCAGGGTGTCGACTTCTTCCCTTAGTGTGGGGTCCGGTTACTATGCAGGCGGTCCGGGACCCCATGAGGGGTCCGGGTCTCCCGCAGGGGTCCGGACTCCTCGGGAGGTCCGGAGCCCCGGCTGTTCGGGCTGAGCGCCTGCCTCTTCCGGGACACGCGGCGTTCCTGGACCTTTCCCAGTCGTGAGACAGGTCCGGGACCGTTGCCGAGAGAAACAGGACTCCGGACCACAGGGGTCCGGCTGTTTGGACGTAGTCAAGGATAATTACAAGGCCCTTGCCTAGACACAGCAAGAGGGGGTACCCCAGTCCTGGGGTACCGGCAGTGGCCCCCGGGCCCACCTCGGGAGAGGTACGAACCCGCGGGTGGGGCCTCTATCGTGATGTGTTTCTACGCAATTTGATTGCGTTGGTGTGCTCATGGAGAGAGCGGGTGTCCCGGACCCCTGAGGCCGGTACACCTGTTGCCAGGTTCAGGTACTGAGTGCTCTCCACAGGGCGATGAAGGTGTAGGCTTAGGGTACGGAACCAAGCTAAGCGGCTACTCAGACTTCGGATCGCTCAGAGAGTAAGCACCACTTCCCGGACCTGGCTCTTGCCGACCGTGGCGAGCGGTCTCCGCCGGAGCGGGCCACCGGAGTGGACTTGGAGCGACCATGGCGAGCGGTCTCCGCCGGAGCGGGCCACCGGAGTGGACTTGGAGCGACCGTGGCGAGCGGTCTCCGCCGGAGCGGGCCACCGGAGTGGACTTGGAGCGACCGTGGCGAGCGGTCTCCGCCGGAGCGGGCAACCGGAGTGGACTTGGAGCGACCGTGGCGAGCGGTCTCCGCCGGAGCGGGCCACCGGAGTGGACTTGGAGCGACCGTGGCGAGCGGTCTCCGCCGGAGCGGGCCACCGGAGTGGACTTGGAGTGACCGTGGCGAGCGGTCTCCGCCGGAGCGGGCCACCGGGGTGGACTTGGGTTATTGCTGACGAACCAAAGAAAAATGTCACCGGACCTCACAGTAAGGTGCAAGAAACCAAGCCTTATACTAGAAGGGAGCCCGGGACCTCTAAAGACAGCAGCCTCGGATACTAGAGTACTTGTAACAAGGTAGTGAAGTACGTGAGCTTAGGGTACATTACCAGGCTAAGCTACGCGGAGCTCCTCTACCCCAGGATACGAGTACCACTTCTCCAGAGCAGGTCCTTAGGGGTCCGGACTGCCTTCCAGCTAGAAGGGGCGTCCTCACCTGACTTCAAGCCGGCTACTTAACTTGGATCGCTAACAAAAGAAAAAACTCTGTTTGGGGGGAAGAGACGGTTAACCAAGAAATAGCCAACCAGAACGAATGAATGTAATTAGAGTGGAGTCGAGACAAGACTAAGAAAATAACTCTCCTTTATTATTGTGGTTATCACGGTATACATCAGAGGTCGGGATTACGAGGTCGGACCTCCACCGCTCCGGACCGCTTTTTGCCTGTTTGTGTGATAGGGCCATGAGGGGTCCGGGTCTCCCGCGGGGGTCCGGACTCCTCGGGAGGTCCGGAGCCCCGGCTGTTCGGGCTGAGCGCCTGCCTCTTCCGGGACACGCGGCGTTCCTGGACCTTTCCCAGTCGTGAGACAGGTCCGGGACCGTTGCCGAGAGAAACAGGACTCCGGACCACAGGGGTCCGACTGTTTGGACGTAGTCAAGGATAACTACAAGGCCCTTGCCTAGACACAGCAAGAGGGGGTACCCCAGTCCTGGGGTACCGACAGCAGGTCAAGACGAGCAATTAACCTACACAACTCAGTACGAGCTACTTCTGGTTTGTACTCCCAAAGGTGCACAGAGCCATCAGGATTAAACTTAAGTTGAGATTGAGTCATGGCATTACGAGATTTCAAAACAGGGCATATAGGAATGTGCTGCTTCAAGTGACCAGTACCATGGGTTGATTTACCAGTGAGGTTTTTCTTGCAATGCTTGCATCTAGCACCAGTTCGACGTTCCTTACCATCAATTACCTCATAGATCTCATCAAAGTCTTTCCAGACCTTGGAGGTGGACGCCCTCCTCTTCCTGGTCGAGCCAGACTCAGTGGCAGCGGCGGTGCTCGCGCTGCCAGTGCCAGATCCAGCGGCGGTCCCCTGAGGAAGGCCTTCTGGATCCAGGTCGATGGCAGCATTGCTACCAAACAGCTCAACGGCATCCGCAGATAGGTCATCCTCATCATCTCCGCGAAAGCCCATCGACCGCAACTCATTGTTGTAGGAGTCGTCGGCGGTCATCGCCGGTCTTCGGTCCGTCACGGCCTGCACAAGGAGGATGTGAGGGGGATTCGTAAGGAAGAAGGAGAAGAAAGGCGAGTTCTGACTTACCTTTGGCCGGAGCACCGAAGACCGAAGTTGCCGTCGACGCCCTCACCGGAGTTGTAGGCCACACAGACTCGCAAAGAGGGGAGAGGAGGATTCGTGAGGAAGAAGTAGAAGAAAGGAGAGGGGGGAGGTGAGGGCCTGAGGGGAGCGGCGGATCTGACCGAGCAGAGTCGGAGGAGGTCCACTGGAGCGGCGGATCTGGCCGAGGAGAGGCGGAGGAGGTCGGAGAGCGGCGGATCTACGCGCGGACAGGTGGGGTGCAGGTCGGGGTGGAGCGGATCTGGCGAGGAGCGGGGGAGGCGGAGAGGCGGAGGAGACGAGGCGGCGGCCAGGCGGGCGGGGAATGGAGGGGGCCAGGGTTACCGGCGATCCGCGCGACAGGAGGAGGTCGGAGAGCGGCGGATCTACGCCGGAGAGGTGTGGTGGAGGTCGGGGTGGAGCGGATCTGGCGAGGAGCGGGGGAGGCGGAGGAGACGAGGCGGCGGCCAGGCGGGCGGGAATGGAGGGGCCGGAGAGGTGGGGTGGACGGTGGAGGTCGGGGACTCGGGGTGGAGGCGTGGAGCGGATCTGGCGAGGAGCGGGGGAGGCGGAGCGCGGAGGAGACGAGGCGGAGCTGCGGAGGAGCCAGGGCGGGGAATGGAGGGGGGCTAGGGTTAACGGCGCCCGCGGCCGCCCCCTCCCCCTTATGTGGCCGGCCGGCTCGGGCTGGCGGGTTTCGTGGGCTTCGTGCTCACGGGCCGGCCCACGTGCCGAGTCGGGCCGACCTCTTACCGTGCCGGGCCGGGCTGGGCCGGCCCACATGCCTGCGGCGCGGCCCAGGCACGGCACGATGCCCGTGCCGGGCCGGCCCGGGCCCGTTTACCTCCATGCGGGGCCGGGCCGTGTACCGGGCCCAATTCTCGTGCTTCGGGCCGGCCCACGGCCCACGGGCCTGATGGAAAACTATACAGGCAAGAGAAGAGAAGGCCCAGCAGCAGTCTCCGTCTGCCCAGCGCGATGGGGTCTGCCCCGAGCAACAGCCGCCCTAAGCGGGAGGAGCCGGACCGGCGCGCGCAAGCAGAAGAGACAGGGCGCGCGAGGCGGGAGTGGCGCGGGAGGGTGGGATGGGATCTGAGCGGGATTTGGGGGGAGATGCCGAGTGCGGAGGGAAGGCAAATATGCATACCGAATGGGGAGAGATGAAGTAGCGAGGGGGAAGAAGAGGCTCTTGGTAGCGTATTTTTTGGGATGTTTCTCCTTTTTTACAGATGCATATCTATTTGGCTATTCTGTTGGAATTGCTCTAAAGGGACTTGCAGTTGTAGAGCAATCAACTTGCTGGCGGCGCGTGGACAACACCGGTCAACCGACGAAAACCACTCTTGCGCGACCCCCCGAGAACGAGAACGGGTGCGAGTCTGCAGAGTCCGGGCCGCACGTGTTGGATCGAACGGCCTACAGATGGCTGTCCACGAGCTTCGTGCCTCCTCCCGCGCTCGCCGCCGACAAGCTCTGCTCGCCAAGCAACTGCTCCAGTTTCTGCAGTTGGTCTTGTACCATCGGGGCAAGCCGCCACTGGTGACTCTGTTCGGTGCTGCGTCTGGGCGGCGTACTACCTTAGCTTCCCGTACGTGCCTCTTGCCGCACGAGCCGTGTCGCAGTGATGCTGCGGTTCCCGCGCCTGTAGTACTGGCTGGTGGCGGCCTTCTTCGCCGCCGACCGACCGCGTGAGGTTCGAATTGAAGCACGGCGCTCACCCTTCACCGACGGTGGTCATCGGACCCAGGACCGGCGATCCGTAGTCGCCGTGGGCTCGCTGGAATCGCACCGGAGCGCCGTGTCCGGAAGCGCGGCGCTCCAAGGCATGGAACTGCGGCTCATCCGTTGTTCGCCGCAGCGGGCAGGGCGCCTGCCTACCGCCTGTCCAGTTCCTCCAGCCGCTGGCACTACAGCTCTATGGCTACGACCACTTCGGCGACGCCCGCGTCGTGGTGGAAGCCGGCGTGTCCGAAGCTCCAGGGCGCGATGGGGCTACCTCCCGAGAACGATAACGACCAAGCCAGACCGCGATCTTGGCCAATCCAGGCCGCACATGCCGGATTGAACGGCCTCCAGGTACCCAAGGGGTGGACGGTAACATTTACCGTCCACCCCCGACCTCGGTAACTTCACGCCTACTAGGCTCGCCAGAGCGCCGCCGCGTTCCCACCGCATACCTGCTCCCGGAGGCCGGCGTCCATGGCGGACCCGGTTGCATCGGCCACCGGAGTAGTTAGAGGCGCCTCGTTGACGCCGTCCTGCGCCACGCATTCGTGCCCAACGCCGATCCCGTCGCCATGGTAGCGTTGCCGATGAGACGACGACGCAAGGTGTTTTTCTCCGGCGGCTGGAGCTCGGGGGACCCGCCCGGGGCGTCTGATTCGGCCCTGCTCACTCCAGATTGAGTCGAGATCAGAGAAGGCGGCAATGCCTTCATCATCGGAAGCATGCCTTTTGGGGGGAGATTGGTCGCGATTGAAAATTCAGCGCCAGATTAGCTGCAGTCCTGACCTCCAGATTAATAGCAGCTATGCCATGTCATCTACTGACCACCAGTGAGATGGATGCAGGTTCTTCAGCCTGCAGAACGTTGATGGAAGCCTTTGGCATAATGCTGAACAATCTGAATTCTGAAACGACTGAAGCAGGTGCGAAATCGATTTGCACAACAATTAGAATTCAGAAGCTTTCTGTCGCTCACCGTTGGAAATGATTCAGCAGCTTGAGGGCTTGCGGCGGGGCGTGGAGCGCCGGTCGATGAATAGGCGGCGCGCCGGACATGGAGCCCTGCCCCCTAGGTCGCCGCCGCCTGGCGCCTCCAGTACACGGAAACACGCCGGCAGCCGACGAGGGCCCGCCCAGCATCCCCAACCAATGGCGCGGACGTCGAAGCCATGGAGACCGCCCTGAGGAGTGCGTTCCTGGACGTGTGGTCCAGTCACAGCCTCTGCAAAACAGGCGAGCTCCATGGTTTACTTTATGGCTGCCTCGGACGCCGCGGCATGCCGGCCGGCATCCCCGGCGCAGGGCACGAAGACCCGCAGAGGTCGTTGCCGGTTGCGCCGGCTGTCGTCGTCGACTATACCCCCGGCCGGGATTCCATCGAAATTACGCGGCGGCTGCACTGCCCTGCCGGCGTGCTCGAGCAGCTTAGCCGCTGTAGAGCTCCGCCGCTCGCCATGCTGGCGCATTGCGCTGCGCCCGACCTCCGTCCGGCTCTCGAGACCAGTAAAGACCAAGTCAGACTGCGACCCTATCAAATCCGTGCCGCACATGTCTGACCGAACGGTCTCAATGACCCAAGGGGTGGACGGCAAATGAACTACCGTCCACCCCTGACCCCGGCAGGCCCTACACGAGCGCCGCCGCAGCTTCGTTCTCCGGCCCGCCACACCGCCGCCGCTACCCTCCATATTCCTCCAAGCAATCATCCGCTAAACTCTTGTGCTCCCCGCAACTACTGGGCGCCGCGAGCTTGTGCTCGCACGCTGGCTGGGCATGGGCGCATGGCGGACATGGTTCTCGCGCGCGCACCTCGCATTCGTCTTCCCCCAGAACGTGCGCAGCTGTGAACGCGAGGGAAGTGGCTCGTACCTCGGTTCGCCCGAGCATCATCGTGTTCCATCCGAATACTTGATCCCGGAGGCCGACGCCGTCCATGGCCTACCTGGCTGCATCGGCAATGGAGTAGGTACAGCCACGGGCACCGACCTCTCCATTGCCGTCCAACACGAGCGAATATCGCGCCGCGGCCTCGCCGACGCCGTCCTGTACCACTCATTCGTGCACAACTCCGGTCCCGACGCGACGGTGCTCATCGGTGTTTTGCTCTGGTGGCTAGAGATCGTAGGACCCAGCCAGGCGTCTGATTCAGTGGCACAGCGAGCGAGGCTGTCTCCTTCCAAGACAGCAATCGTCGCACCTCAGCCATGGAGACCGTGCTGAGGAGCTCGCGTCTCTATGGCGGCTTCGGATGCTGCTGCATGCCGGCGTGTCCGCGCACGACACAGTCAAGATGAAGATCGAGCAGAGCCTGTCTTCTTCGTAGGACGATGCCCCGCCCCGGCGTCTGCCGAAGGATGCAGCAGCGCCGGCACTGCCGGCGTCCTGGAGCAGCGTGGGCGCCGCCGAGCTCCGCCGCTCGCCATCCTGGCGCCATGCGCCCGATGAGACTGGAAACGACTAAGTCAGACCGCGACCTTGTCGAATCTTGGCCGCACATGTCGGATCGAACGGCCCACAGAACCCAAGGGGTGGACGGTAATTGAAATACCGTCCACCCCCGACCCCCGCAACACCGTCCACAAGCGCCGCCTCCGCTCGGTGCCCCGGCTCGGCACGCCGCCGCCGCGTTCCCGCCGCTGCCTGCCTCCGTATCCTCGCTCCCGGCCGCCTGCGTCCATGGTGCTGCGCCATCTGCGGCAAAGTCGACAGCTAACAAGCCAAACACGTTCGTGCGATTGGTGCAGCGACTGCGAGAGGCCAGGTCGGCCAGGACGAAGGCATACCGCCCATGTCAGTGCCGAATGTTTAGCTCTAGACCAGACCTCCGCACGCACGCATGCTGTTCCGGCGGCTCGAGCTCTGCTCGTCACGCTCGATGGCTCAGGAGTCAGGACAAGAGAAGACGACGACGCCCATCATCAGAACTTGAGTACCATGCCGCGGCTCACTATTAAATTCCTCTGACGGACCACAATTGGTTGCAACTGAAAATTCAGACCACTGATGGATCAGACTTCACTCGAGCAATACCGTCCACCCCTGCCCGCATACCTGCTTCCCGGAGGCCAACGCGCATGGGTTGCATCGGCCACCGGAGTAGTTAGAGGTGCAGGCACTGGCCTCCAAGGCTCCAACTAGGGCGACGACCGCGCCACGCATGGCAAGGATGTGGCCTCGCCGCGACATGCCGGCCGGCATCCCCGGCACAGGGCACGATGACACTCGGAGGTCCCTGCAGGTTGCGCCGGCTGTCGTCGTCGAGTATACCCCCGCCGCCATCGAATGAACACGGCGGCTGCACTGCTCTATCAGACTTCATTCTTCAGTCAGAAGAGCAATGCCGAGTAGTCTTTGACACAAGACAAGTAGCTTCAGAAGGTGAAATCGACTTGTCCGACAATATAATACATCTGGCCTGGTTCCCAGTAATTCTTCCCAGGTCCGTGTGGAAGCTTTTAACGTATCTTAAGAACAGTGTCAGATTGTTTTTTTTTTTAAAAAAGCTGGTGGCACCAAAGGGAAAATAGCATCAACAGAAGGAACCATGCAATTATGACAAACACAGGATCTTCGCTACATAAGAACAGACAAATTTTGAAAAGAAAAACCTATATTGATCAGTTTTTTCACTCGAGGTGTTCCTCATCAGACTCGATATCACTCGATATCAGACTCGATTTTGAAAAGAAAAACCTATAGCATCAACTCGAGTTTGTTTGGGATAACCAGTGTGATCAGACTTTCCAGACTTCAAGAAAGCTTTTAACGTCGGCCCCTGTTCTGGCTCAGTCAGATATCACTCGACCCTTCGATGTTTATTGTAATGCATCAGGTACGGGCCTCGGCTGCGTCCTTATGCAAGATCAGCGGGTGATTGCTTATGCTTCCAGAGCACTTAGGCGACACGAAGAGAATTATGCCACTCATGATTTGAAATTAGCAGCAGTGGTACATGCACTAAAGATCTGGCGTCATTATCTTCTGGGTAATCCTGTGCATATATACTCCGACCACAAGAGCCTCAAGTATATCTTTACTCAGAATGAGCTGAACTTGCGCCAGAGACGGTGGTTGGAATTGATTAAGGATTATGATCTGGAAATTCATTATCACCTGGGTAAGGCCAATGTTGTGGCAGATGCATTGAGCAGAAAGTCAAGTTGCAATTGCACCTCAGCAACACCTATGCATGCAACTCTATGCCAAGAGATAGAGAAGTTGAATCTGACTATAGTAGCTGAGGGTACACTTACCAATATTACCCTCACTCCAACACTGCGGGATCAAATTATTGCTGCTCAGAGAAATAATATTGGCATGGAAAAGATTAGGCAAAGGCTCAGGGAAAGTGACCCTCGTGTGGCATATTTTCAGCTTGATGGCGAGGGTGTGTTATGGTTTAAGAATCGGCTGGTAGTACCTAAGGATTTGGAACTTCGGAAGCAGATTTTTGATGAGGCTCACCTTTCTAGGTATTCCATTCACCCGGGTAGTAACAAAATGTATCAAGACCTTAGGCAGCGGTTCTGGTGGACCAGGATGAAACGGGAAATCGCGAAATATGTGTCCGAGTGTGACACCTGTCGGAGGGTTAAGGTGAGCCACTTGAGACCAGCCGGCCCTTTGCAGCCCCTGAGTATTCCCTCCTGAAAGTGGGAGGACATCAGTATGGATTTCATTGTCGGCTTACCCAAAACCTCCAAGGGGTATGATTCGATATGGGTTATTGTGGATCGTCTCACTAAAACCGCACATTTTCTGTCGGTAAAAACCACACATACGACAAAGCAATATGTCCAGTTATATCTGGATCGTATTGTGTCTGCATGGAATTCCAAAGACAATCATTTCAGACCGGGGTGCTCAGTTCATTGCCCGATTCTGGGAGCATTTTCACGCGGCCCTCGGCACTCAGCTCCTCCGCAGTTCGGCTTATCATCCACAGACCGACGGCCAGACATAAAGGATAAATCAGATATTGGAGGACATGCTTAGAGCATGTGTGCTCACCTATAATCAAAAATGGGATGAGTGCTTACCATTGGCCGAGTTTGCTTATAACAATAGTTATCAAGAAAGCATCAAGATGGCTCCATTTGAGGCCTTATATGGACGGAAATGCAGAACGCCATTGAATTGGTCAGAAGCTGGGGAGAGAACTTTCTTTGGGCCCGATATGGTAAACGAAGCAGAAGAGCTGGTTCGGGTTATTCAGGAAAATTTGAAGATTGCTCAATCCCGACAAAAGAGTTACACCGACAAGAAGCGTCAATCTATCCTGTTTCAAGTGGGGGATCATGTCTATCTGCGGGTATCTCCAATGAAAGGGGTTCAACGATTCGGTGTGAAGGGAAAGCTCGCACCTCGCTATGTTGGGCCTTTTCTTATTAGTGAGCAGTGTGGACCAGTGGCATACCGCCTAGAGCTTCCTGCTCACTTATCCGCGGTTCATAATATTTTCCATGTCTCCCAGCTCCGGAAGTGCCTCCGTGTTCCAGAAAAGATGGTTGGCATCGAGAAATTGCAACTAGAGCCCGATCTTGTCTATCCGGAGCAACCAATAAAAATTGTTGATTTCAAGACTCGGGTTACTCGGAATCAAACCAGCAATTTTTATAAGGTTCAGTGGAGTAATCACTCCGAGCGAGAGGCTACTTGGGAGACGGAGGACTTCATTCGGTCTAAATGTCCGGAATTGTTACAAATGTATCAAGGTACTCACCAAGTTCCATTTTCCTCAATCTAGCACATCCATTAAATCTCGGGACGAGATTTCTTTTTGGGGGAAAGACTGTAACACCCAAGTGTTAAACTTGGGTTTAACTAGCTAACTAGTGACCAAATTCTCTCGGTTACAAGTCGAGTCGCAAATCGACTAAAAACTCGATTTCAAATCCTGGAGCCAGCGGAACCCGGATACTCCGGGTATGAATCCGGAAATTCCGGATTTACCCGGATACTCCGGATATTCTTCCGGATACTCCGAGCCTGGAACTTTATATCTCTTGTTTTGGTCCTTTTAATGTTTCCAAACGTTATAAACTCTCTCTCACTCTCTCCCGTTCTCTCTCTCACTCTCTCCCGTGCTCTCTCTCACCCCAAACCCTAGAGACCCAAAACCCTCCCTCTACCCTTGATCCAAGGCCCACGGGAGCTTCACTTGGGTGGTGGATCATCTATCCCGCGTGCTCCATCCCTGGACGGCTTGGGTTCAAGCCCTTGGTGCAAGGAAGAGCTTTCCCCCAAGGTAAATAAGCTAGGGTTAGGCAAGTCCCGTGTTCTAGGGGGTTTGAATCGATTTCCTCCGATCAATCATCTTCTTATGAATCAATCTACTAGGGTCTAGGTGGGATTCGATTTTTGAAGGTTGGTTTCGCTAGAAATCAGAGTTTCAGTTTTGGGGGCGAAAGTTGTGCCAAACCCGGATACTCCGGGTATTATCCGGGATTCTCCGGAAATGTCGTCCCTGAAACTCCGGGTTTAGACCCGGATACTCCGGGTTTGGGAATCCGGATGCTCCGGATATTAGTCCGGATATTCCGGGTTATGCAAAGTTATGGGCGTTGGGTTATTCGGTTAATAGTAATTATGATAGGTTGGGGTTAATTTCAAAGTTTCAAATTATTTTGCATACATTCTCATATCATTGCATTCGTGTAGCCGCTGCCGCCGAGGGAGCCGTGTACGAGGTGGTTGCGGAGCCACAGGAGCCGCAGGGGCAAGCCCCGCAGGAGGAGGTTCGCGGGGAGTCGGCCCAAGGCCCAACTCACCCCAGTGTTGAGCAGCAGACGCAAGGCAAGCCCTGGTGCACATCCTATTATTTTAAGTTATGACACCTATATATGTCTTTAATACTTGTGCATTAAGTTCAAGAATTGTTTGGAACCCTAGTTGCATGATCCCTAGGATTCCCTGAGATATACTAGTATGTATAGGACGATAGTAGTGCTATGCTTAATGTTTGCGGTAGAAGACAAGTGGTCTCCTGCGCTCGCGAGATATAGGATGTTTAGAAGTCGAGTAATTTTCAGTTACTCGCAAGATATAAGATGTATTCATATTCCAGTACTTGAGTTGTGAGTTTGATATTGAATAAATGGAGAATTTAGACCGGACGGGAAATGATGAGGAGACATAGGTATGGCAGCAGGACAGGGTTCCTAGGTGTCTTAGTCCCGTCTGTGTCGGTTAAGGACCGGTCATTGTGGCAGTGCTGATCGGGGATTGAATTGTACTAACCGCATGCCGGGAGTAGGAGGTAGTCGAAACCGGTAAGCCTAGTACTGCCTTGCTTCGAAAGTACAGGACTCCATCTCACCTCCTGGGGTAGTCGAGTAGTCGTAGAGAATTGGGGATGCATGTATTACTTTTGGTGGTCTCATGTGGAGCTCGGCTGACCATATGATGGTGGGGCGGTCCTGTAGTTCGAGGCGGGGAGGGGAAGGGTTGGTGCGTGTGGTCCGACGGGGCTTATACGTGCCGTGTTGGTTAGGTCCACCTTACAAGGTTAAATCAGATCGATTCGCCGTGTCTCGCGGTTATGAGGGTCTTGATATCTTTGTCACCTCGTAGAAATGAACTAGAGATGTTAGTGATAAATGATGAAATTATTTTGAATCATTATTGTAATGCTCCAACATGATTGTGTAGATATGCCAACATTAGATGAGAGTCTTTCTATATAGAACTTGTGGCTAAAACATTGAAAGTAAGAATTCAACCTTAGATGCTTTTCTGCAAAACATCCACCAGCCAGAGAGCCTTGCATGTCTAGATATGTGGGCTAAGTTATACCCACTGGTCGGGTAAGCCTTGCTGAGTATTAGAATACTCAGGGTTTGTTGCCACATTTATTATTACAGGACACCTGGACGTCGACTTCTGCCCCTATTGTGTCAAGTTCATCCGCCGGGATGCAGAGGGGTGGCAGGTCGAGGAGCGAGACCCTTAGACTAGGGCTTTGTCAGGATGTACACTCGTGGGCAGAGTGTTCAGCCTTTCTGTTGTTGCGCGGGCCGGTCTGACCGGTCATGGTTAGTCAGGGCTTTTGAAGGCTAGAGTAGTTGTAGGATCTAGTCTATTTGAATTTCAGTACCTCGGATGTAAAGTTTGTAAATTATGCAACTTTTGTAAATTATGTATATATTTGAACTCGGGTTGTAAAACCTAACGTTTCGTCCCCCTATAGTGTTTGTATTTTTAAGTATTATGTTGTGCTTGTACCATCTGCGCCCACCTTCGCGTGGGACTACCGGTGTTGTTTCGATCGGGCCGTGGGTTGAGAAAGGATCGCCAAATTAAGCCGTTAAGCTAATGAGCCCGATGTGTTCAAATGACGGCCATTACGCTTAATTAGAGTTTTAATTTGGCGGTTCCGTCACAACTGTTCCGTTCCGTTTTGTTTGTTCGAAGACGGTGATATCAGCCGCAAGACAGCAAGTGTAAGGAACTTTTCTCTTTCAAAAAAAAAAGTGTATGGAACTTTTCTTTTTAGTATGAGTTTTTTTTTCTTGTTCTTCGACGGCATGTTAGGATTGAACTCTGTACTTTAAGTGACATTTCAATAGAATTCTACTATCAGTGCCGTTACAAGTTTTAGGAAACGTTATTTCGAAGTTTGAGGAAGTAACAGTCTAAGAGGTCGGCAGTAAAATAGTGAAGATAAATATCCACATCTGACAGACCTAGTAAAAACACCCGGTTATGTACTCGTAGGGATTAGTTTGAAGTTTTTACAGATTTTGGAAAAGAAACTAATGTGTCACAATACAACAATTTTGATAATTACAAGTTGCGAATTTTATTACTTTTGTTGCAAACAAAAATGAAACCCATAGCAAGCCTAAAAGAACGAGAGAGAAATGTGATGACGCGAAGAGCTGGGCCTACTTAATAAGTAAAGGCTCAAAGGGCCTCTAGGGTCCAGCCATTTATCACCCTCCAGAGCAGAATTTCGGGCTAATCACCATCTTCTGAATAATGAGATGATGATCACCCACCTAATTGTCACAAACACTACCAATCAGCATACATATCAAAGGTTACCTGATTATATCTTCACATGAAAAGTGTCCCAAAATATGCACCATTAACCTCACGAAACAATGAAAGGGTACTTACAGACACAGTCCTGAAGGGTTCAAATGGAGCAAGGATAATAGCACAACAGGTACAAAGAACTGTACAAACAAAATATAAGTGACTCGTTGATAGGGCAGAACAGGCTTGTCCCTGATTATATCCCATCCAATTTCTCCTCATTCCAGCTTCTCAAGCTCGCCCATCCTCTCTATAATTGCCTGAAAAATATGCAAGTATACGACTTCATGTAAAGCAAAAAAAGCATGTCTTGTTTTCCAGCATAAAGTCTGGAAGTTGCAGTGAAGTTCTCGGAAGAAACATGGCACAACAAAATTCTATATACATTTATGTTGACAACTAGAGATGCAGGTGGTGAACTCACTACATCAGCTCATTTGCTTGCCTACATGCATGCATCCATCCATATAATTATTTCAAGTGTGTTCTGGGTTGACCTGATGACCTATGTTGCCCGGATACGCGGATACAGATACCGGTACGCGATACGGGGATACTCCGATATGCCATTTTTCCAAAAACAAGGATACGGGGATACGCCAATATATATATATATATAAAATAAAAATAAATAAAAGTTTCAGGAACTAGAATGTGAGAAAATAGAAGTTCCAGGGACTATAATGCGTCATAAACTCATATATTCATATGTTCTATAATTATTAGAAAAGGAAAGGGGCAAAGGAAAAAAGAACCAACCTTATCTTACCTGTTCGTCGGTTCCATGAATGGATGTCGGTCGTCTTCTTCCCCAACCTCCGGCATTCTCTCTCTCTCTCTGTAGCGGCGAACTTCGGCTGCCGCGGCTCATCCTCTCCCTCTCTAGCGGCCGCGCGGGCCGTCCAGAGGCACGCTCCGGCGGCCGTGGCGGCCCGCCAGCGGCGAGCTCCAGCAGCGCAACACCACCCTAAATAGTGCTTTAACAGATGTGCGGGCCTCTGTCTGGACAGGCCGCGCAGCCGCTGGAGCAGTAGGAGGCACGGACGGGTGGGCGGGCGGAGGTGACGGCAAGGGAGCGACGAGCGATGGGGAAGGAGCAGGAGGAGGCACGGGCGGGTGGCCGGGCGGCGGTGACGGCAAGGGAGCGATGAGCGATGGGGAAGGAGCAGGAGGAGGCACGGGCGGGTGGCCGGGCGGCGGTGACGGCAAGGGAGCGATCAGCAGCGGGGAAGGAGCAGGAGGAGGCGTGGGTGGGTGGCCGAGCGGCGGTGACAGGCTGACCCAGAACAAACAAAACTTGCATCCCAATGAATTCATTGTGAGATGGGAAATAAAAGTTCATTTAACCTAGAGCTGTCTGGGAGAATCGCAAATAGTGCGGGTATAACTAGAGAGAGAAATAACCAGAGAGAGAGATGGGTGATTTATCAAGTACAGTGAATGATCTTATGTTTTGACACCAAAACAAATTAAGGGTGACAAGATTTAGAAAAACTGAGAAATGTTTGTAGTCCGAAGAGCACCATTTTGTAGAAGCCCATTTAGCTTGACTCCATGCAAACTGACAATACTCATGATATACATTCAACTGATCTCATTTAAAGATAGGATAGTAGGTGCATAAAGGAAATCCTTTTATCATTCCAGAACTCCTATGTTCAAGAAAAAGTTATATTGTACCTTTGATTTCTCACTAACTTAAGAAATTGCTAATTGATTTTCTAATTATATTCTGTTACATCATATGCTGGGAAAACAATGGAAGCTTCCATCAATATTGCTGGTACAAATAATGCATAGGTGACAGCAATATGTATTATGATGGGAAAAGGTAGTACCCTTTTGCTTGTTTCTTGAAGCTCTCCAGCAAGAATAAACTCATCCAATATCAAGTAGACCTATAGCACACAGCCAAAAAGGTCAAAAAGCAAATATGCAAACGAATTTCGGCTACAAGAACAATTTATCAAAAAGTTAGAAGGTCTAGCAAAATCAACGACAGTTAGATACTTTAGTTTCTTTTCATAAAGACAAAAAATTAGAACGATAAGCAGTCAAATTTGACCTTAATTGTAGCAAACATAAAGTTCACAATGTTTATTTTCAAATCAGTTTCAAGTAGACTGTTCTCACTTCTAAGATTTGAAGATTTCTTTTTTAATGTCTAATGCAAATACAATTATGAGTTTTGACAATATTGAGCACAACTTTGGAGATTTCCATATATGCAACCTCCCAATGCATAGGTAATCGTTTACTGAATAGGAGTACACTAGGCAGTGTAAATACTGGAAATTTCCATAAATGCTACCTCCCTATGCATAGGTAATTGTTTATTGAATACAATAGGCATGGTGTAAACGCACGTTTAAAGATTATCATTTGATAACCTGAAGGCGTTATCTATTTATTGACACATAAAAAATGGTGATAAACATAGTACTAGAGTATTGCGAAACTGGGATAAAGTAACTAAAGATTGTTAGGTTCAAATACATGGAGTATGCAGGAGTAACATATTATATCGTTTGCAGTTTTCCAATGGCCCCTTCTATCATCTACGTTCAGTTCTATAACATCTTAGCGAGTAACAGATGACAAGTAAACAAAAGCAACACCAAATAAGTGCTAGCACATAGGCATGAATTTGGTCATAAAAAAATTGACTGGCTAAGAAAATATTTAACCCTAACATATTAAATTTCTGTCAGTTGACAAAGGAAACTCTTTCGAACAGTTATTTAAACTGCATAACAGACCAAATGTAAACACAAGTAATGCTGAAAAAAGAAAAACTTAAGCAGAATACAGTAGCACTAGTTAAAACACACGGAAATTTGGTTAACAATGAACTTGTTGAGAACACTCAAATAGAAATTAATCTTTATTTAAATATAAGATGTGATATGATCAATACTTCAAAAATATTGCAGATTGCTAGATTAGCCTAGTGAGACAGCAGTTACCTTGTGGAAGTTAAATACTAAATCAAGTTCACAAACATTGCTGAAGAAATGGTCCAATATCTCGACAAACAAATGGATACATTCCAAATATGCCAACTCATTGTCAGTGATATCCACGCAGATTGAGAAAAAAAGACCTGCATATCTCCTGTAGATGACTTTGTGTGTACGGAACTGAAAGAGAAGTCCCACCATTAGTTACAAGGGGAATAACGTAATTGAAGGAAGCTACACAACTGGCTATCACACTGATATACAAATAGAAAATATAGTATGCACAACCCATCTTCATCTAGCAGTGTTTTAGAAATTGAACACTACTAAAAGAGAAATTTTAGAGATTTAGGATATATAAGTTTATCATACAATACCAATATTGAGCAGTACTCTTAGTGATAAATCTTGAAAACATATCCTAAAGAGGCACTTGTAATATCTACAGTACAGATCTTCTTCTCTATTTCAAATCAGTCAGCAGAGTGGTTGATCTTGCTTCTCTTTCATGGTCATATTAGATATCTAATCATGAGTTTCTGGAAGTTAATTATGGATAGGTTTTTAGTGTTGTAGGGGGATCTTTACTGTAAGAATAAAAGAGAGAGCAGCCAAGAGATGAATGGATGATTACATGACAACAAATAAAAATTGGCATGAAGGTAATGCATCCCCAAAATAATTCATGGATAGTAAACAACCTCATCTGTCAGATATTCACATACTAACCTACATCTCCATCCTAAGGTCCTGTTTGTTCCAGCTTGGAGTTGTGAATTGTAGGTTTTATAATCTCGAGCTGAAATAAACAAGCAGATTTCTCATCCTAAATTGCAACAGTCCAAAGAGACAAATTGTTACAATCCAACATTCTGCCCCCCCCCCATGTTGCAGATTGTTCTGCTTTTCACAATCTAAAAGCTAAAGCATATGACCTAACTCGCGTACTGTAGCTTCATTTCCTAATCCTAAAGGGCGATAAGGTCTCTCCTCTCAACCTGATGAGGTTCAGTGCGTGCCTTTTGTTGATTTCTCAACAAAACTATAATTATTCATGTAATAAGACTAGGTATTTTAAGGGTTACCATTTCCAACTCTTTTAATGCTCTAACTGAGCGTCTAATTATGTAATATCAGGGCTTATAATTATTATATTACTATGAATTTTACGGTAAGTTTATGCTAAAGCCTAAGGGGAGACTACTCATTTCGAAATCTTCCATTCTATATTTTCAGGGCTTTCATATCTATAGTTCTGTTATCGTGATGTCAACTGTGTATTATACAGATCATTGACGTTTTGGAATAGTTGGCTCAACCTGCTGTATACCAAAAGAAATAGAAAAATCCAAAGTTATTTTTAAGAAAGCATGCATGGAGTACCCACAGCCAAAAAGTTCGCTAGCAGTTTTGACTGGGGCATACAGAGCGTTAATTAAACCTAGCTTTTTGTTACTGAAGCATGCGTGCATTTTGACACAGAAAAGGAAAGGATATATACCTCTTTCTTCATATAGGAGAAGCAAGAACAATACATTATGTTACCTCACAAAGATTTGGCCAATAGTTGGCTTGTTGCTGCCATTCTCATCATCAAATGGTCCAGCATTATATTACAGCGCACGACAAGTAGAGCGTGACAACCGGCCCGTATCTGATTGCATATCTTTGCTCGTGACCTTGACAGCTATGCTGGTTACTCGTATCCGTTTTATAAATATGCAATGCAATCACGGTCCTGCAACCACAAGTTCAGTTAAATTTCAGTTGAAATCGTACGTGCTCTCGAATAATAAATCTGCAGTGAAACGTTATGAATTTGTCGTACTATATATCCGCTGGCAGGAGAAGACGGGCTACTTCTTCTGCCTGGAGGACCGCGCCCTGCTGTGCCGGCCCTGCGACGTCGCCGTCCACGCCGCCGGCGCCCACGTCGCATCCCACCGGCGCTTCCTCATCACCGGCGTCCGCGTCGGCGGCGGCGTCGTCGTGAGCCCAGCCACCAGCAGCGGCAACGGGAGCAGCAGCGCTCCCGACAGCTCCGGCAACCCGACGACCTTGCCCGACAAGGCGCGGCCATCGTCGTCGGTCAGCGCAGCGGCGGCGACAGAGGGCCTTGGCGGTCAGCAGTGGCCGTGGAGTGAGTTCTTGGCGGACGACGTTGGCGTTGGGATGGACCATCCGGACCTGTGCTGCCCTGCCGAGATCTCCGAACCTGGCTCGTCCAGCCTGACGGGATGACATGTATGTTCAGAGATCACTAAGCTAATAAGCTGATAATACTTCATGGCATCAACTGATCCAACAAATGTAGTATCAGCCTATCAGGTGATTTTGTTAGCTTTAGCGTCCTGTGGACCATCTACTTCAAAGTCGAAACAACAAATTAACAGAGCATCGAGCAATCAAATTGCGGTGTCAATGTATCTGATTGATTGGTACGGTCTGCCGGTGTGGCGCCGCTCCGGCGAGGCGCTGCATTAAGCGGAGGATCGGAGTGCTTTACCCTGACACGGGGATCGAGGGGTGTCTATTTATCGCTTTAAGCGATTTCTCCGGCTCCCATTGCAGAAGGCACCCCGCCCCGCCCCGCCCCGCCCCGCGTCCTCCGCCCCCGCACCTTCGTCCTCTGCCTCGGCCGGCGGCTCTCACCGCCGCGCCGGCCGCCCACCAACCACCGCCGGCGCATCCCCGCCCTCCCCTAACCTCTCCGGCGCCATACCCCCGCCCGGGGACCTGGCCCGGCAGCTGGCGCCCACCACCCCGGCCGGCGGCGCTCCGCCGCGTCGCCCGCCCACACACCACCGCCCACCGCCGGTCGATTCCTCCCTCCACCACCTTCTCTTCTAAGTCCGGTGGACATGGAGCCCTCCGCCGCCACCCCCAACAACCTCGGATCCTAAGGCCGCCGCTGCCCTCCACCACCCTGGGCGCCGGCGACCTTGCCGGCAGCCGCTCCCCCCACCAACCACCCTCGCCGGCCACACCCTGCTCTCCCCCCTCCCCTAGCTCGCCGGCGGGCACTCCCCGCTCCCCTGGCTGGAGGTAGAAGATAAACAGTACCTTCTGCGATAAATAGACACGGCGGGGATCGACCCTAAGAGCACTCTAACAGCTCACGTATAATTTTAGCTAGAATTGAAGATTTAGGGGTACTTAAAAAAATAGAAAGCTTACAACAGGGTGGGGTAAACCAAAAGACTCTGTATCTTTACTCTCTATATTTAAAAGTGGGCCCTAGTGCGTGGACGTTGCCGCTAGCACGCGTCGACGCCGCCGCGAGCAGGCGCGTTGGCGCAAGATCGAGGCCTGGAGCTACGTTTTGTCGCCGAGCAGGAAGGAGCCTGAGCAGGGCCCTCGTAGGTGCAGCACTGAAAGAAGGTCGCCGTGTCTCAGGTACATCTCGTCATCTGTGCTTTTCACAATCTAAAAGCTAAAGCATATGACCTAACTCACGTATTTTAACTCAACAGCAAGCAAGATTTGATCTTGCCTTTAATCAGATCAAGGACACAACACTTATGTTTTCTGACAACGAAAGCAAGAGCGCGAACTACCCACCTCGACGAAGTTGGTGAAGTTGGGGTCCCGGTTGACCACGAGCCGATGCACCTGGATTCACATCAACCAAGAACCAAGAAAAAATCACCACTGGATTCACATCTCGTCATCTGTGCTGCACATGCAAGAGAAGAGAAGGCCCAGCAGCAGTCTCCGTCTGCCCAGCGCGGTGGGGTCTGCCCCGAGCAACAGCCGCCCTAAGCGGGAGGAGCCGGACCGGCGGCGCGCAAGCAGAAGAGACAGGGCGCGCGAGGCGGGAGTGGCGCGGGAGGGTGGGATGGGATCTGAGCGGGATTTGGGGGGGAGATGCCGAGTGCGGTTCCCGCGCCTGTAGTACTGGCTGGTGGCGACCTTCTTCGCTGCCGGGCAGGCGGACACCCCTCGGAGAGCTGCAAGGTCGCCGCCGACCGCGTGAGGTTCGAATTGAAGCACGGCGCTCACCCTTCACCGACGGTGGTCATCGGACCCAGGACCGGTGATCCGTAGTCGCCGTGGGCTCGCTGGAATCGCACCGGAGCGCCGTGTCCGGAAGCGCGGCGCTCCAAGGCATGGAACTGCGGCTCATCCGTTGTTCGCCGCAGCGGGCAGGGCGCCTGCCTGCCGCCTGTCCAGTTCCTCCAGCCGCTGGCACTACAGCTCTATGGCTACGACCACTTCGGCGACTGAAGCGCTATCCACTGAAGCGCTCCCGACAGCTCCAGATTAATAGCAGCTATGTCATGTCATCTACTGACCACCAGTGAGATGGATGCAGGTTCTTCAGCCTGCAGAACGTTGATGGAAGCCTTTGGCATAATGCTGAACAATCTGAATTCTGAAACGACTGAAGCAGGTGCGAAATCGATTTGCACAACAATTAGAATTCAGAAGTTTTCTGTCGCTCACCGTCGGAAATGATTCAGCAGCTTGAGGGCTTGCGGCGGGGCGTGGAGCGCCGGTCGATGAATAGGCGGCGCGCCGGACATGGAGCCCTGCCCCCTAGGTCGCCGCCGCCTGGCGCCTCCAGTACACGGAAACACGCCGGCAGCCAACGAGGGCCCGCCCAGCATCCCCAACCAATGGCGCGGACGTCGAAGCCATGGAGACCGCCCTGAGGAGTGCGTTCCTGGACGTGTGGTCCAGTCACAGCCTCTGCAAAACAGGCGAGCTCCATGGTTTACTTTATGGCTGCCTCGGACGCCGCGGCATGCCGGCCGGCATCCCCGGCGCAGGGCACGAAGACGCGCAGAGGTCGTTGCCGGTTGCGCCGGCTGTCGTCGTCGACTATACCCCCGGCCGGGATAACATCGAAATTACGCGGCGGCTGCACTGCCCTGCCGGCGTGCTCGAGCAGCTTAGCCGCTGTAGAGCTCCGCCGCTCGCCATGCTGGCGCATTGCGCTGCGCCCGACCTCCGTCCGGCTCTCGAGACCAGTAAAGACCAAGTCAGACTGCGACCCTATCAAATCCGTGCCGCACATGTCTGACCGAACGGTCTCGATGACCCATGCTGGCTGGGCATGGGCGCATGGCGGACATGGTTCTCGCGCGCGCACCTCGCATTCGTCTTCCCCCAGAACGTGCGCAGCTGTGAACGCGAGGGAAGTGGCTCGTACCTCGGTTCGCCCGAGCATCATCGTGTTCCATCCGAATACTTGATCCCGGAGGCCGACGCCGTCCATGGCCTACCTGGCTGCATCGGCAATGGAGTAGGTACAGCCACGGGCACCGACCTCTCCATTGCCGTCCAACACGAGCGAATATCGCGCCGCGGCCTCGCCGACGCCGTCCTGTACCACTCATTCGTGCACAACTCCGGTCCCGACGCGACGGTGCTCATCGGTGTTTTGCTCTGGTGGCTAGAGATCGTAGGACCCAGCCAGGCGTCTGATTCAGCGGCACAGCGAGCGAGGCTGTCTCCTTCCAAGACAGCAATCGTCGCACCTCAGCCATGGAGACCGTGCTGAGGAGCTCGCGTCTCTATGGCGGCTTCGGATGCTGCTGCATGCCGGCGTGTCCGCGCACGACACAGTCAAGATGAAGATCGAGCAGAGCCTGTCTTCTTCGTAGGACGATGCCCCGCCCCGGCGTCTGCCGAAGGATGCAGCAGCGCCGGCACTGCCGGCGTCCTGGAGCAGCGTGGGCGCCGCCGAGCTCCACCGCTCGCCATCCTGGCGCCATGCGCCCGACGAGACTGGAAACGACCAAGTCAGACCGCGACCTTGTCGAATCTTGGCCGCACATGTCGGATCGAACTGCCCACAGAACCCAAGGGGTGGACGGTAATTGAAATACCGTCCACCCCCGACCCCCGCAACACCGTCCACAAGCGCCGCCTCCGCTCGGTGCCCCGGCTCGGCACGCCGCCGCCGCGTTCCCGCCGCTGCCCGCCTCCGTATCCTCGCTCCCGGCCGCCTGCGTCCATGGTGCTGCGCCATCTGCGGCAAAGTCGACAGCTAACAAGCCAAACACGTTCGTGCGATTGGTGCAGCGACTGCGAGAGGCCAGGTCGGCCAGGACGAAGGCATACCGCCCATGTCAGTGCCGAATGTTTATCTCTAGACCAGACCTCCGCACGCACGCATGCTGTTCCGGCGGCTCGAGCTCTGCTCGTCACGCTCGATGGCTCAGGAGTCAGGACAAGAGAAGACGACGACGCCCATCATCAGAACTTGAGTACCATGCCGCGGCTCACTATTAAATTCCTCTGACGGACCACAATTGGTTGCAACTGAAAATTCAGACCACTGATGGAGCAGACTTCACTCGAGCAATACCGTCCGCCCCTGCCCGCATACCTGCTTCCCGGAGGCCAACGCGCATGTGTTGCATCGGCCACCGGAGTAGTTAGAGGTGCAGGCACTGGCCTCCAAGGCTCCAACTAGGGCGACGACCGCGCCACGCATGGCAAGGATGTGGCCTCGCCGCGACATGCCGGCCGGCATCCCCGGCACAGGGCACGATGACACTCGGAGGTCCCTGCAGGTTGCGCCGGCTGTCGTCGACGAGTATACCCCCGCCGCCATCGAATGAACACGGCGGCTGCACTGCTCTATCAGACTTCATTCTTCAGTCAGAAGAGCAATGCCGAGTAGTCTTTGACACAAGACAAGTAGCTTCAGAAGGTGAAATCGACTTGTCCGACAATATAATACATCTGGCCTGGTTCCCAGTAATTCTTCCCAGGTCCGTGTGGAAGCTTTTAACGTATCTTAAGAACAGTGTCAGATTGTTTTTTTTTAAAAGCTGGTCGCACCAAAGGGAAAATAGCATCAACAGAAGGAACCATGCAATTATGATAAACACAGGATCTTCGCTACATAAGAACAGACAAATTTTGAAAAAAAAAACCTATATTGATCAGTTTTTTCACTCGAGGTGTTCCTCATCAGACTCGATATCAGACTCAATTTTGAAAAGAAAAACCTATAGCATCAACTCGAGTTTGTTTGGGATAACCAGTGTGATCAGGCTTTCCAGACTTTAAGAAAGCTTTTAACGTCAGCCCCTGTTCTAGCTCAGCCAGATATCACTCGACCCTTCGATGTTTATTGTGATGCATCAGGTATGGGCCTCGGCTCCATCCTTATGCAAGATCAGCGGGTGATTGCTTATGCTTCCAGAGCACTTAGGCGACACGAAGAGAATTATGCCACTCATGATTTGGAATTAGCAGCAGTGGTACATGCACTAAAGATCTGGCGTCATTATCTTCTGGGTAATCCTGTGCATATATACTCCGACCACAAGAGCCTCAAGTATATCTTTACTCAGAATGAGCTGAACTTGCGCCAGAGACGGTGGTTGGAATTGATTAAAGGTTATGATCTGGAAATTCATTATCAACTGGGTAAGGCCAATGTTGTGGCAGATGCATTGAGCAGAAAGGCAAGTTGCAATTGCACCTCAGCAACACCTATGCATGCAACTCTATGCCAAGAGATGGAGAAGTTGAATCTGGCTATAGTAGCTGAGGGTACACTTACCAATATTACCCTCACTCCAACACTGCGGGATCAAATTATTGCTGCTCAGAGAAATAATATTGGCATGGAAAAGATTAGGCAAAGGCTCAGGGAAAGTGACCCTCGTGTGGCATGTTTTCAGCTTGATGGCGAGGGTGTGTTATGGTTTAAGAATCGGCTGGTAGTACCTAAGGATTTGGAACTTCGGAAGCAGATTTTTGATGAGGCTCACCTTTCTAGGTATTCCATTCACCCGGGTAGTAACAAAATGTATCAAGACCTCAAGCAGCGGTTCTGGTGGACCAGGATGAAACGGGAAATCGCGAAATATGTGTCCGAGTGTGACACCGGTCGGAGGGTTAAGGTGAACCACTTGAGACCAGCCGGCCCTTTGCAGCCCCTGAGTATTCCCTCCTGGAAGTGAGAGGACATCAGTATGGATTTCATTGTCGGCTTACCCAAAACCTCCAAGGGGTATGATTCGATATGTGTTATTGTGTATCGTCTCACTAAAACCGCGCATTTTCTGCCGGTAAAGACCACACATACGACAAAGCAATATGCCCAGTTATATCTGGATCATATTGTGAGTCTGCATGGAATTCCAAAGACAATCATTTCAGACCGGGGTGCTCAGTTCATTGCCCGATTCTGGGAGCATTTTCACGCGGCCCTCGGCACTCAGCTCCTCCGCAGTTCGGCTTATCATCCACAGACCGACGGCCAGACATAAAGGATAAATCAGATATTGGAGGACATGCTTAGAGCATGTGTGCTCACCTATAATCAAAAAAGGGATGAGTGCTTACCATTGGCCGAGTTTGCTTATAACAATAGTTATCAAGAAAGCATCAAGATGGCTCCATTTGAGGCCTTATATGGACGGAAATGCAGAATGCCATTGAATTGGTCAGAAGCTGGGGAGAGAACTTTCTTTGGGCCCGATATGGTAAACGAAGCAGAAGAGCTGGTTCGGGTTATTCAGGAAAATTTGAAGATTGCTCAATCCCAACAAAAGAGTTACGCCGACAAGAAGCGTCAATCTATCCTGTTTCAAGTGGGGGATCATGTCTATCTGTAGGTATCTCCAATGAAAGGGGTTCAACGATTCGGTGTGAAGGGAAAGCTCGCACCTCGCTATGTTAGGCCTTTTCTTATTAGTGAGCAGTGTGGACCAGTGGCATACCGCCTAGAGCTTCCTGCTCACTTATCCGCGGTTCATAATATTTTCCATGTCTCCCAGCTCCGAAAGTGCCTCCGTGTTCCAGAAAAGATGGTTGGCATCGAGAAATTGCAACTAGAGCCCGATCTTGTCTATCCGGAGCAACCAATAAAAATTGTTGATTTCAAGACTCGGGTTACTCGGAATCAAACCAGCAATTTTTATAAGGTTCAGTGGAGTAATCACTCCGAGCGAGAGGCTACTTGGGAGACGGAGGACTTCATTCGGTCTAAATGTCCGGAATTGTTACAAATGTATCAAGGTACTCACCAAGTTCCATTTTCCTCAATCTAGCACATCCATTAAATCTCGGGATGAGATTTCTTTTTGGGGGAAAGACTGTAACACCTAAGTGTTAAACTTGGGTTTAACTAGCTAACTAGTGACCAAATTCTCTCGGTTACAAGTCGAGTCGCAAATCAACTAAAAACTCGATTTCAAATCCTGGAGCCAGCGGAACCCGGATACTCCGGGTATGAATCCGGAAATTCCAGATTTACCCGGATACTCCGGATATTCTTCCGGATACTCCGAGCCTGGAACTTTATATCTCTTGTTTTGGTCCTTTTACTGTTTCCAAACGTTATAAACTCTCTCTCACTCTCTCTCTCGTGCTCTCTCTCACTCTCTCCCGTGCTCTCTCTCACCCCAAACCCTAGAGACCCAAAACCCTCCCTCTACCCTTGATCCAAGGCCCACGGGAGCTTCACTTGGGTAGTGGATCATCTATCCCGCGTGCTCCATCCCTGGACGGCTTGGGTTCAAGCCCTTGGTGCAAGGAAGAGCTTTCCCCCAAGGTAAATAAGCTAGGGTTAGGCAAGTCCCGTGTTCTAGGGGGTTTGAATCGATTTCCTCCGGTCAATCATCTTCTTATGAATCAATCTACTAGGGTCTAGGTGGGATTCGATTTTTGAAGGTTGGTTTCGCTAGAAATCAGAGTTTCAGTTTTGGGGGCGAAAGTTGTGCCAAACTCGGATACTCCGGGTATTATCCCGGATTCTCTAGAAATGTCGTCCCGGAAACTCCGGGTTTAGACCCGGATACTCCGGGTTTGGGAATCCGGATGCTCCGGATATTCCGGGTTCTGCAGAGTTATGGGCGTTGGGTTATTCGGTTAATAGTAATTATGATAGGTTGGGGTTAATTTCAAAGTTTCAAATTATTTTGCATACATTCTCATATCATTGCATATGTGTAGCCGATGCCGCCGAGGGAGCCGTGTACGAGGTGGTTGCGGAGCCACAGGAGCCGCAGGGGCAAGCCCCGCAGGAGGAGGTTCGCGGGGAGTCGGCCCAAGGCCCAACTCACCCCAGTGTTGAGCAGCAGACGCAAGGCAAGCCCTGGTGCACATCCTATTATTTTAAGTTATGACACCTATATATGTCTTTAATACTTGTGCATTAAGTTCAGGAATTGTTTGGAACCCTAGTTGCATGATCCCTAGGATTCCCTGAGATATACTAGTATGTATAGGACGGTAGTAGTGCTATGCTTAATGTTTGCGGTAGAAGACAAGTGGTCTCCTGCGCTCGCGAGATATAGGATGTTTAGAAGTCGAGTAATTTTCAGTTACTCGCAAGATATAAGATGTATTCATATTCCAGTACTTGAGTTGTGAGTTTGATATTGAATAAATGGAGAATTTAGACAGGACGGGAAATGATGAGGAGACATAGGTATGGCAGCAGGACAGGGTTCCTGGGTGTCTTAGTCCCGTCTGTGTCGGTTAAGGACCGGTCGTTGTGGCAGTGCTGATCGGGGATTGAATTGTACTAACCACATGCCGGGAGTAGGAGGTAGTCGAAACCGGTAAGCCTAGTACTGCCTTGCTTCGAAAGTACAGGACTCCATCTCACCTTCTGGGGTAGTCGAGTAGTCGCAGAGAATTGGGGATGCATGTATTACCTTTGGTGGTCTCATGTTGAGCTCGGCTGACCATATGATGGTGGGGCGGTCCTGTAGTTCGAGGCGGGGAGGGGGAGGGTTGGTGCGTGTGGTCCGACGGGGATTATACGTGCCGTGTTGGTTAGGTCCACCTTGCAAGGTTAAATCGGATCGATTCGCCGTGTCTCGTGGTTATGAGGGCCTTGATATCTTTGTCACCTCGTAGAAATGAACTAGAGATGTTAGTGGTAAATGATGAAATTATTTTGAATCATTATTGTAATGCTCCAACATGATTGTGTAGATATGCCAACATTAGATGAGAGTCTTTCTATATAGAACTTGTGGCTAAAATATTGAAAGTAAGAATTCAACCTTAGATGCTTTTATGCAAAACATCCACCAGCCAGAGAGCCTTGCATGTCTAGATATGTGGGCTAAGTTATACCCACTGGTCGGGTAAGCCTTGCTGAGTATTAGAATACTCAGGGTTTGTTGCCACATTTATTATTACAGGACACCTGGACGTCGACTTCTGCCCCTATTGTGTCAAGTTCATCCGCCGGGATGCAGAGGGGTGGCAGGTCGAGGAGCGAGACCCTTAGACTAGGGCTTTGTCGGGATGTACACTCGTGGGCAGAGTGTTCAGCCTTTCTGTTGTTGCGCGGGCCGGTCTGACCGGTCATGGTTAGTCAGGGCTTTTGAAGGCTAGAGTAGTTGTAGGATAGTCTATTTGAATTTCAGTACCTCGGATGTAAAGTTTGTAAATTATGCAACTTTTGTAAATTATGTGTATATTTGAACTCGGGTTGTAAAACCTAACGTTTCGTCCCCCTATAGTGTTTGTATTTTCAAGTATTATGTTGTGCTTGTACCATCTGCGCCCACCTTCGCATGGGACTACCGGTGTTGTTTCGATCGGGCCGTGGGTTGAGAAAGGATCGCCAAATTAAGCCGTTAAGCTAATGAGCCCGATGTATTCAAATGACGGTCATTACGCTTAATTAGAGTTTTAATTTGGCGGTTCCGTCACAACTATTCCGTTCCGTTTTGTTTGTTCGAAGACGGCGATATCAGCCGCAAGACAGCAGTACCGACTTACGAGCTCAGGTTGATAGAAAGAAAAACTTTTTTGTTGACATGAACAGCCAAGGCTCTGCTTCAATAGGGAAAAACAACACAGATAATGGGCAGGGATCAGAGCCAACACGTTCAATTACAAAATCATCTTACAACCAGACTTTTGGTACTGGTGTTCCAAGAGAACAGAATGAAAGTCATAGTAATGATGATAAAGGGGGCGAGGATACACTTCCCAGCAGAATGAATAACATAGAGGGGGCAATCTTGAATGATAGTCCAAAGCACGATATCCCAATTTGCATAAGAAAAGAAATATCTCAGGAAAATAGCTGTAACTCTTCAGGCCAAGGGAAAAAAAGAAAGCCTTTTCAAAGTTCTGAACAAGGGGAGAAAGATTTAATAATGGAAGATACTAATGGTGCTGGCTCTATGGAAATGGCCTTAGTGGCGGTCCAGCCAACTGGACCACCTTATACTAGAGCGGCTTACGAAGATGATGAACCATATGAAGTAGTGAATGGACAAGTTAAGAGGTAGAGGAAGGAGTATGAACCCACACTGAGTATATCAGCGGTGGCTGGGACCCAGCCCCGCCGAAAGCCATGAATCTCTTATGTTGGAACTGTCGAGGTTTAGGGACGGACTCGACAGTTGGTGAGCTTCGTCATTTGGTGAAGCGATATCGTCCCTCCCTCCTGTTTTTATCGGAAACTAAAATGAGGGATACCAAAGTGAGGAAATTTATGTGGTCTCTGGGGTTCCATGGCTGTTTTGCAGTTAGTAGTGAAGGAAAAAGTGGAGGTTTGGCTTTATTTTGGGTTCAGGAATGTATAGTTTCTCTGAAGCATTATTCTCCAAATATTATAGATGTTACTATAGGTTCAGAAGCAAATCAATTATGGAGAGCTTCTTTTGTCTATGGTGAGCTGAGGTCTGAATTGCGCCATAATTTTTGGGATCTTTTGCGCTTTGTTCGTTCCCAGTGGTCTGGACCTTGGCTCTGTGCCGGGGATTTTAATGAAGTCCTGAGCAGCGATGAACATCTGAGCAGAGGGGAAAGAGGGGAGCAGCAAATGAGGTTATTTAGGGATTGCCTTGAAGACTGTGAATTATCTGATTTAGGCTTTTCTGGGCCAAAGTACACCTGGAATAATAGGCAGGTTGGAAGTGACAATGTGAAAGTACGCTTAGACAGAGCAGTGGCAAATGGTCATTTTATCCAACTCTTTGAAGATTATCATGTTGAAAATGTCATCACATCAACTTCAGATCATTATGCCATTCTTGTATCAATTAATCGAGATTCTCAGTATAATGATAGGAGTTCCTTTGATAACAATTTCAAATATGAAGCAATGTGGGCAAGAGCACCAGATTATAATGATATTGTTGAAAAGAAATGGAAAGAGGATTTTGAGGGGCCTAGAAATCTCCAATCATTTTGGTCAAACCTAAGCAGAATGGCGACCTCTTTAAAACACTGGAGCTCAAGAACTTTTGGGTCTATCCGGAAGGAAATAAAAAAACTTGAACGACAGTTGGCGATGCTTCGTTCCTCAAGTGCCACACCAGCTTTTTCAGTTGAAGAGAGGAGAATTGAACGAAAGCTATGTGACTTATTTGAATGTGAAGAAATTATGGCTCGCCAACGTTCTAGAGTGGATTGGCTCCAAGCGGGTGACCGAAACACTTCATTTTTTCATGCCAGAGCCTCTGCCAAAAGAAAAACTAATAGAATTTCATATCTATTGAGAGAAGATGGTACAAGGTGTGAAGACAGAGAGGAGCTTAAAGGTATGGTCCGTGATTTCTATACAACTTTATTTTCTGCAGAACGTTGTGACCATATAGATGATATTCTTGAGGCCATCCCGTGCAAAATAGACCAAAGCATCAATGAAATGTTATGTAAACCCTATACAGATGAGGAGATACGTGAAGCTCTGTTCCAGATGGGACCGACCAAGGCGCCTGGTCCTGATGGCTTCCCGGCGTTGTTTTACCAACGCCATTGGGATTTTTTACAGGCTGATATCTGCACAGCTGTTAGGGATTTTCTACAAGGTGATGCTATCCCAGATGGTCTCTGTGACACAACTATTGTTTTAATTCCTAAAATATCAAAACCTGAGAGGTTGAATAATTTTCGTCCAATTAGTCTATGCAATGTGCTTTATAAAATTGCATCAAAGGTCCTTGCTAATAGACTAAAAAATTTCCTTCCGTTTATTATTTCTGAAGAGCAAAGTGCTTTTGTCCCAGGCAGGCTTATTACAGATAATGTTTTAGTTGCTTATGAATGCATGCATACCATTTTAGTTGCTTATGAATGCGTGCATACCATTCGTAAACAAAAGGCCAACACCCCTTTCTTTGCTTTGAAAATAGATATGATGAAGGCTTATGACCGGGTCGAATGGAAATATCTTCAGGGAGTTTTAAGTAAGATGGGTTTTGCTGATGGATGGATCCAAACTGTAATGAAATGTGTGACAAAGGTGCGATATGCTATACGAGTTAATGGTGAACTCTCAGAGCATTTTATTCCAACAAGGGGATTGAGGCAAGGAGATCCCATCAGTCCATACCTTTTTCTCTTATGTGCGGAAGGCCTATCTTGCTTAATGAAGAAAAAAGAAGCTGAAGGTAAAATAAACGGTGTAAAAAATGGGAGAACTGGACCAGCAATATCTCACCTCCTTTTTGCAGACGATAGTATTTTTTTTCATTAGAGGTGATATGAAGAACCTTCAAGCTCTTAATGAGGTGTTGCACTTGTACAGTGAAGGAACAGGCCAACGGATTAATTTTCAGAAATCATCACTTTTCTTTGGTGACAAATGTCCGGAACAAGTTAAGGACAGAGTTAAATCATATATCAATGTCCGTAATGTAGTTGTGCAAGCAAATTATTTGGGCATGCCGTCTTGGGTGGGGAGATCTCCTACAAGCACTTTCAATTTCTTACCTGAACGTATGTGGAGGAAAATAAGAGGCTGGAATGATCGCCCCCTTTCAAGGGCTGGTAAGGAGGTTATGTTTAAATCAGTCATTCAAGCAATCCCAATATATGTTATGAGCTGTTTCCGCCTGCCAGCTGCAATTTGTGATAAGATGAGGACAACAATCTCGAATCATTGGTGGGGCATTGAAGAGGGTAAGAAAAAGATGCACTGGCGTTCATGGGAATGGCTGACCGCCCCTAAAGCCATGGGTGGCATGGGGTTTCGAGATATGCAAATTTTTAATCAAGCTATGTTGGGCAAACAAGCTTGGAGAATTCTAACTGTTCCTAATTCGCTTTGTGCGAGAGTGCTCAAAGGGCGCTACTTTCCTTGTTGTTCTTTTTGGGATGCGTCTCAGCCCCGAAGTTCATCTTTCACATGGCGCAGCATCATGTATGGTAAGGAACTTTTAATGAAGGGTATCATATGGAGAGTTGGAGATGGGAGAACAATTCGAATAACTAGAGACTACTGGGTTAATGATTCCAGCATGCTTAAACCAATTGTCTCCATATCTGATAATTCAAATGTGTATTCTCTTATAGATGGAGCAGCTGGCAGCTGGAATGAAGAGATGGTTCGAGCTTGTTTCAATGAAGATGATGCTGAAAAGATTTTGCAGATACCTCTGTGCCATACGCCTTGTGAGGATTTCCCAGCTTGGCTACACACTAAGTCAGGTATCTACACGGTTAAATCAGCTTACTTTTTAGCAAGGCTAGAAAGCTTCCATGTCTTTTTGGGTGAAAATGGTAGAGGTGAAACATCTGATCAAAGTAAAATCTCTAAGTCCTGGAAACGTCTATGGGCAATTCAAGCACCACCTAAAATGAAAATAGTATTATGGAGAATGGCTCATGACTGTCTGCCAACCGGGTCGCAACTTAAAAAAAGACATATCCTTGATTTTGATGCGTGCTGCTTTTGTGGGCGAGAAGAAACCGTGGAACATGTGTTTTTTATGTGTCAATTTGCTTCTGAGATATGGCGCCAAGTACGAAAGTGTTTCAATATAAATTATAAGATGCATGCTTCTGCTAATATTAGACATTGGCTTTTTGATTTTTTAGAGGCCGCAGAGGATCATGAAGCAACAGTTTTTGCAATCACAGTATGGCACATTTGGGAGTCAAGAAATGCAGTTAGAAATGGTGAGAATATGATGCATCCCCAATCCATTGCACAACGAGCAGTAGCTTACATAGAGATGTTTCTGTTACACGTGACACAACCAAAAAATCAAAGGTGTGAGTCTAATTTCTCTGTATCTAGATGGACTCCACCGCCGATTGGTTGGTTGATGCTCAATGTGGATGCTGCTCTTTTTAAAAATCCATCTCGTATTGGCGTGGGTGTAGTAATCCGCGATCACGATGGGGTTTTCAAAATGGCCTTTTGCAAGGTGATGCATAGGATTAAAGATCCTGAGATGGCTGAAGCTATGGCAGTCCGATGTGCTGTTATTTTTGCGAAGGAAAAAAATCTTCAACATATTGTTGTTGCATCAGACTGTCATAATATCATCAAGAAGTTACAATCACAAAATCTAGACAGATCTGAAGTTGGTGCTATCATATGTGATATAAAAAACTTAGTAAGAGAGGTTACATTCTCTTTTATGTATATTCGTCGAAGTTGCAATGAGGCAGCTCATGTAATGGCTAGGCTAGCAGATCAATTCTCTGAATCTGTTTGGTGTAATGAAGCTCCGGATGCAATCCGGGCTATCCTTTGTAATGACCTTTATAGTAATTAGTATGAAGCTGCCTTTTCAAAAAAAAAGGATTGAACTCTGTACTTTAAGTGACATTTCAATAGAATTCTACTATCAGTGCCGTTACAAGTTTTAGGAAACGTTATTTCGAAGTTTGAGGAAGTAACAGTCTAAGAGGTCGGCAGTAAAATAGTGAAGATAAATATCCACATCTGACAGACCTAGTAAAAACACCCGGTTATGTGTCATAAACTCATATATTCATATGTTCTATAATTATTAGAAAAGGAAAGGGGCAAAGGAAAAAAGAACTAACCTTATCTTTCCTGTTCGTCTGTTCCATGAATGGATGTCGGTCGTCTTCTTCCCCAACCTCCGGCACACTCTCTCTCTCTCTCTCTCTCTCTATATATATATATATATATATATATATATATATATATATATATATATATATATATATATATATATATATATATAGCAGCCAACTTTGGCTGCCGCGGCTCATCCTCTCCCTCTCTAGCGGCCGCGCGGGCCGTCCAGAGGCACGCTCCGGCAGCCGTGGCGGCCCGCCAGCGGCGAGCTCCAGCAGCGCAGCACCACCCTAAATAGTGCTTTAACAGATGTGCGGGCCTCTGTCTGGACAGGCCGCGCAGCCGCTGGAGCAGTAGGAGGCACGGACAGGTGGGCGGGCGGAGGTGACGGCAAGGGAGCGACGAGCGATGGGGAAGGAGCAGGAGGAGGCACGGGCGGGTGGCCGGGCGGCGGTGACGGCAAGGGAGCGATGAGCAGCGGGGAAGGAGCAGGAGGAGGCGTGGGTGGGTGGCCGAGCGGCGGTGACAGGCTGACCCAGAACAAACAAAACTTGCATCCCAATGAATTCATTGTGAGATGGGAAATAAAAGTTCATTTAACCTAGAGCTGTCTGGGAGAATCGCAAATGGTGCGGGTATAACTAGAGAGAGAAATAACCAGAGAGAGAGAGATGGGTGATTTATCAAGTACAGTGAATGATCTTATGTTTTGACACCAAAACAAATTAAGGGCGACAAGATTTAGAAAAACTGAGAAATGTTTGTAGTCCGAAGAGCACCATTTTGTAGAAGCCCATTTAGCTTGACTCCATGCAAACTGACAATACTCATGATATGCATTCAACTGATCTCAGTTAAAGATAGGATAGTAGGTGCATAAAGGAAATCCTTTTATCATTCCAGAACTCCTATGTTCAAGAAAAAGTTATATTGTACCTTTGACTTCTCACTAACTTAAGAAATTGCTAATTGATTTTCTAATTATATTCTGTTACATCATATGCTGGGAAAACAATGGAAGCTTCCATCAATATTGCTGGTACAAATAATGCATAGGTGACAGCAATATGTATTATGATGGGAAAAGGTAGTACCCTTTTGCTTGTTTCTTGAAGCTCTCCAGCAAGAATAAACTCATCCAATATCAAGTAGACCTATAGCACACAGCCAAAAAGGTCAAAAAGCAAATATGCAAACGAATTTCGGCTACAAGAACAATTTATCAAAAAGTTAGAAGGTCTAGCAAAATCAACGACAGTTAGATACTTTAGTTTCTTTTCATAAAGACAAAAAATTAGAACGATAAGCAGTCAAATTTGACCTTAATTGTAGCAAACATAAAGTTCACAATGTTTATTTTCAAATCAGTTTCAAGTAGACTGTTCTCACTTCTAAGATTTGAAGATTTCTTTTTTAATGTCTAATGCAACTACAATTTTGAGTTTTGACAATATTGAGCACAACTTTGGAGATTTCCATATATGCAACCTCCCAATGCATAGGTAATCGTTTACTGAATAGGAGTACACTAGGCAGTGTAAATACTGGAAATTTCCATAAATGCTACCTCCCTATGCATAGGTAATTGTTTATTGAATACAATAGGCATGGTGTAAACACACGTTTAAAGATTATCATTTGATAACCTGAAGGCGTTATCTATTTATTGACACATAAAAAATGGTGATAAACATAGTACTAGAGTATTGGGAAACTGGGATAAAGTAACTAAAGATTGTTAGGTTCAAATACATGGAGTATGCAGGAGTAATATATTATATCGTTTGCAGTTTTCCAATGGCCCCTTCTATCATCTACATTCAGTTCTATAACATCTTAGCGAGTAACAGATGACAAGTAAACAAAAGCAACACCAAATAAGTGCTAGCACATAGGCATGAATTTGGTCATAAAAAAATTGACTGGCTAAGAAAATATTTAACCCTAACATATTAAATTTCTGTCAGTTGACAAAGGAAACTCTTTCGAACAGTTATTTAAACTGCATAACAGACCAAATGTAAACACAAGTAATGCTGAAAAAAGAAAAACTTAAGCAGAATACAGTAGCACTAGTTAAAACACACGGAAATTTGGTTAACAATGAACTTGTTGAGAACACTCAAATAGAAATTAATCTTTATTTAAATATAAGATGTGATATGATCAGTACTTCAAAAATATTGCAGATTGCTAGATTAGCCAAGTGAGATAGCAGTTACCTTGTGGAAGTTAAATACTAAATCAAGTTCACAAACATTGCTGAAGAAATGGTCCAATATCTCGACAAACAAATGGATACATTCCAAATATGCCAACTCATTGTCAGTGATATCCATGCAGATTGAGAAAAAAAGACCTGCATATCTCCTGTAGATGACTTTGTGTGTACGGAACTGAAAGAGAAGTCCCACCATTAGTTACAAGGGGAATAACGTAATTGAAGGAAGCTACACAACTGGCTATCACACTGATATACAAATAGAAAATATAGTATGCAAAACCCATCTTCATCTAGCAGTGTTTTAGAAATTGAACACTACTAAAAGAGAAATTTTAGAGATTTAGGATATATAAGTTTATCATACAATACCAATATTGAGCAGTACTCTTAGTGATAAATCTTGAAAACATATCCTAAAGAGGCACTTGTAATATCTACAGTACAGATCTTCTTCTCTATTTCAAATCAGTCAGCAGAGTGGTTGATCTTGCTTCTCTTTCATGGTCATATTAGATATCTAATCATGAGTTTCTGGAAGTTAATTATGGATAGGTTTTTAGTGTCGTAGGGGGATCTTTACTGTAAGAATAAAAGAGGGAGCAGCCAAGAGATGAATGGATGATTACATGACAACAAATAAAAATTGGCATGAAGGTAATGCATCCCCAAAATAATTCATGGATAGTAAACAACCTCATCTGTCAGATATTCACATACTAACCTACATCTCCATCCTAAGGTCCTGTTAGTTCCAGCTTGGAGTTGTGAATTGTAGGTTTTATAATCTCGAGCTGAAATAAACAAGCAGATTTCTCATCCTAAATTGCAACAGTCCAAAGAGACAAATTGTTACAATCCAACATTCTGCCCCCCCCCAGGTTGCAGATTGTTCTGCTTTTCACAATCTAAAAGCTAAAGCATATGACCTAACTCACGTATTTTAACTCAACAGCAAGCAAGATTTGATCTTGCCTTTAATCAGATCAAGGACACAACACTTATGTTTTCTGACAACGAAAGCAAGAGCGCGAACTACCCACCTCGACGAAGTTGGTGAAGTTGGGGTCCCGGTTGACCACGAGCCGATGCACCTGGATTCACATCAACCAAGAACCAAGAAAAAATCACCACGGGATCAGCAATGCCCAATTCAAAGCTGGAGCCCAGCACCAAGATCAAATCTTTCTTGCCCAGCAGGCTCACCGCTCACCTCGTACTCGACCTTGTGCTTCTCCGAGTCCTCGAGCGGGACGTAGTACTTGGCCAGCCGCGTCTTCCCCTGCCGGTTTTGCAGCAGGATGAACCGGATCTGCGCCGGCGAGGCAGATTGAACCAAGGTGAGGAACAAGAATGGGTCAATGAAAGAACTGTGACGATGGGATGGGTGTTCGTTACCATGGCGGAGGACGATGTTGATGCTTCAGAATCGGGAAGAACAGGGGCGCGATTCGGGCGCAGGGGAAGAAATGAGAAGGATTTTTGGTTTCTCTGTTCTTTTCGTTTCCCTTTCCAAATACGCTAAAATGTTGTTGGGCCATATGGTATGCTACCTAAGCAGCCCAAGTGCTAACGTTCTGGGCTTTTGGCATACCCAAAGGGTCCACAAACATATGGAAGGGAATTAAAAAAGAAACAAGCTAGTTTAATTAAAATTGCTGACGGTCAAACACACTATACACAAGAATTTAGCGTAAGAGAGACACGAAAATCGAAGGGTTCTTTTCAAAATTTATCATGCTTTACTTGCTCAAAAAATATTCACGTTGCCTGTGCAACCAACCTGAAGATAATTCCATGAGAAAAAAAGTAAGAAATCATCATCATCGACGTCATATTGAATGATACACTACGGTATGAGTATATGGGAGCTCAATGGATAAGACCTCTGTGAGATGGCACTCTCAACTAAATGGGAGGAAACTGTGGCGATTTAATATTTTGTCACTAGTTATTAGGCCATGTAATAGACGGAGAATTAGTTAATCTGACAAAGTAGTATTTTGCCACTATTTCTCATGTCCAACACTCTGAATTCACGGATGACGACCATCAGTATATTACGGTACAATACAACACATTGTTCCGTGCACGTAGTAAATAGAACATGAAAATAAGTACACAAAAATCAGATATATTGTACTACTATGTGTGACTAGTTGGGACCTAGTGGCCACTCGCGATGGCTCGCTTATTCGAGCAGCAAGTTGTTCACCAGATGAAGGCAACATGGACTCACTATGTAAGAAAGACTTATAGGAGACACCAGATGATGGCAACATGGACTGGTCCATCTAGGTAGCTTGGTTCTCAGAAGAATGCTGCCATGATTCATTTTCATACGGTTCATTTGTCATTTCCGAGAAAAAATATTTTTATTTGGTTTACGGATCTGTAATAAAAACCATGCCGCCTCCCTGCTGTTTGAGAAGCTGGTCTGCATCTTTTGATTTATGTAGCAAAAGTACAAAACTAACATAGGTATTCCAAATTTATTTGAAAGATATGGATCAAACTTTACCTTAGCATAGTTAATCTTTATTTGGTTGGAATTTATATAGGGTCAATCTCTGATATGAGTGTAAAATAGCATGTGTTGGGAAACATGAAACTGTGAAAAGTCGATAATATTAACTAGAACGGCATTTTGCGTAACGAATTTGGGAGGATAAATGAGCTAGAATGGTATGCTATCGTAATTAATTACATGATCTAAAATATAATATTGCATCCTTGGTTGCACGGCATGCATTAACATATAACAAAGAAAAAAGACAATTCATTCGCACTTCAATCGATACCGCCACACTCTTTTCTTTTCCTTGAGAAATTGACCCACATTTATACATCACAAGGGGCAGCTATAGTTCTGTATTTTCGAAATCTTCCATTCTATATTTTCAGGGCTTTCATATCTATAGTTCTGTTATCGTGATGTCAACTTTGTATTATACAGATCATTGACGTTTTGGAATAGTTGGCTCAACCTGCTGTATACCAAAAGAAATAGAAAAATCCAAAGTTATTTTTAAGAAAGCATGCATGGAGTACCCACAGCCAAAAAGTTCGCTAGCAGTTTTGATTGGGGCATACAGAGCGTTAATTAAACCTAGCTTTTTGTTACTGAAGCATGCGTGCATTTTGACACAGAAAAGGAAAGGATATATACCTCTTTCTTCATATAGGAGAAGCAAGAACAATACATTATGTTACCTCACAAAGATTTGGCCAACAGTTGGCTTGTTGCTGCCATTCTCATCATCAAATGGTCCAGCATTATATTACAGCGCACGACAAGTAGAGCGACGATGTGACAACCGGCCCGTATCTGATTGCATATCTTTGCTCGTGACCTTGACAGCTATGCTGGTTACTCGTATCCGTTTTATAAATATGCAATGCAATCACGGTCCTGCAACCACAAGTTCAGTTAAATTTCAGTTGAAATCGTACGTGCTCTCGAATAATAAATCTGCAGTGAAACGTTATGAATTTGTCGTACTATATATCCGCTGGCAGGAGAAGACGGGCTACTTCTTCTGCCTGGAGGACCGCGCCCTGCTGTGCCGGCCCTGCGACGTCGCCGTCCACGCCGCCGGCGCCCACGTCGCATCCCACCGGCGCTTCCTCATCACCGGCGTCCGCGTCGGCGGCGGCGTCGTCGTGAGCCCAGCCACCAGCAGCGGCAACGGGAGCAGCAGCGCTCCCGACAGCTCCGGCAACCCGACGACCTTGCCCGACAAGGCGCGGCCATCGTCGTCGGTCAGCGCAGCGGCGGCGACAGAGGGCCTTGGCGGTCAGCAGTGGCCGTGGAGTGAGTTCTTGGCGGACGACGTTGGCGTTGGGATGGACCATCCGGACCTGTGCTGCCCTGCCGAGATCTCCGAACCTGGCTCGTCCAGCCTGACGGGATGACATGTATGTTCAGAGATCACTAAGCTAATAAGCTGATAATACTTCATGGCATCAACTGATCCAACAAATGTAGTATCAGCCTATCAGGTGATTTTGTTAGCTTTAGCGTCCTGTGGACCATCTACTTCAAAGTCGAAACAACAAATTAACAGAGCATCGAGCAATCAAATTGCGGTGTCAATGTATCTGATTGATTGGTACGGTCTGCCGGTGTGGCGGCGCTCCGGCGAGGCGCTGCATTAAGCGGAGGATCGGAGTGCTTTACCCTGACACGGGGATCGAGCACTACTACAAAACAGGCATTTGTTCCTGGCCATTTGTCCCGGCAGCCTTTGGGCCCGAGACAATAGGTGGCTTTTGTCCCGGGTCCAACGGCTAGCCGGGCCAGCGGGGGACGGGGGCCTTTTGTCCCGGTTGGAGACACCAACCGAGACAAAATGGGAGCCTTTTGTCCCGGTTGATGGCTCCAACCGGGACAAAAAGCTATACGGACTTTTTGTCCCGGTTGATAACTCCACCCGAGATTAAAAGTGACTTTTTATCCCGGGTGAAGTCTCCACCCGGGACAAAACCTGCATCCAGCATTTATTAATCTCCACCGTCACTTCCTCTCTCTCATCAGCTCTTCTTCTCCCTCCCAGATCTCTCCGCCTGCTTCATTCCTCTCCGTGATCCATCCCCTTCCTCCCTCCGGCCCGCTCCCTCATCGATCCCCTTCCTCCCCCCCTCCCTTAGCTTTCACGGGCACTGCCGCCAGTGCGGCCGAGACGGCATCCCGGGACCAGGTGATCCGAGCCCGCCTTGTTTCTTGGCTTCTTGCTTCGCTCTTCTTGCAGTTTTGAAGCTCTGGTTTTTCTTCTCGTTTTGCAGGGAACCTTGGCCAGGAGCCAGGAGTCCAGGACGCCCCCGCTCCTCGTCAACTAGCCGCACGGCCACCTGATGGGGCCGCAGTCTCCGGCGTCGCTCCTGGAGCGAGCATTTCCGGGCTTCCTGCCGGTTGGACAGTGCGGTGTAGCACCAACTCGGGCAGGCCGCGGCCTTAGCCGGGACAGCAGGCACGTCCAGTGCTCCCCGCCGACCAGCCGGTGGGACTCCGTCGCCAGACCGCACCCCCTCGTCCTCATAACACCCGCGACCTCCTCCACCTGGCCAGCGAGCCGCCGCTGGCGCGGGCCAGTGCGTCGCCGCGCGGGCGCGGGCCGGTGCGCCGCCACCAGGCACCGGCGCAGGCGGGGCCTGCGGCGCGGGCGGGCTCGGCCTCGTCGGGTGCTGGCGGGAGCAGTGCGTCCAGGCCGGCGGGGGCAGCTCCGCCAAGAGACGGCGGCCGGCGGCGCAGCGCTAAGCTTTGTTCTCTTTTTTTCCCCAAATATGTATATGTGAGGAAATTGATTTGTGCATGATTTGTTCGTTGTTGTGATTGACTCGTAGTTGTGATTGATTTTGAGATTATAATTGTCATTAAATTTTTGTGCATCAATCTGGCTCCCGCTCCGAGCTCCGGAAGGCGGGAGCTAGCTAGTTTTTTTTGTTTGCCAAAATTTACATTGTTCCCGGTTCGGAAGGTGCCGGGACAAAAGGTTGAGATCTATTTGTCCCGGATGGTTTGTCCCGGTTGAAAAACCGGGACTAAAAGAGGTTGTAAACCGGGATAAATGAGCTATTTTGTAGTAGTGGAGGGGTGTCTATTTATCGCTTTAAGCGATTTCTCCGGCTCCCATTGCAGAAGGCACCCCGCCCCGCCCCGCCCCGCCCCGCGTCCTCGGCCCCCGCACCTTCGTCCTCTGCCTCGGCCGGCGGCTCTCACCGCCGCGCCGGCCGCCCACCAACCACCGCCGGCGCATCCCCGCCCTCCCCTAACCTCTCCGGCGCCATACCCCTGCCCGGGGACCTGGCCCGGCAGCTGGCGCCCACCACCCCGGCCGGCGGCGCTCCGCCGCGTCGCCCGCCCACACACCACCGCCCACCGCCGGTCGATTCCTCCCTCCACCACCTTCTCTTCTAAGTCCGGTGGACATGGAGCCCTCCGCCGCCGCCGCCGCCACCCCCAACAACCTCGGATCCTAAGGCCGCCGCTGCACTCCACCACCCTGGGCGCCGGCGACCTTGCCGGCAGCCGCTCCCCCCACCAACCACCCTCGCCGGGCACACCCTGCCCCTCCCCCTCCCCTAGCTCGCCGGCGGGCACTCCCCGCTCCCCTGGCTGGAGGTAGAAGATAAACAGTACCTTCTGCGATAAATAGACACGGCGGGGATCGACCCTAAGAGCACTCTAACAGCTCACGTATAATTTTAGCTAGAATTGAAGATTTAGGGGTACTTAGAAAAATAGAAAGCTTACAACAGGGTGGGGTAAACCAAAAGACTCTGTATCTTTACTCTCTATATTTAAAAGTGGGCCCTAGTGCGTGGACGTTGCCGCTAGCACGCGTCGACGCCGCCGCGAGCAGGCGCGTTGGCGCAAGATCGAGGCCTGGAGCTACGTTTTGTCGGCGAGCAGGAAGGAGCCTGAGCAGGGCCCTCGTAGGTGCAGCACTGAAAGAAGGTCGCCGTGTCTCAGGTACATCTCGTCATCTGTGCTTTTCACAATCTAAAAGCTAAAGCATATGACCTAACTCACGTATTTTAACTCAACAGCAAGCAAGATTTGATCTTGCCTTTAATCAGATCAAGGACACAACACTTATGTTTTCTGACAACGAAAGCAAGAGCGCGAACTACCCACCTCGACGAAGTTGGTGAAGTTGGGGTCCCGGTTGACCACGAGCCGATGCACCTGGATTCACATCAACCAAGAACCAAGAAAAAATCACCACTGGATTCACATCTCGTCATCTGTGCTGCACATGCAAGAGAAGAGAAGGCCCAGCAGCAGTCTCCGTCTGCCCAGCGCGGTGGGGTCTGCCCCGAGCAACAGCCGCCCTAAGCGGGAGGAGCCGGACCGGCGGCGCGCAAGCAGAAGAGACAGGGCGCGCGAGGCGGGAGTGGCGCGGGAGGGTGGGATGGGATCTGAGCGGGATTTGGGGGGGAGATGCCGAGTGCGGTTCCCGCGCCTGTAGTACTGGCTGGTGGCGGCCTTCTTCGCTGCCGGGCAGGCGGACACCCCTCGGAGAGCTGCAAGGTCGCCGCCGACCGCGTGAGGTTCGAATTGAAGCACGGCGCTCACCCTTCACCGACGGTGGTCATCGGACCCAGGACCGGTGATCCGTAGTCGCCGTGGGCTCGCTGGAATCGCACCGGAGCGCCGTGTCCGGAAGCGCGGCGCTCCAAGGCATGGAACTGCGGCTCATCCGTTGTTCGCCGCAGCGGGCAGGGCGCCTGCCTGCCGCCTGTCCAGTTCCTCCAGCCGCTGGCACTACAGCTCTATGGCTACGACCACTTCGGCGACGCCCGCGTCGTGGTGGAAGCCGGCGTGTCCGAAGCTCCAGGGCGCGATGGGGCTGCCTCCCGAGAACGATAACGACCAAGCCAGACCGCGATCTTCGCCAATCCAGGCCACACATGCCGGATTGAACGGCCTCCAGGTACCCAAGGGGTAGACGGTAATCCACCCCCCGGCCTCGGTAACTTCACGCCTACTAGGCTCGCCAGAGCGCCGCCGCGTTCCCACCGCATACCTGCTCCCGGAGGCCGGCGTCCATGGCGGACCCGGTTGCATCGGCCACCGGAGTAGTTAGAGGCGCATCCAGTGGCCTCGTTGACGCCGTCCTGCGCCACGCATTCGTGCCCAACGCCGATCCCGTCGCTATGGTGGCGTTGCCGATGAGACGACGACGCAAGGTGTTTTTCTCCGGCGGCTGGAGCTCGGGGGACCCGGCCGGGGCGTCTGATTCGGCGCTGCTCACTCCAGATTGAGTCGAGATCAGAGAAGGCGGCAATGCCTTCATCATCGGAAGCATGCCTTTTGGGGGGAGATTGGTCGCGATTGAAAATTCAGCGCCAGATTAGCTGCAGTCCTGACCTCCAGATTAACTCCAGATTAATAGCAGCTATGTCATGTCATCTACTGACCACCAGTGAGATGGATGCAGGTTCTTCAGCCTGCAGAACGTTGATGGAAGCCTTTGGCATAATGCTGAACAATCTGAATTCTGAAACGACTGAAGCAGGTGCGAAATCGATTTGCACAACAATTAGAATTCAGAAGCTTTCTGTCGCTCACCGTTGGAAATGATTCAGCAGCTTGAGGGCTTGCGGCGGGGCGTGAAGCGCCGGTCGATGAATAGGCGGCGCGCCGGACATGGAGCCCTGCCCCCTAGGTCGCCGCCGCCTGGCACCTCCAGTACACGGAAACACGCCGGCAGCCGACGAGGGCCCGCCCAGCATCCCCAACCAATGGCGCGGACGTCGAAGCCATGGAGACCGCCCTGAGGAGTGCGTTCCTGGACGTGTGGTCCAGTCACAGCCTCTGCAAAACAGGCGAGCTCCATGGTTTACTTTATGGCTGCCTCGAACGCCGCGGCATGCCGGCCGGCATCCCCGGCGCAGGGCACGAAGACGCGCAGAGGTCGTTGCCGGTTGCGCCGGCTGTCGTCGTCGACTATACCCCCGGCCGGGATTCCATCGAAATTACGCGGCGGCTGCACTGCCCTGCCGGCGTGCTCGAGCAGCTTAGCCGCTGTAGAGCTCCGCCGCTCGCCATGCTGGCGCATTGCGCTGCGCCCGACCTCCGTCCGGCTCTCGAGACCAGTAAAGACCAAGTCAGACTGCGACCCTATCAAATCCGTGCCGCACATGTCTGACCGAACGGTCTCGATGACCCAAGGGGTGGACGGCAAATGAACTACCGTCCACCCCTGACCCCGGCAGGCCCTACACGAGCGCCGCCGCAGCTTCGTTCTCCGGCCCGCCACACCGCCGCCGCTACCCTCCATATTCCTCCAAGCAATCATCCGCTAAAGCTTGTGCTCGCACGCTGGCTGGGCATGGGCGCATGGCGGACATGGTTCTCGCGCGCGCACCTCGCATTCGTCTTCCCCCAGAACGTGCGCAGCTGTGAACGCGAGGGAAGTGGCTCGTACCTCGGTTCGCCCGAGCATCATCGTGTTCCATCCGAATACTTGATCCCGGAGGCCGACGACGTCCATGGCCTACCTGGCTGCATCGGCAATGGAGTAGGTACAGCCACGGGCACCGACCTCTCCATTGCCGTCCAACACGAGAGAATATCGCGCCGCGGCCTCGCCGACGCCGTCCTGTACCACTCATTCGTGCACAACTCCGGTCCCGACGCGACGGTGCTCATCGGTGTTTTGCTCTGGTGGCTAGAGATCGTAGGACCCAGCCAGGCGTCTGATTCAGCGCCACAGCGAGCGAGGCTATCTCCTTCCAAGACAGCAATCGGCGCACCTCAGCCATGGAGACCGTGCTGAGGAGCTCGCGTCTCTATGGCGGCCTCGGATGCTGCTGCATGCCGGCGTGTCCGCGCACAACACAGTCAAGATGAAGATCGAGCAGAGCCTGTCTTCTTCGTAGGACGATGCCCCGCCCCGGCGTCTGCCGAAGGATGCAGCAGCGCCGGCACTGCCGGCGTCCTGGAGCAGCGTGGGCGCCGCCGAGCTCCGCCGCTCGCCATCCTGGCGCCATGCGCCCGACGAGACTGGAAACGACCAAGTCAGACCGCGACCTTGTCCAATCTCGGCCGCACATGTCGGATCGAACGGCCCACAGAACCCAAGGGGTGGACGGTAATTGAAATACCGTCCACCCCCGACCCCCGCAACACCGTCCACAAGCGCCGCCTCCGCTCGGTGCCCCGGCTCGGCACGCCGCCGCCGCGTTCCCGCCGCTGCCCGCCTCCGTATCCTCGCTCCCGGCCGCCTGCGTCCATGGTGCTGCGCCATCTGCGGCAAAGTCGACAGCTAACAAGCCAAACACGTTCGTGCGATTGGTGCAGCGACTGCGAGAGGCCAGGTCGGCCAGGACGAAGGCATACCGCCCATGTCAGTGCCGAATGTTTAGCTCTAGACCAGACCTCCGCACGCACGCATGCTGTTCCGGCGGCTCGAGCTCTGCTCGTCACGCTCGATGGCTCAGGAGTCAGGACATGAGAAGACGACGACGCCCATCATCAGAACTTGAGTACCATGCCGCGGCTCACTATTAAATTCCTCTGACGGACCACAATTGGTTGCAACTGAAAATTCAGACCACTGATGGATCAGACTTCACTCGAGCAATACCGTCCACCCCTGCCCGCATACCTGCTTCCCGGAGGCCAACGCGCATGGGTTGCATCGGACACCGGAGTAGTTAGAGGTGCAGGCACTGGCCTCCAAGGCTCCAACTAGGGCGACGACCGCGCCACGCATGGCAAGGATGTGGCCTCGCCGCGACATGCCGGCCGGCATCCCCGGCACAGGGCACGATGACACTCGGAGGTCCCTGCAGGTTGCGCCGGCTGTCGTCGTCGAGTATACCCCCGCCGCCATCGAATGAACACGGCGGCTGCACTGCTCTATCAGACTTCATTCTTCAGTCAGAAGAGCAATGCCGAGTAGTCTTTGACACAAGACAAGTAGCTTCAGAAGGTGAAATCGACTTGTCCGACAATATAATACATCTGGTCTGGTTCCCAGTAATTCTTCCCAGGTCCGTCCAGCCTGACGGGATGACATGTATGTTCAGAGATCACTAAGCTAATAAGCTGATAATACTTCATGGCATCAACTGATCCAACAAATGTAGTATCAGCCTATCAGGTGATTTTGTTAGCTTTAGCGTCCTGTGGACCATCTACTTCAAAGTCGAAACAACAAATTAACAGAGCCTCGAGCAATCAAATTGCGGTGTCGATGTATCTGATTGATTGGTACGGTCTGCCGGTATGTGGCGGCGCTCTGGCGAGGCGCTGCAATAAGCGGAGGATCGGAGTGCTTTACCCTGACGCGGGGATCGAGGGGGTGTCTATTTATTGCTTTAAGCGATTTCCCCGGCTCCCATTGCAGAAGGCACCCCGCCCCGTCCCGCGTCCTCCGCCCCCGCACCTTCGTCCTCTGCCCCGGCCGGCGGCTCTCGCTGCCGCGCCGTCCGCCTACCAACCACCGCTGGCGCATCCCCGCCCTCCCCTAACCTCTCCGGCGCCACGCCCCCGCCCGGGACCTGGCCTGGCCACCGGCGCCCACCACCCCGGTCGGCGGCGCTCCGCCGCGCCGCCTCGCCACCCGCCCACACACCACCGCCCACCGCCGGTCGATTCCTCCCCCCACTACCTTCTCTTCTAGGTCCGGTGGACATGGAGCCCTCCGCCACCGCCGCCGCCACCCCACCGCTGCCCTCCACCACCTCGGCCGCCGGCGACCTCGCCGTCAGCCGCTCCCCTCACCAACCACCCTCGCCGGCCACACCTTGCCCCTCCCCCCTCCCCTAGCTCGCCGGCGGGCACTCCCCGCTCCCCTGGCTGGAGGTAGAAGATAAACAGTACCTTCTGCGATAACTCCGCGCGGAGTCGCGAGTGCGATAAATAGACACGGCGGGGATCGACCCTAAGAGCACTCCAACAGCTCACGTATAATTTTAGCTAGAATTGAAGATTTAGGGGGTACTTAAAAAAATAGAAAGCTTACTACAGGGTGGGGTAAACCAAAAGACTCTGTATCTTTACTCTCTATATTTAAATGTGGGCCCTGGTGCGTGGACGTTGCCGCTAGCACGCGTCGACGCCGCCGCGAGCAGGCGCGTTGGCGCAAGATCGAGGCCTGGAGCTACGTTTTGTCGCCGAGCAGGAAGGAGCCTGAGCAGGGCCCTCGTAGGCGCAGCACTGAAAGAAGGTCGCCGTGTCTCAGGTACATCTCGTCATCTGTGCTGCACAGGCAAGTATAGTTGTCCAACGGGCCGAGCCCGGCCCGACCCGACACGGGCCCGATCCGGCCCGGCACGATTAGGCCCGGCACGATTAGCCCGGATAACTAATCGTGCCGGGCCGGTCCGATATGCCAGGCGGGCTTCGTGGGCCGTGCCAGCCCGAGCCCGGCTAGGCATCTGCACCAGGCCGCCACTCCCTCAACTCAGAATGATTTCAAGATTTCAAATCTAAGATTCAAACTCACAAAAGATCACAAAACAGAAGCACATTTCATGATAACAAATTTATTGAGCTGTTTTGGGTGCTGCCTCGTTAAAAATCTTTGTAGGTAAAATCCCACACCTCGTGAGGACAAAACCCTACAAAGGAAAAGAGTACAGCTAGCTCTAAATGTTCAAATGTTCATCACAAGTTCAAGTCCACAGTCCACACTACATAGTTATACAGATTCAACATCTAGATATAAGTTTTCAAATGATTCTTCAAGTTCTTCATCCTCTATGAGATGCTGAAGTCTTGCATCGGCTTGCTCCCAGTCCTTGATCAGAGCCAACATCTCCACGACCTCAGGGCCCAGACGCCGTCGTCGCTCCTCGATAATCCTGCCAGTCATACTAAATGCAGATTCTGATGATATTGTTGAAACAGGAACAGTCATTACATCTCTAGCTAGAATTGAAAGAACAGGATATGATAGCTTATGCTCATGCCACCAGTTCTAGATATTGAAATCATCATCATACTGGTTAACAGTATCACTGTCCAGGTAGGCAGACAATTCAGAACCAGATGATAGAGAAGCACCAGAAGTTGCAGCTTGCAACAGAGCACTAGCAGAGGTTCTTCTATGCAAGGAGGAAGTAGAACCAGAACCAAGACTAGTAACAAAACCAAGAGTAGTACCAGACAAACTAGAACCAGAAGAAGAAGACTCACCACCAAAGATTCTTCCCCAAGCAGTTTTTCTCTTACCTGTAGGGCCTGGTTGGGCAGCCCTTTGCAACCTTACACCACCAAACTTCTCATCATACTTAGCAAAAATAACAGACAACTCAGCCCTTACCTCAGTCAAGTGGCATGAGTAATCATTACCATTAAGCTGAGATAGAAGTCTAAGAACATTAGTGAAACCTTTCAGCTTAGCCCTAGGGTCTAGTATAAATGCAAAGGAGTAGAGTATGGGTATGTCACACCAGTATTGCAAGAACTTATCTTTCATAGGAACCACAACTGATCTTAAGTCTCTATCATTTTCATAATTATTTAGATGACTAGCTATCTCAAGAACATGATGCAATATTAATGGAGATGTGGGGTAATAAACACCATACATAACAACAGTGGAATCATAGAACTGTTCAAGGAATTCAAAAAAAATTTCAGCAACATACCAGTGCTGGTCTGTCAGGAGTGGCTGACCATCAACTAAAGGATGCTGAGTAGTGATGAAAACAGAGAATGTGGCCTTATGGGGCAGGAGATGTTTTAACATAAGATAAGTAGAATTCCATCTCACATCCATATCCAAGCCAAACTTGCGAGGTCTTTCACCAACAGCAATGCAATATGACTTGTATGCAGCAATACGCTGGTTAGATGAGTTTAGAAATGATAAAGCAGATCTAAATGCACCAAGAATTGGCTTAAACACTTCAAGACCAGCCTTAACAATAAGATTTATGATATGACAAGCACATCTTTGATGCAGGAACAAGCTACCAACATAACCAGACAAAACAAGATTAAGTTGATTAATAGCCCTAGTGTTAGCAGCAACATTGTCCAGTGTAACAGCAAAGATTTTATCAGTTAACCCATAATCAGCAATAACAGAAGTAATACGCTCAGCAATATTCTCAGCATTGTGAGACACATCAATCAACCTAAGACCTAAGATCTTTTTCTCTAGTTGCCAATCAGTATTCACAAAATGAGCAACCACACTAAGGTAATCCTCCTTAGCATTGCCAGACCAGATATCAGAAGTAAGAGCAACAGAGGATACATACTTCAAGCACTCAACAAGCTGAACACGACGTTCAGTAAAGTACTTGGCAAAATCTCTAGTGGTTGTTTGCCTAGACACCTTAGCAAATTTAGGATTATGAGCAGTAGTAACGTACTCTTCAAAAGCATCAGACTCACCAATGCAAAGAGGCAGGTGTTGTGGGATTTCTAGGGTACCCACAGCCGGGTGGCGGAACGCACCCGCCTATTCCCAGAGAGGGAGTGCTCGGGGAGGTACTAGGCGATTGGGCTGATCTAGCCCTGAGATAAGTAGACAAGAACGCACGATCTAGAGTGGTTCGGGCCGCCGGAGCGTAATACCCTACGTCCACTGGGAGAAGTTTTGATCTCTGTTGTGTATGAGTCTATCCTCTGCCGGGCCTTGGCTTTCACCCAGCTTGAGCTTCCTTCTAGCGGGCGCCCCCTTTTATAGACCAAGGGGGTGGATACATAGGACGTTGGGGCCCCGACAAGTGGGCCCAACGTACTGTGCAGCATACTGCGCAGAGTACTCAAATGGCTATAGTGGCTGCGAATCTTTCCTCCGATGTGCTTCCATGCCCTGCTGACTCTCCGACGAAGGGAGGTCTTCTCTTGTCCCGTCAGCAAGGTGTCCGTTGGGGGAACGTAGCTTGCGGCGTGACCTGTTGAGGCTATTATGTAGGCGTCATAATGGGTGAAGCCGAGCCGTCGTATCCATCTGTTATGGCAGACTGACAGGCGCGGCGTGGGCGGCGCCAACAGCTCCACTATGCACCTTGATAATACGCGATCAATAGTGCCCCCTGGTCAAAGCATCGCCTCGGCTTCTGCTGCATCAATGCGGACGTTCACCTACCACAATGAATGCAGTGGTGGGTGAGGCTTAGTATGGAGACCAAGCGGCCTTGTATACGTGTCTGTGCTTGTAGACACGTGTCGGCTCCGGACCACCTCGAGGCAGGGTGTCGACTTCTTCCCTTAGTGTGGGGTCCGGTTACTATGCAGGCGGTCCGGGACCCCATGAGGGGTCCGGGTCTCCCGCGGGGGTCCGGACTCCTCGGGAGGTCCGGAGCCCCGGCTGTTCGGGCTGAGCGCCTGCCTCTTCCGGGACACGCGGCATTCCTGGACCTTTCCCAGTCGTGAGACAGGTCCGGGACCGTTGCCGAGAGAAACAGGACTCCGGACCACAGGGGTCCGGCTGTTTGGACGTAGTCAAGGATAATTACAAGGCCCTTGCCTAGACACAGCAAGAGGGGGTACCCTAGTCCTGGGGTACCGACAGTGGCCCCCGGGCCCACCTCAGGAGAGGTACGAACCCTCGGGTGGGGCCTCTATCGTGATGTGTTTCTACGCAATTTGATTGCGTTGGTGTGCTCATGGAGAGAGCGGGTGTCCCGGACCCCTGAGGCCGGTACACCTGTTGCCAGGTTCAGGTACTGAGTGCTCTCCACAGGGCGATGAAGGTGTAGGCTTAGGGTACGGAACCAAGCTAAGCGGCTACTCAGACTTCGGATCGCTCAGAGAGTAAGCACCACTTCCCGGACCTGGCTCTTGCCGACTGTGGCGAGCGGTCTCCGCCGGAGCGGGCCACCGGAGTGGACTTGGAGCGACCGTGGCGAGCGGTCTCCGCCGGAGCGGGCCACCGGAGTGGACTTGGAGCGACCGTGGCGAGCGGTCTCCGCCGGAGCGGGCCACCGGAGTGGACTTGGAGCGACCGTGGCGAGCGGTCTCCGCCGGAGCGGGCCACCGGAGTGGACTTGGAGCGACCGTGGCGAGCGGTCTCCACCGGAGCGGGCCACCGGAGTGGACTTGGAGCGACCGTGGCGAGCGGTCTCCGCCGGAGCGGGCCACCGGGGTGGACTTGGGTTATTGCTGACGAACCAAAGAAAAATGTCACCGGACCTCACAGTAAGGTGCAAGAAACCAAGCCTTATACTAGAAGGGAGCCCGGGACCTCTAAAGACAGCAGCCTCGGATACTAGAGTACTTGTAACAAGGTAGTGAAGTACGTGAGCTTAGGGTACATTACCAGGCTAAGCTACGCGGAGCTCCTCTACCCCAGGATACGAGTACCACTTCTCCAGAGCAGGTCCTTAGGGGTCCGGACTGCCTTCCAGCTAGAAGGGGCGTCCTCACCTGACTTCAAGCCGGCTACTTAACTTGGATCGCTAACAAAAGAAAAAACTCTGTTTGGGGGGAAGAGACGGTTAACCAAGAAATAGCCAACCAGAACGAATGAATGTAATTAGAGTGGAGTCGAGACAAGACTAAGAAAATAACTCTCCTTTATTATTGTGGTTATCACGGTATACATCAGAGATCGGGATTACGAGGTCGGACCTCCACCGCTCCGGACCGCTTTTTGCCTGTTTGTGTGATAGGGCCATGAGGGGTCCGGGTCTCCCGCGGGGGTCCGGACTCCTCGGGAGGTCCGGAGCCCCGGCTGTTCGGGCTGAGCGCCTGCCTCTTCCGGGACACGCGGCGTTCCTGGACCTTTCCCAGTCGTGAGACAGGTCCGGGACCGTTGCCGAGAGAAACAGGACTCCGGACCATAGGGGTCCGACTGTTTGGACGTAGTCAAGGATAACTACAAGGCCCTTGCCTAGACACAGCAAGAGGGGGTACCCCAGTCCTGGGGTACCGACAGCAGGTCAAGACGAGCAATTAACCTACACAACTCAGTACGAGCTACTTCTGGTTTGTACTCCCAAAGGTGCACAGAGCCATCAGGATTAAACTTAAGTTGAGATTGAGTCATGGCATTACGAGATTTCAAAACAGGGCATATAGGAATGTGCTGCTTCAAGTGACCAGTACCATGGGTTGATTTACCAGTGAGGTTTTTCTTGCAATGCTTGCATCTAGCACCAGTTCGACGTTCCTTACCATCAATTACCTCATAGATCTCATCAAAGTCTTTCCAGACCTTGGAGGTGGACGCCCTCCTCTTCCTGGTCGAGCCAGACTCAGTGGCAGCGGCGGTGCTCGCACTGCCAGTGCCAGATCCAGCGGCGGTCCCCTGAGGAAGGCCTTCTGGATCCAGGTCGATGGCAGCATTGCTGCCAAACAGCTCAACGGCATCCGCAGATAGGTCATCCTCATCATCTCCGCGAAAGCCCATCGACCGCAACTCATTGTTGTAGGAGTCGTAGGCGGCCATCGCCGGTCTTCGGTCCCTCACGGCCTGCACAAGGAGGATGTGAGGGGGATTCGTAAGGAAGAAGGAGAAGAAAGGCGAGTTCTGACTTACCTTTGGCCGGAGCACCGAAGACCGAAGTTGCCGTCGACGCCCTCACCGGAGTTGCAGGCCACACAGACTCGCAAAGAAGGGAGAGGAGGATTCGTGAGGAAGAAGTAGAAGAAAGGAGAGGGGGGAGGTGAGGGCCTGAGGGGAGCGGCGGATCTGACCGAGCAGAGTCGGAGGAGGTCCACTGGAGCGGCGGATCTGGCCGAGGAGAGGCGGAGGAGGTCGGAGAGCGGCGGATCTACGCCGGACAGGTGGGGTGCAGGTCGGGGTGGAGCAGATCTGGCGAGGAGCGGGGGAGGTGGAGAGGCGGAGGAGACGAGGCGGCGGCCAGGCGGGCGGGGAATGGAGGGGGCTAGGGTTACCGGCGATCCGCACGACAGGAGGAGGTCGGAGAGCGGCGGATCTACGCCGGAGAGGTGTGGTGGAGGTCGGGGTGGAGCGGATCTGGTGAGGAGCGGGGGAGGCGGAGGAGACGAGGCGGCGGCCAGGCGGGCGGGAATGGAGGGGCCGGAGAGGTGGGGTGGACGGTGGAGGTCGGGGACTCGGGGTGGAGGTGTGGAGCGGATTTGGCGAGGAGCGGGGGAGGCGGAGCGCGGAGGAGACGAGGCGGAGCCGCGGAGGAGCCAGGGCGGGGAATGGAGGGGGGGCTAGGGTTAACGGCGCCCGCGGCCGCCCCTTCCCCCTTATGTGGCCGGCCGGCTCGGGCTGGCGGGCTTCGTGGGCTTCGTGCTCACGGGCCGGCCCACGTGCCGAGTCGGGCCGGCCGCTCACCGTGCCGGGCCGGGCCGGGCCGGCCCACGTGCCTGCGGCGCGGCCCAGGCACGGCACGACGCCCGTGCCGGGCCGGCCCGGGCCCGTTTACCTCCATGCCGGGCCGGGCCGTGTACCGGGCCCAATTCTCGTGCTTCGGGCCGACCCACGGCCCACGGGCCTGATGGAAAACTATACAGGCAAGAGAAGAGAAGGCCCAGCAGCAGTCTCCGTCTGCCCAGCGCGATGGGGTCTGCCCCGAGCAACAGCCGCCCTAAGCGGGAGGAGCCGGACCGGCGCGCGCAAGCAGAAGAGACAGGGCGCGCGAGGCGGGAGTGGCGCGGGAGGGTGGGATGGGATCTGAGCGGGATTTGGGGGGAGATGCCGAGTGCGGAGGGAAGGCAAATATGCATACCGAACGGGGAGAGATGCAGTAGCGAGGGGGAAGAAGAGGCGCTTGGTAGCGTATTTTTTGGGATGTTTCTCCTTTTTTACAGATGCATATCTATTTGGCTATTCTGTTGGAATTGCTCTAAAGGGACTTGCAGTTGCAGAGCAATCAACTTGCTGGCGGCGCGTGGACAACACCGGTCAACCGACGAAAACCACTCTTGCGCGACCCCCCGAGAACGAGAACGGGTGCGAGTCTGCAGAGTCCGGGCCGCACGTGTTGGATCGAACGGCCTACAGATGGCTGTCCACGAGCTTCGTGCCTCCTCCCGCGCTCGCCGCCGACAAGCTCTGCTCGCCAAGCAACTGCTCCAGTTTCTGCAGTTGGTCTTGTACCATCGGGGCAAGCCGCCACTGGTGACTCTGTTCGGTGCTGCGTCTGGGCGGCGTACTACCTTAGCTTCCCGTACGTGCCTCTTGCCGCCCGAGCCGTGTCGCAGTGATGCTGCGGTTCCCGCGCCTGTAGTACTGGCTGGTGGCGGCCTTCTTCGCCGCCGACCGACCGCGTGAGGTTCGAATTGAAGCACGGCGCTCACCCTTCACCGACGGTGGTCATCGGACCCAGGACCGGCGATCCGTAGTCGCCGTGGGCTCGCTGGAATCGCACCGGAGCGCCGTGTCCGGAAGCGCGGCGCTCCAAGGCATGGAACTGTGGCTCATCCGTTGTTCGCCGCAGCGGGCAGGGCGCCTGCCTGCCGCCTGTCCAGTTCCTCCGGCCGCTGGCACTACAGCTCTATGGCTACGACCACTTCGGCGACGCCCGCGTCGTGGTGGAAGCCGGCGTGTCCGAAGCTCCAGGGCGCGATGGGGCTGCCTCCCGAGAACGATAACGACCAAGCCAGACCGCGATCTTGGCCAATCCAGGCCGCACATGCCGGATTGAACGGCCTCCAGGTACCCAAGGGGTGGACGGTAACATTTACCGTCCACCCCCCGACCTCGGTAACTTCACGCCTACTAGGCTCGCCAGAGCGCCGCCGCGTTCCCACCGCATACCTGCTCCCGGAGGCCGGCGTCCATGGCGGACCCGGTTGCATCGGCCACCGGAGTAGTTAGAGGCGCATCCAGTGGCCTCGTTGACGCCGTCCTGCGCCACGCATTCGTGCCCAACGCCGATCCCGTCGCCATGGTGGCGTTGCCGATGAGACGACGACGCAAGGTGTTTTTCTCCGGCGGCTGGAGCTCGGGGGACCCGGCCGGGGCGTCTGATTCGGCCCTGCTCACTCCAGATTGAGTCGAGATCAGAGAAGGCGGCAATGCCTTCATCATCGGAAGCATGCCTTTTGGGGGGAGATTGGTCGCGATTGAAAATTCAGCGCCAGATTAGCTGCAGTCCTGACCTCCAGATTAATAGCAGCTATGCCATGTCATCTACTGACCACCAGTGAGATGGATGCAGGTTCTTCAGCCTGCAGAACGTTGATGGAAGCCTTTGGCATAATGCTGAACAATCTGAATTCTGAAACGACTGAAGCAGGTGCGAAATCGATTTGCACAACAATTAGAATTCAGAAGCTTTCTGTCGCTCACCGTTGGAAATGATTCAGCAGCTTGAGGGCTTGCGGCGGGGCGTGGAGCGCCGGTCGATGAATAGGCGGCGCGCCGGACATGGAGCCCTGCCCCCTAGGTCGCCGCCGCCTGGCGCCTCCAGTACACGGAAACACGCCGGCAGCCGACGAGGGCCCGCCCAGCATCCCCAACCAATGGCGCGGACGTCGAAGCCATGGAGACCGCCCTGAGGAGTGCGTTCCTGGACGTGTGGTCCAATCACAGCCTCTGCAAAACAGGCGAGCTCCATGGTTTACTTTATGGCTGCCTCGGACGCCGCGGCATGCCGGCCGGCATCCCCGGCGCAGGGCACGAAGACGCGCAGAGGTCGTTGCCGGTTGCGCCGGCTGTCGTCGTCGACTATACCCCCGGCCGGGATTCCATCGAAATTACGCGGCGGCTGCACTGCCCTGCCGGCGTGCTCGAGCAGCTTAGCCGCTGTAGAGCTCCGCCGCTCGCCATGCTGGCGCATTGCGCTGCGCCCGACCTCCGTCCGGCTCTCGAGACCAGTAAAGACCAAGTCAGACTGCGACCCTATCAAATCCGTGCCGCACATGTCTGACCGAACGGTCTCAATGACCCAAGGGGTGGACGGCAAATGAACTACCGTCCACCCCTGACCCCGGCAGGCCCTACACGAGCGCCGCCGCAGCTTCGTTCTCCGGCCCGCCACACCGCCGCCGCTACCCTCCATATTCCTCCAAGCAATCATCCGCTAAACTCTTGTGCTCCCCGCAACTACTGGGCGCCGCGAGCTTGTGCTCGCACGCTGGCTGGGCATGGGCGCATGGCGGACATGGTTCTCGCGCGCGCACCTCGCATTCGTCTTCCCCCAGAACGTGCGCAGCTGTGAACGCGAGGGAAGTGGCTCGTACCTCGGTTCGCCCGAGCATCATCGTGTTCCATCCGAATACTTGATCCCGGAGGCCGACGCCGTCCATGGCCTACCTGGCTGCATCGGCAATGGAGTAGGTACAGCCACGGGCACCGACCTCTCCATTGCCGTCCAACACGAGCGAATATCGCGCCGCGGCCTCGCCGACGCCGTCCTGTACCACTCATTCGTGCACAACTCCGGTCCCGACGCGACGGTGCTCATCGGTGTTTTGCTCTGGTGGCTAGAGATCGTAGGACCCAGCCAGGCGTCTGATTCAGTGGCACAGCGAGCGAGGCTGTCTCCTTCCAAGACAGCAATCGTCGCACCTCAGCCATGGAGACCGTGCTGAGGAGCTCGCGTCTCTATGGCGGCTTCGGATGCTGCTGCATGCCGGCGTGTCCGCGCACGACACAGTCAAGATGAAGATCGAGCAGAGCCTGTCTTCTTCGTAGGACGATGCCCCGCCCCGGCGTCTGCCGAAGGATGCAGCAGCGCCGGCACTGCCGGCGTCCTGGAGCAGCGTGGGCGCCGCCGAGCTCCGCCGCTCGCCATCCTGGCGCCATGCGCCCGACGAGACTGGAAACGACCAAGTCAGACCGCGACCTTGTCGAATCTTGGCCGCACATGTCGGATCGAACGGCCCACAGAACCCAAGGGGTGGACGGTAATTGAAATACCGTCCACCCCCGACCCCCGCAACACCGTCCACAAGCGCCGCCTCCGCTCGGTGCCCCGGCTCGGCACGCCGCCGCCGCGTTCCCGCCGCTGCCCGCCTCCGTATCCTCGCTCCCGGCCGCCTGCGTCCATGGTGCTGCGCCATCTGCGGCAAAGTCGACAGCTAACAAGCCAAACACGTTCGTGCGATTGGTGCAGCGACTGCGAGAGGCCAGGTCGGCCAGGACGAAGGCATACCGCCCATGTCAGTGCCGAATGTTTAGCTCTAGACCAGACCTCCGCACGCACGCATGCTGTTCCGGCGGCTCGAGCTCTGCTCGTCACGCTCGATGGCTCAGGAGTCAGGACAAGAGAAGACGACGACGCCCATCATCAGAACTTGAGTACCATGCCGCGGCTCACTATTAAATTCCTCTGACGGACCACAATTGGTTGCAACTGAAAATTCAGACCACTGATGGAGCAGACTTCACTCGAGCAATACCGTCCACCCCTGCCCGCATACCTGCTTCCCGGAGGCCAACGCGCATGTGTTGCATCGGCCACCGGAGTAGTTAGAGGTGCAGGCACTGGCCTCCAAGGCTCCAACTAGGGCGACGACCGCGCCACGCATGGCAAGGATGTGGCCTCGCCGCGACATGCCGGCCGGCATCCCCGGCACAGGGCACGATGACACTCGGAGGTCCCTGCAGGTTGCGCCGGCTGTCGTCGACGAGTATACCCCCGCCGCCATCGAATGAACACGGCGGCTGCACTGCTCTGTCAGACTTCATTCTTCAGTCAGAAGAGCAATGCCGAGTAGTCTTTGACACAAGACAAGTAGCTTCAGAAGGTGAAATCGACTTGTCCGACAATATAATACATCTGGCCTGGTTCCCAGTAATTCTTCCCAGGTCCGTGTGGAAGCTTTTAACGTATCTTAAGAACAGTGTCAGATTGTTTTTTTTTTTAAAAAAAGCTGGTGGCACCAAAGGGAAAATAGCATCAACAGAAGGAACCATGCAATTATGACAAACACAGGATCTTCGCTACATAAGAACAGACAAATTTTGAAAAGAAAAACCTATATTGATCAGTTTTTTCACTCGAGGTGTTCCTCATCAGACTCGATATCACTCGATATCAGACTAGATTTTGAAAAGAAAAACCTATAGCATCAACTCGAGTTTGTTTGGGATAACCAGTGTGATCAGACTTTCCAGACTTCAAGAAAGCTTTTAACGTCGGCCCCTGTTCTGGCTCAGTCAGATATCACTCGACCCTTCGATGTTTATTGTGATGCATCAGGTACGGGCCTCGGCTGCGTCCTTATGCAAGATCAGCGGGTGATTGCTTATGCTTCCAGAGCACTTAGGCGACACGAAGAGAATTATGCCACTCATGATTTGGAATTAGCAGCAGTGGTACATGCACTAAAGATCTGGCGTCATTATCTTCTGGGTAATCCTGTGCATATATACTCTGACCACAAGAGCCTCAAGTATATCTTTACTCAGAATGAGCTGAACTTGCGCCAGAGACGGTGGTTGGAATTGATTAAGGATTATGATCTGGAAATTCATTATCACCTGGGTAAGGCCAATGTTGTGGCAGATGCATTGAGCAAAAAGTCAAGTTGCAATTGCACCTCAGCAACACCTATGCATGCAACTCTATGCCAAGAGATAGAGAAGTTGAATCTGGCTATAGTAGCTGAGGGTACACTTACCAATATTACCCTCACTCCAACACTGCGGGATCAAATTATTGCTGCTCAGAGAAATAATATTGGCACGGAAAAGATTAGGCAAAGGCTCAGGGAAAGTGACCCTCGTGTGGCATATTTTCAGCTTGATGGCGAGGGTGTGTTATGGTTTAAGAATCGGCTGGTAGTACCTAAGGATTTGGAACTTCGGAAGCAGATTTTTGATGAGGCTCACCTTTCTAGGTATTCCATTCACCCGGGTAGTAACAAAATGTATCAAGACCTCAGGCAGCAGTTCTGGTGGACCAGGATGAAACGGGAAATCGCGAAATATGTGTCCGAGTGTGACACCTGTCGGAGGGTTAAGGTGAGCCACTTGAGACCAGCCGGCCCTTTGCAGCCCCTGAGTATTTCCTCCTAGAAGTGGGAGGACATCAGTATGGATTTCATTGTCGGCTTACCCAAAACCTCCAAGGGGTATGATTCGATATGGGTTATTGTGGATCGTCTCACTAAAACCGCACATTTTCTGTCGGTAAAAACCACACATACGACAAAGCAATATGCCCAGTTATATCTGGATCGTATTGTGTCTGCATGGAATTCCAAAGACAATCATTTCAGACCGGGGTGCTCAGTTCATTGCCCGATTCTGGGAGCATTTTCACGCGGCCCTCGGCACTCAGCTCCTCCGCAGTTCGGCTTATCATCCACATACCGACGGCCAGACATAAAGGATAAATCAGATATTGGAGGACATGCTTAGAGCATGTGTGCTCACCTATAATCAAAAATGGGATGAGTGCTTACCATTGGCCGAGTTTGCTTATAACAATAGTTATCAAGAAAGCATCAAGATGGCTCCATTTGAGGCCTTATATGGACGGAAATGCAGAACGCCATTGAATTGGTCAGAAGCTGGGGAGAGAACTTTCTTTGGGCCCGATATGGTAAACGAAGCAGAAGAGCTGGTTCGGGTTATTCAGGAAAATTTGAAGATTGCTCAATCCCGACAAAAGAGTTACACCGACAAGAAGCGTCAATCTATCCTGTTTCAAGTGGGGGATCATGTCTATCTGCGGGTATCTCCAATGAAAGGGGTTCAACGATTCGGTGTGAAGGGAAAGCTCGCACCTCGCTATGTTGGGCCTTTTCTTATTAGTGAGCAGTGTGGACCAGTGGCATACCGCCTAGAGCTTCCTGCTCACTTATCCGCGGTTCATAATATTTTCCATGTCTCCCAGCTCCGGAAGTGCCTCCGTGTTCCAGAAAAGATGGTTGGCATCGAGAAATTGCAACTAGAGCCCGATCTTGTCTATCCGGAGCAACCAATAAAAATTGTTGATTTCAAGACTCGGGTTACTCGGAATCAAACCAGCAATTTTTATAAGGTTCAGTGGAGTAATCACTCCGAGCGAGAGGCTACTTGGGAGACGGAGGACTTCATTCGGTCTAAATGTCCGGAATTGTTACAAATGTATCAAGGTACTCACCAAGTTCCATTTTCCTCAATCTATCACATCCATTAAATCTCGGGACGAGATTTCTTTTTGGGGGAAAGACTGTAACACCCAAGTGTTAAACTTGGGTTTAACTAGCTAACTAGTGACCAAATTCTCTCGGTTACAAGTCGAGTCGCAAATCGACTAAAAACTCGATTTCAAATCCTGGAGCCAGCGGAACCCGGATACTCCGGGCCTGGAACTTTATATCTCTTGTTTTGGTCCTTTTACTGTTTCCAAACGTTATAAACTCTCTCTCACTCTCTCCCGTGCTCTCTCTCACCCCAATCCCTAGAGACCCAAAACCCTCCCTCTACCCTTGATCCAAGGCCCACGGGAGCTTCACTTGGGTGGTGGATCATCTATCCCGCGTGCTCCATCCCTGGACGGCTTGGGTTCAAGCCCTTGGTGCAAGGAAGAGCTTTCCCCCAAGGTAAATAAGCTAGGGTTAGGCAAGTCCCGTGTTCTAGGGGGTTTGAATCGATTTCCTCCGGTCAATCATCTTCTTATGAATCAATCTACTAGGGTCTAGGTGGGATTCGATTTTTGAAGGTTGGTTTCGCTAGAAATCAGAGTTTCAGTTTTGGGGGCGAAAGTTGTGCCAAACCCGGATACTCCGGGTATTATCCCGGATTCTCCGGAAATGTCGTCCCGGAAACTCCGGGTTTAGACCCGGATACTCCGGGTTTGGGAATCCGGATGCTCCGGATATTAGTCCGGATATTCCGGGTTATGCAGAGTTATGGGCGTTGGGTTATTCGGTTAATAGTAATTATGATAGGTTGGGGTTAATTTCAAAGTTTCAAATTATTTTGCATACATTCTCATATCATTGCATTCGTGTAGCCGCTGCCGCCGAGGGAGCCGTGTACGAGGTGGTTGCGGAGCCACAGGAGCCGCAGGGGCAAGCCCCGCAGGAGGAGGTTCGCGGGGAGTCGGCCCAAGGCCCAACTCACCCCAGTGTTGAGCAGCAGACGCAAGGCAAGCCCTGGTGCACATCCTATTATTTTAAGTTATGACACCTATATATGTCTTTAATACTTGTGCATTAAGTTCAAGAATTGTTTGGAACCCTAGTTGCATGATCCCTAGGATTCCCTGAGATATACTAGTATGTATAGGACGATAGTAGTGCTATGCTTAATGTTTGCGGTAGAAGACAAGTGGTCTCCTGCGCTCGCGAGATATAGGATGTTTAGAAGTCGAGTAATTTTCAGTTACTCGCAAGATATAAGATGTATTCATATTCCAGTACTTGAGTTGTGAGTTTGATATTGAATAAATGGAGAATTTAGACCGGACGGGAAATGATGAGGAGACATAGGTATGGCAGCAGGACAGGGTTTCTGGGTGTCTTAGTCCCGTCTATGTCGGTTAAGGACCGGTCGTTGTGGTAGTGCTGATCGGGGATTGAATTGTACTAACCGCATGCCGGGAGTAGGAGGTAGTCGAAACCGGTAAGCCTAGTACTGCCTTGCTTCGAAAGTACAGGACTCCATCTCACCTCCTGGGGTAGTCGAGTAGTCGTAGAGAATTGGGGATGCATGTATTACCTTTGGTGGTCTCATGTTGAGCTCGGCTGACCATATGATGGTGGGGCAGTCCTGTAGTTCGAGGCGGGGAGGGGAAGGGTTGGTGCGTGTGGTCCGACGGGGCTTATACGTGCCGTGTTGGTTAGGTCCACCTTACAAGGTTAAATCAGATCGATTCGCCGTGTCTCGCGGTTATGAGGGTCTTGATATCTTTGTCACCTCGTAGAAATGAACTAGAGATGTTAGTGATAAATGATGAAATTATTTTGAATCATTATTGTAATTCTCCAACATGATTGTGTAGATATGCCAACATTAGATGAGAGTCTTTCTATATAGAACTTGTGGCTAAAACATTGAAAGTAAGAATTCAACCTTAGATGCTTTTATGCAAAACATCCACCAGCCAGAGAGCCTTGCATGTCTAGATATGTGGGCTAAGTTATACCCACTGGTCGGGTAAGCCTTGCTGAGTATTAGAATACTCAGGGTTTGTTGCCACATTTATTATTACAGGACACCTGGACGTCGACTTCTGCCCCTATTGTGTCAAGTTCATCCGCCGGGATGCAGAGGGGTGGCAGGTCGAGGAGCGAGACCCTTAGACTAGGGCTTTGTCGGGATGTACACTCGTGGGCAGAGTGTTCAGCCTTTCTGTTGTTGCGCGGGCCGGTCTGACCGGTCATGGTTAGTCAGGGCTTTTGAAGGCTAGAGTAGTTGTAGGATCTATTCTATTTGAATTTCAGTACCTCGGATGTAAAGTTTGTAAATTATGCAACTTTTGTAAATTATGTATATATTTGAACTCGGGTTGTAAAACCTAACGTTTCGTCCCCCTATAGTGTTTGTATTTTCAAGTATTATGTTGTGCTTGTACCATCTGCGCCCACCTTCGCGTGGGACTACCGGTGTTGTTTCGATCGGGCCGTGGGTTGAGAAAGGATCGCCAAATTAAGCCGTTAAGCTAATGAGCCTGATGTGTTCAAATGACGGCCATTACGCTTAATTAGAGTTTTAATTTGGCGGTTCCGTCACAACTGTTCCGTTCCGTTTTGTTTGTTCGAAGACGGCGATATCAGCCGCAAGACAGCAAGTGTAAGGAACTTTTCTCTTTCAAAAAAAAAGTGTATGGAACTTTTCTTTTTAGTATGAGTTTTTTTTTCTTGTTCTTCGACGGCATGTTAGGATTGAACTCTGTACTTTAAGTGACATTTCAATAGAATTCTACTATCAGTGCCGTTACAAGTTTTAGGAAACGTTATTTCGAAGTTTGAGGAAGTAACAGTCTAAGAGGTCGGCAGTAAAATAGTGAAGATAAATATCCACATCTGACAGACCTAGTAAAAACACCCGGTTATGTACTCGTAGGGATTAGTTTGAAGTTTTTACAGATTTTGGAAAAGAAACTAATGTGTCACAATACAACAATTTTGATAATTACAAGTTGCGAATTTTATTACTTTTGTTGCAAACAAAAATGAAACCCATAGCAAGCCTAAAAGAACGAGAGAGAAATGTGATGACGCGAAGAGCTGGGCCTACTTAATAAGTAAAGGCTCAAAGGGCCTCTAGGGTCCAGTCATTTATCACCCTCCAGAGCAGAATTTCGGGCTAATCATCATCTTCTGAATAATGAGATGATGATCACCCACCTAATTGTCACAAACACTACCAATCAGCATACATATCAAAGGTTACCTGATTGAAAATTTCTTGGCAGCACCAATCTTTCATCAAAGTCATAAGAGCAAACTCTTACTCGGTAGCGAACAATTATCAGTACTGGTGTCAAAAGTGCACACTTATATGATCACTTAATCAGTGGGTTTGTTCCTTTGCATAAAATTCATACCTTCACATGAAAAGTGGCCCAAAATATGCACCATTAACCTCACGAAACAATGAAAGGGTACTTACAGACACACAGTCCTGAAGGGTTCAAATGGAGCAAGGATAATAGCACAACAGGTACAAAGAACTGTACAAACAAAATATAAGTGACTCGTTGATAGGGCAGAACAGGCTTGTCCCTGATTATATCCCATCCAATTTCTCCTCATTCCAGCTTCTCAAGCTCGCCCATCCTCTCTATAATTGCCTGAAAAATATGCAAGTATACGACTTCATGTAAAGCAAAAAAAGCTTGTCTTGTTTTCCAGCATAAAGTCTGGAAGTTGCAGTGAAGTTCTCGGAAGAAACATGGCACAACAAAATTCTATATACATTTATGTTGACAACTAGAGATGCAGGTGGTGAACTCACTACATCAGCTCATTTGCTTGCCTACATGCATGCATGCATCCATCCATATAATTATTTCAAGTGTGTTCTGGGTTGACCTGATGACCTATGTTGCCCGGATACGCGGATACAGATACCGGTACGCGATACGGGGATACTCCGATATGCCATTTTTCCAAAAACAAGGATACGGGGATACGTCAATATATATATATATATATATATATATATATATATAATAAAAATAAATAAAAGTTTCAGGAACTAGAATGTGAGAAAATAGAAGTTCCAGGGACTATAATGCGTCATAAACTCATATATTCATATGTTCTATAATTATTAGAAAAGGAAAGGGGCAAAGGAAAAAAGAACCAACCTTATCTTACCTGTTCGTCTGTTCCATGAATGGATGTCGGTCGTCTTCTTCCCCAACCTCCGGCATTCTCTCTCTCTCTGTAGCGGCCAACTTCGGCTGCCGCGGCTCATCCTCTCCCTCTCTAGCGGCCGCGCGGGCCGTCCAGAGGCACGCTCCGGCGGCCGTGGCGGCCCGCCAGCGGCGAGCTCCAGCAGCGCAACACCACCCTAAATAGTGTTTTAACAGATGTGCGGGCCTCTGTTTGGACAGGCCGCGCAGCCGCTGGAGCAGTAGGAGGCACGGACGGGTGGGCGGGCGGAGGTGACGGCAAGGGAGCGACGAGCGATGGGGAAGGAGCAGGAGGAGGCACGGGCGGGTGGCCGGGCGGCGGTGACGGCAAGGGAGCGATGAGCAGCGGGGAAGGAGCAGGAGGAGGCGTGGGTAGGTGGCCGAGCGGCGGTGACAGGCTGACCCAGAACAAACAAAACTTGCATCCCAATGAATTCATTGTGAGATGGGAAATAAAAGTTCATTTAACCTAGAGCTGTCCGGGAGAATCGCAAATGGTGCGGGTATAACTAGAGAGAGAAATAACCAGAGAGAGAGAGATGGGTGATTTATCAAGTACAGTGAATGATCTTATGTTTTGACACCAAAACAAATTAAGGGCGACAAGATTTAGAAAAACTGAGAAATGTTTGTAGTCCGAAGAGCACCATTTTGTAGAAGCCCATTTAGCTTGACTCCATGCAAACTGACAATACTCATGATATACATTCAACTGATCTCAGTTAAAGATAGGATAGTAGGTGCATAAAGGAAATCCTTTTATCATTCCAGAACTCCTATGTTCAAGAAAAAGTTATATTGTACCTTTGACTTCTCACTAACTTAAGAAATTGCTAATTGATTTTCTAATTATATTCTGTTACATCATATGCTGGGAAACCAATGGAAGCTTCCATCAATATTGCTGGTACAAATAATGCATAGGTGACAGCAATATGTATTATGATGGGAAAAGGTAGTACCCTTTTGCTTGTTTCTTGAAGCTCTCCAGCAAGAATAAACTCATCCAATATCAAGTAGACCTATAGCACACAGCCAAAAAGGTCAAAAAGCAAATATGCAAACGAATTTCGGCTACAAGAACAATTTATAGTTCTGTTATCGTGATGTCAACTGTGTATTATACAGATCATTGACGTTTTGGAATAGTTGGCTCAACCTGCTGTATACCAAAAGAAATAGAAACATCCAAAGTTATTTTTAAGAAAGCATGCATGGAGTACCCATAGCCAAAAAGTTCGCTAGCAGTTTTGATTGGGGCATACAGAGCGTTAATTAAACATAGCTTTTTGTTACTGAAGCATGCGTGCATTTTGACACAGAAAAGGAAAGGATATATACCTCTTTCTTCATATAGGAGAAGCAAGAACAATACATTATGTTATCTCACAAAGATTTGGCCAACAGTTGGCTTGTTGCTGCCATTCTCATCATCAAATGGTCCAGCATTATATTACAGCGCACGACAAGTAGAGCGATGATGTGACAACCGGCCCGTATCTGATTGCATATCTTTGCTCGTGACCTTGACAGCTATGCTGGTTACTCGTATCCGTTTTATAAATATGCAATGCAATCACGGTCCTGCAACCACAAGTTCAGTTAAATTTCAGTTGAAATCGTACGTGCTCTCGAATAATAAATCTGCAGTGAAACGTTATGAATTTGTCGTACTATATATCCGCTGGCAGGAGAAGACGGGCTACTTCTTCTGCCTGGAGGACCGCGCCCTGCTGTGCCGGCCCTGCGACGTCGCCGTCCACGCCGCCGGCGCCCACGTCGCATCCCACCGGCGCTTCCTCATCACCGGCGTCCGCGTCGGCGGCGGCGTCGTCGTGAGCCCAGCCACCAGCAGCGGCAACGGGAGCAGCAGCGCTCCCGACAGCTCCGGCAACCCGACGACCTTGCCCGACAAGGCGCGGCCATCGTCGTCGGTCAGCGCAGCGGCGGCGACAGAGGGCCTTGGCGGTCAGCAGTGGCCGTGGAGTGAGTTCTTGGCGGACGACGTTGGCGTTGGGATGGACCATCCGGACCTGTGCTGCCCTGCCGAGATCTCCGAACCTGGCTCGTCCAGCCTGACGGGATGACATGTATGTTCAGAGATCACTAAGCTAATAAGCTGATAATACTTCATGGCATCAACTGATCCAACAAATGTAGTATCAGCCTATCAGGTGATTTTGTTAGCTTTAGCGTCCTGTGGACCATCTACTTCAAAGTCGAAACAACAAATTAACAGAGCATCGAGCAATCAAATTGCGGTGTCAATGTATCTGATTGATTGGTACGGTCTGCCGGTGTGGCGGCGCTCCGGCGAGGCGCTGCATTAAGCGGAGGATCGGAGTGCTTTACCCTGACACGGGGATCGAGGGGTGTCTATTTATCGCTTTAAGCGATTTCTCCGGCTCCCATTGCAGAAGGCACCCCGCCCCGCCCCGCCCCGCCCCGCGTCCTCCGCCCCCGCACCTTCGTCCTCTGCCTCGGCCGGCGGCTCTAACCGCCGCCCCGGCCGCCCACCAACCACCGCCGGCGCATCCCCGCCCTCCCCTAACCTCTCCGGCGCCATACCCCCGCCCGGGGACCTGGCCCGGCAGCTGGCGCCCACCACCCCGGCCGGCGGCGCTCCGCCGCGTCGCCCGCCCACACACCACCGCCCACCGCCGGTCGATTCCTCCCTCCACCACCTTCTCTTCTAAGTCCGGTGGACATGGAGCCCTCCGCCGCCGCCGCCGCCACCCCCAACAACCTCGGATCCTAAGGCCGCCGCTGCCCTCCACCACCCTGGGCGCCGGCGACCTTGCCGGCAGCCGCTCCCCCCACCAACCACCCTCGCCGGCCACACCCTGCCCCTCCCCCCTCCCCTAGCTCGCCGGCGGGCACTCCCCGCTCCCCTGGCTGGAGGTAGAAGATAAACAGTACCTTCTGCGATAAATAGACACGGCGGGGATCGACCCTAAGAGCACTCTAACAGCTCACGTATAATTTTAGCTAGAATTGAAGATTTAGGGGTACTTAAAAAAATAGAAAGCTTACAACAGGGTGGGGTAAACCAAAAGACTCTGTATCTTTACTCTCTATATTTAAAAGTGGGCCCTGGTGCGTGGACGTTGCCGCTAGCACACGTCGACGCCGCCGCGAGCAGGCGCGTTGCCGCAAGATCGAGGCCTGGAGCTACGTTTTGTCGCCGAGCAGGAAGGAGCCTGAGCAGGACCCTCGTAGGTGCAGCACTGAAAGAAGGTCGCCGTGTCTCAGGTACATCTCGTCATCTGTGCTTTTCACAATCTAAAAGCTAAAGCATATGACCTAACTCACGTATTTTAACTCAACAGCAAGCAAGATTTGATCTTGCCTTTAATCAGATCAAGGACACAACACTTATGTTTTCTAACAACGAAAGCAAGAGCGCGAACTACCCACCTCGACGAAGTTGGTGAACTTGGGGTCCCGGTTGACCACGAGCCGATGCACCTGGATTCACATCAACCAAGAACCAAGAAAAAATCACCACTGGATTCACATCTCGTCATCTGTGCTGCACATGCAAGAGAAGAGAAGGCCCAGCAGCAGTCTCCGTCTGCCCAGCGCGGTGGGGTCTGCCCCGAGCAACAGCCGCCCTAAGCGGGAGGAGCCGGACCGGCGGCGCGCAAGCAGAAGAGACAGGGCGCGCGAGGCGGGAGTGGCGTGGGAGGGTGGGATGGGATCTGAGCGGGATTTGGGGGGGAGATGCCGAGTGCGGTTCCCGCGCCTGTAGTACTGGCTGGTGGCGGCCTTCTTCGCCGCCGGGCAGGCGGACACCCCCTCGGAGAGCTGCAAGGTCGCCGCCGACCGCGTGAGGTTCGAATTGAAGCACGGCGCTCACCCTTCACCGACGGTGGTCATCGGACCCAGGACCGGTGATCCGTAGTCGCCGTGGGCTCGCTGGAATCGCACCAGAGCGCCGTGTCCGGAAGCGCGGCGCTCCAAGGCATGGAACTGCGGCTCATCCGTTGTTCGCCGCAGCGGGCAGGGCGCCTGCCTGCCGCCTGTCCAGTTCCTCCAGCCGCTGGCACTACAGCTCTATGGCTACGACCACTTCGGCGACGCCCGCGTCGTGGTGGAAGCCGGCGTGTCCGAAGCTCCAGGGCGCGATGGGGCTGCCTCCCGAGAACGATAACGACCAAGCCAGACCGCGATCTTCGCCAATCCAGGCCACACATGCCGGATTGAACGGCCTCCAGGTACCCAAGGGGTAGAAGGTAATCCACCCCCCGGCCTCGGTAACTTCACGCCTACTAGGCTCGCCAGAGCGCCGCCGCGTTCCCACCGCATACCTGCTCCCGGAGGCCGGCGTCCATGGCGGACCCGGTTGCATCGGCCACCGGAGTAGTTAGTGGAGCATCCAGTGGCCTCGTTGACGCCGTCCTGCGCCACGCATTCGTGCCCAACGCCGATCCCGTCGCTATGGTGGCGTTGCCGATGAGACGACGACGCAAGGTGTTTTTCTCCGGCGGCTGGAGCTCGGGGGACCCGGCCGGGGCGTCTGATTCGGCGCTGCTCACTTCAGATTGAGTCGAGATCAGAGAAGGCGGCAATGCCTTCATCATCGGAAGCATGCCTTTTGGGGGGAGATTGGTCGCGATTGAAAATTCAGCGCCAGATTAGCTGCAGTCCTGACCTCCAGATTAACTCCAGATTAATAGCAGCTATGTCATGTCATCTACTGACCACCAGTGAGATGGATGCAGGTTCTTCAGCCTGCAGAACGTTGATGGAAGCCTTTGGCATAATGCTGAACAATCTGAATTCTGAAACGACTGAAGCAGGTGCGAAATCGATTTGCACAACAATTAGAATTCAGAAGCTTTCTGTCGCTCACCGTTGGAAATGATTCAGCAGCTTGAGGCCTTGCGGCGGGGCGTGGAGCGCCGGTCGATGAATAGGCGGCGCGCCGGACATGGAGCCCTGCCCCCTAGGTCGCCGCCGCCTGGCGCCTCCAGTACACGGAAACACGCCGGCAGCCGACGAGGGCCCGCCCAGCATCCCCAACCAATGGCGCGGACGTCGAAGCCATGGAGACCGCCCTGAGGACTGCGTTCCTGGACGTGTGGTCCAGTCACAGCCTCTGCAAAACAGGCGAGCTCCATGGTTTACTTTATGGCTGCCTCGGACGCCGCGGCATGCCGGCCGGCATCCCCGGCGCAGGGCACGAAGACGCGCAGAGGTCGTTGCCGGTTGCGCCGGCTGTCGTCGTCGACTATACCCCCGGCCGGGATTCCATCGAAATTACGCGGCGGCTGCACTGCCCTGCCGGCGTGCTCGAGCAGCTTAGCCGCTGTAGAGCTCCGCCGCTCGCCATGCTGGTGCATTGCGCTGCGCCCGACCTCCGTCCGGCCCTCGAGACCAGTAAAGACCAAGTCAGACTGCGACCCTATCAAATCCGTGCCGCACATGTCTGACCGAACGGTCTCGATGACCCAAGGGGTGGACGGCAAATGAACTACCGTCCACCCCTGACCCCGGCAGGCCCTACACGAGCGCCGCCGCAGCTTCGTTCTCCGGCCCGCCACACCGCCGCCGCTACCCTCCATATTCCTCCAAGCAATCATCCGCTAAACTCTTGTGCTCCCCGCAACTACTGGGCGCCGCGAGCTTGTGCTCGCACGCTGGCTGGGCATGGGCGCATGGCGGACATGGTTCTCGCGCGCGCACCTCGCATTCGTCTTCCCCCAGAACGTGCGCAGCTGTGAACGCGAGGGAAGTGGCTCGTACCTCGGTTCGCCCGAGCATCATCGTGTTCCATCCGAATACTTGATCCCGGAGGCCGACGACGTCCATGGCCTACCTGGCTGCATCGGCAATGGAGTAGGTACAGCCACGGGCACCGACCTCTCCATTGCCGTCCAACACGAGCGAATATCGCGCCGCGGCCTCGCCGACGCCGTCCTGTACCACTCATTCGTGCACAACTCCGGTCCCGACGCGACGGTGCTCATCGGTGTTTTGCTCTGGTGGCTAGAGATCGTAGGACCCAGCCAGGCGTCTGATTCAGCGCCACAGCGAGCGAGGCTGTCTCCTTCCAAGACAGCAATCGTCGCACCTCAGCCATGGAGACCGTGCTGAGGAGCTCGCGTCTCTATGGCGGCCTCGGATGCTGCTGCATGCCGGCGTGTCCGCGCACGACACAGTCAAGATGAAGATCGAGCAGAGCCTGTCTTCTTCGTAGGACGATGCCCCGCCCCGGCGTCTGCCGAAGGATGCAGCAGCGCCGGCACTGCCGGCGTCCTGGAGCAGCGTGGGCGCCGCCGAGCTCCGCCGCTCGCCATCCTGGCGCCATGCGCCCGACGAGACTGGAAACGACCAAGTCAGACCGCGACCTTGTCGAATCTCGGCCGCACATGTCGGATCGAACGGCCCACAGAACCCAAGGGGTGGACGGTAATTGAAATACCGTCCACCCCCGACCCTCGCAACGCCGTCCACAAGCGCCGCCTCAGCTCGGTGCCCCGGCTCGGCACGCCGCTGCCGCGTTCCCGCCGCTGCCCGCCTCCGTATCCTCGCTCCCGGCCGCCTGCGTCCATGGTGCTGCGCCATCTGCGGCAAAGTCGACAGCTAACAAGCCAAACACGTTCGTGCGGTTGGTGCAGCGACTGCGAGAGGCCAGGTCGGCCAGGACGAAGGCATACCGCCCATGTCAGTGCCGAATGTTTAGCTCTAGACCAGACCTCCGCACGCACGCATGCTGTTCCGGCGGCTCGAGCTCTGCTCGTCACGCTCGATGGCTCAGGAGTCAGGACAAGAGAAGACGACGACGCCCATCATCAGAACTTGAGTACCATGCCGCGGCTCACTATTAAATTCCTCTGACGGACCACAATTGGTTGCAACTGAAAATTCAGACCACTGATGGATCAGACTTCACTCGAGCAATACCGTCCACCCCTGCCCGCATACCTGCTTCCCGGAGTAGTTAGAGGTGCAGGCACTGGCCTCCAAGGCTCCAACTAGGGCGACGACCGCGCCACGCATGGCAAGGATGTGGCCTCGCCGCGACATGCCGGCCGGCATCCCCGGCACAGGGCACGATGACACTCGGAGGTCCCTGCAGGTTGCGCCGGCTGTCGTCGTCGAGTATACCCCCGCCGCCATCGAATGAACACGGCGGCTGCACTGCTCTATCAGACTTCATTCTTCAGTCAGAAGAGCAATGCCGAGTAGTCTTTGACACAAGACAAGTAGCTTCAGAAGGTGAAATCGACTTGTCCGACAATATAATACATCTGGCCTGGTTCCCAGTAATTCTTCCCAGGTCCGTGTGGAAGCTTTTAACGTATCTTAAGAACAGTGTCAGATTGTTTTTTTTTAAAGCTGGTGGCACCAAAGGGAAAATAGCATCAACAGAAGGAACCATGAAATTATGATAAACACAGGATCTTCGCTACATAAGAACAGACAAATTTTGAAAAAAAAACCCTATATTGATCAGTTTTTTCACTCGAGGTGTTCCTCATCAGACTCGATATCACTCGATATCAGACTCAATTTTGAAAAGAAAAACCTATAGCATCAACTCGAGTTTGTTTGGGATAACCAGTGTGATCAGGCTTTCCAGACTTTAAGAAAGCTTTTAACGTCGGCCCCTGTTCTGGCTCAGCCAGATATCACTCGACCCTTCGATGTTTATTGTGATGCATCAGGTACGGGCCTCGGCTGCGTCCTTATGCAAGATCAGCGGGTGATTGCTTATGCTTCCAGAGCACTTAGGCGACACGAAGAGAATTATGCCACTCATGATTTGGAATTAGCAGCAGTGGTACATGCACTAAAGATCTGGCGTCATTATCTTCTGGGTAATCCTGTGCATATATACTCCGACCACAAGAGCCTCAAGTATATCTTTACTCAGAATGAGCTGAACTTGTGCCAGAGACGGTGGTTGGAATTGATTAAGGATTATGATCTGGAAATTCATTATCACCTGGGTAAGGCCAATGTTGTGGCAGATGCATTGAGCAAAAAGGCAAGTTGCAATTGCACCTCAGCAACACCTATGCATGCAACTATATGCCAAGAGATGGAGAAGTTGAATCTGGCTATAGTAGCTGAGGGTACACTTACCAATATTACCCTCACTCCAACACTGCGGGATCAAATTATTGCTGCTCAGAGAAATAATATTGGCATGGAAAAGATTAGGCAAAGGCTCAGGGAAAGTGACCTTCGTGTGGCATGTTTTCAGCTTGATGGCGAGGGTGTGTTATGGTTTAAGAATCGGCTGGTAGTACCTAAGGATTTGGAACTTCGGAAGCAGATTTTTGATGAGGCTCACCTTTCTAGGTATTCCATTCACCCGGGTAGTAACAAAATGTATCATGACCTCAGGCAGCGGTTCTGGTGGACCAGGATGAAACGGGAAATCGCGAAATATGTGTCCGAGTGTGACACCTGTCGGAGGGTTAAGGTGAGCCACTTGAGACCAGCCGGCCCTTTGCAGCCCCTGAGTATTCCCTCCTGGAAGTGGGAGGACATCAGTATGGATTTCATTGTCGGCTTACCCAAAACCTCAAAGGGGTATGATTCGATATGGGTTATTGTGGATCGTCTCACTAAAACCGCGCATTTTCTGCCGGTAAAGACCACACATACGACAAAGCAATATGCCCAGTTATATCTGGATCGTATTGTGAGTCTACATGGAATTCCAAAGACAATCATTTCAGACCGGGGTGCTCAGTTCATTGCCCGATTCTGGGAGCATTTTCACGCGGCCCTCGGCACTCAGCTCCTCCGCAGTTTGGCTTATCATCCACAGACCGACGGCCAGACATAAAGGATAAATCAGATATTGGAGGACATGCTTAGAGCATGTGTGCTCACCTATAATCAAAAATGGGATGAGTGCTTACCATTGGCCGAGTTTGCTTATAACAATAGTTATCAAGAAAGCATCAAGATGGCTCCATTTGAGGCCTTACATGGACGGAAATGCAGAACGCCATTGAATTGGTCAGAAGCTGGGGAGAGAACTTTCTTTGGGGCCGATATGGTAAACGAAGCAGAAGAGCTGGTTCGGGTTATTCAGGAAAATTTGAAGATTGCTCAATCCCAACAAAAGAGTTACGCCGACAAGATGCGTCAATCTATCATGTTTCAAGTGGGGGATCATGTCTATCTGCGGGTATCTCCAATGAAAGGGGTTCAACGATTCGGTGTGAAGGGAAAGCTCGCACCTCGCTATGTTAGGCCTTTTCTTATTAGTGAGCAGTGTGGACCAGTGGCATACCGCCTAGAGCTTCCTGCTCACTTATCCGCGGTTCATAATATTTTCCATGTCTCCCAGCTCCGAAAGTGTCTCCGTGTTCCAGAAAAGATGGTTGGCATCGAGAAATTGCAACTAGAGCCCGATCTTGTCTATCCGGAGCAACCAATAAAAATTGTTGATTTCAAGACTCGGGTTACTCGGAATCAAACCAGCAATTTTTATAAGGTTCAGTGGAGTAATCACTCCGAGCGAGAGGCTACTTGGGAGACGGAGGACTTCATTCGGTCTAAATGTCCGGAATTGTTACAAATGTATCAAGGTACTCACCAAGTTCCATTTTCCTAAATCTAGCACATCCATTAAATCTCGGGACGAGATTTCTTTTTGGGGAAAGACTGTAACACCCAAGTGTTAAACTTGGGTTTAACTAGCTAACTAGTGACCAAATTCTCTCGGTTACAAGTCGAGTCGCAAATCGACTAAAAACTCGATTTCAAATCCTGGAGCCAGCGGAACCCGGATACTCCGGGTATGAATCCGGAAATTCCGGATTTACCCGGATACTCCGGATATTCTTCCGGATACTCCGAGCCTGGAACTTTATATCTCTTGTTTTGGTCCTTTTAATGTTTCCAAACGTTATAAACTCTCTCTCACTCTCTCCCGTTCTCTCTCTCACTCTCTCCTGTGCTCTCTCTCACCCCAAACCCTAGAGACCCAAAACCCTCCCTCTACCCTTGATCCAAGGCCCACGGGAGCTTCACTTGGGTGGTGGATCATCTATCCCGTGTGCTCCATCCCTGGACGGCTTGGGTTCAAGCCCTTGGTGCAAGGAAGAGCTTTCCCCCAAGGTAAATAAGCTAGGGTTAGGCAAGTCCCGTGTTCTAGGGGGTTTGAATCGATTTCCTCCGGTCAATCATCTTCTTATGAATCAATCTACTAGGGTCTAGGTGGGATTCGATTTTTCAAGGTTGGTTTCGCTAGAAATCAGAGTTTCAGTTTTGGGGGCGAAAGTTGTGCCAAACTCGGATACTCTGGGTATTATCCCGGATTCTCCGGAAATGTCGTCCCGGAAACTCCGGGTTTAGACCCGGATACTCCGGGTTTGGGAATCCGGATGCTCCGGATATTAGTCCGGATATTCCGGGTTATGCAGTGTTATGGGCGTTGGGTTATTCGGTTAATAGTAATTATGATAGGTTGGGGTTAATTTCAAAGTTTCAAATTATTTTGCATACATTCTCATATCATTGCATATGTGTAGCCGATGCCGCCGAGGGAGCCGTGTACGAGGTGGTTGCGGAGCCACAGGAGCCGCAGGGGCAAGCCCCGCAGGAGGAGGTTTGCGGGGAGTCGGCCCAAGGCCCAACTCACCCCAGTGTTGAGCAGCAGACGCAAGGCAAGCCCTGGTGCACATCCTATTATTTTAAGTTATGACACCTATATATGTCTTTAATACTTGTGCATTAAGTTCAGGAATTGTTTGGAACCCTAGTTGCATGATCCCTAGGATTCCCTGAGATATACTAGTATGTATAGGACGGTAGTAGTGCTATACTTAATGTTTGCGGTAGAAGACAAGTGGTCTCCTGCGCTCGCGAGATATAGGATGTTTAGAAGTCGAGTAATTTTCAGTTACTCGCAAGATATAAGATGTATTCATATTCCAGTACTTGAGTTGTGAGTTTGATATTGAATAAATGGAGAATTTAGACAGGACGGGAAATGATGAGGAGACATAGGTATGGCAGCAGGACAGGGTTCCTGGGTGTCTTAGTCCCGTCTGTGTCGGTTAAGGACCGGTCGTTGTGGCAGTGCTGATCGGGGATTAAATTGTACTAACCGCATGCCGGGAGTAGGAGGTAGTCGAAACCGGTAAGCCTAGTACTACCTTGCTTCGAAAGTACAGGACTCCATCTCACCTCCTGGGGTAGTCGAGTAGTCGCAGAGAATTGGGGATGCATGTATTACCTTTGGTGGTCTCATGTTGAGCTCGGCTGACCATATGATGGTGGGGCGGTCCTGTAGTTCGAGGCGGGGAGGGGAAGGGTTGGTGCGTGTGGTCCGACGGGGATTATACGTGCCGTGTTGGTTAGGTCCACCTTGCAAGGTTAAATCGGATCGATTCGCCGTGTCTCGCGGTTATGAGGGTCTTGATATCTTTGTCACCTCGTAGAAATGAACTAGAAATGTTAGTGATAAATGATGAAATTATTTTGAATCATTATTGTAATGCTCCAACATGATTGTGTAGATATGCCAACATTAGATGAGAGTCTTTCTTTATAGAACTTGTGGCTAAAACATTAAAAGTAAGAATTCAACCTTAGATGCTTTTCTGCAAAACATCCACCAGCCAGAGAGCCTTGCATGTCTAGATATGTGGGCTAAGTTATACCCACTGGTCGGGTAAGCCTTGCTGAGTATTAGAATACTCAGGGTTTGTTGCCACATTTATTATTACAGGACACCTGGACGTCGACTTCTGCCCCTATTGTGTCAAGTTCATCCGCCGGGATGCAGAGGGGTGGCAGGTCGAGGAGCGAGACACTTAGACTAGGGCTTTGTCGAGATGTACACTCGTGGGCAGAGTGTTCAGCCTTTCTGTTGTTGCGCGGGCCGGTCTGACCGGTCATGGTTAGTCAAGGCTTTTGAAGGCTAGAATAGTTGTAGGATCTAGTCTATTTGAATTTCAGTACCTCGGATGTAAAGTTTGTAAATTATGCAACTTTTGTAAATTATGTGTATATTTGAACTCGGGTTGTAAAACCTAACGTTTCGTCCCCCTATAGTGTTTGTATTTTCAAGTATTATGTTGTGCTTTTACCATCTGCGCCCACCTTCGCGTGGGACTACCGGTGTTGTTTCGATCAGGCCGTGGGTTGAGAAAGGATCGCCAAATTAAGCCGTTAAGCTAATGAGCCCGATGTATTCAAATGACGGCCATTACGCTTAATTAGAGTTTTAATTTGGCGGTTCCGTCACAACTGTTCCGTTCCGTTTTGTTTGTTCGAAGACGGCGATATCAGCCGCAAGACAGCAAGTGTAAGGAACTTTTCTCTTTCAAAAAAAAAAGTGTAAGTAACAGTCTAAGAGGTCGGCAGTAAAATAGTGAAGATAAATATCCGCATCTGACAGACCTAGTAAAAATACCCGGTTATGTACTCGTAGGGATTAGTTTGAAGTTTTAACAGATTTTGGAAAAGAAACTAATGTGTCACAATACAACAATTTTGATAATTACAAGTTGCGAATTTTATTACTTTTGTTGCAAACAAAAATGAAACCCATAGCAAGCCTAAAAGAACGAGAGAGAAATGTGATGACGCGAAGAGCTGGGCCTACTTAATAAGTAAAGGCTCAAAGGGCCTCTAGGGTCCAGCCATTTATCACCCTCCAGAGCAGAATTTCGGGCTAATCATCATCTTCTGAATAATGAGATGATGATCACCCACCTAATTGTCACAAACACTACCAATCAGCATGCATATCAAAGGTTACCTGATTGAAAATTTCTTGGCAGCACCAATCTTTCATCAAAGTCATAAGAGCAAACTCTTACTCGGTAGCGAACAATTATCAGTACTGGTGTCAAAAGTGCACACTTATATGATCACTTAATCAGTGGGTTTGTTCCTTTGCATAAAATTCATACCTTCACATGAAAAGTGGCCCAAAATATGCACCATTAACCTCACGAAACAATGAAAGGGTACTTACAGACACACAGTCCTGAAGGGTTCAAATGGAGCAAGGATAATAGCACAACAGGTACAAAGAACTGTACAAACAAAATATAAGTGACTCGTTGATAGGGCAGAACAGGCTTGTCCCTGATTATATCCCATCCAATTTCTCCTCATTCCAGCTTCTCAAGCTCGCCCATCCTCTCTATAATTGCCTGAAAAATATGCAAGTATACAACTTCATGTAAAGCAAAAAAAGCATGTCTTGTTTTCCAGCAAAAACGTCTGGAAGTTGCAGTGAAGTTCTCGGAAGAAACATGGCACAACAAAATTCTATATACATTTATGTTGACAACTAGAGATGCAGGTGGTGAACTCACTACATCAGCTCATTTGCTTGCCTACATGCATGCATCCATCCATATAATTATTTCAAGTGTGTTCTGGGTTGACTTGATGACCTATGTTGCCCGGATACGCGGATACGGATACCGGTACACGATACGGGGATACTCCGATACGCCATTTTTCTAAAAACAAGGATATGTGGATACGCCAATATATATAAAAAATAAAAATAAATAAAAGTTTCAGGAACTAGAATGTGAGAAAATAGAAGTTCCAGGGACTATAATGTGTCATAAACTCATATATTCATATGTTCTATAATTATTAGAAAAAGAAAGGGGCAAAGGAAAAAAGAACTAACCTTATCTTTCCTGTTTGTCTGTTCCATGAATGGATGTCGGTCGTCTTCTTCCCCAACCTCCGGCACTCTCTCTCTCTCTCTCTCTATATATATATAGCGGCCAACTTCGGCTGCCGCGGCTCATCCTCTCCCTCTCTAGCGGCCGCGCGGGCCGTCCAGAGGCACGCTCCGGCAGCCGTGGCGGCCCGCCAGCGGCGAGCTCCAGCAGCGCAGCACCACCCTAAATAGTGCTTTAACAGATGTGCGGGCCTCTGTCTGGACAGGCCGCGCAGCCGCTGGAGCAGTAGGAGGCACGGACGGGTGGGCGGGCGGAGGTGACGGCAAGGGAGCGACGAGCGATGGGGAAGGAGCAGGAGGAGGCACTGGCGGGTGGCCGGGCGGCGGTGACGGCAAGGGAGCGATGAGCAGCGGGGAAGGAGCAGGAGGAGGCGTGGGTGGGTGGCCGAGCAGCGGTGACAGGCTGACCCAGAACAAACAAAACTTGCATCCCAATGAATTCATTGTGAGATGGGAAATAAAAGTTCATTTAACCTAGAGCTGTCTGGGAGAATCGCAAATAGTGCGGGTATAACTAGAGAGAGAAATAACCAGAGAGAGAGAGATGGGTGATTTATCAAGTACAGTGAATGATCTTATGTTTTGACACCAAAACAAATTAAGGGCGACAAGATTTAGAAAAACTGAGAAATGTTTGTAGTCCGAAGAGCACCATTTTGTAGAAGCCCATTTAGCTTGACTCCATGCAAACTGACAATACTCATGATATACATTCAACTGATCTCAGTTAAAGATAGGATAGTAGGTGCATAAAGGAAATCCTTTTATCATTCCAGAACTCCTATGTTCAAGAAAAAGTTATATTGTACCTTTGACTTCTCACTAACTTAAGAAATTGCTAATTGATTTTCTAATTATATTCTGTTACATCATATGCTGGGAAAACAATGGAAGCTTCCATCAATATTGCTGGTACAAATAATGCATAGGTGACAGCAATATGTATTATGATGGGAAAAGGTAGTACCCTTTTGCTTGTTTCTTGAAGCTCTCCAGCAAGAATAAACTCATCCAATATCAAGTAGACCTATAGCACACAGCCAAAAAGGTCAAAAAGCAAATATGCAAACGAATTTCGGCTACAAGAACAATTTATCAAAAAGTTAGAAGGTCTAGCAAAATCAACGACAGTTAGATACTTTAGTTTCTTTTCATAAAGACAAAAAATTAGAACGATAAGCAGTCAAATTTGACCTTAATTGTAGCAAACATAAAGTTCACAATGTTTATTTTCAAATCAGTTTCAAGTAGACTGTTCTCACTTCTAAGATTTGAAGATTTCTTTTTTAATGTCTAATGCAACTACAATTTTGAGTTTTGACAATATTGAGCACAACTTTGGAGATTTCCATATATGCAACCTCCCAATGCATAGGTAATCGTTTACTGAATAGGAGTACACTAGGCAGTGTAAATACTGGAAATTTCCATAAATGCTACCTCCCTATGCATAGGTAATTGTTTATTGAATACAATAGGCATGGTGTAAACGCACGTTTAAAGATTATCATTTGATAACCTGAAGGCGTTATCTATTTATTGACACATAAAAAATGGTGATAAACATAGTACTAGAGTATTGGGAAACTGGGATAAAGTAACTAAAGATTGTTAGGTTCAAATACATGGAGTATGCAGGAGTAACATATTATATCGTTTGCAGTTTTCCAATGGCCCCTTCTATCATCTACGTTCAGTTCTATAACATCTTAGCGAGTAACAGATGACAAGTAAACAAAAGCAACACCAAATAAGTGCTAGCACATAGGCATGAATTTGGTCATAAAAAAATTGACTGGCTAAGAAAATATTTAACCCTAACATATTAAATTTCTGTCAGTTGACAAAGGAAACTCTTTCGAACAGTTATTTAAACTGCATAACAGACCAAATGTAAACACAAGTAATGCTGAAAAAAGAAAAACTTAAGCAGAATACAGTAGCACTAGTTAAAACACACGGAAATTTGGTTAACAATGAACTTGTTGAGAACACTCAAATAGAAATTAATCTTTATTTAAATATAAGATGTGATATGATCAATACTTCAAAAATATTGCAGATTGCTAGATTAGCCTAGTGAGACAGCAGTTACCTTGTGGAAGTTAAATACTAAATCAAGTTCACAAACATTGCTGAAGAAATGGTCCAATATCTCGACAAACAAATGGATACATTCCAAATATGCCAACTCATTGTCAGTGATATCCACGCAGATTGAGAAAAAAAGACCTGCATATCTCCTGTAGATGACTTTGTGTGTACGGAACTGAAAGAGAAGTCCCACCATTAGTTACAAGGGGAATAACGTAATTGAAGGAAGCTACACAACTGGCTATCACACTGATATACAAATAGAAAATATAGTATGCACAACCCATCTTCATCTAGCAGTGTTTTAGAAATTGAACACTACTAAAAGAGAAATTTTAGAGATTTAGGATATATAAGTTTATCATACAATACCAATATTGAGCAGTACTCTTAGTGATAAATCTTGAAAACATATCCTAAAGAGGCACTTGTAATATCTACAGTACAGATCTTCTTCTCTATTTCAAATCAGTCAGCAGAGTGGTTGATCTTGCTTCTCTTTCATGGTCATATTAGATATCTAATCATGAGTTTCTGGAAGTTAATTATGGATAGGTTTTTAGTGTTGTAGGGGGATCTTTACTGTAAGAATAAAAGAGGGAGCAGCCAAGAGATGAATGGATGATTACATGACAACAAATAAAAATTGGCATGAAGGTAATGCATCCCCAAAATAATTCATGGATAGTAAACAACCTCATCTGTCAGATATTCACATACTAACCTACATCTCCATCCTAAGGTCCTGTTTGTTCCAGCTTGGAGTTGTGAATTGTAGGTTTTATAATCTCGAGCTGAAATAAACAAGCAGATTTCTCATCCTAAATTGCAACAGTCCAAAGAGACAAATTGTTACAATCCAACATTCTGCCCCCCCCCCCAAGGTTGCAGATTGTTCTGCTTTTCACAATCTAAAAGCTAAAGCATATGACCTAACTCACGTATTTTAACTCAACAGCAAGCAAGATTTGATCTTGCCTTTAATCAGATCAAGGACACAACACTTATGTTTTCTGACAACGAAAGCAAGAGCGCGAACTACCCACCTCGACGAAGTTGGTGAACTTGGGGTCCCGGTTGACCACGAGCCGATGCACCTGGATTCACATCAACCAAGAACCAAGAAAAAATCACCACGGGATCAGCAATGCCCAATTCAAAGCTGGAGCCCAGCACCAAGATCAAATCTTTCTTGCCCAGCAGGCTCACCGCTCACCTCGTACTCGACCTTGTGCTTCTCCGAGTCCTCGAGCGGGACGTAGTACTTGGCCAGCCGCGTCTTCCCCTGCCGGTTTTGCAGCAGGATGAACCGGATCTGCGCCGGCGAGGCAGATTGAACCAAGGTGAGGAACAAGAATGGGTCAATGAAAGAATTGTGATGATGGGATGGGTGTTCGTTACCATGGCGGAGGACGATGTTGATGCTTCAGAATCGGGAAGAACAGGGGCGCGATTCGGGCGCAGGGGAAGAAATGAGAAGGATTTTTGGTTTCTCTGTTCTTTTCGTTTCCCTTTCCAAATACGCTAAAATGTTGTTGGGCCATATGGTATGCTACCTAAGCAGCCCAAGTGCTAACGTTCTGGGCTTTTGGCATACCCAAAGGGTCCACAAACATATGGAACGGAATTAAAAAAGAAACAAGCTAGTTTAATTAAAATTGCTGACGGTCAAACACACTATACGCAAGAATTTAGCATAAGAGAGACACGAAAATCGAAGGGTTCTTTTCAAAATTTATCATGCTTTACTTGCTCAAAAAATATTCACGTTGCCTGTGCAACCAACCTGAAGATAATTCCATGAGAAAAAAAGTAAGAAATCATCATCATCGACGTCATATTGAATGATACACTACGGTATGAGTATATGGGAGCTCAATGGATAAGACCTCTGTGAGATGGCACTCTCAACTAAATGGGAGGAAACTGTGGCGATTTAATATTTTGTCACTAGTTATTAGGCCATGTAATAGACGGAGAATTAGTTAACCTGACAAAGTAGTATTTTGCCACTATTTCTCATGTCCAACACTCTGAATTCACGGATGACGACCATCAGTATATTACGGTACAATACAACACATTGTTCCGTGCACGTAGTAAATAGAACATGAAAATAAGTACACAAAAATCAGATATATTGTACTACTATGTGTGACTAGTTGGGACCTAGTGGCCACTCGCGATGGCTCGCTTATTCGAGCAGCAAGTTGTTCACCAGATGAAGGCAATATGGACTCACTATGTAAGAAAGACTTATAGGTAGCTTGGTTCTCAGAAGAATGCTGCCATGATTCATTTTCATACGGTTCATTTGTCATTTCCGAGAAAAAAATATTTTTATTTGGTTTACGGATCCGTAATAAAAACCATGCCGCCTCCCTGCTGTTTGAGAAGCTGGTCTGCATCTTTTGATTTATGTGGCAAAAGTACAAAACTAACATAGGTATTCCAAATTTATTTGAAAGATATGGATCAAACTTTACCTTAGCATAGTTAATCTTTATTTGGTTGGAATTTATATAGGGTCAATCTCTGATATGAGTGTAAAATAGCATGTGTTGGGAAACATGAAACTGTGAAAAGTCGATAATATTAACTAGAACGGCATTTTGCGTAACGAATTTGGGAGGATAAATGAGCTAGAATGGTATGCTATCGTAATTAATTACATGATCTAAAATATAATATTGCATCCTTGGTTGCACGGCATGCATTAACATATAACAAAGAAAAAAGACAATTCATTCGCACTTCAATCGATACCGCCACACTCTTTTCTTTTCCTTGAGAAATTGACCCACATTTATACATCACAAGGGGCAGCTATAGTTCTGTATTTTCGAAATCTTCCATTCTATATTTTCAGGGCTTTCATATCTATAGTTCTGTTATCGTGATGTCAACTGTGTATTATACAGATCATTGACGTTTTGGAATAGTTGGCTCAACCTGCTGTATACCAAAAGAAATAGAAAAATCCAAAGTTATTTTTAAGAAAGCATGCATGGAGTACCCACAGCCAAAAAGTTCGCTAGCAGTTTTGATTGGGGCATACAGAGCGTTAATTAAACCTAGCTTTTTGTTACTGAAGCATGCGTGCATTTTGACACAGAAAAGGAAAGGATATATACCTCTTTCTTCATATAGGAGAAGCAAGAACAATACATTATGTTACCTCACAAAGATTTGGCCAACAGTTGGTTTGTTGCTGCCATTCTCATCATCAAATGGTCCAGCATTATATTACAGCGCACGACAAGTAGAGCGACGATGTGACAACCGGCCCGTATCTGATTGCATATCTTTGCTCGTGACCTTGACAGCTATGCTGGTTACTCGTATCCGTTTTATAAATATGCAATGCAATCACGGTCCTGCAACCACAAGTTCAGTTAAATTTCAGTTGAAATCGTACGTGCTCTCGAATAATAAATCTGCAGTGAAACGTTATGAATTTGTCGTACTATATATCCGCTGGCAGGAGAAGACGGGCTACTTCTTCTGCCTGGAGGACCGCGCCCTGCTGTGCCGGCCCTGCGACGTCGCCGTCCACGCCGCCGGCGCCCACGTCGCATCCCACCGGCGCTTCCTCATCACCGGCGTCCGCGTCGGCGGCGGCGTCGTCGTGAGCCCAGCCACCAGCAGCGGCAACGGGAGCAGCAGCGCTCCCGACAGCTCCGGCAACCCGACGACCTTGCCCGACTGAAGCGCTCCCGACAGCTCCAGATTAATAGCAGCTATGTCATGTCATCTACTGACCACCAGTGAGATGGATGCAGGTTCTTCAGCCTGCAGAACGTTGATGGAAGCCTTTGGCATAATGCTGAACAATCTGAATTCTGAAACGACTGAAGCAGGTGCGAAATCGATTTGCACAACAATTAGAATTCAGAAGCTTTCTGTCGCTCACCGTTGGAAATGATTCAGCAGCTTGAGGGCTTGCGGCGGGGCGTGGAGCGCCGGTCGATGAATAGGCGGCGCGCCGGACATGGAGCCCTGCCCCCTAGGTCGCCGCCGCCTGGCGCCTCCAGTACACGGAAACACGCCGGCAGCCGACGAGGGCCCGCCCAGCATCCCCAACCAATGGCGCGGACGTCGAAGCCATGGAGACCGCCCTGAGGACTGCGTTCCTGGACGTGTGGTCCAGTCACAGCCTCTGCAAAACAGGCGAGCTCCATGGTTTACTTTATGGCTGCCTCGGACGCCGCGGCATGCCGGCCGGCATCCCCGGCGCAGGGCACGAAGACCCGCAGAGGTCGTTGCCGGTTGCGCCGGCTGTCGTCGTCGACTATACCCCCGGCCGGGATTCCATCGAAATTACGCGGCGGCTGCACTGCCCTGCCGGCGTGCTCGAGCAGCTTAGCCGCTGTAGAGCTCCGCCGCTCGCCATGCTGGTGCATTGCGCTGCGCCCGACCTCCGTCCGGCCCTCGAGACCAGTAAAGACCAAGTCAGACTGCGACCCTATCAAATCCGTGCCGCACATGTCTGACCGAACGGTCTCGATGACCCAAGGTGTGGACGGCAAATGAACTACCGTCCACCCCTGACCCCGGCAGGCCCTACACGAGCGCCGCCGCAGCTTCGTTCTCCGGCCCGCCACACCGCCGCCGCTACCCTCCATATTCCTCCAAGCAATCATCCGCTAAACTCTTGTGCTCCCCGCAACTACTGGGCGCCGCGAGCTTGTGCTCGCACGCTGGCTGGGCATGGGCGCATGGCGGACATGGTTCTCGCGCGCGCACCTCGCATTCGTCTTCCCCCAGAACGTGCGCAGCTGTGAACGCGAGGGAAGTGGCTCGTACCTCGGTTCGCCCGAGCATCATCGTGTTCCATCCGAATACTTGATCCCGGAGGCCGACGACGTCCATGGCCTACCTGGCTGCATCGGCAATGGAGTAGGTACAGCCACGGGCACCGACCTCTCCATTGCCGTCCAACACGAGCGAATATCGCGCCGCGGCCTCGCCGACGCCGTCCTGTACCACTCATTCGTGCACAACTCCGGTCCCGACGCGACGGTGCTCATCGGTGTTTTGCTCTGGTGGCTAGAGATCGTAGGACCCAGCCAGGCGTCTGATTCAGCGCCACAGCGAGCGAGGCTGTCTCCTTCCAAGACAGCAATCGTCGCACCTCAGCCATGGAGACCGTGCTGAGGAGCTCGCGTCTCTATGGCGGCCTCGGATGCTGCTGCATGCCGGCGTGTCCGCGCACGACACAGTCAAGATGAAGATCGAGCAGAGCCTGTCTTCTTCGTAGGACGATGCCCCGCCCCGGCGTCTGCCGAAGGATGCAGCAGCGCCGGCACTGCCGGCGTCCTGGAGCAGCGTGGGCGCCGCGGAGCTCCGCCGCTCGCCATCCTGGCGCCATGCGCCCGACGAGACTGGAAACGACCAAGTCAGACCGCGACCTTGTCGAATCTCGGCCGCACATGTCGGATCGAAGGGCCCACAGAACCCAAGGGGTGGACGGTAATTGAAATACCGTCCACCCCCGACCCCCGCAACGCCGTCCACAAGCGCCGCCTCCGCTCGGTGCCCCGGCTCGGCACGCCGCTGCCGCGTTCCCGCCGCTGCCCGCCTCCGTATCCTCGCTCCCGGCCGCCTGCGTCCATGGTGCTGCGCCATCTGCGGCAAAGTCGACAGCTAACAAGCCAAACACGTTCGTGCGGTTGGTGCAGCGACTGCGAGAGGCCAGGTCGGCCAGGACGAAGGCATACCGCCCATGTCAGTGCCGAATGTTTAGCTCTAGACCAGACCTCCGCACGCACGCATGCTGTTCCGGCGGCTCGAGCTCTGCTCGTCACGCTCGATGGCTCAGGAGTCAGGACAAGAGAAGACGACGACGCCCATCATCAGAACTTGAGTACCATGCCGCGGCTCACTATTAAATTCCTCTGACGGACCACAATTGGTTGCAACTGAAAATTCAGACCACTGATGGATCAGACTTCACTCGAGCAATACCGTCCACCCCTGCCCGCATACCTGCTTCCCGGAGTAGTTAGAGGTGCAGGCACTGGCCTCCAAGGCTCCAACTAGGGCGACGACCGCGCCACGCATGGCAAGGATGTGGCCTCGCCGCGACATGCCGGCCGGCATCCCCGGCACAGGGCACGATGACACTCGGAGGTCCCTGCAGGTTGCGCCGGCTGTCGTCGTCGAGTATACCCCCGCCGCCATCGAATGAACACGGCGGCTGCACTGCTCTATCAGACTTCATTCTTCAGTCAGAAGAGCAATGCCGAGTAGTCTTTGACACAAGACAAGTAGCTTCAGAAGGTGAAATCGACTTGTCCGACAATATAATACATCTGGCCTGGTTCCCAGTAATTCTTCCCAGGTCCGTGTGGAAGCTTTTAACGTATCTTAAGAACAGTGTCAGATTGTTTTTTTTTAAAGCTGGTGGCACCAAAGGGAAAATAGCATCAACAGAAGGAACCATGAAATTATGATAAACACAGGATCTTCGCTACATAAGAACAGACAAATTTTGAAAAAAAAACCCTATATTGATCAGTTTTTTCACTCGAGGTGTTCCTCATCAGACTCGATATCACTCGATATCAGACTCAATTTTGAAAAGAAAAACCTATAGCATCAACTCGAGTTTGTTTGGGATAACCAGTGTGATCAGGCTTTCCAGACTTTAAGAAAGCTTTTAACGTCGGCCCCTGTTCTGGCTCAGCCAGATATCACTCGACCCTTCGATGTTTATTGTGATGCATCAGGTACGGGCCTCGGCTGCGTCCTTATGCAAGATCAGCGGGTGATTGCTTATGCTTCCAGAGCACTTAGGCGACACGAAGAGAATTATGCCACTCATGATTTGGAATTAGCAGCAGTGGTACATGCACTAAAGATCTGGCGTCATTATCTTCTGGGTAATCCTGTGCATATATACTCCGACCACAAGAGCCTCAAGTATATCTTTACTCAGAATGAGCTGAACTTGTGCCAGAGACGGTGGTTGGAATTGATTAAGGATTATGATCTGGAAATTCATTATCACCTGGGTAAGGCCAATGTTGTGGCAGATGCATTGAGCAAAAAGGCAAGTTGCAATTGCACCTCAGCAACACCTATGCATGCAACTCTATGCCAAGAGATGGAGAAGTTGAATCTGGCTATAGTAGCTGAGGGTACACTTACCAATATTACCCTCACTCCAACACTGCGGGATCAAATTATTACTGCCCAGAGAAATAATATTGGCATGGAAAAGATTAGGCAAAGGCTCAGGGAAAGTGACCTTCGTGTGGCATGTTTTCAGCTTGATGGCGAGGGTGTGTTATGGTTTAAGAATCGGCTGGTAGTACCTAAGGATTTGGAACTTCGGAAGCAGATTTTTGATGAGGCTCACCTTTCTAGGTATTCCATTCACCCGGGTAGTAACAAAATGTATCAAGACCTCAGGCAGCGGTTCTGGTGGACCAGGATGAAACGGGAAATCGCGAAATATGTGTCCGAGTGTGACACCTGTCGGAGGGTTAAGGTGAGCCACTTGAGACCAGCCGGCCCTTTGCAGCCCCTGAGTATTCCCTCCTGGAAGTGGGAGGACATCAGTATGGATTTCATTGTCGGCTTACCCAAAACCTCAAAGGGGTATGATTCGATATGGGTTATTGTGGATCGTCTCACTAAAACCGCGCATTTTCTGCCGGTAAAGACCACACATACGACAAAGCAATATGCCCAGTTATATCTGGATCGTATTGTGAGTCTACATGGAATTCCAAAGACAATCATTTCAGACCGGGGTGCTCAGTTCATTGCCCGATTCTGGGAGCATTTTCACGCGGCCCTCGGCACTCAGCTCCTCCGCAGTTTGGCTTATCATCCACAGACCGACGGCCAGACATAAAGGATAAATCAGATATTGGAGGACATGCTTAGAGCATGTGTGCTCACCTATAATCAAAAATGGGATGAGTGCTTACCATTGGCCGAGTTTGCTTATAACAATAGTTATCAAGAAAGCATCAAGATGGCTCCATTTGAGGCCTTACATGGACGGAAATGCAGAACGCCATTGAATTGGTCAGAAGCTGGGGAGAGAACTTTCTTTGGGGCCGATATGGTAAACGAAGCAGAAGAGCTGGTTCGGGTTATTCAGGAAAATTTGAAGATTGCTCAATCCCAACAAAAGAGTTACGCCGACAAGATGCGTCAATCTATCATGTTTCAAGTGGGGGATCATGTCTATCTGCGGGTATCTCCAATGAAAGGGGTTCAACGATTCGGTGTGAAGGGAAAGCTCGCACCTCGCTATGTTAGGCCTTTTCTTATTAGTGAGCAGTGTGGACCAGTGGCATACCGCCTAGAGCTTCCTGCTCACTTATCCGCGGTTCATAATATTTTCCATGTCTCCCAGCTCCGAAAGTGTCTCCGTGTTCCAGAAAAGATGGTTGGCATCGAGAAATTGCAACTAGAGCCCGATCTTGTCTATCCGGAGCAACCAATAAAAATTGTTGATTTCAAGACTCGGGTTACTCGGAATCAAACCAGCAATTTTTATAAGGTTCAGTGGAGTAATCACTCCGAGCGAGAGGCTACTTGGGAGACGGAGGACTTCATTCGGTCTAAATGTCCGGAATTGTTACAAATGTATCAAGGTACTCACCAAGTTCCATTTTCCTAAATCTAGCACATCCATTAAATCTCGGGACGAGATTTCTTTTTGGGGAAAGACTGTAACACCCAAGTGTTAAACTTGGGTTTAACTAGCTAACTAGTGACCAAATTCTCTCGGTTACAAGTCGAGTCGCAAATCGACTAAAAACTCGATTTCAAATCCTGGAGCCAGCGGAACCCGGATACTCCGGGTATGAATCCGGAAATTCCGGATTTACCCGGATACTCCGGATATTCTTCCGGATACTCCGAGCCTGGAACTTTATATCTCTTGTTTTGGTCCTTTTAATGTTTCCAAACGTTATAAACTCTCTCTCACTCTCTCCCGTTCTCTCTCTCACTCTCTCCCGTGCTCTCTCTCACCCCAAACCCTAGAGACCCAAAACCCTCCCTCTACCCTTGATCCAAGGCCCACGGGAGCTTCACTTGGGTGGTGGATCATCTATCCCGTGTGCTCCATCCCTGGACGGCTTGGGTTCAAGCCCTTGGTGCAAGGAAGAGCTTTCCCCCAAGGTAAATAAGCTAGGGTTAGGCAAGTCCCGTGTTCTAGGGGGTTTGAATCGATTTCCTCCGGTCAATCATCTTCTTATGAATCAATCTACTAGGGTCTAGGTGGGATTCGATTTTTCAAGGTTGGTTTCGCTAGAAATCAGAGTTTCAGTTTTGGGGGCGAAAGTTGTGCCAAACTCGGATACTCTGGGTATTATCCCGGATTCTCCGGAAATGTCGTCCCGGAAACTCCGGGTTTAGACCCGGATACTCCGGGTTTGGGAATCCGGATGCTCCGGATATTAGTCCGGATATTCCGGGTTATGCAGTGTTATGGGCGTTGGGTTATTCGGTTAATAGTAATTATGATAGGTTGGGGTTAATTTCAAAGTTTCAAATTATTTTGCATACATTCTCATATCATTGCATATGTGTAGCCGATGCCGCCGAGGGAGCCGTGTACGAGGTGGTTGCGGAGCCACAGGAGCCGCAGGGGCAAGCCCCGCAGGAGGAGGTTTGCGGGGAGTCGGCCCAAGGCCCAACTCACCCCAGTGTTGAGCAGCAGACGCAAGGCAAGCCCTGGTGCACATCCTATTATTTTAAGTTATGACACCTATATATGTCTTTAATACTTGTGCATTAAGTTCAGGAATTGTTTGGAACCCTAGTTGCATGATCCCTAGGATTCCCTGAGATATACTAGTATGTATAGGACGGTAGTAGTGCTATACTTAATGTTTGCGGTAGAAGACAAGTGGTCTCCTGCGCTCGCGAGATATAGGATGTTTAGAAATCGAGTAATTTTCAGTTACTCGCAAGATATAAGATGTATTCATATTCCAGTACTTGAGTTGTGAGTTTGATATTGAATAAATGGAGAATTTAGACAGGACGGGAAATGATGAGGAGACATAGGTATGGCAGCAGGACAGGGTTCCTGGGTGTCTTAGTCCCGTCTGTGTCGGTTAAGGACCGGTCGTTGTGGCAGTGCTGATCGGGGATTAAATTGTACTAACCGCATGCCGGGAGTAGGAGGTAGTCGAAACCGGTAAGCCTAGTACTGCCTTGCTTCGAAAGTACAGGACTCCATCTCACCTCCTGGGGTAGTCGAGTAGTCGCAGAGAATTGGGGATGCATGTATTACCTTTGGTGGTCTCATGTTGAGCTCGGCTGACCATATGATGGTGGGGCGGTCCTGTAGTTCGAGGCGGGGAGGGGAAGGGTTGGTGCGTGTGGTCCGACGGGGATTATACGTGCCGTGTTGGTTAGGTCCACCTTACAAGGTTAAATCGGATCGATTCGCCGTGTCTCGCGGTTATGAGGGTCTTGATATCTTTGTCACCTCGTAGAAATGAACTAGAAATGTTAGTGATAAATGATGAAATTATTTTGAATCATTATTGTAATGCTCCAACATGATTGTGTAGATATGCCAACATTAGATGAGAGTCTTTCTTTATAGAACTTGTGGCTAAAACATTAAAAGTAAGAATTCAACCTTAGATGCTTTTCTGCAAAACATCCACCAGCCAGAGAGCCTTGCATGTCTAGATATGTGGGCTAAGTTATACCCACTGGTCGGGTAAGCCTTGCTGAGTATTAGAATACTCAGGGTTTGTTGCCACATTTATTATTACAGGACACCTGGACGTCGACTTCTGCCCCTATTGTGTCAAGTTCATCCGCCGGGATGCAGAGGGGTGGCAGGTCGAGGAGCGAGACACTTAGACTAGGGCTTTGTCGAGATGTACACTCGTGGGCAGAGTGTTCAGCCTTTCTGTTGTTGCGCGGGCCGGTCTGACCGGTCATGGTTAGTCAAGGCTTTTGAAGGCTAGAATAGTTGTAGGATCTAGTCTATTTGAATTTCAGTACCTCGGATGTAAAGTTTGTAAATTATGCAACTTTTGTAAATTATGTGTATATTTGAACTCGGGTTGTAAAACCTAACGTTTCGTCCCCCTATAGTGTTTGTATTTTCAAGTATTATGTTGTGCTTGTACCATCTGCGCCCACCTTCGCGTGGGACTACCGGTGTTGTTTCGATCAGGCCGTGGGTTGAGAAAGGATCGCCAAATTAAGCCGTTAAGCTAATGAGCCCGATGTATTCAAATGACGGCCATTACGCTTAATTAGAGTTTTAATTTGGCGGTTCCGTCACAACTGTTCCGTTCCGTTTTGTTTGTTCGAAGACGGCGATATCAGCCGCAAGACAGCAAGTGTAAGGAACTTTTCTCTTTCAAAAAAAAAGTGTATGGAACTTTTCTTTTTAGTATGAGTTTTTTTTTCTTGTTCTTCGACGGCATGTTAGGATTGAACTCTGTACTTTAAGTGACATTTCAATAGAATTCTACTATCAGTGCCGTTACAAGTTTTAGGAAATGTTATTTCGAAGTTTGAGGAAGTAACAGTCTAAGAGGTCGGCAGTAAAATAGTGAAGATAAATATCCGCATCTGACAGACCTAGTAAAAATACCCGGTTATGTACTCGTAGGGATTAGTTTGAAGTTTTTACAGATTTTGGAAAAGAAACTAATGTGTCACAATACAACAATTTTGATAATTACAAGTTGCGAATTTTATTACTTTTGTTGCAAACAAAAATGAAACCCATAGCAAGCCTAAAAGAACGAGAGAGAAATGTGATGACGCGAAGAGCTGGGCCTACTTAATAAGTAAAGGCTCAAAGGGCCTCTAGGGTCCAGCCATTTATCACCCTCCAGAGCAGAATTTCGGGCTAATCATCATCTTCTGAATAATGAGATGATGATCACCCACCTAATTGTCACAAACACTACCAATCAGCATACATATCAAAGGTTACCTGATTGAAAATTTCTTGGCAGCACCAATCTTTCATCAAAGTCATAAGAGCAAACTCTTACTCGGTAGCGAACAATTATCAGTACTGGTGTCAAAAGTGCACACTTATATGATCACTTAATCAGTGGGTTTGTTCCTTTGCATAAAATTCATACCTTCACATGAAAAGTGGCCCAAAATATGCACCATTAACCTCACGAAACAATGAAAGGGTACTTACAGACACACAGTCCTGAAGGGTTCAAATGGAGCAAGGATAATAGCACAACAGGTACAAAGAACTGTACAAACAAAATATAAGTGACTCGTTGATAGGGCAGAACAGGCTTGTCCCTGATTATATCCCATCCAATTTCTCCTCATTCCAGCTTCTCAAGCTCGCCCATCCTCTCTATAATTGCCTGAAAAATATGCAATTATACAACTTCATGTAAAGCAAAAAAAGCATGTCTTGTTTTCCAGCAAAAAAGTCTGGAAGTTGCAGTGAAGTTCTCGGAAGAAACATGGCACAACAAAATTCTATATACATTTATGTTGACAACTAGAGATGCAGGTGGTGAACTCACTACATCAGCTCATTTGCTTGCCTACATGCATGCATCCATCCATATAATTATTTCAAGTGTGTTCTGGGTTGACTTGATGACCTATGTTGCCCGGATACGCGGATACGGATACCGGTACACGATACGGGGATACTCCGATACGCCATTTTTCTAAAAACAAGGATATGTGGATACGCCAATATATATAAAAAATAAAAACAAATAAAAGTTTCAGGAACTAGAATGTGAGAAAATAGAAGTTCCAGGGACTATAATGTGTCATAAACTCATATATTCATATGTTCTATAATTATTAGAAAAAGAAAGGGGCAAAGGAAAAAAGAACTAACCTTATCTTTCCTGTTTGTCTGTTCCATGAATGGATGTCGGTCGTCTTCTTCCCCAACCTCCGGCACTCTCTCTCTCTCTCTCTATATATATATATATATATATATATATATATATATATATATATATATATATATATATATATATATATATATATATATATATATATATATATAGCGGCCAACTTCGGCTGCCGCGGCTCATCCTCTCCCTCTCTAGCGGCCGCGCGGGCCGTCCAGAGGCACGCTCCGGCAGCCGTGGCGGCCCGCCAGCGGCGAGCTCCAGCAGCGCAGCACCACCCTAAATAGTGCTTTAACAGATGTGCGGGCCTCTGTCTGGACAGACCGCGCAGCCGCTGGAGCAGTAGGAGGCACGGACGGGTGGGCGGGCGGAGGTGACGGCAAGGGAGCGACGAGCGATGGGGAAGGAGCAGGAGGAGGCACTGGCGGGTGGCCGGGCGGCGGTGACGGCAAGGGAGCGATGAGCAGCGGGGAAGGAGCAGGAGGAGGCGTGGGTGGGTGGCCGAGCGGCGGTGACAGGCTGACCCAGAACAAACAAAACTTGCATCCCAATGAATTCATTGTGAGATGGGAAATAAAAGTTCATTTAACCTAGAGCTGTCTGGGAGAATCGCAAATAGTGCGGGTATAACTAGAGAGAGAAATAACCAGAGAGAGAGAGATGGGTGATTTATCAAGTACAGTGAATGATCTTATGTTTTGACACCAAAACAAATTAAGGGCGACAAGATTTAGAAAAACTGAGAAATGTTTGTAGTCCGAAGAGCACCATTTTGTAGAAGCCCATTTAGCTTGACTCCATGCAAACTGACAATACTCATGATATACATTCAACTGATCTCAGTTAAAGATAGGATAGTAGGTGCATAAAGGAAATCCTTTTATCATTCCAGAACTCCTATGTTCAAGAAAAAGTTATATTGTACCTTTGACTTCTCACTAACTTAAGAAATTGCTAATTGATTTTCTAATTATATTCTGTTACATCATATGCTGGGAAAACAATGGAAGCTTCCATCAATATTGCTGGTACAAATAATGCATAGGTGACAGCAATATGTATTATGATGGGAAAAGGTAGTACCCTTTTGCTTGTTTCTTGAAGCTCTCCAGCAAGAATAAACTCATCCAATATCAAGTAGACCTATAGCACACAGCCAAAAAGGTCAAAAAGCAAATATGCAAACGAATTTCGGCTACAAGAACAATTTATCAAAAAGTTAGAAGGTCTAGCAAAATCAACGACAGTTAGATACTTTAGTTTCTTTTCATAAAGACAAAAAATTAGAACGATAAGCAGTCAAATTTGACCTTAATTGTAGCAAACATAAAGTTCACAATGTTTATTTTCAAATCAGTTTCAAGTAGACTGTTCTCACTTCTAAGATTTGAAGATTTCTTTTTTTATGTCTAATGCAACTACAATTTTGAGTTTTGACAATATTGAGCACAACTTTGGAGATTTCCATATATGCAACCTCCCAATGCATAGGTAATCATTTACTGAATAGGAGTACACTAGGCAGTGTAAATACTGGAAATTTCCATAAATGCTACCTCCCTATGCATAGGTAATTGTTTATTGAATACAATAGGCATGGTGTAAACGCACGTTTAAAGATTATCATTTGATAACCTGAAGGCGTTATCTATTTATTGACACATAAAAAATGGTGATAAACATAGTACTAGAGTATTGGGAAACTGGGATAAAGTAACTAAAGATTGTTAGGTTCAAATACATGGAGTATGCAGGAGTAACATATTATATCGTTTGCAGTTTTCCAATGGCCCCTTCTATCATCTACGTTCAGTTCTATAACATCTTAGCGAGTAACAGATGACAAGTAAACAAAAGCAACACCAAATAAGTGCTAGCACATAGGCATGAATTTGGTCATAAAAAAATTGACTGGCTAAGAAAATATTTAACCCTAACATATTAAATTTCTGTCAGTTGACAAAGGAAACTCTTTCGAACAGTTATTTAAACTGCATAACAGACCAAATGTAAACACAAGTAATGCTGAAAAAAGAAAAACTTAAGCAGAATACAGTAGCACTAGTTAAAACACACGGAAATTTGGTTAACAATGAACTTGTTGAGAACACTCAAATAGAAATTAATCTTTATTTAAATATAAGATGTGATATGATCAATACTTCAAAAATATTGCAGATTGCTAGATTAGCCTAGTGAGACAGCAGTTACCTTGTGGAAGTTAAATACTAAATCAAGTTCACAAACATTGCTGAAGAAATGGTCCAATATCTCGACAAACAAATGGATACATTCCAAATATGCCAACTCATTGTCAGTGATATCCACGCAGATTGAGAAAAAAAGACCTGCATATCTCCTGTAGATGACTTTGTGTGTACGGAACTGAAAGAGAAGTCCCACCATTAGTTACAAGGGGAATAACGTAATTGAAGGAAGCTACACAACTGGCTATCACACTGATATACAAATAGAAAATATAGTATGCACAACCCATCTTCATCTAGCAGTGTTTTAGAAATTGAACACTACTAAAAGAGAAATTTTAGAGATTTAGGATATATAAGTTTATCATACAATACCAATATTGAGCAGTACTCTTAGTGATAAATCTTGAAAACATATCCTAAAGAGGCACTTGTAATATCTACAGTACAGATCTTCTTCTCTATTTCAAATCAGTCAGCAGAGTGGTTGATCTTGCTTCTCTTTCATGGTCATATTAGATATCTAATCATGAGTTTCTGGAAGTTAATTATGGATAGGTTTTTAGTGTTGTAGGGGGATCTTTACTGTAAGAATAAAAGAGGGAGCAGCCAAGAGATGAATGGATGATTACATGACAACAAATAAAAATTGGCATGAAGGTAATGCATCCCCAAAATAATTCATGGATAGTAAACAACCTCATCTGTCAGATATTCACATACTAACCTACATCTCCATCCTAAGGTCCTGTTTGTTCCAGCTTGGAGTTGTGAATTGTAGGTTTTATAATCTCGAGCTGAAATAAACAAGCAGATTTCTCATCCTAAATTGCAACAGTCCAAAGAGACAAATTGTTACAATCCAACATTCTGCCCCCCCCCCCCAAGGTTGCAGATTGTTCTGCTTTTCACAATCTAAAAGCTAAAGCATATGACCTAACTCACGTATTTTAACTCAACAGCAAGCAAGATTTGATCTTGCCTTTAATCAGATCAAGGACACAACACTTATGTTTTCTGACAACGAAAGCAAGAGCGCGAACTACCCACCTCGACGAAGTTGGTGAACTTGGGGTCCCGGTTGACCACGAGCCGATGCACCTGGATTCACATCAACCAAGAACCAAGAAAAAATCACCACGGGATCAGCAATGCCCAATTCAAAGCTGGAGCCCAGCACCAAGATCAAATCTTTCTTGCCCAGCAGGCTCACCGCTCACCTCGTACTCGACCTTGTGCTTCTCCGAGTCCTCGAGCGGGACGTAGTACTTGGCCAGCCGCGTCTTCCCCTGCCGGTTTTGCAGCAGGATGAACCGGATCTGCGCCGGCGAGGCAGATTGAACCAAGGTGAGGAACAAGAATGGGTCAATGAAAGAATTGTGATGATGGGATGGGTGTTCGTTACCATGGCGGAGGACGATGTTGATGCTTCAGAATCGGGAAGAACAGGGGCGCGATTCGGGCGCAGGGGAAGAAATGAGAAGGATTTTTGGTTTCTCTGTTCTTTTCGTTTCCCTTTCCAAATACGCTAAAATGTTGTTGGGCCATATGGTATGCTACCTAAGCAGCCCAAGTGCTAACGTTCTGGGCTTTTGGCATACCCAAAGGGTCCACAAACATATGGAACGGAATTAAAAAAGAAACAAGCTAGTTTAATTAAAATTGCTGACGGTCAAACACACTATACGCAAGAATTTAGCATAAGAGAGACACGAAAATCGAAGGGTTCTTTTCAAAATTTATCATGCTTTACTTGCTCAAAAAATATTCACGTTGCCTGTGCAACCAACCTGAAGATAATTCCATGAGAAAAAAAGTAAGAAATCATCATCATCGACGTCATATTGAATGATACACTACGGTATGAGTATATGGGAGCTCAATGGATAAGACCTCTGTGAGATGGCACTCTCAACTAAATGGGAGGAAACTGTGGCGATTTAATATTTTGTCACTAGTTATTAGGCCATGTAATAGACGGAGAATTAGTTAACCTGACAAAGTAGTATTTTGCCACTATTTCTCATGTCCAACACTCTGAATTCACGGATGACGACCATCAGTATATTACGGTACAATACAACACATTGTTCCGTGCACGTAGTAAATAGAACATGAAAATAAGTACACAAAAATCAGATATATTGTACTACTATGTGTGACTAGTTGGGACCTAGTGGCCACTCGCGATGGCTCGCTTATTCGAGCAGCAAGTTGTTCACCAGATGAAGGCAATATGGACTCACTATGTAAGAAAGACTTATAGGTAGCTTGGTTCTCAGAAGAATGCTGCCATGATTCATTTTCATACGGTTCATTTGTCATTTCCGAGAAAAAAATATTTTTATTTGGTTTACGGATCCGTAATAAAAACCATGCCGCCTCCCTGCTGTTTGAGAAGCTGGTCTGCATCTTTTGATTTATGTGGCAAAAGTACAAAACTAACATAGGTATTCCAAATTTATTTGAAAGATATGGATCAAACTTTATCTTAGCATAGTTAATCTTTATTTGGTTGGAATTTATATAGGGTCAATCTCTGATATGAGTGTAAAATAGCATGTGTTGGGAAACATGAAACTGTGAAAAGTCGATAATATTAACTAGAACGGCATTTTGCGTAACGAATTTGGGAGGATAAATGAGCTAGAATGGTATGCTATCGTAATTAATTACATGATCTAAAATATAATATTGCATCCTTGGTTGCACGGCATGCATTAACATATAACAAAGAAAAAAGACAATTCATTCGCACTTCAATCGATACCGCCACACTCTTTTCTTTTCCTTGAGAAATTGACCCACATTTATACATCACAAGGGGCAGCTATAGTTCTGTATTTTCGAAATCTTCCATTCTATATTTTCAGGGCTTTCATATCTATAGTTCTGTTATCGTGATGTCAACTGTGTATTATACAGATCATTGACGTTTTGGAATAGTTGGCTCAACCTGCTGTATACCAAAAGAAATAGAAAAATCCAAAGTTATTTTTAAGAAAGCATGCATGGAGTACCCACAGCCAAAAAGTTCGCTAGCAGTTTTGATTGGGGCATACAGAGCGTTAATTAAACCTAGCTTTTTGTTACTGAAGCATGCGTGCATTTTGACACAGAAAAGGAAAGGATATATACCTCTTTCTTCATATAGGAGAAGCAAGAACAATACATTATGTTACCTCACAAAGATTTGGCCAACAGTTGGCTTGTTGCTGCCATTCTCATCATCAAATGGTCCAGCATTATATTACAGCGCACGACAAGTAGAGCGACGATGTGACAACCGGCCCGTATCTGATTGCATATCTTTGCTCGTGACCTTGACAGCTATGCTGGTTACTCGTATCCGTTTTATAAATATGCAATGCAATCACGGTCCTGCAACCACAAGTTCAGTTAAATTTCAGTTGAAATCGTACGTGCTCTCGAATAATAAATCTGCAGTGAAACGTTATGAATTTGTCGTACTATATATCCGCTGGCAGGAGAAGACGGGCTACTTCTTCTGCCTGGAGGACCGCGCCCTGCTGTGCCGGCCCTGCGACGTCGCCGTCCACGCCGCCGGCGCCCACGTCGCATCCCACCGGCGCTTCCTCATCACCGGCGTCCGCGTCGGCGGCGGCGTCGTCGTGAGCCCAGCCACCAGCAGCGGCAACGGGAGCAGCAGCGCTCCCGACAGCTCCGGCAACCCGACGACCTTGCCCGACTGAAGCGCTCCCGACAGCTCCAGATTAATAGCAGCTATGTCATGTCATCTACTGACCACCAGTGAGATGGATGCAGGTTCTTCAGCCTGCAGAACGTTGATGGAAGCCTTTGGCATAATGCTGAACAATCTGAATTCTGAAACGACTGAAGCAGGTGCGAAATCGATTTGCACAACAATTAGAATTCAGAAGCTTTCTGTCGCTCACCGTTGGAAATGATTCAGCAGCTTGAGGGCTTGCGGCGGGGCGTGGAGCGCCGGTCGATGAATAGGCGGCGCGCCGGACATGGAGCCCTGCCCCCTAGGTCGCCGCCGCCTGGCGCCTCCAGTACACGGAAACACGCCGGCAGCCGACGAGGGCCCGCCCAGCATCCCCAACCAATGGCGCGGACGTCGAAGCCATGGAGACCGCCCTGAGGACTGCGTTCCTGGACGTGTGGTCCAGTCACAGCCTCTGCAAAACAGGCGAGCTCCATGGTTTACTTTATGGCTGCCTCGGACGCCGCGGCATGCCGGCCGGCATCCCCGGCGCAGGGCACGAAGACCCGCAGAGGTCGTTGCCGGTTGCGCCGGCTGTCGTCGTCGACTATACCCCCGGCCGGGATTCCATCGAAATTACGCGGCGGCTGCACTGCCCTGCCGGCGTGCTCGAGCAGCTTAGCCGCTGTAGAGCTCCGCCGCTCGCCATGCTGGTGCATTGCGCTGCGCCCCGACCTCCGTCCGGCCCTCGAGACCAGTAAAGACCAAGTCAGACTGCGACCCTATCAAATCCGTGCCGCACATGTCTGACCGAACGGTCTCGATGACCCAAGGGGTGGACGGCAAATGAACTACCGTCCACCCCTGACCCCGGCAGGCCCTACACGAGCGCCGCCGCAGCTTCGTTCTCCGGCCCGCCACACCGCCGCCGCTACCCTCCATATTCCTCCAAGCAATCATCCGCTAAACTCTTGTGCTCCCCGCAACTACTGGGCGCCGCGAGCTTGTGCTCGCACGCTGGCTGGGCATGGGCGCATGGCGGACATGGTTCTCGCGCGCGCACCTCGCATTCGTCTTCCCCCAGAACGTGCGCAGCTGTGAACGCGAGGGAAGTGGCTCGTACCTCGGTTCGCCCGAGCATCATCGTGTTCCATCCGAATACTTGATCCCGGAGGCCGACGACGTCCATGGCCTACCTGGCTGCATCGGCAATGGAGTAGGTACAGCCACGGGCACCGACCTCTCCATTGCCGTCCAACACGAGCGAATATCGCGCCGCGGCCTCGCCGACGCCGTCCTGTACCACTCATTCGTGCACAACTCCGGTCCCGACGCGACGGTGCTCATCGGTGTTTTGCTCTGGTGGCTAGAGATCGTAGGACCCAGCCAGGCGTCTGATTCAGCGCCACAGCGAGCGAGGCTGTCTCCTTCCAAGACAGCAATCGTCGCACCTCAGCCATGGAGACCGTGCTGAGGAGCTCGCGTCTCTATGGCGGCCTCGGATGCTGCTGCATGCCGGCGTGTCCGCGCACGACACAGTCAAGATGAAGATCGAGCAGAGCCTGTCTTCTTCGTAGGACGATGCCCCGCCCCGGCGTCTGCCGAAGGATGCAGCAGCGCCGGCACTGCCGGCGTCCTGGAGCAGCGTGGGCGCCGCGGAGCTCCGCCGCTCGCCATCCTGGCGCCATGCGCCCGACGAGACTGGAAACGACCAAGTCAGACCGCGACCTTGTCGAATCTCGGCCGCACATGTCGGATCGAAGGGCCCACAGAACCCAAGGGGTGGACGGTAATTGAAATACCGTCCACCCCCGACCCCCGCAACGCCGTCCACAAGCGCCGCCTCCGCTCGGTGCCCCGGCTCGGCACGCCGCTGCCGCGTTCCCGCCGCTGCCCGCCTCCGTATCCTCGCTCCCGGCCGCCTGCGTCCATGGTGCTGCGCCATCTGCGGCAAAGTCGACAGCTAACAAGCCAAACACGTTCGTGCGGTTGGTGCAGCGACTGCGAGAGGCCAGGTCGGCCAGGACGAAGGCATACCGCCCATGTCAGTGCCGAATGTTTAGCTCTAGACCAGACCTCCGCACGCACGCATGCTGTTCCGGCGGCTCGAGCTCTGCTCGTCACGCTCGATGGCTCAGGAGTCAGGACAAGAGAAGACGACGACGCCCATCATCAGAACTTGAGTACCATGCCGCGGCTCACTATTAAATTCCTCTGACGGACCACAATTGGTTGCAACTGAAAATTCAGACCACTGATGGATCAGACTTCACTCGAGCAATACCGTCCACCCCTGCCCGCATACCTGCTTCCCGGAGGCCAACGCGCATGGGTTGCATCGGCCACCGGAGTAGTTAGAGGTGCAGGCACTGGCCTCCATGGCTCCAACTAGGGCGACGACCGCGCCACGCATGGCAAGGATGTGGCCTCGCCTTGACATGCCGGCCGGCATCCCCGGCACAGGGCACGATGACACTCGGAGGTCCCTGCAGGTTGCGCCGGCTGTCGTCGACGAGTATACCCCCGCCGCCATCGAATGAACACGGCGGCTGCACTGCTCTATCAGACTTCATTCTTCAGTCAGAAGAGCAATGCCGAGTAGTCTTTGACACAAGACAAGTAGCTTCAGAAGGTGAAATCGACTTGTCCGACAATATAATACATCTGGCCTGGTTCCCAGTAATTCTTCCCAGGTCCGTGTGGAAGCTTTTAACGTATCTTAAGAACAGTGTCAGATTGTTTTTTTTTAAAAAAAAGCTGGTGGCACCAAAGGGAAAATAGCATCAACAGAAGGAACCATGCAATTATGACAAACACAGGATCTTCGCTACATAAGAATAGACAAATTTTGAAAAGAAAAACCTATATTGATCAGTTTTTTCACTCGAGGTGTTCCTCATCAAACTCGATATCACTCGATATCAGACTCATTTGAAAAGAAAAACCTATAGCATCAACTCGAGTTTGTTTGGGATAACCAGTGTGATCAGACTTTCCAGACTTCAAGAAAGCTTTTAACGTCGGCCCCTGTTCTGGCTCAGCCAGATATCACTCGACCCTTCGATGTTTATTGTGATGCATCAGGTACGGGCCTCGGCTGCGTCCTTATGCAAGATCAGCGGGTGATTGTTTATGCTTCCAGAGCACTTAGGCGACACGAAGAGAATTATGCCACTCATGATTTGGAATTAGCAGCAGTGGTACATGCACTAAAGATCTGACGTCATTATCTTCTGGGTAATCCTGTGCATATATACTCCGACCACAAGAGCCTCAAGTATATCTTTACTCAGAATGAGCTGAACTTGCGCTAGAGACGGTGGTTGGAATTGATTAAGGATTATGATCTGGAAATTCATTATCACCTGGGTAAGGCCAATGTTGTGGCAGATGCATTGAGCAGAAAGGCAAGTTGCAATTGCACCTCAGCAACACCTATGCATGCAACTCTATGCCAAGAGATGGAGAAGTTGAATCTGGCTATAGTAGCTGAGGGTACACTTACCAATATTACCCTCACTCCAACACTGCGGGATCAAATTATTGCTGCTCAGAGAAATAATATTGGCATGGAAAAGATTAGGCAAAGGCTCAGAGAAAGTGACCCTCGTGTGGCATGTTTTCAGCTTGATGGCGAGGGTGTGTTATGGTTTAAGAATCGGCTGGTAGTACCTAAGGATTTGGAACTTCGGAAGCAGATTTTTGATGAGGCTCACCTTTCTAGGTATTCCATTCACCCGGGTAGTAACAAAATGTATCAAGACCTCAGGCAGCGGTTCTGGTGGACCAGGATGAAACGGGAAATCGCGAAATATGTGTCCGAGTGTGACACCTGTCGGAGGGTTAAGGTGAGCCACTTGAGACCAGCCGGCCCTTTGCAGCCCCTGAGTATTCCCTCCTGGAAGTGGGAGGACATCAGTATGGATTTCATTGTCGGCTTACCCAAAACCTCCAAGGGGTATGATTCGATATGAGTTATTGTGGATCGTCTCACTAAAACCGCACATTTTCTGCCAGTAAAGACCACACATACGACAAAGCAATATGCCCAGTTATATCTGGATCGTATTGTGAGTCTGCATGGAATTCCAATGACAATCATTTTAGACCGGGGTGCTCAATTCATTGCCCGATTCTGGGAGCATTTTCACGCGGCCCTCGGCACTCAGCTCCTCGGCAGTTCGGCTTATCATCCACAGACCGACGGCCAGACATAAAGGATAAATCAGATATTGGAGGACATGCTTAGAGCATGTGTGCTCACCTATAATCAAAAATGGGATGAGTGCTTACCATTGGCCGAGTTTGCTTATAACAATAGTTATCAAGAAAGCATCAAGATGGCTCCATTTGAGGCCTTATATGGACGGAAATGCAGAACGCCATTGAATTGGTCAGAAGCTGGGGAGAGAACTTTCTTTGGGCCCGATATGGTAAACGAAGCAGAAGAGCTGGTTCGGGTTATTCAGGAAAATTTGAAGATTGCTCAATCCCGACAAAAGAGTTATGCCGACAAGAAGCGTCAATCTATCCTGTTTCAAGTGGGGGATCATGTCTATCTGCGGGTATCTCCAATGAAAGGGGTTCAATGATTCGGTGTGAAGGGAAAGCTTGCACCTCGCTATGTTGGGCCTTTTCTTATTAGTGAGTAGTGTGGACCAGTGGCATACCGCCTAGAGCTTTCTACTCACTTATCCGCGGTTCATAATATTTTCCATGTCTCCCATCTCCGGAAGTGCCTCCGTGTTCCAGAAAAGATGGTTGGCATCGAGAAATTGCAAATAAAGCCCGATCTTGTCTATCCGGAGCAACCAATAAAAATTGTTGATTTCAAGACTCGGGTTACTCGGAATCAAACCAGCAATTTTTATAAGGTTCAGTGGAGTAATCACTCCGAGCGAGAGGCTACTTGGGAGATGGAGGACTTCATTCGGTCTAAATGTCCGGAATTGTTACAATGTATCAAGGTACTCACCAAGTTTCATTTTCCTCAATCTAGCACATCCATTAAATCTCGGGACGAGATTTCTTTTTGGGGGAAAGACTGTAACACCCAAGTGTTAAACTTGGGTTTAACTAGCTAACTAGTGACCAAATTCTCTCGGTTACAAGTCGAGTCGTAAATCGACTAAAAACTCGATTTCTTATCCTGGAGCTAGCGGAACCCGGATACTCCGGGTATGAATCCGGAAATTCCGGATTTACCCGGATACTCCGGATATTCTTCCGGATACTCCGGGCCTGGAACTTTATATCTCTTGTTTTGGTCCTTTTACTGTTTCCAAACGTTATAAACTCTCTCTCACTCTCTCCCGTGCTCTCTCTCACTCTCTCCCGTGCTCTCTCTCACCCCAAACCCTAGAGACCCAAAACCCTCCCTCTACCCTTGATCCAAGGCCCACGGGAGCTTCACTTGGGTGGTGGATCATCTATCCCGCGTGCTCCATCCCTGGACGGCTTGGGTTCAAGCCCTTGGTGCAAGGAAGAGCTTTCTCCCAAGGTAAATAAGCTAGGGTTAGGCAAGTCCCGTGTTCTAGGGGGTTTGAATCGATTTCCTCCGGTCAATCATCTTCTTATGAATCAATCTACTAGGGTCTAGGTGTGATTCGATTTTTGAAGGTTGGTTTCGCTAGAAATCAGAGTTTCAGTTTTGGGGGCGAAAGTTGTGCCAAACCCGGATACTCCGGGTATTATCCCGGATTCTCCGGAAATGTCGTCCCGGAAACTCCAGGTTTAGACCCGGATACTCCGGGTTTGGGAATCCGGATGCTCCGGATATTAGTCCGGATATTCCGGGTTATGCAGAGTTATGGGCGTTGGGTTATTCGGTTAATAGTAATTATGATAGGTTGGGGTTAATTTCAAAGTTTCAAATTATTTTGCATACATTCTCATATCATTGCATACGTGTAGCCACTGCCGCCGAGGGAGCCGTGTACGAGGTGGTTGCGGAGCCACAGGAGCCGCAGGGGCAAGCCCCGCAGGAGGAGGTTCGCGGGGAGTCGCCCCAAGGCCCAACTCACCCCAGTGTTGAGCAGCAGACGCAAGGCAAGCCCTGGTGCACATCCTATTATTTTAAGTTATGACACCTATATATGTCTTTAATACTTGTGCATTAAGTTCAGGAATTGTTTGGAACCCTAGTTGCATGATCCCTAGGATTCCCTGAGATATACTAGTATGTATAGGACGATAGTAGTGCTATGCTTAATGTTTGCGGTAGAAGACAAGTGGTCTCCTGCGCTCGCGAGATATAGGATGTTTAGAAGTCGAGTAATTTTCAGTTACTCGCAAGATATAAGATGTATTCATATTCCAGTACTTGAGTTGTGAGTTTGATATTGAATAAATGGAGAATTTATACCGGACGGGAAATGATGAGGAGACATTGGTATGGCAGCAGGACAGGGTTCCTGGGTGTCTTAGTCCCGTCTGTGTCGGTTAAGGACCGGTTGTTGTGGCAGTGCTGATCGGGGATTGAATTGTACTAACCGCATGCCGGGAGTAGGAGGTAGTCGAAACCGGTAAGCCTAGTACTGCCTTGCTTCGAAAGTACAGGACTCCATCTCACCTCCTGGGGTAGTCGAGTAGTCGCAGAGAATTGGGGATGCATGTATTACTTTTGGTGGTCTCATGTTGAGCTTGGCTGACCATATGATGGTGGGGCGGTCCTGTAGTTCGAGGCGGGGAGGGGAATGGTTGGTGCGTGTGGTCCGACGGGGCTTATACGTGCCGTGTTGGTTAGGTCCACCTTGCAAGGTTAAATCGGATCGATTCGCCGTGTCTCGCGGTTATGAGGGCCTTGATATCTTTGTCACCTCGTAGAAATGAACTAGAGATGTTAGTGATAAATGATGAAATTATTTTGAATCATTATTGTAATGCTCCAACATGATTGTGTAGATATGCCAACATTAGATGAGAGTCTTTCTATATAGAACTTGTGGCTAAAACATTGAAAGTAAGAATTCAACCTTAGATGCTTTTCTGCAAAACATCCACCAGCCAGAGAGCCTTGCATGTCTAGATATGTGGGCTAAGTTATACCCACTGGTCGGATAAGCCTTGCTGAGTATTAGAATACTCAGGGTTTGTTGCCACATTTATTATTACAGGACACCTGGACGTCGACTTCTGCCCCTATTGTGTCAAGTTCATCCTCCGGGATGCAGAGGGGTGGCAGGTCGAGGAGCGAGACCCTTAGACTAGGGCTTTGTCGGGATGTACACTCGTGGGCAGAGTGTTCAGCCTTTCTGTTGTTGCGCGGGCCGGTCTGACCGGTCATGGTTAGTCAAGGCTTTTGAAGGCTAGAGTAGTTGTAGGATATAGTCTATTTGAATTTCAGTACCTCGGATGTAAAGTTTGTAAATTATGCAACTTTTGTAAATTATGTGTATATTTGAACTTGGGTTGTAAAACCTAATGTTTCGTCCCCCTATAGTGTTTGTATTTTCAAGTATTATGTTGTGCTTGTACCATCTGCGCCCACCTTCGCGTGGGACTACCGGTGTTGTTTCGATCGGGCCGTGGGTTGAGAAAGGATCGCCAAATTAAGCTGTTAAGCTAATGGGCCCGATGTGTTGAAATGACGGCCATTACGCTTAATTAGAGTTTTAATTTGGCGGTTCCGTCACACCTGTTCGGTTCCGTTTTGTTTGTTCGAAGACGGCGATATCAGCCGCAAGACAGCAAGTGTAAGGAACTTTTCTCTTTCAAAAAAAAAGTGTATGGAACTTTTCTTTTTAGTATGAGTTTTTTTTTCTTGTTCTTCGACGGCATGTTAGGATTGAACTCTGTACTTTAAGTGACATTTCAATAGAATTCTACTATCAGTGCCGTTACTAGTTTTAGGAAACGTTATTTCGAAGTTTGAGGAAGTAACAGTCTAAGAGGTCGGCAGTAAAATAGTGAAGATAAATATCCACATCTGACAGACCTAGTAAAAACACCCGGTTATGTACTCGTAGGGATTAGTTTGAAGTTTTTACAGATTTTGGAAAAGAAACTAATGTGTCACAATACAACAATTTTGATAATTACAAGTTGCGAATTTTATTACTTTTGTTGCAAACAAAAATGAAACCCATAGCAAGCCTAAAAGAACGAGAGAGAAATGTGATGACGCGAAGAGCTGGGCCTACTTAATAAGTAAAGGCTCAAAGGGCCTCTAGGGTCCAGCCATTTATCACCCTCCAGAGCAGAATTTAGGGCTAATCATCATCTTCTGAATAATGAGATGATGATCACCCACCTAATTGTCACAAACACTACCAATCAGCATACATATCAAAGGTTACCTGATTGAAAATTTCTTGGCAGCACCAATCTTTCATCAAAGTCATAAGAGCAAACTCTTACTCGGTAGCGAACAATTATCAGTACTGGTGTCAAAAGTGCACACTTATATGATCACTTAATCAGTGGGTTTGTTCCTTTGCATAAAATTCATACCTTCACATGAAAAGTGGCCCAAAATATGCACCATTAACCTCACGAAACAATGAAAGGGTACTTACAGGCACATAGTCCTGAAGGGTTCAAATGGAGCAAGGATAATAGCACAACAGGTACAAAGAACTGTACAAACAAAATATAAGTGACTCGTTGATAGGGCAGAACAGGCTTGTCCCTGATTATATCCCATCCAATTTCTCCTCATTCCAACTTCTCAAGCTCGCCCATCCTCTCTATAATTGCCTGAAAAATATGCAAGTATACAACTTCATGTAAAGCAAAAAAAGCATGTCTTGTTTTCCAGCAAAAAGTCTGGAAGTTGCAGTGAAGTTCTCGGAAGAAACATGGCACAACAAAATTCTATATACATTTATGTTGACAACTAGAGATGCAGGTGGTGAACTCACTACATCAGCTCATTTGCTTGCCTACATGCATGCATCCATCCATATAATTATTTCAAGTGTGTTCTGGGTTGACTTGATGACCTATGTTGCCCGGATATGGATACCGGTACGCGATACGGGGATACTCCGATACGCCATTTTTCCAAAAACAAGGATACGGGGATACGCCAATATATATAAAAAATAAAAATAAATAAAAGTTTCAGGAACTAGAATGTGAGAAAATAAAAGTTCCAGGGACTATAATGTGTCATAAACTCATATATTCATATGTTCTATAATTATTAGAAAAGGAAAGGGGCAAAGGAAAAAAGAACTAACATTATCTTACATGTTCGTCTGTTCCATGAATGGATGTCGATCGTCTTCTTCCCCAACCTCCGGCACTCTCTCTCTCTCTGTAGCGGCCAACTTCGGCTGCCGCGGCTCATCCTCTCCCTCTCTAGCGGCCGCGCGGGCCGTCCAGAGGCACGCTCCGGCGGCCGTGGCGGCCCGCCAGCGGCGAGCTCCAGCAGCGCAGCACCACCCTAAATAGTGCTTTAACAGATGTGCGGGCCTTTGTCTGGACAGGCCGCGCAGCCGCTGGAGCAGTAGGAGGCACGGACGGGTGGGCGGGCGGAGGTGACGGCAAGGGAGCGACGAGCGATGGGGAAGGAGCAGGAGGAGGCACGGGCGGGTGGCCGGGCGGCGGTGACGGCAAGGGAGCGATGAGCAGCAGGGAAGGAGCAGGAGGAGGCGTGGGTGGGTGGCCGAGCGGCGGTGACAGGCTGACCCAGAACAAACAAAACTTGCATCCCAATGAATTCATTGTGAGATGGGAAATAAAAGTTCATTTAACCTAGAGCTGTCTGGGAGAATCGCAAATAGTGCGGGTATAACTAGAGAGAGAAATAACCAGAGAGAGAGATGGGTGATTTATCAAGTACAGTGAATGATCTTATGTTTTGACACCAAAACAAATTAAGGGCGACAAGATTTAGAAAAACTGAGAAATGTTTGTAGTCCGAAGAGCACCATTTTGTAGAAGCCCATTTAGCTTGACTCCATGCAAACTGACAATACTCATGATATACATTCAACTGATCTCAGTTAAAGATAGGATAGTAGGTGCATAAAGGAAATCCTTTTATCATTCCAGAACTCCTATGTTCAAGAAAAAGTTATATTGTACCTTTGACTTCTCACTAACTTAAGAAATTGCTAATTGATTTTCTAATTATATTCTGTTACATCATATGCTGGGAAAACAATGGAAGCTTCCATCAATATTGCTGGTACAAATAATGCATAGGTGACAGCAATATGTATTATGATGGGAAAAGGTAGTACCCTTTTGCTTGTTTCTTGAAGCTCTCCAGCAAGAATAAACTCATCCAATATCAAGTAGAGCTATAGCACACAGCCAAAAAGGTCAAAAATCAAATATGCAAACGAATTTCGGCTACAAGAACAATTTATCAAAAAGTTAGAAGGTCTAGCAAAATCAACGACAGTTAGATACTTTAGTTTCTTTTCATAAAGACAAAAAATTAGAATGATAAGCAGTCAAATTTGACCTTAATTGTAGCAAACATAAAGTTCACAATGTTTATTTTCAAATCAGTTTCAAGTAGACTTCTCACTTCTAAGATTTGAAGATTTCTTTTTTAATGTCTAATGCAAATACAATTTTGAGTTTTGACAATATTGAGCACAACTTTGGAGATTTCCATATATGCAACCTCCCAATGCATAGGTAATCGTTTACTGAATAGGAGTACACTAGGCAGTGTAAATACTGGAAATTTCCATAAATGCTACCTCCCTATGCATAGGTAATTGTTTATTGAATACAATAGGCATGGTGTAAACACACGTTTAAAGATTATCATTTGATAACCTGAAGGCGTTATCTATTTATTGACACATAAAAAATGGTGATAAACATAGTACTAGAGTATTGGGAAACTGGGATAAAGTAACTAAAGATTGTTAGGTTCAAATACATGGAGTATGCAGGAGTAACATATTATATCGTTTGCAGTTTTCCAATGGCCCCTTCTATCATCTACGTTCAGTTCTATAACATCTTAGCGAGTAACAGATGACAAGTAAACAAAAGCAACACCAAATAAGTGCTAGCACATAGGCATGAATTTGGTCATAAAAAAATTGACTGGCTAAGAAAATATTTAACCCTAACATATTAAATTTCTGTCAGTTGACAAAGGAAACTCTTTCGAACAGTTATTTAAACTGCATAACAGACCAAATGTAAACACAAGTAATGCTGAAAAAAGAAAAACTTAAGCAGAATACAGTAGCACTAGTTAAAACACACGGAAATTTGGTTAACAATGAACTTGTTGAGAACACTCAAATAGAAATTAATCTTTATTTAAATATAAGATGTGATATGATCAATACTTCAAAAATATTGCAGATTGCTAGATTAGCCTAGTGAGACAGCAGTTACCTTGTGGAAGTTAAATACTAAATCAAGTTCACAAACATTGCTGAAGAAATGGTCCAATATCTCGACAAACAAATGGATACATTCCAAATATGCCAACTCATTGCCAGTGATATCCACGCAGATTGAGAAAAAAAGACCTGCATATCTCCTGTAGATGACTTTGTGTGTACGGAACTGAAAGAGAAGTCCCACCATTAGTTACAAGGGGAATAACGTAATTGAAGGAAGCTACACAACTGGCTATCACACTGATATACAAATAGAAAATATAGTATGCACAACCCATCTTCATCTAGCAGTGTTTTAGAAATTGAACACTACTAAAAGAGAAATTTTAGAGATTTAGGATATATAAGTTTATCATACAATACCAATATTGAGCAGTACTCTTAGTGATAAATCTTGAAAACATATCCTAAAGAGGCACTTGTAATATCTACAGTACAGATCTTCTTCTCTATTTCAAATCAGTCAGCAGAGTGGTTCATCTTGCTTCTCTTTCATGGTCATATTAGATATCTAATCATGAGTTTCTGGAAGTTAATTATGGATAGGTTTTTAGTGTCGTAGGGGGATCTTTACTGTAAGAATAAAAGAGGGAGCAGCCAAGAGATGAATGGATGATTACATGACAACAAATAAAAATTGGCATGAAGGTAATGCATCCCCAAAATAATTCATGGATAGTAAACAACCTCATCTGTCAGATATTCACATACTAACCTACATCTCCATCCTAAGGTCCTGTTTGTTCCAGCTTGGAGTTGTGAATTGTAGGTTTTATAATCTCGAGCTGAAATAAACAAGCAGATTTCTCATCCTAAATTGCAACAGTCCAAAGAGACAAATTGTTACAATCCAACATTCTGCCCCCCCCCCCCCCCGCCCCCCTAGGTTGCAGATTGTTCTGCTTTTCACAATCTAAAAGCTAAAGCATATGACCTAACTCACGTATTTTAACTCAACAGCAAGCAAGATTTGATCTTGCCTTTAATCAGATCAAGGACACAACATTTATGTTTTCTGACAACAAAAGCAAGAGCGCGAACCACCCACCTCGACGAAGTTGGTGAACTTGGGGTCCCGGTTGACCACAAGCCGATGCACCTGGATTCACATCAACCAAGAACCAAGAAAAAATCACCACGGGATCAGCAATGCCCAATTCAAAGCTGGAGCCCAGCACCAAGATCAAATCTTTCTTGCCTAGCAGGCTCACCGCTCACCTCGTACTCGACCTTGTGCTTCTCCGAGTCCTCGAGCGGGACGTAGTACTTGGCCAGCCGCGTCTTCCCCTGCCGGTTTTGCAGCAGGATGAACCGGATCTGCGCCGGCGAGGCAGATTGAACCAAGGTGAGGAACAAGAATGGGTCAATGAAAGAACTGTGACGATGGGATGGGTGTTCGTTACCATGGCGGAGGACGATGTTGATGCTTCAGAATCGGGAAGAACAGGGGCGCGATTCGGGCGCAGGGGAAGAAATGAGAAGGATTTTTGGTTTCTCTGTTCTTTTCGTTTCCCTTTCCAAATACGCTAAAATGTTATTGGGCCATATGGTATGCTACCTAAGCAGCCCAAGTGCAAACGTTCTGGGCTTTTGGCATACCCAAAGGGTCCACAAACATATGGAAGGGAATTAAAAAAGAAACAAGCTAGTTTAATTAAAATATTTTTATTTGGTTTACGGATCTGGGCTTTTTGACTCACTATGTAAGAAAGACTTATAGGAGACACCAGATGATGGCAACATGGACTGGTCCATCTAGGTAGCTTGGTTCTCAGAAGAATGCTGCCATGATTCATTTTCATACGGTTCATTTGTCATTTCCGAGAAAAAATATTTTTATTTGGTTTACGGATCCGTAATAAAAACCATGCCGCCTCCCTGCTGTTTGAGAAGCTGGTCTGCATCTTTTGATTTATGTGGCAAAAGTACAAAACTAACATAGGTATTCCAAATTTATTTGAAAGATATGGATCAAACTTTACCTTAGCATAGTTAATCTTTATTTGGTTGGAATTTATATAGGGTCAATCTCTGATATGAGTGTAAAATAGCATGTGTTGGGAAACATGAAACTGTGAAAAGTCGATAATATTAACTAGAACGGCATTTTGCGTAACGAATTTGGGAGGATAAATGAGCTAGAATGGTATGCTATCGTAATTAATTACATGATCTAAAATATAATATTGCATCCTTAGTTGCACGGCATGCATTAACATATAACAAAGAAAAAAGACAATTCATTCGCACTTCAATCGATACCGCCACACTCTTTTCTTTTCCTTGAGAAATTGACCCACATTTATACATCACAAGGGGCAGCTATAGTTCTGTATTTTCGAAATCTTCCATTCTATATTTTCAGGGCTTTCATATCTATAGTTCTGTTATCGTGATGTCAACTGTGTATTATACAGATCATTGACGTTTTGGAATAGTTGGCTCAACCTGCTGTATACCAAAAGAAATAGAAAAATCCAAAGTTATTTTTAAGAAAGCATGCATGGAGTACCCACAGCCAAAAAGTTCGCTAGCAGTTTTGATTGGGGCATACAGAGCGTTAATTAAACCTAGCTTTTTGTTACTGAAGCATGCGTGCATTTTGACACAGAAAAGGAAAGGATATATACCTCTTTCTTCATATAGGAGAAGCAAGAACAGTACATTATGTTACCTCACAAAGATTTGGCCAACAGTTGGCTTGTTGCTGCCATTCTCATCATCAAATGGTCCAGCATTATATTACAGCGCACGACAAGTAGAGCGACGATGTGACAACCGGCCCGTATCTGATTGCATATCTTTGCTCGTGACCTTGACAGCTATGCTGGTTACTCGTATCCGTTTTATAAATATGCAATGCAATCACGGTCCTGCAACCACAAGTTCAGTTAAATTTCAGTTGAAATCGTACGTGGACTCGAAGAATAAATCTGCAGTGAAACGTTATGAATTTGTCGTACTATATATCCGCTGGCAGGAGAAGACGGGCTACTTCTTCTGCCTGGAGGACCGCGCCCTGCTGTGCTGGCCCTGCGACGTCGCCGTCCACGCCGCCGGCGCCCACGTCGCATCCCACCGGCGCTTCCTCATCACCGGCGTCCGCGTCGGCGGCGGCGTCGTCGTGAGCCCAGCCACCAGCAGCGGCAACGGGAGCAGCAGCGCTCCCGACAGCTCCGGCAACCCGACGACCTTGCCCGACAAGGCGCGGCCATCGTCGTCGGTCAGCGCAGCGGCGGCGACAGAGGGCCTTGGCGGTCAGCAGTACTGGCCGTGGAGTGAGTTCTTGGCGGACGACGTTGGCGTTGGGATGGACCATCCGGACCTGTGCTGCCCTGCCGAGATCTCCGAACCTGGCTCGTCCAGCCTGACGGGATGACATGTATGTTCAGAGATCACTAAGCTAATAAGCTGATACTACTTCATGGCATCAACTGATCCAACAAATGTAGTATCAGCCTATCAGGTGATTTTGTTAGCTTTAGCGTCCTGTGGACCATCTACTTCAAAGTCGAAACAACAAATTAACAGAGCCTCGAGCAATCAAATTGCGGTGTCGATGTATCTGATTGATTGGTACGGTCTGCCGGTATGTGGCGGCGCTCTGGCGAGGCGCTGCATTAAGCGGAGGATCGGAGTGCTTTACCCTGACATGGGGATCGAGGGGGTGTCTATTTATCGCTTTAAGCGATTTCCCCGGCTCCCATTGCAGAAGGCACCCCGCCCCGCCCCGCGTCCTCCGCCCCCGCACTTTCGTCCTCTGCCCCGGCCGGCGGCTCTCGCCGCCGCGCCGTCCGCCTACCAACCACCGCTGGCGCATCCCCGCCCTCCCCTAACCTCTCCGGCGCCACGCCCCCGTCCGGGACCTGGCCCGGCCACCGGCGCCTGCCACCCCGGTCGGCGGTGCTCCGCCGCGCCGCCCGCCCACACACCACCGCCCACCGCCGGTCGATTCCTCCCCCCACTACCTTCTCTTCTAGGTCCGGTGGACATGGAGCCCTCCGCCACCGCCGCTGCCACCCCAGCAACCCCGGATCCTAAGGCCGCCGCTGCCCTCCACCACCTCGGCCGCCGGCGACCTCGCCGTCAGCCGCTCCCCTCACCAACCACCCTCGCTGGCCACACCCTGCCCCTCCCCCCTCCCCTAGCTCGCCGGCGGGCACTCCCGCTCCCTGGCTGGAGGTAGAAGATAAACAGTACCTTCTGCGATAACTCCGCGCGGAGTCGCGAGTGCGATAAATAGACAAGGCGGGGATCGACCCTAAGAGCACTCCAACAGCTCACGTATAATTTTAGCTAGAATTGAAGATTTAGGGGTACTTAAAAAAATAGAAAGCTTACTACAGGGTGGGGTAAACCAAAAGACTCTGTATCTTTTACTCTCTATATTTAAAAGTGGGCCCGCGTCGTGGTGGAAGCCGGCGTGTCCGAAGCTCCAGGGCGTGATGGGGCTGCCTCCCGAGAACGATAACGACCAAGCCAGACCGCGATCTTGGCCAATCCAGGCCGCACATGCCGGATTGAACGGCCTCCAGATACCCAAGGGGTGGACGGTAATTCATTTACCGTCCACCCCCGTCCTCGGTAACTTCACGCCTACTAGGCTCGCCAGAGCGCCGCCGCGTTCCCACCGCATACCTGCCCCCGGAGGCCGGCGTCCATGGCGGACCCGGTTGCATCGGCCACCGGAGTAGTTAGAGGAGCATCCAGTGGCCTCGTTGACGCCGTCCTGCGCCACGCATTCGTGCCCAACGCCGATCCCGTCGCTATGGTGGCGTTGCCGATGAGACGACGACGCAAGGTGTTTTTCTCCGGCGGCTGGAGCTCGGGGGACCCGGCCGGGGCGTCTGATTCTGCGCTGCTCACTCCAGATTGACTCGAGATCAGAGAAGGCGGCAATGCCTTCATCATCGGAAGCATGCCTTTTGGGGGGAGATTGGTCGCGATTGAAAATTCAGCGCCAGATTAGCTGCAGTCCTGACCTCCAGATTAACTCCAGATTAATAGCAGCTATGTCATCTACTGACCACCAGTGAGATGGATGCAGGTTCTTCAGCCTGCAGAACGTTGATGGAAGCCTTTGGCATAATGCTGAACAATCTGAATTCTGAAACGACTGAAGCAGGTGCGAAATCGATTTGCACAACAATTAGAATTCAGAAGCTTTCTGTCGCTCACCGTTGGAAATGATTCAGCAGCTTGAGGGCTTGCGGCGGGGCGTGGAGCGCCGGTCGATGAATAGGCGGCGCGCCGGACATGGAGCCCTGCCCCCTAGGTCGCCGCCGCCTGGCGCCTCCAGTACACGGAAACACGCCGGCAGCCGATGGGGGCCCGCCCAGCATCCCCAACCAATGGCGCGGACATCGAAGCCATGGAGACCGCCCTGAGGAGTGCGTTCCTGGACGTGTGGTCCAGTCACAGCCTCTGCAAAACAGGCGAGCTCCATGGTTTATTTTATGGCTGCCTCGGACGCCGCGGCATGCCGGCCGGCATCCCCGGCGCAGGCACGAAGACGCGCAGAGGTCGTTGCCGGTTGCGCCGGCTGTCGTCGTCGACTATACCCCCGGCCGGGATTCCATCGAAATTACGCGGCGGCTGCACTGCCCTGCCGGCGTGCTCGAGCAGCTTAGTTCTCCGGCCCAAGGGGTGGACGGCAAATGAACTACCGTCCACCCCTGACCCCGGCAGGCCCTGCACGAGCGCCGCCGCAGCTTCGTTCTCCGGCCCGCCACACCGCCGCCGCTACCCTCCATATTCCTCCAAGCAATCATCCGCTAAACTCTTGTGCTCCCCGCAACTACTGGGCGCCGCGAGCTTGTGCTCGCACGCTGGCTGGGCATGGGCGCATGGCGGACATGGTTCTCGCGCGCGCACCTCGCATTCGTCTTCCCCCAGAACGTGCGCAGCTGTGAACGCGAGGGAAGTGGCTCGTACCTCGGTTCGCCCGAGCATCATCGTGTTCCATTCGAATACTTGATCCCGGAGGCCGACGACGTCCATGGCCTACCTGGCTGCATCGGCAATGGAGTAGGTACAGCCACGGGCACCGACCTCTCCATTGCCGTCCAACACGAGAGAATATCGCGCCGCGGCCTCGCCGACGCCGTCCTGTACCACTCATTCGTGCACAACTCCGGTCCCGACGCGACGGTGCTCATCGGTGTTTTGCTCTGGTGGCTAGAGATCGTAGGACCCAGCCAGGCGTCTGATTCAGCGCCACAGCGAGCGAGGCTGTCTCCTTCCAAGACAGCAATCGTCGCACCTCAGCCATGGAGACCGTGCTGAGGAGCTCGCGTCTCTATGGCGGCCTCGGATGCTGCTGCATGCCGGCGTGTCCGCGCACGACACAGTCAAGATGAAGATCGAGCAGAGCCTGTCTTCTTCGTAGGACGATGCCCCGCCCCGGCGTCTGCCGAAGGATGCAGCAGCGCCGGCACTGCCGGCGTCCTGGAGCAGCGTGGGCGCCGCCGAGCTCCGCCGCTCGCCATCCTGGCGCCATGCGCCCGACGAGACTGGAAACGACCAAGTCAGACCGCGACCTTGTCGAATCTCGGCCGCACATGTCGGATCGAAGGGCCCACAGAACCCAAGGGGTGGACGGTAATTGAAATACCGTCCACCCCCGACCCCCGCAACGCCGTCCACAAGCGCCGCCTCCGCTCGGTGCCCCGGCTCGGCACGCCGCTGCCGCGTTCCCGCCGCTGCCCGCCTCCGTATCCTCGCTCCCGGCCGCCTGCGTCCATGGTGCTGCGCCATCTGCGGCAAAGTCGACAGCTAACAAGCCAAACACGTTCGTGCGGTTGGTGCAGCGACTGCGAGAGGCCAGGTCGGCCAGGACGAAGGCATACCGCCCATGTCAGTGCCGAATGTTTAGCTCTAGACCAGACCTCCGCACGCACGCATGCTGTTCCGGCGGCTCGAGCTCTGCTCATCACGCTCGATGGCTCAGGAGTCAGGACAAGAGAAGACGACGACGCCCATCATCAGAACTTGAGTACCATGCCGCGGCTCACTATTAAATTCCTCTGACGGACCACAATTGGTTGCAACTGAAAATTCAGACCACTGATGGATCAGACTTCACTCGAGCAATACCGTCCACCCCTGCCCGCATACCTGCTTCCCGGAGGCCAACGCGCATGGGTTGCATCGGCCACCGGAGTAGTTAGAGGTGCAGGCACTGGCCTCCATGGCTCCAACTAGGGCGACGACCGCGCCACGCATGGCAAGGATGTGGCCTCGCCTTGACATGCCGGCCGGCATCCCCGGCACAGGGCACGATGACACTCGGAGGTCCCTGCAGGTTGCGCCGGCTGTCGTCGACGAGTATACCCCCGCCGCCATCGAATGAACACGGCGGCTGCACTGCTCTATCAGACTTCATTCTTCAGTCAGAAGAGCAATGCCGAGTAGTCTTTGACACAAGACAAGTAGCTTCAGAAGGTGAAATCGACTTGTCCGACAATATAATACATCTGGCCTGGTTCCCAGTAATTCTTCCCAGGTCCGTGTGGAAGCTTTTAACGTATCTTAAGAACAGTGTCAGATTGTTTTTTTTTTAAAAAAAAGCTGGTGGCACCAAAGGGAAAATAGCATCAACAGAAGGAACCATGAAATTATGACAAACACAGGATCTTCGCTACATAAGAACAGACAAATTTTGAAAAAAAAAACCTATATTGATCAGTTTTTTCACTCGAGGTGTTCCTCATCAGACTCGATATCACTCGATATCAGACTCAATTTTGAAAAGAAAAACCTATAGCATCAACTCGAGTTTGTTTGGGATAACCAGTGTGATCAGACTTTCCAGACTTCAAGAAAGCTTTTAACGTCGGCCCCTGTTCTGGCTCAGCCAGATATCACTCGACCCTTCGATGTTTATTGTGATGCATCAGGTACGGGCCTCGGCTGCGTCCTTATGCAAGATCAGCGGGTGATTGTTTATGCTTCCAGAGCACTTAGGCGACACGAAGAGAATTATGCCACTCATGATTTGGAATTAGCAGCAGTGGTACATGCACTAAAGATCTGACGTCATTATCTTCTGGGTAATCCTGTGCATATATACTCCGACCACAAGAGCCTCAAGTATATCTTTACTCAGAATGAGCTGAACTTGCGCTAGAGACGGTGGTTGGAATTGATTAAGGATTATGATCTGGAAATTCATTATCACCCGGGTAAGGCCAATGTTGTGGCAGATGCATTGAGCAGAAAGGCAAGTTGCAATTGCACCTCAGCAACACCTATGCATGCAACTCTATGCCAAGAGATGGAGAAGTTGAATCTGGCTATAGTAGCTGAGGGTACACTTACCAATATTACCCTCACTCCAACACTGCGGGATCAAATTATTGCTGCTCAGAGAAATAATATTGGCATGGAAAAGATTAGGCAAAGGCTCAGAGAAAGTGACCCTCGTGTGGCATGTTTTCAGCTTGATGGCGAGGGTGTGTTATGGTTTAAGAATCGGCTGGTAGTACCTAAGGATTTGGAACTTCGGAAGCAGATTTTTGATGAGGCTCACCTTTCTAGGTATTCCATTCACCCGGGTAGTAACAAAATGTATCAAGACCTCAGGCAGCGGTTCTGGTGGACCAGGATGAAACGGGAAATCGCGAAATATGTGTCCGAGTGTGACACCTGTCGGAGGGTTAAGGTGAGCCACTTGAGACCAGCCGGCCCTTTGCAGCCCCTGAGTATTCCCTCCTGGAAGTGGGAGGACATCAGTATGGATTTCATTGTCGGCTTACCCAAAACCTCCAAGGGGTATGATTCGATATGAGTTATTGTGGATCGTCTCACTAAAACCGCACATTTTCTGCCGGTAAAGACCACACATACGACAAAGCAATATGCCCAGTTATATCTGGATCGTATTGTGAGTCTGCATGGAATTCCAATGACAATCATTTTAGACCGGGGTGCTCAATTCATTGCCCGATTCTGGGAGCATTTTCACGCAGCCCTCGGCACTCAGCTCCTCCGCAGTTCGGCTTATCATCCACAGACCGACGGCCAGACATAAAGGATAAATCAGATATTGGAGGACATGCTTAGAGCATGTGTGCTCACCTATAATCAAAAATGGGATGAGTGCTTACCATTGGCCGAGTTTGCTTATAACAATAGTTATCAAGAAAGCATCAAGATGGCTCCATTTGAGGCCTTATATGGACGGAAATGCAGAACGCCATTGAATTGGTCAGAAGCTGGGGAGAGAACTTTCTTTGGGCCCGATATGGTAAACGAAGCAGAAGAGCTGGTTCGGGTTATTCAGGAAAATTTGAAGATTGCTCAATCCCGACAAAAGAGTTATGCCGACAAGAAGCGTCAATCTATCCTGTTTCAAGTGGGGGATCATGTCTATCTGCGGGTATCTCCAATGAAAGGGGTTCAATGATTCGGTGTGAAGGGAAAGCTTGCACCTCGCTATGTTGGGCCTTTTCTTATTAGTGAGTAGTGTGGACCAGTGGCATACCGCCTAGAGCTTTCTGCTCACTTATCCGCGGTTCATAATATTTTCCATGTCTCCCATCTCCGGAAGTGCCTCCGTGTTCCAGAAAAGATGGTTGGCATCGAGAAATTGCAAATAAAGCCCGATCTTGTCTATCCGGAGCAACCAATAAAAATTGTTGATTTCAAGACTCGGGTTACTCGGAATCAAACCAGCAATTTTTATAAGGTTCAGTGGAGTAATCACTCCGAGCGAGAGGCTACTTGGGAGATGGAGGACTTCATTCGGTCTAAATGTCCGGAATTGTTACAATGTATCAAGGTACTCACCAAGTTTCATTTTCCTCAATCTAGCACATCCATTAAATCTCGGGACGAGATTTCTTTTTGGGGGAAAGACTGTAACACCCAAGTGTTAAACTTGGGTTTAACTAGCTAACTAGTGACCAAATTCTCTCGGTTACAAGTCGAGTCGCAAATCGACTAAAAACTCGATTTCAAATCCTGGAGCCAGCGGAACCCGGATACTCCGGGTATGAATCCGGAAATTCCGGATTTACCCGGATACTCCGGATATTCTTCCGGATACTCCGGGCCTGGAACTTTATATCTCTTGTTTTGGTCCTTTTACTGTTTCCAAACGTTATAAACTCTCTCTCACTCTCTCCCGTGCTCTCTCTCACTCTCTCCCGTGCTCTCTCTCACCCCAAACCCTAGAGACCCAAAACCCTCCCTCTACCCTTGATCCAAGGCCCACAGGAGCTTCACTTGGGTGGTGGATCATCTATCCTGCGTGCTCCATCCCTGGACGGCTTGGGTTCAAGCCCTTGGTGCAAGGAAGAGCTTTCCCCCAAGGTAAATAAGCTAGGGTTAGGCAAGTCCCGTGTTCTAGGGGGTTTGAATCGATTTCCTCCGGTCAATCATCTTCTTATGAATCAATCTACTAGGGTCTAGGTGTGATTCGATTTTTGAAGGTTGGTTTCGCTAGAAATCAGAGTTTCAGTTTTGGGGGCGAAAGTTGTGCCAAACCCGGATACTCCGGGTATTATCCCGGATTCTCCGGAAATGTCGTCCCGGAAACTCCAGGTTTAGACCCGGATACTCCGGGTTTGGGAATCCGGATGCTCCGGATATTAGTCCGGATATTCCGGGTTATGCAGAGTTATGGGCGTTGGGTTATTCGGTTAATAGTAATTATGATAGGTTGGGGTTAATTTCAAAGTTTCAAATTATTTTGCATACATTCTCATATCATTGCATACGTGTAGCCACTGCCGCCGAGGGAGCCGTGTACGAGGTGGTTGCGGAGCCACAGGAGCCGCAGGGGCAAGCCCCGCAGGAGGAGGTTCGCGGGGAGTCGCCCCAAGGCCCAACTCACCCCAGTGTTGAGCAGCAGACGCAAGGCAAGCCCTGGTGCACATCCTATTATTTTAAGTTATGACACCTATATATGTCTTTAATACTTGTGCATTAAGTTCAGGAATTGTTTGGAACCCTAGTTGCATGATCCCTAGGATTCCCTGAGATATACTAGTATGTATAGGACGATAGTAGTGCTATGCTTAATGTTTGCGGTAGAAGACAAGTGGTCTCCTGTGCTCGCGAGATATAGGATGTTTAGAAGTCGAGTAATTTTCAGTTACTCGCAAGATATAAGATGTATTCATATTCCAGTACTTGAGTTGTGAGTTTGATATTGAATAAATGGAGAATTTAGACCGGACGGGAAATGATGAGGAGACATTGGTATGGCAGCAGGACAGGGTTCCTGGGTGTCTTAGTCCCGTCTGTGTCGGTTAAGGACCGGTCGTTGTGGCAGTGCTGATCGGGGATTGAATTGTACTAACCGCATGCCGGGAGTAGGAGGTAGTCGAAACCGGTAAGCCTAGTACTGCCTTGCTTCGAAAGTACAGGACTCCATCTCACCTCCTGGGGTAGTCGAGTAGTCGCAGAGAATTGGGGATGCATGTATTACTTTTGGTGGTCTCATGTTGAGCTCGGCTGACCATATGATGGTGGGGCGGTCCTGTAGTTCGAGGCGGGGAGGGGAATGGTTGGTGCGTGTGGTCCGACGGGGCTTATACGTGCCGTGTTGGTTAGGTCCACCTTGCAAGGTTAAATCGGATCGATTCGCCGTGTCTCGCGGTTATGAGGGCCTTGATATCTTTGTCACCTCGTAGAAATGAACTAGAGATGTTAGTGATAAATGATGAAATTATTTTGAATCATTATTGTAATGCTCCAACATGATTGTGTAGATATGCCAACATTAGATGAGAGTCTTTCTATATAGAACTTGTGGCTAAAACATTGAAAGTAAGAATTCAACCTTAGATGCTTTTCTGCAAAACATCCACCAGCCAGAGAGCCTTGCATGTCTAGATATGTGGGCTAAGTTATACCCACTGGTCGGATAAGCCTTGCTGAGTATTAGAATACTCAGGGTTTGTTGCCACATTTATTATTACAGGACACCTGGACGTCGACTTCTGCCCCTATTGTGTCAAGTTCATCCTCCGGGATGCAGAGGGGTGGCAGGTCGAGGAGCGAGACCCTTAGACTAGGGCTTTGTCGGGATGTACACTCGTGGGCAGAGTGTTCAGCCTTTCTGTTGTTGCGCGGGCCGGTCTGACCGGTCATGGTTAGTCAAGGCTTTTGAAGGCTAGAGTAGTTGTAGGATATAGTCTATTTGAATTTCAGTACCTCGGATGTAAAGTTTGTAAATTATGCAACTTTTGTAAATTATGTGTATATTTGAACTCGGGTTGTAAAACCTAATGTTTCGTCCCCCTATAGTGTTTGTATTTTCAAGTATTATGTTGTGCTTGTACCATCTGCGCCCACCTTCGCGTGGGACTACCGGTGTTGTTTCGATCGGGCCGTGGGTTGAGAAAGGATCGCCAAATTAAGCCGTTAAGCTAATGGGCCCGATGTGTTCAAATGACGGTCATTACGCTTAATTAGAGTTTTAATTTGGCGGTTCCGTCACACCTGTTCGGTTCCGTTTTGTTTGTTCGAAGACGGCGATATCAGCCGCAAGACAGCAAGTGTAAGGAACTTTTCTCTTTCAAAAAAAAAGTGTATGGAACTTTTCTTTTTAGTATGAGTTTTTTTTTCTTGTTCTTCGACGGCATGTTAGGATTGAACTCTGTACTTTAAGTGACATTTCAATAGAATTCTACTATCAGTGCCGTTACTAGTTTTAGGAAACGTTATTTCGAAGTTTGAGGAAGTAACAGTCTAAGAGGTCGGCAGTAAAATAGTGAAGATAAATATCCACATCTGACAGACCTAGTAAAAACACCCGGTTATGTACTCGTAGGGATTAGTTTGAAGTTTTTACAGATTTTGGAAAAGAAACTAATGTGTCACAATACAACAATTTTGATAATTACAAGTTGCGAATTTTATTACTTTTGTTGCAAACAAAAATGAAACCCATAGCAAGCCTAAAAGAACGAGAGAGAAATGTGATGACGCGAAGAGCTGGGCCTACTTAATAAGTAAAGGCTCAAAGGGCCTCTAGGGTCCAGCCATTTATCACCCTCCAGAGCAGAATTTCGGGCTAATCATCATCTTCTGAATAATGAGATGATGATCACCCACCTAATTGTCACAAACACTACCAATCAGCATACATATCAAAGGTTACCTGATTGAAAATTTCTTGGCAGCACCAATCTTTCATCAAAGTCATAAGAGCAAACTCTTACTCGGTAGCGAACAATTATCAGTACTGGTGTCAAAAGTGCACACTTATATGATCACTTATGTCGTGGTGCTGCAAACCACAGCCGGGTGGCGGAAGGCACCCGACCTAGCCCAGAGGGTGTGTACTCGGGGGTTAGCTAGTCCTAGTTCGATCTCGCTCAAGAACACGATGAACACATCGGGATTAGAGTGGTTCGGGCCGCCGGAGCGTAATACCCTACGTCCACTGTGTGTTGTATTGCTTGCGCTCTCGAGAGGTTGAGAGTTTTGGCGTGTCTAGTGCTCTGTCCAGAGAGCGTCTCCGTGAACCTGTGTTCTAGCGGGCGTGCTCTCCCTTTTATATGTCCAAGGGGAGCACGTACACTGAGCGGGGCCCCGACATGTGGACCCGGCGATGTATTATAAACTACACTTTGGCCTTCAATGCCTCAGATCCGAGATCTTGTCGTCGGCTTCCGTGCGTAGCTTCTGACCAGGGATGGTCTTGAGCTGTCCTGTCAGAGTAGAGTCTAGCCTCTGCAGCCGCGCGTCGAGGTCATGATGAAGCGCCGAACTACTGACTCAGTCCACTATAGCAGCGTGCACTATTGCTCCAGTCAGTAGCTGGTCATCATGACTCAACGCCCATGCGAGCGGCGCTGAGTCTTTAATGCTTGCCTTGGTAACTGACGAGCCGCCTCGGTAACTGGCGATCCACAGTGTGGACTGACAAAAGCTGCCCCGTGCCCAGAGGCAGCAGAGCCCGCCTCAACCACTCGCACTTAATGCGGGTGGGTGAGGGAGCTTCCAGCGGAAGGCTTGCGCCCGCGCACGCGTCTGTGTGACACGCGGCGGCTCCGGACCCCTCCCGATCAGCTAGCTGAGCCGAGAGCTCACGGTTGTCCGGATAGTCACGTGGAGGTCCCGGACCCATCTGCGGGAGTCCGGATGGCACGTGGAGGTCCCGGACCCATCTGCGGGAGTCCGGATGGCACGTGGAGGTCCCGGACCCACCTGCGGGGGTCCGGGTCCGCGGCCACAGGTACTGAGCATTTCCACCTCTAGGACACGTGGTGACACCGGACCCGTCCCCGAGCGGGAAGCGGGTCCGGGACCGTTGGTCCGGTGAGATGGAGTCGGACCTCAGGGGTCCGGCTGCTCAGCTCCTTAGGGCGTAGTTACGGATAACTACGCGAGTCTTGGCACAGTAGGAGTGGGTACCCCAATTGCAGGGTACCGACAACTTAATCAGTGGGTTTGTTCCTTTGCATAAAATTCATACCTTCACATGAAAAGTGGCCCAAAATATGCACCATTAACCTCACGAAACAATGAAAGGGTACTTACAGACACACAGTCCTGAAGGGTTCAAATGGAGCAAGGATAATAGCACAACAGGTACAAAGAACTGTACAAACAAAATATAAGTGACTCGTTGATAGGGCAGAACAGGCTTGTCCCTGATTATATCCCATCCAATTTCTCCTCATTCCAGCTTCTCAAGCTCGCCCATCCTCTCTATAATTGCCTGAAAAATATGCAAGTATACAACTTCATGTAAAGCAAAAAAAGCATGTCTTGTTTTCCAGCATAAAGTCTGGAAGTTGCAGTGAAGTTCTCGGAAGAAACATGGCACAACAAAATTCTATATACATTTATGTTGACAACTAGAGATGCAGATGGTGAACTCACTACATCAGCTCATTTGCTTGCCTACATGCATGCATCCATCCATATAATTATTTCAAGTGTGTTCTGGGTTGACTTGATGACCTATGTTGCCCGGATACGGATACCGGTACGCGATACGGGGATACTCCGATACGCCATTTTTCCAAAAACAAGGATACGGGGATACGCCAATATATATAAAAAATAAAAATAAATAAAAGTTTCAGGAACTAGAATGTGAGAAAATAGAAGTTCCAGGGACTATAATGTGTCATAAACTCATATATTCATATGTTCTATAATTATTAGAAAAGGAAAGGGGCAAAGGAAAAAAGAACTAACCTTATCTTACCTGTTCGTCTGTTCCATGAATGGATGTCGGTCGTCTTCTTCCCTAACCTCCGGCACTCTCTCTCTCTGTAGCGGCCAACTTCGGCTGCCGCGGCTCATCCTCTCCCTCTCTAGCGGCCGCGCGGGCCGTCCAGAGGCATGCTCCGGCGGCCGTGGCGGCCCGCCAGCGGCGAGCTCCAGCAGCGCAGCACCACCCTAAATAGTGTTTTAACAGATGTGCGGGCCTCTGTCTGGACAGGCCGCGCAGCCGCTGGAGCAGTAGGAGGCACGGACGGGTGGGCGGGCGGAGGTGACGGCAAGGGAGCGACGAGCGATGGGGAAGGAGCAAGAGGAGGCACGGGCGGGTGGCCGGGCGGCGGTGACGGCAAGGGAGCGATGAGCAGCGGGGAAGGAGCAGGAGGAGGCGTGGGTGGGTGGCCGAGCGGCGGTGACAGGCTGACCCAGAACAAACAAAACTTGCATCCCAATGAATTCATTGTGAGATGGGAAATAAAAGTTCATTTAACCTAGAGCTCTCTGGGAGAATTGCAAATAGTGCGGGTATAACTAGAGAGAGAAATAACCAGAGAGAGAGAGAGATGGGTGATTTATCAAGTACAGTGAATGATCTTATGTTTTGACACCAAAACAAATTAAGGGCGACAAGATTTAGAAAAACTGAGAAATGTTTGTAGTCCGAAGAGCACCATTTTGTAGAAGCCCATTTAGCTTGACTCCATGCAAACTGACAATACTCATGATATACATTCAACTGATCTCAGTTAAAGATAGGATAGTAGGTGCATAAAGGAAATCCTTTTATCATTCCAGAACTCCTATGTTCAAGAAAAAGTTATATTGTACCTTTGACTTCTCACTAACTTAAGAAATTGCTAATTGATTTTCTAATTATATTCTGTTACATCATATGCTGGGAAAACAATGGAAGCTTCCATCAATATTGCTGGTACAAATAATGCATAGGTGACAGCAATATGTATTATGATGGGAAAAGGTAGTACCCTTTTGCTTGTTTCTTGAAGCTCTCCAGCAAGAATAAACTCATCCAATATCAAGTAGACCTATAGCACACAGCCAAAAAGGTCAAAAAGCAAATATGCAAACGAATTTCGGCTACAAGAACAATTTATCAAAAAGTTAGAAGGTCTAGCAAAATCAACGACAGTTAGATACTTTAGTTTCTTTTCATAAAGACAAAAAATTAGAACGATAAGCAGTCAAATTTGACCTTAATTGTAGCAAACATAAAGTTCACAATGTTTATTTTCAAATCAGTTTCAAGTAGACTGTTCTCACTTCTAAGATTTGAAGATTTCTTTTTTAATGTCTAATGCAAATACAATTTTGAGTTTTGACAATATTGAGCACAACTTTGGAGATTTCCATATATGCAACCTCCCAATGCATAGGTAATCATTTACTGAATAGGAGTACACTAGGCAGTGTAAATACTGGAAATTTCCATAAATGCTACCTCCCTATGCATAGGTAATTGTTTATTGAATACAATAGGCATGGTGTAAACGCACGTTTAAAGATTATCATTTGATAACCTGAAGGCGTTATCTATTTATTGACACATAAAAAATGGTGATAAACATAGTACTAGAGTATTGGGAAACTGGGATAAAGTAACTAAAGATTGTTAGGTTCAAATACATGGAGTATGCAGGAGTAACATATTATATCGTTTGCAGTTTTCCAATGGCCCCTTCTATCATCTACGTTCAGTTCTATAACATCTTAGCGAGTAACAGATGACAAGTAAACAAAAGCAACACCAAATATGTGCTAGCACATAGGCATGAATTTGGTCATAAAAAAATTGACTGGCTAAGAAAATATTTAACCCTAACATATTAAATTTCTGACAGTTGACAAAGGAAACTCTTTCGAACAGTTATTTAAACTGCATAACAGACCAAATGTAAACACAAGTAATGCTGAAAAAAGAAAAACTTAAGCAGAATACAGTAGCACTAGTTAAAACACACGGAAATTTGGTTAACAATGAACTTGTTGAGAACACTCAAATAGAAATTAATCTTTATTTAAATATAAGATGTGATATGATCAATACTTCAAAAATATTGCAGATTGCTTGATTAGCCTAGTGAGACAGCAGTTACCTTGTGGAAGTTAAATACTAAATCAAGTTCACAAACATTGCTGAAGAAATGGTCCAATATCTCGACAAACAAATGGATACATTCCAAATATGCCAACTCATTGTCAGTGATATCCACGCAGATTGAGAAAAAAAGACCTGCATATCTCCTGTAGATGACTTTGTGTGTACGGAACTGAAAGAGAAGTCCCACCATTAGTTACAAGGGGAATAACGTAATTGAAGGAAGCTACACAACTGGCTATCACACTGATATACAAATAGAAAATATAGTATGCACAACCCATCTTCATCTAGCAGTGTTTTAGAAATTGAACACTACTAAAAGAGAAATTTTAGAGATTTAGGATATATAAGTTTATCATACAATACCAATATTGAGCAGTACTCTTAGTGATAAATCTTGAAAACATATCCTAAAGAGGCACTTGTAATATCTACAGTACAGATCTTCTTCTCTATTTCAAATCAGTCAGCAGAGTGGTTCATCTTGCTTCTCTTTCATGGTCATATTAGATATCTAATCATGAGTTTCTGGAAGTTAATTATGGATAGGTTTTTAGTGTTGTAGGGGGATCTTTACTGTAAGAATAAAAGAGGGAGCAGCCAAGAGATGAATGGATGATTACATGACAACAAATAAAAATTGGCATGAAGGTAATGCATCCCCAAAATAATTCATGGATAGTAAACAACCTCATCTGTCAGATATTCACATACTAACCTACATCTCCATCCTAAGGTCCTGTTTGTTCCAGCTTGGAGTTGTGAATTGTAGGTTTTATAATCTCGAGCTGAAATAAACAAGCAGATTTCTCATCCTAAATTGCAACAGTGCAAAGAGACAAATTGTTACAATCCAACATTCTGCCCCCCCCCCCCCAGGTTGCAGATTGTTCTGCTTTTCACAATCTAAAAGCTAAAGCATATGACCTAACTCACGTATTTTAACTCAACAGCAAGCAAGATTTGATCTTGCCTTTAATCAGATCAAGGACACAACACTTATGTTTTCTGACAACGAAAGCAAGAGCGCGAACCACCCACCTCGACGAAGTTGGTGAACTTGGGGTCCCGGTTGACCACGAGCCGATGCACCTGGATTCACATCAACCAAGAACCAAGAAAAAATCACCACGGGATCAGCAATGCCCAATTCAAAGCTGGAGCCCAGCACCAAGATCAAATCTTTCTTGCCCAGCAGGCTCACCGCTCACCTCGTACTCGACCTTGTGCTTCTCCGAGTCCTCGAGCGGGACGTAGTACTTGGCCAGCCGCGTCTTCCCCTGCCGGTTTTGCAGCAGGATGAACCGGATCTGCGCCGGCGAGGCAGATTGAACCAAGGTGAGGAACAAGAATGGGTCAATGAAAGAACTGTGACGATGGGATGGGTGTTCGTTACCATGGCGGAGGATGATGTTGATGCTTCAGAATCGGGAAGAACAGGGGCGCGATTCGGGCGCAGGGGAAGAAATGAGAAGGATTTTTGGTTTCTCTGTTCTTTTCGTTTCCCTTTCCAAATACGCTAAAATGTTGTTGGGCCATATGGTATGCTACCTAAGCAGCCCAAGTGCTAACGTTCTGGGCTTTTGGCATACCCAAAGGGTCCACAAACATATGGAAGGGAATTAAAAAAGAAACAAGCTAGTTTAATTAAAATTGCTGACGGTCAAACACACTATACGCAAGAATTTAGCGTAAGAGAGACACGAAAATCGAAGGGTTCTTTTCAAAATTTATCATGCTTTACTTGCTCAAAAAATATTCACGTTGCCTGTGCAACCAACCTGAAGATAATTCCATGAGAAAAAAAGTAAGAAATCATCATCATCGACGTCATATTGAATGATACACTACGGTATGAGTATATGACAATAAAATGGGAGCTCAATGGATAAGACCTCTGTGAGATGGCACTCTCAACTAAATGGGAGGAAACTGTGGCGATTTAATATTTTGTCACTAGTTATTAGGCCATGTAATAGACGGAGAATTAGTTAACCTGACAAAGTAGTATTTTGCCACTATTTCTCATGTCCAACACTCTGAATTCACGGATGACGACCATCAGTATATTACGGTACAATACAACACATTGTTCCGTGCACGTAGTAAATAGAACATGAAAATAAGTACACAAAAATCAGATATATTGTACTACTATGTGTGACTAGTTGGGACCTAGTGGCCACTCGCGATGGCTCGCTTATTCGAGCAGCAAGTTGTTCACCAGATGAAGGCAACATGGACTCACTATGTAAGAAAGACTTATAGGAGACACCAGATGATGGCAACATGGACTGGTCCATCTAGGTAGCTTGGTTCTCAGAAGAATGCTGCCATGATTCATTTTCATACGGTTCATTTGTCATTTCCGAGAAAAAATATTTTTATTTGGTTTACGGATCCGTAATAAAAACCATGCCGCTGTTAGTATTGATCTCCACTGGGCCAGTCCAACGACTGGGCCAACCTTGACTCGCGTCCTGATCGGGGACGCCCAGCCCAATATGAGGCTGGTGGGCCCCCGTCGCGCAGCTCTATAAAGTGGAGGTGGGATTAGAGGCTCATGTCACGAGGTTCGCCGCCGCTACAGTTCCCACCGTCCTAAACCCTAACCCGATCTAGAGGGAAAGGCTGCTGCGGCGGGAAGCGCCACCAGTGACGCACCATCGCCGTCGACCATGCCACTGTCGTCGCAGGATGTCATCACCACCGGCACCGGCACTACAACTTCTACATCGCCCGTCGCTGCCTATGCGCAGCCTCCATCGACGAACGCGGCTGCACTATGGAAACAGCAAGGTATTTCTCTTGGTCAAGTTCGTCACCCACTCGATCTACCACTACGCGATCCAAAGTTGTTTCTAACAATGGTATCAAGAGCCAGTCTAGTGTGTGGATCGAATTGGGAAAGACGATTCGACGCTGAATCGAAAGAAAACAGAGACATTTCGATGCAAATCGAAGAAAAGAACTCAAACTAATCCTAGCTGTGAAAGGGGTTGGCGGCCGCTCAACTGCTCCCGCCATGCCCATCACCGCCGTTGCGCGGGACAGCCTCGAGCCGCCGCCCGCCGGGGCGCGTCACAGAGACGAGCCGCCGCTCGCCGCCTGGACGCCGGAGGTGCGCTCGTGGGGGCTCCAAAGGGCACCACCGAGGTGCCGCTCGACGGCGCCGCGCGCGGGTCCGGCCGCACGCGTGCACCGGCGAGGGGCGCCACGGCGGCGCCGCCATCTCTTGCGCTCGTCCGGACTCGCCGGCCGCGACTGCTGAGGTGTGCTGCACGAAGGAAAAGAAGGAAGGTTTGGGTCACCGACAGGTCACGGCGGCGGACCGAGCAGCACATGCGTGCGGTGCGCCCCGGCCATGGTTGCTCAGTCCCGTGGTGGCCAGTGCGCACGGCACGGCGGCATGAGCGCCGGCGGCGACGCCAGCACGAGAGAGAGGGGAGAGAAGAACTGAAAGCTAGGGTTACGGGGGAGAGCCGGCCGGAGGCCGTTTTGATCTGGCGAGATCCACGGGGAACCGTCGGATCATGATCCGACAGCCGAGGGCGATCGGCGGCCAATGGGCCTCCGGGCCAAACGGACGGTTTTTGGGCCGTGCACGCAAGTGGCTGCTAGGCCGCCTAACCGAGCCGCATCATCTACTGGGCCGCCAAGCCACCGGGCCGACCGAGCAATGCGTGGGCCGCACGCGTGCAGAAGAAAGGGGCGAGCAGGCCGAACCATGCTGCTGGGCCGGCTACATGAACAGTGTAGTTTTTGAATTAAAGTTTTTCTTTTCAGAAGCATTATTTTTGGTATGGTTTTCATCTCTATTCAATTTTGAACCAACGGGATAAATTATTTAGAGAGTAGACAATCACAAAGTATTGCTTCTGAAAAGGAATTGTTTTCTGCTGCAAAGTAATAGTTTCATCCTCTATTTAAATTAGAACCAACGGGACAATTTAAATAGAGGAGAAGAAAGATATTGGTTTAAAGTTAATTATGTGTAGCGAAAATGGCCTCTCATGCCATATTTCAATATAATGTTTTGGCGATTGATGACACACGCAACACTTGAACTAATGTGTTTGCTTAGATGATATACTCAGGCTTTTAGGTTCAAGGGATGACAAAGAGAAGAGAGGCGAAGCTAGGCCCGAAGGGCCGCCCCTACGGGGGTTCCGCACGCCGGTGCATTGACTTGAGCACGTCTGGGAAGTTTTAGTATCACCGGTTAAACCGACGTAAGGCAAAATGTACTCATCGGTGCAATGACAGAGATGGCCTGCGGGCTAGGGTTTGGCACCGGATGAACCGACGATAGGAAGTTTGAATACGTCGGTGCAATGGCAGAAGCAGACCAAGAAAAATGCATACATCGGATGAACCGATGATGCACCGGTTAATGGCGTCGGTGCAGTTGTCCAGAGAGTTTGTTTTTCAAGGATCAGAGGACAGTTGCACTCACCGGTTAAACCGACGCTAACATTACATACACCGGTCGATTGCGTCGGTTGATTGCCCGTACACGTAACGGCTAGTTTTCAGTGGGCAGTTTAGTATCACCGGTTAAACCGACGATGGCAATTTGGGGAGCATCGGATTAACCGGTGTTAAGCACATTTCTGGCAGCTTTTCCCCAACGGCTATATTTGCTTGTGATGCCTATATATACCCCCAAGGCCGCATCATTTGAGAGTGCTGGAGTTCAAAGAAGTATACTAGAGCTAAAGATCATCTCCAACCACCATAGAGCTTCATTGTACATCATATAGGCTTAAGCACACTTGTTAGAGTGCTTAGTGCTTGATTAGGGATTAGTTCTTGCGAGAGCTCCCTTGAGAGAAGTCTTGCTGCGGCAAGCAAACACTTGTACTCGTCGTGTGACCCTCCGACTTGGTGTGGAGTGGCAACGACACTTTGTGCGGGGAAGGAGGCCCCTACTTGGTGTTAAAGCTCCAAGATAGTGAAGACGGTGCCGTGGTGACGCTTCGAGATAGACGGTGGCGGTGACCTCGTCTTTGTGACTTGGTGTCACTTAGCCTTTGCTTGTCGGGAGCCTTGGAGGCGTGGCAAGACGGTGATCAAGCGAAGAGACTCGGTATCACACTTGTTCTTTGTGAGCAAGTGGCCGTGGACGTAGGGAGGGACTTTGGTGTCCTAACCGAACCACGTTAAATCGTGTGTCTTGGTGTCTTCACGGGAGTTTGCATATCCTCTCCCTTACCGCTTTACTTACCGCATTACGTTTCCGCATTTACTCTTTCTTGCTTACCTTTACTTTCCTAGTTAGTTTGATTAGGATTGACTATAGGTTGCAAGTCTTTTGGTGTAAGTAGAGGGTAGCATAGATAAACCTTAGTCATAACTAGCATGTGTAGGACGTGTTAGGTTTATCTTATGCAATTAGATTGAGCCCTAGGATAGAAAAGCGATTAGCGACCCTATTCACCCCCTCCCCCTCTAGGGTCGGACACCCCGGTGATCCTTACATTATGGTATTGTTATTTTCTGACCAACGTTGATAATAGCAATATTATAATTTTTATTATGAGCTTAAGTTTATTATTAAATCTCTGACAAATTTTGCATCAAAGTGATCAATTTTCACATAATACAAAAAGACAAAGAAAAGCTTATGAAAAGAAAGAAAAGTTTTCCGCTGCAATAAAAAAAAAGATAGACTCAGATGAGTTTTTTTCATGTGGGAAAAAAAAGGAGCCTTTGAGTTTAAGGTTAAGAAAAGCTTCCGCTGTTGTATGTCAAAGAAAGGATATTTTGGCACAATTTTGCCATTGTAAGTATCAAGTTGAGCATTAGTTTGCTCTTAAAAGAAAAGAAATATTAAAGTTTATTATGATGTTGTCATTTTCTGACCAAAGTTGATGATGGTAATATTATAATTTTTATTTTAGTTATGTGTTCTATTTCTGCCCAACGGTGATATAGAATTGAAAGTAAAGGAAAGTTGTATGTTTTAATTTTGACCAACGTTAAATTAAGACATACAATTCTTCCCAAGTAGAGAGAAATTAACAGACAAAAGTTGATTCTGATCAACGCTACAAATAAAGTTTTGAGGTTACTCAGCTGTGTAGTTGAGGTTAAGAAAGAAAAGTGCTCGTTCCATTCTGATTTTAGTTGATATGGAAAAGAGATGCAACTGTTTTCGAGAGGTTTTTGGTTTTTCTCTCACTAAAGTTTTTGTAATATAGAGATTTGTTAAATTTTCTGATTAAATTGGAACCAATGGGAAGATTTAATCAGAAAATAAAGTATATATGCATGTTTTAGTCATTGTGACCAAAGTTTCTTCGTCCTTCAACAACAATAAAGATAATGGTTGAAATGAGTTTGACGCATGTTCAATTTGACCAACGTTGAATTAAACATGTGTTACCAATGCATTTAAAGTTTATTACCGCAAGTCGGAAAAGTTTTGGCACTTGTGCCATTTATATCCTGCATGACAGGGAAAGTTTTTGTGATGACTCACGTGCGACATGAGTATCACATAAAAGTGAAAAAATCTAGGGGAGCTTTTAAATTTATTCCAACAATTCCCATGCACTACTATAGTGGCATGTTGGATAGTTACTTGTAAAGAATCAAAGGACAAAAGAAAGTTGTACGCTAACCGATATTGCAAGAATGACTTGCAAAAGTATAGCAAAATGAAGAACTTGATGAGTTCTTGAAAGTGCAACAAATCAAGAACTCTGAGGAGCTCTTGAAAAGAAACGAGGAAATAGTACTCCCATTACTTTGTATGACTTGGTCATATGAATAAAGTTCTAGTAATGAAAAGCTCCTCGTTCACAAGTGTTAAAAATAGTTTTGAAATTATGGCAGCAAAGTTTGTGTCATATTTCGAGGGGGAGAAAGATTAGAAAGACAAGAAAGATTAAAACTTAGAGAGATTCCCCGCAAAGTTAAATGCGATGATCTATTAAAGTGAATTTGACCGACCGAAAAGGGAGTACAACGGTCATAATATTAATACCCCAACAATAAAGTAAGTGAAATTTCTAGAGTTTTCAGCTCCAAATAGGAAGAAAATATAGTTAAGCCTCAAATCAACCGAAAAAGAAAAGGTGGTGCTTGAAGCACCTTACGAGGCTTGTAAAAACTGAATCGAGGCTTGTAAAGAACAAACCCAAACAAAAGTTTGAAGATATTCCATCTTTGCAATAGATGGGATAATCTAGGGGAGTAAAGTATGTCAAGATCTAAGGCTTGAAGAGAAGTGGGACTGTATGTTCACTCCAATGATTCAAGCACTGAAATTGTCTCAACATATGTTTTCATGTTGTATGAATGTCATAAATTGAGTTGTCTCATTCATCGACGTGGCGAGAAGCAATGGAAGATATAATGAGACCTAAAAGTTCCAAATTTATTTTGAAACATGGAATAAGTTTCTAATGGAGCCAAGACAGTAGGCTATAATGGGTCTACAAGATTGAAACGTGACTCCGGAGGGAACATGAAAAGTTGCTAAGCACGACTTATGGCAAAAAGTTTTGTGCAAAGAAAAGAATAAGTTATAATGAGACATTTTATTCAGTCTCATAAAAGGATTCTTTTAGAATCATAATGCAATTAATGACATACTGCTTTTAAATTGCATCAGATGGATGTTAGAGCAATATCTCCCGACGGAGACTTGCACAAGAAAGTATATATATATGACATAACCAAATGGTTTTGTTGTGAAAAGAAAAGAATATTACGATACCACTTGATGATATTAGATCATAGAATAGTAGTATCTAAAGTTTTATGAGAACAAAGAAAAGTTGTGTTTTAAGTAAAGGTCAATGTAAAATGACAATTTGCAAATATGCAAAATTCAAAAGATGGGAAATCCTTTTCCTGAAAAGATTCAAAGAAGGTTATTTTGACCTCTAGTTTTGATAAGAATAATTTCGGTAAAGAGTCATTCGCTCTAGGAAAGGAAATTCACCAGAATAAAAGAAAAAAGGGGTATTAGGACTATCGCAGAAAGCATACTTAGAAAAGAGTTCTAAAGATATATAGTATGCATGCGAGTAAGCTACGCCTGTCCTATTGTCAAGGGTAATAGTTTTGGAATTTTCAGAATTCCAGGAACCATTATATGATCGATCAAAAGAAAAAGGTTTCATGTGCTTCAGCTGTTGGAAGCAAAATTAGTGCTCAAAAGAATTTACCCTGACATAGTACAAGTATCCGGGACATTTTGGCAGAAGTCCAGTCCAGCAATAGATCACTGGAATGGAGTTATAGAATGTATTGCAATTTTGCAAAATATTGTCAGCCTCATGCTAAGTAAGAAAGAAACATTTACTCTCAAAAGGTTGTGAGTAAAAAGAATCAAGTTTTGGCGAGTCTAGTGAAGCCCACAGTAGTAGCTAACACTCGAGTTTGGAGTTTTATTGTGGAAAAGCTCCAAAGCAAAATAGTTGTGATATTGTGGGTCGTGTACCCAAGATTTAGCTTTATATGAGGCTGCAGGACAGGCAAAATGGTTAAGAAAACCATTACCCGGAATTGATAATGGTAGACAACAGCAATATACCATTCGAATGTTTTCACTCCTATGGCAACATGTCAAGTGTGCTGCCAAACACATTGACAATGGGTCATATGTTGCAAAGGAGAAAATCCAGAATCATATGAAATCATGGAGCACCAAAGTATCAAGCAAGTGCTTGCGGATCCGCTTACCAAAAGGCCTACCGCCCAAGTCGACATGGGTTTTACGGGAAGCCTACGATTTCTGGATTACTAAAGGGCCCAAAGAAAGGTTAAGGTCTTATTTCAATACAGTAAGGTACATTGTGGCTGTTAAGTCTGACGGTAACTAATAACTGTCATGATGAGGCACGCTCTATGTACTGATCTGCAATGAGATGAGGCCAATAGCAAAGTAACTAAAGAGAAAGTAAAGAGTTAAGTTCAAATTGAGAAATTTTAAAGTATAAAGGTGAGATCAAGGGGGAGAATGTTAGTATTGATCTCCACTGGGCCAGTCCAACGACTGGGCCAACCTTGACTCGCGTCCTGATCGGGGACGCCCAGCCCAATATGAGGCTGGTGGGCCCCCGTCGCGCAGCTCTATAAAGTGGAGGTGGGATTAGAGGCTCATGTCACGAGGTTCGCCGCCGCTACAGTTCCCACCGTCCTAAACCCTAACCCGATCTAGAGGGAAAGGCTGCTGCGGCGGGAAGCGCCACCAGTGACGCACCATCGCCGTCGACCATGCCACTGTCGTCGCAGGATGTCATCACCACCGGCACCGGCACTACAACTTCTACATCGCCCGTCGCTGCCTATGCGCAGCCTCCATCGACGAACGCGGCTGCACTATGGAAACAGCAAGGTATTTCTCTTGGTCAAGTTCGTCACCCACTCGATCTACCACTACGCGATCCAAAGTTGTTTCTAACAGCCGCCTCCCTGCTGTTTGAGAAGCTGGTCTGCATCTTTTGATTTATGTGGCAAAAGTACAAAACTAACATAGGTATTCCAAATTTATTTGAAAGATATGGATCAAACTTTACCTTAGCATAGTTAATCTTTATTTGGTTGGAATTTATATAGGGTCAATCTCTGATATGAGTGTAAAATAGCATGTGTTGGGAAACATGAAACTGTGAAAAGTCGATAATATTAACTAGAACGGCATTTTGCGTAACGAATTTGGGAGGATAAATGAGCTAGAATGGTATGCTATCGTAATTAATTACATGATCTAAAATATAATATTGCATCCTTAGTTGCACGGCATGCATTAACATATAACAAAGAAAAAAGACACTTCATTCGCACTTCAATCGATACCGCCACACTCTTTTCTTTTCCTTGAGAAATTGACCCACATTTATACATCACAAGGGGCAGCTATAGTTCTGTATTTTCGAAATCTTCCATTCTATATTTTCAGGGCTTTCATATCTATAGTTCTGTTATCGTGATGTCAACTGTGTATTATACAGATCATTGACGTTTTGGAATAGTTGGCTCAACCTGCTGTATACCAAAAGAAATAGAAAAATCCAAAGTTATTTTTAAGAAAGCATGCATGGAGTACCCACAGCCAAAAAGTTCGCTAGCAGTTTTGATTGGGGCATACAGAGCGTTAATTAAACCTAGCTTTTTGTTACCGAAGCATGCGTGCATTTTGACACAGAAAAGGAAAGGATATATACCTCTTTCTTCATATAGGAGAAGCAAGAACAATACATTATGTTACCTCACAAAGATTTGGCCAACAGTTGGCTTGTTGCTGCCATTCTCATCATCAAATGGTCCAGCATTATATTACAGCGCACGACAAGTAGAGCGACGATGTGACAACCGGCCCGTATCTGATTGCATATCTTTGCTCGTGACCTTGACAGCTATGCTGGTTATTCGTATCCGTTTTATAAATATGCAATGCAATCACGGTCCTGCAACCACAAGTTCAGTTAAATTTCAGTTGAAATCGTACGTGGACTCGAATAATAAATCTGCAGTGAAACGTTATGAATTTGTCGTACTATATATCCGCTGGCAGGAGAAGACGGGCTACTTCTTCTGCCTGGAGGACCGCGCCCTGCTGTGCCGGCCCTGCGACGTCGCCGTCCACGCCGCCGGCGCCCACGTCGCATCCCACCGGCGCTTCCTCATCACCGGCGTCCGCGTCGGCGGCGGCGTCGTCGTGAGCCCAGCCACCAGCAGCGGCAACGGGAGCAGCAGCGCTCCCGACAGCTCCGGCAACCCGACGACCTTGCCCGACAAGGCGCGGCCATCGTCGTCGGTCAGCGCAGCGGCGGCGACAGAGGGCCTTGGCGGTCAGCAGTGGCCGTGGAGTGAGTTCTTGGCGGACGACGTTGGCGTTGGGATGGACCATCCGGACCTGTGCTGCCCTGCCGAGATCTCCGAACCTGGCTCGTCCAGCCTGACGGGATGACATGTATGTTCAGAGATCACTAAGCTAATAAGCTGATAATACTTCATGGCATCAACTGATCCAACAAATGTAGTATCAGCCTATCAGGTGATTTTGTTAGCTTTAGCGTCCTGTGGACCATCTACTTCAAAGTCGAAACAACAAATTAACAGAGCCTCGAGCAATCAAATTGCGGTGTCAATGTATCTGATTGATTGGTACGGTCTGCCGGTGTGTGGCGGCGCTCCGGCGAGGCGCTGCATTAAGCGGAGGATCGGAGTGCTTTACCCTGACGCGGGGATCGAGGGGGTGTCTATTTATCGCTTTAAGCGATTTTCCCGGCTCCCATTGCAGAAGGCACCCCGCCTCGCCTCGCGTCCTCCGCCCCCACACCTTCGTCCTCCGCCCCGGCCGGCGGCTCTCGCCGCCGCGCCGTCCGCCCACCAACCACCATCGGCGCATCCCCGTCCTCCCCTAACTTCTCCGGCGCCACGCCCCCGCCTGGGACCTGACCCGGCCGCCGGTGCCCACCACCCCAGCCGGCGGCGCTCCGCCGCACCGCCTCGCCGCCCGCCCACACACCACCACCCACCGCCGGTCGATTCCTCCCCACACCACCTTCTCTTCTAGGTCCGGTGGACATGGAGCCCTCCGCCGCAGCCGCCGCCATCCCCGGCAACCCCGGATCCTAAGGCCGCCGCTGCCCTCCACCACCCCGGCCGTCGGCGACCTCGCCGGCAGCCGCTCCCCCCACCAACCACCCTCGCCGGCCACACCCTGCCCCCTCCCTTAGCTCGCCGGCGGGCACTCCCCGCTCCCCTGGCTGGAGGTAGAAGATAAACAGTACCTTCTGCCAGAGTCGCGCGTGCGATAAATAGACACGGTGGGGATCGACCCTAAGAGCACTCCAACAGCTCACGTATAATTTTAGCTAGAATTGAAGATTTAGGGGTACTTAAAAAAATAAATAGAAAGCTTACTACAGGGTGGGGTAAACCAAAAGACTCTGTATCTTTACTCTCTATATTTAAAAGTGGGCCCTGGTGCGTGGACGTTGCCGCTAGCACGCGTCGACGCCGCCGCGAGCAGAGCAGACGCGTTGGCGCAAGATCGAGGCCTGGAGCTACGTTTTGTCGCCGAGCAGGAAGGAGCCTGATCAGGGCCCTCGTAGGTGCAGCACTGAAAGAAGGTCCCCGTGTCTCAGGTACATCTCGTCATCTGTGCTGCACATGCAAAAGAAGAGAAGGCCCAGCAGCAGTCTCCGTCTGCCCAGTGCGGTGGGGTCTGCCCCGAGCAACAGCCGCCCTAAGCGGGAGGAGCCGGACCGGCGGCGCGCAAGCAGAAGAGACAGGGCGCGCGAGCGCGGGAGTGGCGCGGGAGGGTGGGATGGGATCTGAGCGGGATTTGGGGGGGAGATGCCGAGTGCGGTTCCCGTGCCTGTAGTACTGGCTAGTGGCGGCCTTCTTCGCCGCCGGGCAGGCGGACACCCCCTCGGAGAGCTGCAAGGTCGCCGCCGACCGCGTGAGGTTCGAATTGAAGCACGGCGCTCACCCTTCACCGACGGTGGTCATCGGACCCAGGACCGGCGATCCGTAGTCGCCGTGGGCTCGCTGGAATCGCACCGGAGCGCCGTGTCCGGAAGCGCGGCGCTCCAAGGCATGGAACTGCGGCTCATCCGTTGTTCGCCGCAGCGGGCAGGGCGCCTGCCTGCCGCCTGTCCAGTTCCTCCGGCCGCTGGCACTACAGCTCTATGGCTACGACCACTTCGGCGACGCCCGCGTCGTGGTGGAAGCCGGCGTGTCCGAAGCTCCAGGACGCGATGGGGCTGCCTCCCGAGAACGATAACGACCAAGCCAGACCGCGATCTTGGCCAATCCAGGCCGCACATGCCGGATTGAACGGCCTCCAGGTACCCAAGGGGTGGACGGTAACATTTACCGTCCACCCCCCGACCTCGGTAACTTCACGCCTACTAGGCTCGCCAGAGCGCCGCCGCGTTCCCACCGCATACCTGCTCCCGGAGGCCGGCGTCCATGGCGGACCCGGTTGCATCGGCCACCGGAGTAGTTAGAGGCGCATCCAGTGGCCTCGTTGACGCCGTCCTGCGCCACGCATTCGTGCCCAACGCCGATCCCGTCGCCATGGTGGCGTTGCCGATGAGACGACGACGCAAGGTGTTTTTCTCCGGCGGCTGGAGCTCGGGGGACCCGGCCGGGGCGTCTGATTCGGCCCTGCTCACTCCAGATTGAGTCGAGATCAGAGAAGGCGGCAATGCCTTCATCATCGGAAGCATGCCTTTTGGGGGGAGATTGGTCGCGATTGAAAATTCAGCGCCAGATTAGCTGCAGTCCTGACCTCCAGATTAATAGCAGCTATGCCATGTCATCTACTGACCACCAGTGAGATGGATGCAGGTTCTTCAGCCTGCAGAACGTTGATGGAAGCCTTTGGCATAATGCTGAACAATCTGAATTCTGAAACGCCAACAGCTCACGTATAATTTTAGCTAGAATTGAAGATTTAGGGGGTACTTAAAAAATAGAAAGCTTACTATAGGGTGGGGTAAACCAAAAGACTCTGTATCTTTACTCTCTATATTTAAAAGTGGGCCCTGGTGCGTGGACGTTGCCGCTAGCACGCGTCGACGCCGCCGCGAGCAGGCGCGTTGGCGCAAAATCGAGGCCTGGAGCTACGTTTTGTCGCCGGGCAGGAAGGAGCCTGAGCAGGGCCCTCGTAGGCGCAGCACTGAAAGAAGGTCGCCGTGTCTCAGGTACATCTCGTCATCTGTGCTGCACAGGCAAGTATAGTTGTCCAACGGGCCGAGCCCGGCCCGACCCGGCACGGGCCCGATCCGGCCCGGCACGATTAGGCCCGGCATGATTAGCCCGGATAACTAATCGTGCCGGGCCGGGCCGGCCCACGTGCCCAGCTCTGTGCACGAGCACGACATGGGGGCCTATTTGGCGTGCCGGGCCGGTCCGATATGCCAGGCGGGCTTCGTGGGCCGTGCCAGCCCGAGCCCGGCTAGGCATCTGCATCAGGCCGCCACTCCCTCAACTCAGAATGATTTCAAGATTTCAAATCTAAGATTCAAACTCACAAAAGATCACAAAACAGAAGCACATTTCATGATAACAAATTTATTGAGCTGTTTTGGGTGCTGCCTCGTTAAAAATCTTTGTAGGTAAAACCCCACACCTCGTGAGGACAAAACCCTACAAAGGAAAAGAGTACAGCCAGCTCTAAATGTTCAAATGTTCATCACAAGTTCAAGTCCACAGTCCACACTACATAGTTATACAGATTCAACATCTAGATATAAGTTTTCAAATGATTCTTCAAGTTCTTCATCCTCTATGAGATGCTGAAGTCTTGCATCGGCTTGCTCCCAGTCCTTGATCAGAGCCAACATCTCCACGACCTCAGGGCCCAGACGCCGTCGTCGCTCCTCGATAATCCTGCCAGTCATACTAAATGCAGATTCTGATGATATTGTTGAAACAGAAACAATCATTACATCTCTAGCTAGAATTGAAAGAACAGGATATGATAGCTTATGCTCATGCCACCAGTTCAAGATATTGAAATCATCATCATACTGGTTAACAGTATCACTGTCCAGGTAGGCAGACAATTCAGAACCAGATGATAGAGAAGCACCAGAAGTTGCAGCTTGCAACAGAGCACTAGCAGAGGTTCTTCTATGCAAGGAGGAAGTAGAACCAGAACCAAGACTAGTAACAGAACCAAGAGTAGTACCAGACAAACTAGAACCAGAAGAAGAAGACTCACCACCAAAGATTCTTCCCCAAGCAGTTTTTCTCCTGGTTGGGCAGCCCTTTGCAACCTTACACCACCAAACTTCTCATCATACTTAGCAAAAATAACAGACAACTCAGCCCTTACCTCAGTCAAGTGGCATGAGTAATCATTACCATTAAGCTGAGATAGAAGTCTAAGAACATTGGTGAAACCTTTCAGCTTAGCCCTAGGGTCTAGTATAAATGCAAAGGAGTAGAGCATGGGTATGTCACACCAGTATTGCAAGAACTTATCTTTCATAGGAACCACAACTGATCTTAAGTCTCTATCATTTTCATAATTATTTAGATGACTAGCTATCTCAAGAACATGATGCAATATTAATGATAAAGCAGATCTAAATGCACCAAGAATTGGCTTAAACACTTCAAGACCAGCCTTAACAATAAGATTTATGATATGACAAGCACATCTTTGATGCAAGAACAAGCTATCAACATAACCAGACAAAACAAGATTAAGTTGATTAATAGCCCTAGTGTTAGCAGCAACATTGTCCAGTGTAACAGCAAAGATTTTATCAGTTAACCCATAATCAGCAATAACAGAAGTAATACGCTCAGCATTGTGAGACACATCAATCAACCTAAGACCTAAGATCCTTTTCTCTAGTTGCCAATCAGCATTCACAAAATGAGCAATCACACTAAGGTAATCCTCCTTAGCATTGCCAGACCAGATATCAGAAGTAAGAGCAACAGAGGATACATACTTCAAGCACTCAACAAGCTGAACACGACGTTCAGTAAAGTACTTGGCAAAATCTCTAGTGGTTGTTTGCCTAGACACCTTAGCAAATTTAGGATTATGAGCAGTAGTAACGTACTCTTCAAAAGCATCAGACTCACCAATGCAAATAGGCAGGTGTCGTGGGATTTCTAGGGTACTCACAGCCGGGTGGCGGAACGCACCCGCCTATTCCCAGAGAGGGAGTGCTCGGGGAGGTACTAGGCGATTGGGCTGATCTAGCCCTGAGATAAGTACACAAGAACGCACGATCTAGAGTGGTTCGGGCCGCTGGAGCGTAATACCCTACGTCCACTGGGAGAAGTTTTGATCTCTGTTGTGTATGAGTCTATCCTCTGCCGGGCCTTGGCTTTCACCCAGCTTGAGCTTCCTTCTAGCGGGCGCCCCCTTTTATAGACCAAGGGGGCGGATACATAGGACGTTGGGGCCCCGACAAGTGGGCCCAACGTACTGTGCAGCATACTGCGCAGAGTACTCAAATGGCTACAGTGGCTGCGAATCTTTCCTCTGATGTGCTTCCATGCCCTGCTGACTCTCCGACGAAGGGAGGTCTTCTCTTGTCCCGTCAGCAAGGTGCCCGTTGGGGGAACGTAGCTTGCGGCGTGACCTGTTGAGGCTATTATGTAGGCGTCATAATGGGTGAAGCCGAGCCGTCGTATCCATCTGTTATGGCAGACTGACAGGCGCGGCGTGGGCGGCGCCAGCAGCTCCACTATGCACCTTGGTAATACGCGATCAATAGTGACCCTGGTCAAAGCATCGCCTCGGCTTCTGCTGCATCAATGCGGACGTTCACCTACCACAATGAATGCAGTGGTGGGTGAGGCTTAGTATGGAGACCAAGCGGCCTTGTATACGTGTCTGTGCTTGTAGACACGTGTCGGCTCCGGACCACCTCGAGGCAGGGTGTCGACTTCTTCCCTTAGTGTGGGGTCCGGTTACTATGCAGGCGGTCCGGGACCCCATGAGGGGTCCGGGTCTCCCGCGGGGGTCCGGACTCCTCGGGAGGTCCGGAGCCCCGGCTGTTCGGGCTGAGCGCCTGCCTCTTCCGGGACACGCGGCGTTCCTGGACCTTTCCCAGTCGTGAGACAGGTCCGGGACCGTTGCCGAGAGAAACAGGACTCCGGACCACAGGGGTCCGACTGTTTGGACGTAGTCAAGGATAACTACAAGGCCCTTGCCTAGACACAGCAAGAAGGGGTACCCCAGTCCTGGGGTACCGACAGCAGGTCAAGACGAGCAATTAACCTACACAACTCAGTACGAGCTACTTCTGGTTTGTACTCCCAAAGGTGCACAGAGCCATCAGGATTAAACTTAAGTTGAGATTGAGTCATGGCATTACGAGATTTCAAAACAGGGCATATAGGAATGTGCTGCTTCAAGTGACCAGTACCATGGGTTGATTTACCAGTGAGGTTTTTCTTGCAATGCTTGCATCTAGCACCAGTTCAACGTTCCTTACCATCAATTACCTCATTGATCTCATCAAAGTCTTTCCAGACCTTGGAGGTGGACGCCCTCCTCTTCCTGGTCGAGCCAGACTCAGTGGCAGCGGCGGTGCTCGCGCTGCCAGTGCCAGTTCTAGCGGCGGTCCCCTGAGGAAGGCCTTCTGGATCCAGGTCGATGGCAGCATTGCTGCCAAACAGCTCAACGGCATCCGCAGACAGGTCATCCTCATCATCTCCGCGAAAGCCCATCGACCGCAACTCATTGTTGTAGGAGTCGTCGGCGGCCATCGCCGGTCTTCGGTCCCTCATGGCCTGCACAAGGTGGAGAGACTGTGAGGGGGATTCGTAAGGAAGAAGGAGAAGAAAGGCGAGTTCTGACTTACCTTTGGCCGGAGCACCGAAGACCGAAGTTGCCGTCGACGCCCTCACCGGAGTTGCAGGCCACACAGACTCGCAAAGAGGGGAGAGGAGGATTCATGAGGAAGAAGTAGAAGAAAGGAGAGGGGGGAGGTGAGGGCCTGAGGGGAGCGGCGGATCTGACCGAGCAGAGTCGGAGGAGGTCCACTGGAGCGGCGGATCTGGCCGAGGAGAGGCGGAGGAGGTCGGAGAGCGGCGGATCTACGCCGGACAGGTGGGGTGCAGGTCGGGGTGGAGCGGATCTGGCGAGGAGCGGGGGAGGCGGAGAGGCGGAGGAGACGAGGCGGCGGCCAGGCGGGTGGGGAATGGAGGGGGCTAGGGTTACCGGCGATCCGCGCGACAGGAGGAGGTCGGAAAGCGGCGGATCTACGCCGGAGAGGTGTGGTTGAGGTCGGGGTGGAGCGGATCTGGCGAGGAGCGGGGGAGGCGGAGGAGACGAGGCGGTGGCCAGGCGGGTGGGAATGGAGGGGCCGGAGAGGTGGGGTGGACGGTGGAGGTCGGGGACTCGGGGTGGAGGCGTGGAGCGGATCTGGCGAGGAGCGGGGGAGGCGGAGCGCGGAGGAGACGAGGCGGAGCCGCGGAGGAGCCAGGGCGTGGAATGGAGGGGGGCTAGGGTTAACGGCGCCCGCGGCCGCCCCCTCCCCCTTATGTGGCCGGCCGGCTCGGGCTGGCGGGCTTCTTGGGCTTCGTGCTCACGGGCCGGCCCACGTGCCGAGTCGGGCCGGCCGCTACCGTGCCGGGCCGGGCCGGGCCGGGCCGGCCCACGTGCCTGCGGCGCGGCCCAGGCACGGCACGACGCCTGTGCCGGGCCGGCCCGGGCCCGTTTACCTCCATGCCGGGCCGGGCCGTGTACCGGGCCCGATTCTCGTGCTTCGGGCCGGCCCACGTCCCACGGGCCTGATGGAAAACTATACAGGCAAGAGAAGAGAAGGCCCAGCAGCAGTCTCCGTCTGCCCAGCGCGATGGGGTCTGCCCCGAGCAACAGCCGCCCTAAGCGGGAGGAGCCGGACCGGCGCGCGCAAGCAGAAGAGACAGGGCGCGCGAGGCTGGAGTGGCGCGGGAGGGTGGGATGGGATCTGAGCGGGATTTGGGGGGAGATGCCGAGTGCGGAGGGAAGGCAAATATGCATACCGAACGGGGAGAGATGTAGTAGCGAGGGGGAAGAAGAGGCTCTTGGTAGCGTATTTTTTGGGATGTTTCTCCTTTTTTACAGATGCATATCTATTTGGCTATTCTGTTGGAATTGCTCTAAAGGGACTTGCAGTTGCAGAGCAATCAACTTGCTGGCGGCGCGTGGACAACACCGGTCAACCGACGAAAACCACTCTTGCGCGACCCCCCGAGAACGAGAACGGGTGCGAGTCTGCAGAGTCCGGGCCGCACGTGTTGGATCGAACGGCCTACAGATGGCTGTCCACGAGCTTCGTGCCTCCTCCCGCGCTCGCCGCCGACAAGCTCTGCTCGCCAAGCAACTGCTCCAGTTTCTGCAGTTGGTCTTGTACCATCGGGGCAAGCCGCCACTGGTGACTCTGTTCGGTGCTGCGTCTGGGCGGCGTACTACCTTAGCTTCCCGTACGTGCCTCTTGCCGCCCTAGCCGTGTCGCAGTGATGCTGCGGTTCCCGCACCTGTAGTACTGGCTGGTGGCGGCCTTCTTCGCCGCCGACCGACCGCGTGAGGTTCGAATTGAAGCACGGCGCTCACCCTTCACCGACGGTGGTCATCGGACCCAGGACCGGCGATCCGTAGTCGCCGTGGGCTCGCTGGAATCGCACCGGAGCGCCGTGTCCGGAAGCGCAGCGCTCCAAGGCATGGAACTGCGGCTCATCCGTTGTTCGCCGCAGCGGGCAGGGCGCCTGCCTGCCGCCTGTCCAGTTCCTCCGGCCGCTGGCACTACAGCTCTATGGCTACGACCACTTCGGCGACGCCCGCGTCGTGGTGGAAGCCGGCGTGTCCGAAGCTCCAGGACGCGATGGGGCTGCCTCCCGAGAACGATAACGACCAAGCCAGACCGCGATCTTGGCCAATCCAGGCCGCACATGCCGGATTGAACGGCCTCCAGGTACCCAAGGGGTGGACGGTAACATTTACCGTCCACCCCCCGACCTCGGTAACTTCACGCCTACTAGGCTCGCCAGAGCGCCGCCGCGTTCCCACCGCATACCTGCTCCCAGAGGCCGGCGTCCATGGCGGACCCGGTTGCATCGGCCACCGGAGTAGTTAGAGGCGCATCCAGTGGCCTCGTTGACGCCGTCCTGCGCCACGCATTCGTGCCCAACGCCGATCCCGTCGCCATGGTGGCGTTGCCGATGAGACGACGACGCAAGGTGTTTTTCTCCGGCGGCTGGAGCTCGGGGGACCCGGCCGGGGCGTCTGATTCGGCCCTGCTCACTCCAGATTGAGTCGAGATCAGAGAAGGCGGCAATGCCTTCATCATCGGAAGCATGCCTTTTGGGGGGAGATTGGTCGCGATTGAAAATTCAGCGCCAGATTAGCTGCAGTCCTGGCAGGGGCGGGCCCAATGTAATTCAAGGGTATTCAAGTGAATACCCATGATTTTTAGCAAACAAATTTGTATGTGTAGTATATCATATATATAGTGTAAAAAACAAAAATTTCACTGTATATAAGCCTATCATTTCTCCTTCTCTCACCCGATCCAATAAAAATAGCAAGTCCACCTCCCTCATCCCTCTCACAATCAGATGACTTACATAGCCCTCACGGCCAACAACTAAAACTTTGCTTAACTGAGCTAAGAGCAACTCCAATAGCTTGATTTTTCCCTTTCCCCTCTCTCATCATATCGGGAAATCCCCTTTTCTATTTTCAACTTATAGGGGAGAAGTGCTCCAGCAGCTAGATTTTTTCCTTTCCCTCCTCCTGTCACGTGGGGTCAACCTGTCATTCACTTCTTCTCTTTCTTTCCCCTCCCCCGATCCCCTCCCCTCCTCTCCCCCACCCCGAGCTCACCCCCGCAGCCGGCGATGACCTCAGCGGTGCTCCCCCCTTTGTTTCCGCGCGCTGCTGGCAAAGGCAAAGCGGTGGTTCCTGATTGCTTGGTCGCTCCCTCCGCTTCGCGTGTTGCGCCTGCTAGTGGAGGCTTCATGGCGGATGCTCGGAGGCCTCCGCCGCCGCGTCGGCGTGCTCCGAGATCTCCCCCGCCACCTCGTCGGCATGCTCCGAGATCTTCCCCGCCACCGGGTCAGCCTGCTGTGAGATCCCCGGCAGCCGTCGGCGATGGCGGGAGGCGACGGCGGACAGGGAGGCGACGGGCGACAACGGGCAGGGAGGCGACGGCGGGACGAGGAAGCAACGAGGAAAGGGAGACGCGGCTGTCTCCCCTTTCTATTGGGGATTGGGGAAATGTTATTGGGGATTGAGAAAAAATATAGGGGAAAGAGAGATAAAAAATCAATCTGTTGGAGCAAGTTTTTTCACCATCAATCCCTTATATTGAGAAAAGGTGGAAAAAGAAAAGGGCAAAATCAATCTGTTGGAGTTGCTCTAAGTGGCCAGACTTCTCACCCCCAAACCTCCCATCTCCATAGCTGAGCCCGAGTCTGAGCGGCTACCAAGGAACCCTAGACTACCAGGCGTAGGTAGGCGACAACAGACTCCGGCCAGCCACGGACATAGGATGGACACCGACGGGCCACTAACGAGTTGCGTGTAGACCAGGCTGAGCTCTGTGCACCAGTTGGCGGCCCAGTGCAGGCGCGGCGGTTGGCAGTGCCACGCCACGCGCTAAGACCATGCACGGCCTAGGGCAGTCTCCACAAGTCGCGGGTGCACTCGCACTCAGCTAGGGGCCAAGGCGGCAACACTGTAGCAGGCCGCAGTACAATAAAAGTGAAGAATTTTTTCATATTTTGTGAATTGATTCTTGCAATCTTGCAATTGTTAAATACTCCTGAATTTTTGATAGATAGATAGTAATGTAGTGATCAAATATTTAAAAAACTTTAGCCTTTAAAATTTTGAATACCCATACCTCATATCCTGGGCCCGCCCCTGAGTCCTGACCTCCAGATTAATAGCAGCTATGTCATGTCATCTACTGACCACCAGTGAGATGGATGCAGGTTCTTCGGCCTGCAGAACGTTGATGGAAGCCTTTGGCATAATGCTGAACAATCTGAATTCTGAAACGACTGAAGCAGGTGCGAAATCCATTTGCACAACAATTAGAATTCAGAAGCTTTCTGTCGCTCACCGTTGGAAATGATTCAGCAGCTTGAGGGCTTGCGGCGGGGCGTGGAGCGCCGGTCGATGAATAGGCGGCGCGCCGGACATGGAGCCCTGCCCCCTAGGTCGCCGCCGCCTGGCGCCTCCAGTACACGGAAACACGCCGGCAGCCGATGAGGGCCCGCCCAGCATCCCCAACCAATGGCGCGGACGTCGAAGCCATGGAGACCGCCCTGAGGAGTGCGTTCCTGGACGTGTGGTCCAGTCACAGCCTCTGCAAAACAGGCGAGCTCCATGGTTTACTTTATGGCTGCCTCGGACGCCGCGGCATGCCGGCCGGCATCCCCGGCGCAGGGCACGAAGACGCGCAGAGGTCGTTGCCGGTTGCGCCGGCTGTCGTCGTCGACTATACCCCCGGCCGGGATTCCATCGAAATTACGCGGCGGCTGCACTGCCCTGCCGGCGTGCTCGAGCAGCTTAGCCGCTGTAGAGCTCCGCCGCTCGCCATGCTGGCGCATTGCGCTGCGCCCGACCTCCGTCCGGCTCTCGAGACCAGTAAAGACCAAGTCAGACTGCGACCCTATCAAATCCGTGCCGCACATGTCTGACCGAACGGTCTCGATGACCCAAGGGGTGGACGGCAAATGAACTACCGTCCACCCCTGACCCCGGCAGGCCCTACACGAGCGCCGCCGCAGCTTCGTTCTCCGGCCCGCCACACCGCCGCCGCTACCCTCCATATTCCTCCAAGCAATCATCCGCTAAACTCTTGTGCTCCCCGCAACTACTGGGCGCCGCGAGCTTGTGCTCGCACGCTGGCTGGGCATGGGCGCATGGCGGACATGGTTCTCGCGCGCGCACCTCGCATTCGTCTTCCCCCAGAACGTGCGCAGCTGTGAACGCGAGGGAAGTGGCTCGTACCTCGGTTCGCCCGAGCATCATCGTGTTCCATCCGAATACTTGATCCCGGAGGCCGACGACGTCCATGGCCTACCTGGCTGCATCGGCAATGGAGTAGGTACAGCCACGGGCACCGACCTCTCCATTGCCGTCCAACACGAGCGAATATCGTGCCGCGGCCTCGCCGACGCCGTCCTGTACCACTCATTCGTGCACAACTCCGGTCCCGACGCGACGGTGCTCATCGGTGTTTTGCTCTGGTGGCTAGAGATCGTAGGACCCAGCCAGGCGTCTGATTCAGCGCCACAGCGAGCGAGGCTGTCTCCTTCCAAGACAGCAATCGTCGCACCTCAGCCATGGAGACCGTGCTGAGGAGCTCGCGTCTCTATGGCGGCTTCGGATGCTGCTGCATGCCGGCGTGTCCGCGCACGACACAGTCAAGATGAAGATCGAGCAGAGCCTGTCTTCTTCGTAGGACGATGCCCCGCCCCGGCGTCTGCCGAAGGATGCAGCAGCGCCGGCACTGCCGGCGTCCTGGAGCAGCGTGGGCGCCGCCGAGCTCCGCCGCTCGCCATCCTGGCGCCATGCGCCCGACGAGACTGGAAACGACCAAGTCAGACCGCTACCTTGTCGAATCTTGGCCGCACATGTCGGATCGAACGGCCCACAGAACCCAAGGGGTGGACGGTAATTGAAATACCGTCCACCCCCGACCCCCGCAACACCGTCCACAAGCGCCGCCTCCGCTCGGTGCCCCGGCTCGGCACGCCGCCGCCGCGTTCCCGCCGCTGCCCGCCTCCGTATCCTCGCTCCCGGCCGCCTGCGCCCATGGTGCTGCGCCATCTGCGGCAAAGTCGACAGCTAACAAGCCAAACACGTTCGTGCGATTGGTGCAGCGACTGCGAGAGGCCAGGTCGGCCAGGACGAAGGCATACCGCCCATGTCAGTGCCGAATGTTTAGCTCTAGACCAGACCTCCGCACGCACGCATGCTGTTCCGGCGGCTCGAGCTCTGCTCGTCACGCTCGATGGCTCAGGAGTCAGGACAAGAGAAGACGACGACGCCCATCATCAGAACTTGAGTACCATGCCGCAGCTCACTATTAAATTCCTCTGACGGACCACAATTGGTTGCAACTGAAAATTCAGACCACTGATGGATCAGACTTCACTCGAGCAATACCGTCCACCCCTGCCCGCATACCTGCTTCCCGGAGGCCAACGCGCATGTGTTGCATCGGCCACCGGAGTAGTTAGAGGTGCAGGCACTGGCCTCCAAGGCTCCAACTAGGGCGACGACCGCGCCACGCATGGCAAGGATGTGGCCTCGCCGCGACATGCCGGCCGGCATCCCCGGCACAGGGCACGATGACACTCGGAGGTCCCTGCAGGTTGCGCCGGCTGTCGTCGACGAGTATACCCCCGCCGCCATCGAATGAACACGGCGGCTGCACTGCTCTATCAGACTTCATTCTTCAGTCAGAAGAGCAATGCCGACTAGTCTTTGACACAAGACAAGTAGCTTCAGAAGGTGAAATCGACTTGTCCGACAATATAATACATCTGGCCTGGTTCCCAGTAATTCTTCCCAGGTCCGTGTGGAAGCTTTTAACGTATCTTAAGAACAGTGTCAGATTGTTTTTTAAAAAAAAAAAAGCTGGTGGCACCAAAGGGAAAATAGCATCAACAGAAGGAACCATGCAATTATGACAAACACAGGATCTTCGCTACATAAGAACAGACAAATTTTGAAAAGAAAAACCTATATTGATCAGTTTTTTCACTCGAGGTGTTCCTCATCAGATATTGTTCTGAATGTAATAAAAAAAGTTACAATCCAGATGTATGTACAGGATGCATTTCCTTTCCTTTTTTCCCTCTCGATTAACTCAAGAAGCACAGAATAACTTTATAGGGCCGCATATGAATACAACGTAAAGATTCCACCACTTGCAGCTGAATGTTGGAGTAATATATCTCATTGCCCTCCAGCACTGAATTGTCATAAACTAGTCGCCAGTCATGGCACCAAAATCCCGTCCTGTAAAGGCCAGAAATATGCGGCCACCAGAATTTGAATGACTAGCAGGCTGGAAGAAGAATGTCGGATATGGTCATTTCAAAAGTCCTTATCTTCTAAAACAACAGTGTGTCTGTCATTTTGCAAGACAAGAAATTTTGAAGTGCACCTTTAGTTTCCAGGCTTGCTGCATAATAAACATCGCGCAAAACTGTTCTGCCAGATCAAGAAGATTTTACCCGAACCTGCTTCTTTGCCTGCATTACACACAGGTGTCGGTTAAATAACTGGTGTTCAGTGCCACTGCTTAAGATAGAGCATTTGACATTTTACCTTCGTTCTTTTTGGTTTTTTAGCTTTCCAACAAGGGAAAAGGCCACGGCAACCAGGTCTCCCAGGCTCAGAGCAACTGTGAATAAGGCATGGTAAGCATGGGTAAACACGCTATCAACAACTAAAAGGCATAGTAAATTTCAACAGAACTGCAAACAAGATGGATGTACTGATACATTAAGGACATGTGCTGATGCTAAAAATATTGTTCAAGGTCAATCAATTTCAACAATCGGATCAATATGTCCGAACAACAAACCAAGTTGTTACACTTTAATTTCACTACAACAACATAGCCTTTTTTCCCAAGCAAGTTGGGGTAGGCTAGAGATGAAACCCGAAAGAAATAAGTTCAAGGTTCAGGCACATTGATAGCTAGTCTCCAAGCGCTCCTATCCAAAGCTATCTCTTTAGATATATTCCAATACTTAAGGTCTCTCTTAACCGACTCATCCCACGTCAGTTTAGGTCTACCTCTACCCCTCTTTACATTATCGACCCGCTCAAGAACCCCATTACGCACCGGCGCCTCAGGAGGCCTTCGTTGGACATGTCCAAACCATCTCAGCCGATGCTGGGTAAGTTTCTCCTCAATTGGTGCCACCCCGACCCTATCCCGAATAACTTCGTTCCGGACTCTATCCCTTCCGGACCCTATTCACTAGAATTAGAAAAATCTTAACTTGCATGCCAATCGATAATGCCATAGCTCTACTGTGCACTTAAAAGCTATGATGAGAGCATGTAATGAAAGCATACAGGATAGAACTTACACGCTCTCTTTGTCACAATCAGCCATGTCATCCTTTCTGTGCAGCTTGCTTGGTGAAATGGAAAATCCATTTTCACTTCTTCCACTTTGGTGCTTCCGAGAACCATAACTGTCAACTATCTTCAGAGCTTGTATCTCATGCGCGAGATTCTCATCTGCAAGGCTTGAGGGAAAACCTAGGGACATGGACGACTTCCTTTGGTATTGGCTCTCAACAACTTGAGACAGAGCCTGATGTCTGTGTTTTGCTTCATTCACCAGATCTGGAGTGTGCTTTTCAGAAACCTGGAGCCACGCACTCTCCAACCGTTGCTCACCATTTATTGATTCCTTTGACGCCTGAGTCGGAACTTCCAATCCTCTGACCTTAGGTATTCCTGAATTTAAAGTAACTGAAATCGAATGCATCCTTTCATCAGCACATGGGGTATTTTTGTACTTCTCCGATTCTTTGTTTCCTTCATCTGGATGATCAAAACTTCTCCTTGAGGAGTTCACAATACCCTTTAATCGGTCACTGTTTGGTGAGCAAACCAATACATCAGATTCGACTCTTCTTACTTTAGGTCCAGCTTCTGATGTTAGTTCTCCATCAATCAATTCAGCTTGTGGGCCCATTTTGACTTCCACGTTGCATTCCAGTACTGTCTCAATTGAATTTGTGATACTGCTCAAAAATCTTTGAGCTCGAGACTTTATCTCACAGTCCTCAAATGCTATAAATGCAATTGCATGGCCTGAAAAAAGAATGAAAATGAAAGTTACACCTCAGTAGTGGCCAATCATTGTAGGATTCCTATGGAGAATGTGATTCAATTTCAATTTCGATGGATGCATTTACTTCATCCTTAACAACCATCTTACAACATTCATTACTGTGCATAATATTATAGTATTGAACAAAAACCAGATCATGTTTCATCAACCTCCAACATCAATTACCGAGATAGATATTTGTCCCTTCATTTGCAGATATAAAGATGCTATAAAGACGTACTCCAAGTCTCCAAATCTACTTTATGATGTTGAAATTCTTTTGGAAAACTGTATCTTGAAAATTTTTCAACAAACTGGTAACGAACTAGATACAATTCAGCTTAACTGCATTATTCTTTTTCTTTTTTTTTGTCTAGTTTCTTTTCAGCTATTTGGGATCCAGAATAGGTACATATTTAGCCTAGTAGACGTTTCTCCAACCAAGATCCCTTTTTTTTGTTCGTCTAGTTTCTTTTCAGCAATTTGGGATCCAGAATAGGTCACATATCAAGAAGCTCAAAGCCATGTTCAAACCTGTTGATATGAAGCAAGTTAACCTATATATAAACCCACTCACTGCTGTACAGGCCAAAAATCCATCGATTCTGTTACCACTGTTACTTATGTGGCCTCACCTTCTGTGCACAATACTGTGCCTGACATACTTCTGCCAAACATGGGTCAAATGTCTGACGATGATTCTTAAATATATTAAAACAATATACAGATAAAAGAACTGACCAATGAGCACTATGTATGTTTTTTTTTCAGTATAAGAATTATGAGTATCTCAGCAACAAAGTAATCCACTCAAATTGTTCCATGTCAATCACAAGAGAATATGCAAGATATGTTTACCTTCAAATTGCTTGATTGATACTAGCTTCCCGTGGTCAAGAAGTAGCTGTTGTAGTGTCTTGGAGTGGCAATTTTCAATACATCTTATCCAAATCTGGCCAAGGTTGTCTGAGTTTTCATTCACCACGGCCCAATGCTTTGAACTGTTGCCGTTCAGTTGATTAGAATCGAATGGGACTCTGTCAACAGACATACACTCTCTATAAATCAAGTTGTCATTCAATCTTGACCTAGATGAATGTGAGGCAAGGACCTGAGGACTCGAGTGCACACTAACTGGTTTGTGTTCAAGTGTTTTCTTTGAAATCCCAAAGGCAGGTAATGAATGAGAAACAGTCCTGCTGGAAGATGATTCTCTTGCTGCTTCAGACATAGCATCAGTGGCTGCTTTAGTGTGTTCTCTTGTACTGCTTTTTGGTTGGTTCATATCTGAGCTATGACCACATCCAAGTTGTAGTAGAGCCGCTGTAAACCATGTGGGACGCTCACTTGAAACCCTTATCTGCTTTTCAGCATCAGAAAGAATCTTCAATGCTTGTTGTAACCTTTCCAACTCTGCATCCATTACTACAGAACACAAATGAAATTGTTAGGAGATAGATTAGTAGGTTGAAGATTGGATGAACTACATAAATGTATAAGGTGCAATAAGTCAATAACAGCCAAGGTGAGTTTAAGCAAACAGCAGACTACAGAAAGTAGCAAGTAACAACCATAATACTATGGTCAAGATATGGCATTTCACGACTTAAGATCTTGTATGAGACAGCTAGTGGTTAAGGCCCTGTTTTGTTTCAGCTTTTGCTTTTGCCTTCTGGCCAAAAGCCAAAAGCTGAAAGCCTGAAACAAACAGCAAGCTTTTGAAATTGGTTTCTGAGAAGCAAAAGCTGTATTTGATTAGAAGCCAAAAGCAGGTTTGGAGGTGCTTTTGCTGGCTTCTGTAGAATGCTGTTTTCAGGGGTATTACATGTATTATGCATTTTATAAATTCAAAAGCAAATATACATTAGCGGGCGCACTTAGAATACGCTGAACTTGAACTTGCTGTAACAGAATTTACGACACTCGGTGCTTTGTTTCAGCGAAATAAAGCGGGGAAACCTGGTTTCTAAAAAAAAGCAAATATACAAAGACAGGTTTTCCAACTTTTCAATGACCACATGTCCGTTGATATTGATGAATGGAAGCAGCAGAGAAAATGGCATTTTTATTGGTATAAACTGTTATGGACAAGTTCTTTGGTGCCAAGTTCAGGCGCAGGTCCAAGGACAAGAGTCCTGGTTCGGTTTAGATATGTTTAGGTTTCTTAGTCGGTTGATAGTTTCCTTTAGGGACAAGTTAGCTAAATTAGGGAGGTTTGTTAGTTTTGGGCTCTTATAAGGAGCACGGCAAGGCCTTTTTGTAATCAAGGGAGAAGTAGATCAAAATTCTCAGAGCCTCCAGCGTGAGGGCGAGATTCATCTACCTCAACCTATATCATCAATAAAGCCAGCAATTTAGCCATAACAATTTGCAAATATGCAAAATTCAAAAGATGGGAAATCCTTTTCCTGAAAAGATTCAAAGAAGGTTATTTTGACCTCTAGTTTTGATAAGAATAATTTCGATAAAGAGTCATTCGCTCTAGGAAAGGAAATTCACCAGAATAAAAGAAAAAAGGGGTATTAGGACTATCGCAGAAAGCATACTTAGAAAAGAGTTCTAAAGATATATAGTATGCATGCGAGTAAGCTACGCCTGTCCTATTGTCAAGGGTAATAGTTTTGGAATTTTCAGAATTCCAGGAACCATTATATGATCGATCAAAAGAAAAAGGTTTCATGTGCTTCAGCTGTTGGAAGCAAAATTAGTGCTCAAAAGAATTTACCCTGACATAGTACAAGTATCCGGGACATTTTGGCAGAAGTCCAGTCCAGCAATAGATCACTGGAATGGAGTTATAGAATGTATTGCAATTTTGCAAAATATTGTCAGCCTCATGCTAAGTAAGAAAGAAACATTTACTCTCAAAAGGTTGTGAGTAAAAAGAATCAAGTTTTGGCGAGTCTAGTGAAGCCCACAGTAGTAGCTAACACTCGAGTTTGGAGTTTTATTGTGGAAAAGCTCCAAAGCAAAATAGTTGTGATATTGTGGGTCGTGTACCCAAGATTTAGCTTTATATGAGGCTGCAGGACAGGCAAAATGGTTAAGAAAACCATTACCCGGAATTGATAATGGTAGACAACAGCAATATACCATTCGAATGTTTTCACTCCTATGGCAACATGTCAAGTGTGCTGCCAAACACATTGACAATGGGTCATATGTTGCAAAGGAGAAAATCCAGAATCATATGAAATCATGGAGCACCAAAGTATCAAGCAAGTGCTTGCGGATCCGCTTACCAAAAGGCCTACCGCCCAAGTCGACATGGGTTTTACGGGAAGCCTACGATTTCTGGATTACTAAAGGGCCCAAAGAAAGGTTAAGGTCTTATTTCAATACAGTAAGGTACATTGTGGCTGTTAAGTCTGACGGTAACTAATAACTGTCATGATGAGGCACGCTCTATGTACTGATCTGCAATGAGATGAGGCCAATAGCAAAGTAACTAAAGAGAAAGTAAAGAGTTAAGTTCAAATTGAGAAATTTTAAAGTATAAAGGTGAGATCAAGGGGGAGAATGTTAGTATTGATCTCCACTGGGCCAGTCCAACGACTGGGCCAACCTTGACTCGCGTCCTGATCGGGGACGCCCAGCCCAATATGAGGCTGGTGGGCCCCCGTCGCGCAGCTCTATAAAGTGGAGGTGGGATTAGAGGCTCATGTCACGAGGTTCGCCGCCGCTACAGTTCCCACCGTCCTAAACCCTAACCCGATCTAGAGGGAAAGGCTGCTGCGGCGGGAAGCGCCACCAGTGACGCACCATCGCCGTCGACCATGCCACTGTCGTCGCAGGATGTCATCACCACCGGCACCGGCACTACAACTTCTACATCGCCTGTCGCTGCCTATGCGCAGCCTCCATCGACGAACGCTGCTGCACTATGGAAACAGCAAGGTATTTCTCTTGGTCAAGTTCGTCACCCACTCGATCTACCACTACGCGATCCAAAGTTGTTTCTAACAGCCGCCTCCCTGCTGTTTGAGAAGCTGGTCTGCATCTTTTGATTTATGTGGCAAAAGTACAAAACTAACATAGGTATTCCAAATTTATTTGAAAGATATGGATCAAACTTTACCTTAGCATAGTTAATCTTTATTTGGTTGGAATTTATATAGGGTCAATCTCTGATATGAGTGTAAAATAGCATGTGTTGGGAAACATGAAACTGTGAAAAGTCGATAATATTAACTAGAACGGCATTTTGCGTAACGAATTTGGGAGGATAAATGAGCTAGAATGGTATGCTATCGTAATTAATTACATGATCTAAAATATAATATTGCATCCTTAGTTGCACGGCATGCATTAACATATAACAAAGAAAAAAGACACTTCATTCGCACTTCAATCGATACCGCCACACTCTTTTCTTTTCCTTGAGAAATTGACCCACATTTATACATCACAAGGGGCAGCTATAGTTCTGTATTTTCGAAATCTTCCATTCTATATTTTCAGGGCTTTCATATCTATAGTTCTGTTATCGTGATGTCAACTGTGTATTATACAGATCATTGACGTTTTGGAATAGTTGGCTCAACCTGCTGTATACCAAAAGAAATAGAAAAATCAAAAGTTATTTTTAAGAAAGCATGCATGGAGTACCCACAGCCAAAAAGTTCGCTAGCAGTTTTGATTGGGGCATACAGAGCGTTAATTAAACCTAGCTTTTTGTTACCGAAGCATGCGTGCATTTTGACACAGAAAAGGAAAGGATATATACCTCTTTCTTCATATAGGAGAAGCAAGAACAATACATTATGTTACCTCACAAAGATTTGGCCAACAGTTGGCTTGTTGCTGCCATTCTCATCATCAAATGGTCCAGCATTATATTACAGCGCACGACAAGTAGAGCGACGATGTGACAACCGGCCCGTATCTGATTGCATATCTTTGCTCGTGACCTTGACAGCTATGCTGGTTATTCGTATCCGTTTTATAAATATGCAATGCAATCACGGTCCTGCAACCACAAGTTCAGTTAAATTTCAGTTGAAATCGTACGTGGACTCGAATAATAAATCTGCAGTGAAACGTTATGAATTTGTCGTACTATATATCCGCTGGCAGGAGAAGACGGGCTACTTCTTCTGCCTGGAGGACCGCGCCCTGCTGTGCCGGCCCTGCGACGTCGCCGTCCACGCCGCCGGCGCCCACGTCGCATCCCACCGGCGCTTCCTCATCACCGGCGTCCGCGTCGGCGGCGGCGTCGTCGTGAGCCCAGCCACCAGCAGCGGCAACGGGAGCAGCAGCGCTCCCGACAGCTCCGGCAACCCGACGACCTTGCCCGACAAGGCGCGGCCATCGTCGTCGGTCAGCGCAGCGGCGGCGACAGAGGGCCTTGGCGGTCAGCAGTGGCCGTGGAGTGAGTTCTTGGCGGACGACGTTGGCGTTGGGATGGACCATCCGGACCTGTGCTGCCCTGCCGAGATCTCCGAACCTGGCTCGTCCAGCCTGACGGGATGACATGTATGTTCAGAGATCACTAAGCTAATAAGCTGATAATACTTCATGGCATCAACTGATCCAACAAATGTAGTATCAGCCTATCAGGTGATTTTGTTAGCTTTAGCGTCCTGTGGACCATCTACTTCAAAGTCGAAACAACAAATTAACAGAGCCTCGAGCAATCAAATTGCGGTGTCAATGTATCTGATTGATTGGTACGGTCTGCCGGTGTGTGGCGGCGCTCCGGCGAGGCGCTGCATTAAGCGGAGGATCGGAGTGCTTTACCCTGACGCGGGGATCGAGGGGGTGTCTATTTATCGCTTTAAGCGATTTTCCCGGCTCCCATTGCAGAAGGCACCCCGCCTCGCCCCGCGTCCTCCGCCCCCACACCTTCGTCCTCCGCCCCGGCCGGCGGCTCTCGCCGCCGCGCCGTCCGCCCACCAACCACCATCGGCGCATCCCCGTCCTCCCCTAACTTCTCCGGCGCCACGCCCCCGCCTGGGACCTGACCCGGCCGCCGGTGCCCACCACCCCAGCCGGCGGCGCTCCGCCGCACCGCCTCGCCGCCCGCCCACACACCACCACCCACCGACGGTCGATTCCTCCCCACACCACCTTCTCTTCTAGGTCCGGTGGACATGGAGCCCTCCGCCGCAGCCGCCGCCACCCCCGGCAACCCCGGATCCTAAGGCCGCCGCTGCCCTCCACCACCCCGGCCGTCGGCGACCTCGCCGGCAGCCGCTCCCCCCACCAACCACCCTCGCCGGCCACACCCTGCCCCCTCCCTTAGCTCGCCGGCGGGCACTCCCCGCTCCCCTGGCTGGAGGTAGAAGATAAACAGTACCTTCTGCCAGAGTCGCGCGTGCGATAAATAGACACGGTGGGGATCAACCCTAAGAGCACTCCAACAGCTCACGTATAATTTTAGCTAGAATTGAAGATTTAGGGGTACTTAAAAAAATAAATAGAAAACTTACTACAGGGTGGGGTAAACCAAAAGACTCTGTATCTTTACTCTCTATATTTAAAAGTGGGCCCTGGTGCGTGGACGTTGCCGCTAGCACGCGTCGACGCCGCCGCGAGCAGAGCAGACGCGTTGGCGCAAGATCGAGGCCTGGAGCTACATTTTGTCGCCGAGCAGGAAGGAGCCTGATCAGGGCCCTCGTAGGTGCAGCACAGAAAGAAGGTCGCCGTGTCTCAGGTACATCTCGTCATCTGTGCTGCACATGCAAAAGAAGAGAAGGCCCAGCAGCAGTCTCCGTCTGCCCAGTGCGGTGGGGTCTGCCCCGAGCAACAGCCGCCCTAAGCGGGAGGAGCCGGACCGGCGGCGCGCAAGCAGAAGAGACAGGGCGCGCGAGCGCGGGAGGGTGGGATGGGATCTGAGCGGGATTTGGGGGGGAGATGCCGAGTGCGGTTCCCGCGCCTGTAGTACTGGCTAGTGGCGGCCTTCTTCGCCGCCGGGCAGGCGGACACCCCCTCGGAGAGCTGCAAGGTCGCCGCCGACCGCGTGAGGTTCGAATTGAAGCACGGCGCTCACCCTTCGCCGACGGTGGTCATCGGACCCAAGACCGGCGATCCGTAGTCGCCGTGGGCTCGCTGGAATCGCACCGGAGCGCCGTGTCCGGAAGCGCGGCGCTCCAAGGCATGGAACTGCGGCTCATCCGTTGTTCGCCGCAGCGGGCAGGGCGCCTGCCTGCCGCCTGTCCAGTTCCTCCAGCCGCTGGCACTACAGCTCTATGGCTACGACCACTTCGGCGACGCCCGCGTCGTGGTTGAAGCCGGCGTGTCCGAAGCTCCAGGGCGCGATGGGGCTGCCTCCCGAGAACGATAACGACCAAGCCAGACCGCGATCTTGGCCAATCCAGGCCGCACATGCCGGATTGAACGGCCTCCAGGTACCCAAGGGGTGGACGGTAACATTTACCGTCCACCCCCCCGACCTCGGTAACTTCACGCCTACTAGGCTCGCCAGAGCGCCGCCGCGTTCCCACCGCATACCTGCTCCCGGAGGCCGGCGTCCATGGCGGACCCGGTTGCATCGGCCACCGGAGTAGTTAGAGGCGCATCCAGTGGCCTCGTTGACGCCGTCCTGCGCCACGCATTCGTGCCCAACGCCGATCCCGTCGCCATGGTGGCGTTGCCGATGAGACGACGACGCAAGGTGTTTTTCTCCGGCGGCTGGAGCTCGGGGGACCCGGCCGGGGCGTCTGATTCGGCCCTGCTCACTCCAGATTGAGTCGAGATCAGAGAAGGCGGCAATGCCTTCATCATCGGAAGCATGCCTTTTGGGGGGAGATTGGTCGCGATTGAAAATTCAGCGCCAGATTAGCTGCAGTCCTGACCTCCAGATTAATAGCAGCTATGCCATGTCATCTACTGACCACCAGTGAGATGGATGCAGGTTCTTCAGCCTGCAGAACGTTGATGGAAGCCTTTGGCATAATGCTGAACAATCTGAATTCTGAAACGACTGAAGCAGGTGCGAAATCGATTTGCACAACAATTAGAATTCAGAAGCTTTCTGTCGCTCACCGTTGGAAATGATTCAGCAGCTTGAGGGCTTGCGGCGGGGCGTGGAGCGCCGGTCGATGAATAGGCGGCGCGCCGGACATGGAGCCCTGCCCCCTAGGTCGCCGCCGCCTGGCGCCTCCAGTACACGGAAACACGCCGGCAGCCGACGAGGGCCCGCCCAGCATCCCCAACCAATGGCGCGGACGTCGAAGCCATGGAGACCGCCCTGAGGAGTGCGTTCCTGGACGTGTGGTCCAGTCACAGCCTCTGCAAAACAGGCGAGCTCCATGGTTTACTTTATGGCTGCCTCGGACGCCGCGGCATGCCGGCCGGCATCCCCGGCGCAGGGCACGAAGACGCGCAGAGGTCGTTGCCGGTTGCGCCGGCTGTCGTCGTCGACTATACCCCCGGCCGGGATTCCATCGAAATTACGCGGCGGCTGCACTGCCCTGCCGGCGTGCTCGAGCAGCTTAGCCGCTGTAGAGCTCCGCCGCTCGCCATGCTGGCGCATTGCGCTGCGCCCGACCTCCGTCCGGCTCTCGAGACCAGTAAAGACCAAGTCAGACTGCGACCCTATCAAATCCGTGCCGCACATGTCTGACCGAACGGTCTCGATGACCCAAGGGGTGGACGGCAAATGAACTACCGTCCACCCCTGACCCCGGCAGGCCCTACACGAGCGCCGCCGCAGCTTCGTTCTCCGGCCCGCCACACCGCCGCCGCTACCCTCCATATTCCTCCAAGCAATCATCCGCTAAACTCTTGTGCTCCCCGCAACTACTGGGCGCCGCGAGCTTGTGCTCGCACGCTGGCTGGGCATGGGCGCATGGCGGACATGGTTCTCGCGCGCGCACCTCGCATTCGTCTTCCCCCAGAACGTGCGCAGCTGTGAACGCGAGGGAAGTGGCTCGTACCTCGGTTCGCCCGAGCATCATCGTGTTCCATCCGAATACTTGATCCCGGAGGCCGACGACGTCCATGGCCTACCTGGCTGCATCGGCAATGGAGTAGGTACAGCCACGGGCACCGACCTCTCCATTGCCGTCCAACACGAGCGAATATCGCGCCGCGGCCTCGCCGACGCCGTCCTGTACCACTCATTCGTGCACAACTCCGGTCCCGACGCGACGGTGCTCATCGGTGTTTTGCTCTGGTGGCTAGAGATCGTAGGACCCAGCCAGGCGTCTGATTCAGCGCCACAGCGAGCGAAGCTGTCTCCTTCCAAGACAGCAATCGTCGCACCTCAGCCATGGAGACCGTGCTGAGGAGCTCGCGTCTCTATGGCGGCTTCGGATGCTGCTGCATGCCGGCGTGTCCGCGCACGACACAGTCAAGATGAAGATCGAGCAGAGCCTGTCTTCTTCGTAGGACGATGCTCCGCCCCGGCGTCTGCCGAAGGATGCAGCAGCGCCGGCACTGCCGGCGTCCTGGAGCAGCGTGGGCGCCGCCGAGCTCCGCCGCTCGCCATCCTGGCGCCATGCGCCCGACGAGACTGGAAACGACCAAGTCAGACCGCGACCTTGTCGAATCTCGACCGCACATGTCGGATCGAACGGCCCACAGAACCCAAGGGGTGGACGGTAATTGAAATACCGTCCACCCCCGACCCCCGTAACGCCGTCCACAAGCGCCGCCTCCGCTCGGTGCCCCGGCTCGGCACGCCACTGCCGCGTTCCCGCCGCTGCCCGCCTCCGTATCCTCGCTCCCGGCCGCCTGCGTCCATGGTGCTGCGCCATCTGCGGCAAAGTCGACAGCTAACAAGCCAAACACGTTCGTGCGGTTGGTGCAGCGACTGCGAGAGGCCAGGTCGGCCAGGACGAAGGCATACCGCCCATGTCAGTGCCGAATGTTTAGCTCTAGACCAGACCTCCGCACGCACGCATGCTGTTCCGGCGGCTCGAGCTCTGCTCGTCACGCTCGATGGCTCAGGAGTCAGGACAAGAGAAGACGACGACGCCCATCATCAGAACTTGAGTACCATGCCGCGGCTCACTATTAAATTCCTCTGACGGACCACAATTGGTTGCAACTGAAAATTCAGACCACTGATGGATCAGACTTCACTCGAGCAATACCGTCCACCCCTGCCCGCATACCTGCTTCCCGGAGGCCAACGCGCATGGGTTGCATCGGCCACCGGAGTAGTTAGAGGTGCAGGCACTGCCCTCCAAGGCTCCAACTAGGGCGACGACCGCGCCACGCATGGCAAGGATGTGGCCTCGCCGCGACATGCCGGCCGGCATCCCCGGCACAGGGCACGATGACACTCGGAGGTCCCTGCAGGTTGCGCCGGCTGTCGTCGACGAGTATACCCCCGCCGCCATCGAATGAACACGGCGGCTGCACTGCTCTATCAGACTTCATTCTTCAGTCAGAAGAGCAATGCCGAGTAGTCTTTGACACAAGACAAGTAGCTTCAGAAGGTGAAATCGACTTGTCCGACAATATAATACATCTGGTCTGGTTACCAGTAATTCTTCCCAGGTCCGTCCAGCCTGACGGGATGACATGTATGTTCAGAGATCACTAAGCTAATAAGCTGATAATACTTCATGGCATCAACTGATCCAACAAATGTAGTATCAGCCTATCAGGTGATTTTGTTAGCTTTAGCGTCCTGTGGACCATCTACTTCAAAGTCGAAACAACAAATTAACAGACCATCGAGCAATCAAATTGCGGTGTCGATGTATCTGATTGATTGGTACGGTCTGCCGGTATGTGGCGGCGCTCTGGCGAGGCGCTGCATTAAGCGGAGGATCGGAGTGCTTTACCCTGACGCGGGGATCGAGGGGGTGTCTATTTATTGCTTTAAGCGATTTCCCCGGCTCCCATTGCAGAAGGCACCCCGCCCCGCCCCGCGTCCTCCGCCCCCGCACCTTCGTCCTCTGCCCCGGCCGGCGGCTCTCGCCGCCGCGCCGTCCGCCTACCAACCACCGTTGGCGCATCCCCGCCCTCCACTAACCTCTCCGGCGCCACGCCCCTGCCCGGGACCTGGCCCGGCCACCGGCGCCCACCACCCCGGTCGGCGGCGCTCCGCCGCGCCGCCTCGCCGCCCGCCCACACACCACCGCCCACCGCCGGTCGATTCCTCCCCCCACTACCTTCTCTTCTAGGTCCGGTGGACATGGAGCCCTCCGCCACCGCCACCGCCACCCCAGCAACCCCGGATCCTAAGGCCGCCACTGCCCTCCACCACCTCGGCCGCCGGCGACCTCGCCGTCAGCCGCTCACCTCACCAACCACCCTCGCCGGCCACACCTTGCCCCTCCCCCCTCCCCTAGCTCGCCGGCGGGCACTCCCCGCTCCCCTGGCTGGAGGTAGAAGATAAACAGTACCTTCTGCGATAACTCCGCGCGGAGTCGTGAGTGCGATAAATAGACACGGCGGGGATCGACCCTAAGAGCACTCCAACAGCTCACGTATAATTTTAGCTAGAATTGAAGATTTAGGGGGGTACTTAAAAAAATAGAAAGCTTACTATAGGGTGGGGTAAACCAAAAGACTCTGTATCTTTACTCTCTATATTTAAAAGTGGGCCCTGGTGCGTGGACGTTGCCGCTAGCACGCGTCGACGCCGCCGCGAGCAGGCGCGTTGGCGCAAGATCGAGGCCTGGAGCTACGTTTTGTCGCCGGGCAGGAAGGAGCCTGAGCAGGGCCCTCGTAGGCGCAGCACTGAAAGAAGGTCGCCGTGTCTCAGGTACATCTCGTCATCTGTGCTGCACAGGCAAGTGTAGTTGTCCAACGGGCCGAGCCCGGCCCGACCCGGCACGGGCCCGATCCGGCCCGGCACGATTAGGCCCGGCATGATTAGCCCGGATAACTAATCGTGCCGGGCCGGGCCGGCCCACGTGCCCAGCTCTGTGCACGAGCACGACACGGGGGCCTATTTGGCGTGCCGGGCCGGTCCGATATGCCAGGCGGGCTTCGTGGGCCGTGCCAGCCCGAGCCCGGCTAGGCATCTGCATCAGACCGCCACTCCCTCAACTCAGAATGATTTCAAGATTTCAAATCTAAGATTCAAACTCACAAAAGATCACAAAACATAAGCACATTTCATGATAACAAATTTATTGAGCTGTTTTGGGTGCTGCCTCGTTAAAAATCTTTGTAGGTAAAACCCCACACCTCGTGAGGACAAAACCCTACAAAGGAAAAGAGTACAGCCAGCTCTAAATGTTCAAATGTTCATCACAAGTTCAAGTCCACAGTCCACACTACATAGTTATACAGATTCAACATCTAGATATAAGTTTTCAAATGATTCTTCAAGTTCTTCATCCTCTATGAGATGCTGAAGTCTTGCATCGGCTTGCTCCCAGTCCTTGATCAGAGCCAACATCTCCACGACCTCAGGGCCCAGACGCCGTCGTCGCTCCTCGATAATCCTGCCAGAAATGCAGATTCTGATGATATTGTTGAAACAGGAACAGTCATTACATCTCTAGCTAAAATTGAAAGAACAGGATATGATAGCTTATGCTCATGCCACCAGTTCAAGATATTGAAATCATCATCATACTGGTTAACAGTATCACTGTCCAGGTAGGCAGACAATTCAGAACCAGATGATAGAGAAGCACCAGAAGTTGCAGCTTGCAACAGAGCACTAGCAGAGGTTCTTCTATGCAAGGAGGAAGTAGAACCAGAACTAAGACTAGTAACAGAACCAAGAGTAGTACCAGACAAACTAGAACCAGAAGAAGAAGACTCACCACCAAAGATTCTTCCCCAAGCAGTTTTTCTCTTACCTGTAGGGCCTGGTTGGGCAGCCCTTTGCAACCTTACACCACCAAACTTCTCATCATACTTAGCAAAAATAACAGACAACTCAGCCCTTACCTCAGTCAAGTGGCATGAGTAATCATTACCATTAAGCTGAGATAGAAGTCTAAGAACATTGGTGAAACCTTTCAGCTTAGCCCTAGGGTCTAGTATAAATGCAAAGGAGTAGAGCATGGGTATGTCACACCAGTATTGCAAGAACTTATCTTTCATAGGAACCACAACTGATCTTAAGTCTCTATCATTTTCATAATTATTTAGATGACTAGCTATCTCAAGAACATGATGCAATATTAATGGAGATGTGGGGTAATAAACACCATACATAACAACAGTGGAATCATAGAACTGTTCAAGGAATTCAAAAAAAAATTCAGCAACATACCAGTGCTGGTCTGTCAGGAGTGGCTGACCATCAACTAAAGGATGCTGAGTAGTGATGAAAACAGAGAATGTGGCCTTATGGGGCAGGAGATGTTTTAACATAAGATAAGTAGAATTCCATCTCACATCCATATCCAAGCCAAACTTGCGAGGTCTTTCACCAACAGCAATGCAATATGACTTGTATGCAGCAATGCGCTGGTTAGATGAGTTTAGAAATGATAAAGCAGATCTAAATGCACCAAGAATTGGCTTAAACACTTCAAGACCAGCCTTAACAATAAGATTTATGATATGACAAGCACATCTTTGATGCAGGAACAAGCTATCAACATAACCAGACAAAACAAGATTAAGTTGATTAATAGCCCTAGTGTTAGCAGCAACATTGTCCAGTGTAACAGCAAAGATTTTATCAGTTAACCCATAATCAGCAATAACAGAAGTAATACGCTCAGCAATATTCTCAGCATTGTGAGACACATCAATCAACCTAAGACCTAAGATCCTTTTCTCTAGTTGCCAATCAGCATTCACAAAATGAGCAACCACACTAAGGTAATCCTCCTTAGCATTGCCAGACCAGATATCAGAAGTAAGAGCAACAGAGGATACATACTTCAAGCACTCAACAAGCTGAACACGACGTTCAGTAAAGTACTTGGCAAAATCTCTAGTGGTTGTTTGCCTAGACACCTTAGCAAATTTAGGATTATGAGCAGTAGTAACGTACTCTTCAAAAGCATCAGACTCACCAATGCAAATAGGCAGGTGTCGTGGGATTTCTAGGGTACCCACAGCCGGGTGGCGGAACGCACCCGCCTATTCCCAGAGAGGGAGTGCTCGGGAGGTACTAGGCGATTGGGCTGATCTAGCCCTGAGATAAGTACACAAGAACGCACGATCTAGAGTGGTTCGGGCCGCCGGAGCGTAATACCCTACGTCCACTGGGAGAAGTTTTGATCTCTGTTGTGTATGAGTCTATCCTCTGCCGGGCCTTGGCTTTCACCCAGCTTGAGCTTCCTTCTAGCGGGCGCCCCCTTTTATAGACCAAGGGGGCGGATACATAGGACGTTGGGGCCCCGACAAGTGGGCCCAACGTACTGTGCAGCATACTGCGCAGAGTACTCAAATGGCTACAGTGGCTGCGAATCTTTCCTCCGATGTGCTTCCGTGCCCTGCTGACTCTCCGACGAAGGGAGGTCTTCTCTTGTCCCGTCAGCAAGGTGCCCGTTGGGGGAACGTAGCTTGCGGCGTGACCTGTTGAGGCTATTATATAGGCGTCATAATGGGTGAAGCCGAGCCGTCGTATCCATCTGTTATGGCAGACTGACAGGCGCGGCGTGGGCGGCGCCAGCAGCTCCACTATGCACCTTGGTAATACGCGATCAATAGTGCCCCCTGGTCAAAGCATCACCTCGGCTTCTGCTGCATCAATGCGGACGTTCACCTACCACAATGAATGCAGTGGTGGGTGAGGCTTAGTATGGAGACCAAGCGGTCTTGTATACGTGTTTGTGCTTGTAGACACGTGTCGGCTCCGGACCACCTCGAGGCAGGGTGTCGACTTCTTCCCTTAGTGTGGGGTCCGGTTACTATGCAGGCGGTCCGGGACCCCATGAGGGGTCCGGGTCTCCCGCGGGGGTCCGGACTCCTCGGGAGGTCCGGAGCCCCGGCTGTTCGGGCTGAGCGCCTGCCTCTTCCGGGACACGCGGCGTTCCTGGACCTTTCCCAGTCGTGAGACAGGTCCGGGACCGTTGCCGAGAGAAACAGGACTCCGGACCACAGGGGTCCGACTGTTTGGACGTAGTCAAGGATAACTACAAGGCCCTTGCCTAGACACAGCAAGAGGGGGTACCCCAGTCCTGGGGTACCGACAGTGGCCCCCGGGCCCACCTCGGGAGAGGTACGAACCCGCGGGTGGGGCCTCTATTGTGATGTGTTTCTACGCAATTTGATTGCGTTGGTGTGCTCATGGAGAGAGCGGGTGTCCCGGACCCCTGAGGCCGGTACACCTGTTGCCAGGTTCAGGTACTGAGTGCTCTCCACAGGGCGATGAAGGTGTAGGCTTAGGGTACGGAACCAAGCTAAGCGGCTACTCAGACTTCGGATCGCTCAGAGAGTAAGCACCACTTCCCGGACCTGGCTCTTGCTGACCGTGGCGAGCGGTCTCCGCCGGAGCGGGCCACCGCAGTGGACTTGGAGCGACCGTGGCGAGCGGTCTCCGCCGGAGCGGGCCACCGGAGTGGACTTGGAGCGACCGTGGCGAGCGGTCTCCGCCGGAGCGGGCCACCGGAGTGGACTTGGAGCGACCGTGGCGAGCGGTCTCCGCCGGAGCGGGCCACCGGAGTGGACTTGGAGCGACCGTGGCGAGCGGTCTCCACCGGAGTGGACTTGGAGCGACCGTGGCGAGCGGTCTCCGCCGGAGCGGGCCACCGTGGCTAGGGTTAACGGCGCCCGCGGCCGCCCCCTCCCCCTTATGTGGCCGGCCGGCTCGGGCTGGCGGGCTTCGTGCTCACGGGCCGGCCCACGTGCCGAGTCGGGCCGGCCGCTTACCGTGCCGGGCCGGGCCGGGCCGGCCCACGTGCCTGCGGCGCGGCCCAGGCACGGCACGACGCCCGTGCCGGGCCGGCCCGGGCCCGTTTACCTCCATGCCGGGCCGGGCCGTGTACCAGGCCCGATTCTCGTGCTTCGGGCCGGCCCACGGCCCACGGGCCTGATGGAAAACTATACAGGCAAGAGAAGGGAAGGCCCAGCAGCAGTCTCCATCTGCCCAGCGCGATGGGGTCTGCCCCGAGCAACAGCCGCCCTAAGCGGGAGGAGCCGGACCGGCGCGCGCAAGCAGAAGAGACAGGGCGCGCGAGGCGGGAGTGGCGCGGGAGGGTGGGATGGGATCTGAGCGGGATTTGGGGGGAGATGCCGAGTGCGGAGGGAAGGCAAATATGCATACCGAACGGGGAGAGATGTAGTAGCGAGGGGGAAGAAGAGGCTCTTGGTAGCGTATTTTTTGGGATGTTTCTCCTTTTTTACAGATGCATATCTATTTGGCTATTCTGTTGGAATTGCTCTAAAGGGACTTGCAGTTGCAGAGCAATCAACTTGCTGGCGGCGCGTGGACAACACCGGTCAACCGACGAAAACCACTCTTGCGCGACCCCCCGAGAACGAGAACGGGTGCGAGTCTGCAGAGTCCGGGCCGCACGTGTTGGATCGAACGGCCTACAGATGGCTGTCCACGAGCTTCGTGCCTCCTCCCGCGCTCGCCGCCGACAAGCTCTGCTCGCCAAGCAACTGCTCCAGTTTCTGCAGTTGGTCTTGTACCATCGGGGCAAGCCGCCACTGGTGACTCTGTTCGGTGCTGCGTCTGGGCGGCGTACTACCTTAGCTTCCCGTACGTGCCTCTTGCCGCCCTAGCTGTGTCGCAGTGATGCTGCGGTTCCCGCGCCTGTAGTACTGGCTGGTGGCGGCCTTCTTCGCCGCCGACCGACCACGTGAGGTTCGAATTGAAGCACGGCGCTCACCCTTCACCGACGGTGGTCATCGGACCCAGGACCGGCGATCCGTAGTCGCCGTGGGCTCGCTGGAATCGCACCGGAGCGCCGTGTCCGGAAGCGCAGCGCTCCAAGGCATGGAACTGCGGCTCATCCGTTGTTCGCCGCAGCGGGCAGGGCGCCTGCCTGCCGCCTGTCCAGTTCCTCCGGCCGCTGGCACTACAGCTCTATGGCTACGACCACTTCGGCGACGCCCGCGTCGTGGTGGAAGCCGGCGTGTCCGAAGCTCCAGGACGCGATGGGGCTGCCTCCCGAGAACGATAACGACCAAGCCAGACCGCGATCTTGGCCAATCCAGGCCGCACATGCCGGATTGAACGGCCTCCAGGTACCCAAGGGGTGGACGGTAACATTTACCGTCCACCCCCCGACCTCGGTAACTTCACGCCTACTAGGCTCGCCAGAGCGCCGCCGCATTCCCACCGCATACCTGCTCTCGGAGGCCGGCGTCCATGGCGGACCCGGTTGCATCGGCCACCGGAGTAGTTAGAGGCGCATCCAGTGGCCTCGTTGACGCCGTCCTGCGCCACGCATTCGTGCCCAACGCCGATCCCGTCGCCATGGTGGCGTTGCCGATGAGACGACGACGCAAGGTGTTTTTCTCCGGCGGCTGGAGCTCGGGGGACCCGGCCGGGGCGTCTGATTCGGCCCTGCTCACTCCAGATTGAGTCGAGATCAGAGAAGGCGGCAATGCCTTCATCATCGGAAGCATGCCTTTTGGGGGGAGATTGGTCGCGATTGAAAATTCAGCGCCAGATTAGCTGCAGTCCTGGCAGGGGCGGGCCCAATGTAATTCAAGGGTATTCAAGTGAATACCCATGATTTTTAGCAAACAAATTTGTATGGTAGTATATCATATATATAGTGTAAAAAACAAAAATTTCACTGTATATAAGCCTATCATTTCTCCTTCTCTCACCCGATCCAATAAAAATAGCAAGTCCACCTCCCTCATCCCTCTCACAATCAGATGACTTACATAGCCCTCACGGCCAACAACTGAAACTTTGCTTAACTGAGCTAAGAGCAACTCCAATAGCTTGATTTTCCCTTTCCCCTCTCTCATCATATCGGGAAATCCCCTTTTCTATTTTCAACTTATAGGGGAGAAGTGCTCCAGCAGCTAGATTTTTTCCTTTCCCTCCTCCTGTCACGTGGGGTCAACCTGTCATTCACTTCTTCTCTTTCTTTCCCCTCCCCCGATCCCCTCCCCTCCTCTCCCCCACCCCGAGCTCACCCCCGCAGCCGGCGATGACCTCGGCGGTGCTCCCCCCTTTGTTTCCGCGCGCTGCTGGCAAAGGCAAAGCGGTGGTTCCTGATTGCTTGGTCGCTCCCTCCGCTTCGCGTGTTGCGCCTGCTAGTGGAGGCTTCATGGCGGATGCTCGGAGGCCTCCGCCGCCGCGTCGGCGTGCTCCGAGATCTCCCCCGCCACCTCGTCGGCATGCTCCGAGATCTTCCCCGCCACCGGGTCAGCCTGCTGTGAGATCCCCGGCAGCCGTCGGCGATGGCGGGAGGCGACGGCGGGCAGGGAGGCGACGGGCGACAACGGGCAGGGAGGCGACGGCGGGACGAGGAAGCAACGAGGAAAGGGAGACGCGGCTGTCTCCCCTTTCTATTGGGGATTGAGAAAAAATATAGGGGAAAGAGAGATAAAAAATCAATCTGTTGGAGCAAGTTTTTTCACCATCAATCCCTTATATTGAGAAAAGGTGGAAAAAGAAAAGGGCAAAATCAATCTGTTGGAGTTGCTCTAAGTGGCCAGACTTCTCACCCCCAAACCTCCCATCTCCATAGCTGAGCCCGAGTCTGAGCGGCTACCAAGGAACCCTAGACTACCAGGCGTAGGTAGGCGACAACGGACTCCTGCCAGCCACGGACATAGGATGGACACCGACGGGCCACTAACGAGTTGCGTGTAGACCAGGCTGAGCTCTGTGCACCAGTTGGCGGCCCAGTGCAGGCGCGGCGGTTGGCAGTGCCACGCCACGCGCTAAGACCATGCACGGCCTAGGGCAGTCTCCACAAGTCGCGGGTGCACTCGCACTCAGCTAGGGGCCAAGGCGGCAACACTGTAGCAGGCCGCAGTACAATAAAAGTGAAGAATTTTTTCATATTTTGTGAATTGATTCTTGCAATTTTGCAATTGTTAAATACTCCTGAATTTTTGATAAATAGATAGTAATGTAGTGATCAAATATTTAAAAAACTTTAGCCTTTAAAATTTTGAATACCCATACCTCATATCCTGGGCCCGCCCCTGAGTCCTGACCTCCAGATTAATAGCAGCTATGTCATGTCATCTACTGACCACCAGTGAGATGGATGCAGGTTCTTCGGCCTGCAGAACGTTGATGGAAGCCTTTGGCATAATGCTGAACAATCTGAATTCTGAAACGACTGAAGCAGGTGCGAAATCCATTTGCACAACAATTAGAATTCAGAAGCTTTCTGTCGCTCACCGTTGGAAATGATTCAGCAGCTTGAGGGCTTGCGGCGGGGCGTGGAGCGCCGGTCGATGAATAGGCGGCGCGCCGGACATGGAGCCCTGCCCCCTAGGTCGCCGCCGCCTGGCGCCTCCAGTACACGGAAACACGCCGGCAGCCGATGAGGGCCCGCCCAGCATCCCCAACCAATGGCGCGGACGTCGAAGCCATGGAGACCGCCCTGAGGAGTGCGTTCCTGGACGTGTGGTCCAGTCACAGCCTCTGCAAAACAGGCGAGCTCCATGGTTTACTTTATGGCTGCCTCGGACGCCGCGGCATGCCGGCCGGCATCCCCGGCGCAGGGCACAAAGACGCGCAGAGGTCGTTGCCGGTTGCGCCGGCTGTCGTCGTCGACTATACCCCCGGCCGGGATTCCATCGAAATTACGCGGCGGCTGCACTGCCCTGCCGGCGTGCTCGAGCAGCTTAGCCGCTGTAGAGCTCCGCCGCTCGCCATGCTGGCGCATTGCGCTGCGCCCGACCTCCGTCCGGCTCTCGAGACCAGTAAAGACCAAGTCAGACTGCGACCCTATCAAATCCGTGCCGCACATGTCTGACCGAACGGTCTCGATGACCCAAGGGGTGGACGGCAAATGAACTACCGTCCACCCCTGACCCCGGCAGGCCCTACACGAGCGCCGCCGCAGCTTCGTTCTCCGGCCCGCCACACCGCCGCCGCTACCCTCCATATTCCTCCAAGCAATCATCCGCTAAACTCTTGTGCTCCCCGCAACTACTGGGCGCCGCGAGCTTGTGCTCGCACGCTGGCTGGGCATGGGCGCATGGCGGACATGGTTCTCGCGCGCGCACCTCGCATTCGTCTTCCCCCAGAACGTGCGCAGCTGTGAACGCGAGGGAAGTGGCTCGTACCTCGGTTCGCCCGAGCATCATCGTGTTCCATCCGAATACTTGATCCCGGAGGCCGACGACGTCCATGGCCTACCTGGCTGCATCGGCAATGGAGTAGGTACAGCCACGGGCACCGACCTCTCCATTGCCGTCCAACACGAGCGAATATCGTGCCGCGGCCTCGCCGACGCCGTCCTGTACCACTCATTCGTGCACAACTCCGGTCCCGACGCGACGGTGCTCATCGGTGTTTTGCTCTGGTAGCTAGAGATCGTAGGACCCAGCCAGGCGTCTGATTCAGCGCCACAGCGAGCGAGGCTGTCTCCTTCCAAGACAGCAATCGTCGCACCTCAGCCATGGAGACCGTGCTGAGGAGCTCGCGTCTCTATGGCGGCTTCGGATGCTGCTGCATGCCGGCGTGTCCGCGCACGACACAGTCAAGATGAAGATCGAGCAGAGCCTGTCTTCTTCGTAGGACGATGCCCCGCCCCGGCGTCTGCCGAAGGATGCAGCAGCGCCGGCACTGCCGGCGTCCTGGAGCAGCGTGGGCGCCGCCGAGCTCCGCCGCTCGCCATCCTGGCGCCATGCGCCCGACGAGACTGGAAACGACCAAGTCAGACCGCGACCTTGTCGAATCTTGGCCGCACATGTCGGATCGAACGGCCCACAGAACCCAAGGGGTGGACGGTAATTGAAATACCGTCCACCCCCGACCCCCGCAACACCGTCCACAAGCGCCGCCTCCGCTCGGTGCCCCGGCTCGGCACGCCGCCGCCGCGTTCCCGCCGCTGCCCGCCTCCGTATCCTCGCTCCCGGCCGCCTGCGCCCATGGTGCTGCGCCATCTGCGGCAAAGTCGACAGCTAACAAGCCAAACACGTTCGTGCGATTGGTGCAGCGACTGCGAGAGGCCAGGTCGGCCAGGACGAAGGCATACCGCCCATGTCAGTGCCGAATGTTTAGCTCTAGACCAGACCTCCGCACGCACGCATGCTGTTCCGGCGGCTCGAGCTCTGCTCGTCACGCTCGATGGCTCAGGAGTCAGGACAAGAGAAGACGACGACGCCCATCATCAGAACTTGAGTACCATGCCGCGGCTCACTATTAAATTCCTCTGACGGACCACAATTGGTTGCAACTGAAAATTCAGACCACTGATGGAGCAGACTTCACTCGAGCAATACCGTCCACCCCTGCCCGCATACCTGCTTCCCGGAGGCCAACGCGCATGTGTTGCATCGGCCACCGGAGTAGTTAGAGGTGCAGGCACTGGCCTCCAAGGCTCCAACTAGGGCGACGACCGCGCCACGCATGGCAAGGATGTGGCCTCGCCGCGACATGCCGGCCGGCATCCCCGGCACAGGGCACGATGACACTCGGAGGTCCCTGCAGGTTGCGCCGGCTGTCGTCGACGAGTATACCCCCGCCGCCATCGAATGAACACGGCGGCTGCACTGCTCTATCAGACTTCATTCTTCAGTCAGAAGAGCAATGCCGACTAGTCTTTGACACAAGACAAGTAGCTTCAGAAGGTGAAATCGACTTGTCCGACAATATAATACATCTGGCCTGGTTCCCAGTAATTCTTCCCAGGTCCGTGTGGAAGCTTTTAACGTATCTTAAGAACAGTGTCAGATTGTTTTTTTAAAAAAAAAAAGCTGGTGGCACCAAAGGAAAAATAGCATCAACAGAAGGAACCATGCAATTATGACAAACACAGGATCTTCGCTACATAAGAACAGACAAATTTTGAAAAGAAAAACCTATATTGATCAGTTTTTTCACTCGAGGTGTTCCTCATCAGATATTGTTCTGAATGTAATAAAAAAGTTACAATCCAGATGTATGTACAGGATGCATTTCCTTTCCTTTTTTCCCTCTCGATTAACTCAAGAAGCACAGAATAACTTTATAGGGCCGCATATGAATACAACGTAAAGATTCCACCACTTGCAGCTGAATGTTGGAGTAATATATCTCATTGCCCTCCAGCACTGAATTGTCATAAACTAGTCGCCAGTCATGGCACCAAAATCCCGTCCTGTAAAGGCCAGAAATATGCGGCCACCAGAATTTGAATGACTAGCAGGCTGGAAGAAGAATGTCGGATATGGTCATTTCAAAAGTCCTTATCTTCTAAAACAACAGTGTGTCTGTCATTTTGCAAGACAAGAAATTTTGAAGTGCACCTTTAGTTTCCAGGCTTGCTGCATAATAAACATCGCGCAAAACTGTTCTGCCAGATCAAGAAGATTTTACCCGAACCTGCTTCTTTGCCTGCATTACACACAGGTGTCGGTTAAATAACTGGTGTTCAGTGCCACTGCTTAAGATAGAGCATTTGACATTTTACCTTCGTTCTTTTTGGTTTTTTAGCTTTCCAACAAGGGAAAAGGCCACGGCAACCAGGTCTCCCAGGCTCAGAGCAACTGTGAATAAGGCATGGTAAGCATGGGTAAACACGCTATCAACAACTAAAAGGCATAGTAAATTTCAACAGAACTGCAAACAAGATGGATGTACTGATACATTAAGGACATGTGCTGATGCTAAAAATATTGTTCAAGGTCAATCAATTTCAACAATCGGATCAATATGTCCGAACAACAAACCAAGTTGTTACACTTTAATTTCACTACAACAACATAGCCTTTTTTCCCAAGCAAGTTGGGGTAGGCTAGAGATGAAACCCGAAAGAAATAAGTTCAAGGTTCAGGCACATTGATAGCTAGTCTCCAAGCGCTCCTATCCAAAGCTATCTCTTTAGATATATTCCAATACTTAAGGTCTCTCTTAACCGACTCATCCCACGTCAGTTTATGTCTACCTCTACCCCTCTTTACATTATCGACCCGCTCAAGAACCCCATTACGCACCGGCGCCTCAGGAGGCCTTCGTTGGACATGTCCAAACCATCTCAGCCGATGCTGGGTAAGTTTCTCCTCAATTGGTGCCACCCCGACCCTATCCCGAATAACTTCATTCCGGACTCTATCCCTTCCGGACCCTATTCACTAGAATTAGAAAAATCTTAACTTGCATGCCAATCGATAATGCCATAGCTCTACTGTGCACTTAAAAGCTATGATGAGAGCATGTAATGAAAGCATACAGGATAGAACTTACACGCTCTCTTTGTCACAATCAGCCATGTCATCCTTTCTGTGCAGCTTGCTTGGTGAAATGGAAAATCCATTTTCACTTCTTCCACTTTGGTGCTTCCGAGAACCATAACTGTCAACTATCTTCAGAGCTTGTATCTCATGCGCGAGATTCTCATCTGCAAGGCTTGAGGGAAAACCTAGGGACATGGACGACTTCCTTTGGTATTGGCTCTCAACAACTTGAGACAGAGCCTGATGTCTGTGTTTTGCTTCATTCACCAGATCTGGAGTGTGCTTTTCAGAAACCTGGAGCCACGCACTCTCCAACCGTTGCTCACCATTTATTGATTCCTTTGACGCCTGAGTCGGAACTTCCAATCCTCTGACCTTAGGTATTCCTGAATTTAAAGTAACTGAAATCGAATGCATCCTTTCATCAGCACATGGGGTATTTTTGTACTTCTCCGATTCTTTGTTTCCTTCATCTGGATGATCAAAACTTCTCCTTGAGGAGTTCACAATACCCTTTAATCGGTCACTGTTTGGTGAGCAAACCAATACATCAGATTCGACTCTTCTTACTTTAGGTCCAGCTTCTGATGTTAGTTCTCCATCAATCAATTCAGCTTGTGGGCCCATTTTGACTTCCACGTTGCATTCCAGTACTGTCTCAATTGAATTTGTGATACTGCTCAAAAATCTTTGAGCTCGAGACTTTATCTCACAGTCCTCAAATGCTATAAATGCAATTGCATGGCCTGAAAAAAGAATGAAAATGAAAGTTACACCTCAGTAGTGGCCAATCATTGTAGGATTCCTATGGAGAATGTGATTCAATTTCAATTTCGATGGATGCATTTACTTCATCCTTAACAACCATCTTACAACATTCATTACTGTGCATAATATTATAGTATTGAACAAAAACCAGATCATGTTTCATCAACCTCCAACATCAATTACCGAGATAGATATTTGTCCCTTCATTTGCAGATATAAAGATGCTATAAAGACGTACTCCAAGTCTCCAAATCTACTTTATGATGTTGAAATTCTTTTGGAAAACTGTATCTTGAAAATTTTTCAACAAACTGGTAACGAACTAGATACAATTCAGCTTAACTGCATTATTCTTTTTCTTTTTTTTTGTCTAGTTTCTTTTCAGCTATTTGGGATCCAGAATAGGTACATATTTAGCCTAGTAGACGTTTCTCCAACCAAGATCCCTTTTTTTTGTTCGTCTAGTTTCTTTTCAGCAATTTGGGATCCAGAATAGGTCACATATCAAGAAGCTCAAAGCCATGTTCAAACCTGTTGATATGAAGCAAGTTAACCTATATATAAACCCACTCACTGCTGTACAGGCCAAAAATCCATCGATTCTGTTACCACTGTTACTTATGTGGCCTCACCTTCTGTGCACAATACTGTGCCTGACATACTTCTGCCAAACATGGGTCAAATGTCTGACGATGATTCTTAAATATATTAAAACAATATACAGATAAAAGAACTGACCAATGAGCACTATGTATGTTTTTTTTTCAGTATAAGAATTATGAGTATCTCAGCAACAAAGTAATCCACTCAAATTGTTCCATGTCAATCACAAGAGAATATGCAAGATATGTTTACCTTCAAATTGCTTGATTGATACTAGCTTCCCGTGGTCAAGAAGTAGCTGTTGTAGTGTCTTGGAGTGGCAATTTTCAATACATCTTATCCAAATCTGGCCAAGGTTGTCTGAGTTTTCATTCACCACGGCCCAATGCTTTGAACTGTTGCCGTTCAGTTGATTAGAATCGAATGGGACTCTGTCAACAGACATACACTCTCTATAAATCAAGTTGTCATTCAATCTTGACCTAGATGAATGTGAGGCAAGGACCTGAGGACTCGAGTGCACACTAACTGGTTTGTGTTCAAGTGTTTTCTTTGAAATCCCAAAGGCAGGTAATGAATGAGAAACAGTCCTGCTGGAAGATGATTCTCTTGCTGCTTCAGACATAGCATCAGTGGCTGCTTTAGTGTGTTCTCTTGTACTGCTTTTTGGTTGGTTCATATCTGAGCTATGACCACATCCAAGTTGTAGTAGAGCCGCTGTAAACCATGTGGGACGCTCACTTGAAACCCTTATCTGCTTTTCAGCATCAGAAAGAATCTTCAATGCTTGTTGTAACCTTTCCAACTCTGCATCCATTACTACAGAACACAAATGAAATTGTTAGGAGATAGATTAGTAGGTTGAAGATTGGATGAACTACATAAATGTATAAGGTGCAATAAGTCAATAACAGCCAAGGTGAGTTTAAGCAAACAGCAGACTACAGAAAGTAGCAAGTAACAACCATAATACTATGGTCAAGATATGGCATTTCACGACTTAAGATCTTGTATGAGACAGCTAGTGGTTAAGGCCCTGTTTTGTTTCAGCTTTTGCTTTTGCCTTCTGGCCAAAAGCCAAAAGCTGAAAGCCTGAAACAAACAGCAAGCTTTTGAAATTGGTTTCTGAGAAGCAAAAGCTGTATTTGATTAGAAGCCAAAAGCAGGTTTGGAGGTGCTTTTGCTGGCTTCTGTAGAATGCTGTTTTCAGGGGTATTACATGTATTATGCATTTTATAAATTCAAAAGCAAATATACATTAGCGGGCGCACTTAGAATACGCTGAACTTGAACTTGCTGTAACAGAATTTACGACACTCGGTGCTTTGTTTCAGCGAAATAAAGCGGGGAAACCTGGTTTCTAAAAAAAAGCAAATATACAAAGACAGGTTTTCCAACTTTTCAATGACCACATGTCCGTTGATATTGATGAATGGAAGCAGCAGAGAAAATGGCATTTTTATTGGTATAAACTGTTATGGACAAGTTCTTTGGTGCCAAGTTCAGGCGCAGGTCCAAGGACAAGAGTCCTGGTTCGGTTTAGATATGTTTAGGCTTCTTAGTCGGTTGATAGTTTCCTTCAGGGACAAGTTAGCTAAATTAGGGAGGTTTGTTAGTTTTGGGCTCTTATAAGGAGCACGGCAAGGCCTTTTTGTAATCAAGGGAGAAGTAGATCAGAATTCTCAGAGCCTCCAGCGTGAGGGCGAGATTCATCTACCTCAACCTATATCATCAATAAAGCCAGCAATTTAGCCATAACATCTCTGGTATCAGACGGGAAGTTCCTGCTCCTCACCAGAAGAACCAATCTGTGCCGAGATCCCTTTCCCTGCGCCCACCACCCCACCATCCCCCTGCGCGCCGCTAAACCCACCGCTTTTCCGCAGCCATGGGCGACGACAGCAACCAGTTCGTCACCAAGGAGGAGTTCCAGGATGCCGTCGACAAGATGATCGCCAAGATGGGCGAAATTGGCAACTAGATCGACAATGAGGTCACCTCCATCAAGCTGGAACAGGGGCGTCTCTCGAGCTCCCTGAACAACATCCAGACGCAGGTGCTGGAGAAGAAGGGTGCGTTCTCCTCTGACGGGTCCTCTGTTTCCGAGCGTCCTGCTCCTGTCCACAAGCTCAGATTTCCCAAGTACGAGGGCTCCGAAGATCCGCTGGGTTGGCTTCACAAGGCGGAGCAATTCTTCCGCTCCCAGGGCACTCCAGAGGATCAGAAAGTCTGGATGGCATCCTTCTACATGGAAGGGGCTGCCCAGCAATGGTATTACCGGCTCGAGAAGAACGGCGGCGGCGCTCCGACGTGGGACAAATTCGTCGAAGGCGTGAACAAGCGTTTCGGGCCCCCTGTCCGCAGTAATCCTCTCGGCGAATTGACACATCTTCGACGAACGGGATCCGTGGATGAATATCAAGATCAATTTCTCAAATTGCTCGCCAGATGTGACGGCATCACAGAGCGGCAGCAAATTGACATATTCACGGCGGGCCTTGGCAATCCTATGCGCATCGATGTGGAGATGCAGAAGCCCGAGTCGTTCGAGGATGCCATGGCTTTAGCGCGGGCGTACGAGCGACGACTAGCCCTCGACGACAACACCTCGGGTTCCCCTGTCCCGGCCCGCACCACGTCGCGCCCAGCGGGACGCGTCACGCCGCCATCACCCAAGACGCCGCTTGCTGCATCCTCCAGCAGCGGCACATTGCCGGCAACGCCGGGCGCCCCTGTCAAAGCCCCGCCCCGTGGCACTCGATTCACACGCTTGACGCCTGAGGTGATGGCGCAACGTCGTTTGGAGGGGCGGTGCTTCAATTGCCCAGAGAAATTCACTCCAGGGCATCATAAAGAGTGTTCCTTCCGCGGCATCTACATGCTGGAAATTGACGAAGACGACAGTGTCGAGGATGAAGGGGAACCGCAGATCTCCCTCCTCGCCATGACCGGGAGCAAGGCAGGCGGTACCATACAGTTGGCCACGACCATCGCCAATACTACCATGCCAGCGCTAGTCGACTCAGGATCGACCCACTGCTTCATCTCAACGGCGACAGCAGCTCGTCTCGGGCTCACTCCATCACCCCGTCCAGGCATGACGGTCGGTGTCGCGAACGGCGACCGCGTTCCCACCTCCGGCATCTGCGCGGCGACACCAATCAGGATCGGCAATGAGCTTTTCTCCTTGGACATTTATGTCATTCCATTGGAGGGGTATGAGCTCGTCCTTGGCTGCCAGTGGTTGCGTACACTTGGGCCAATTGTCTGGGACTTCAAACTCAAGACCATGTCCTTCTGGCGCGTCGATCATCACGTGAAGTGGTTCGGTGTGGGCACTGATAAGACACGCCGCTCGTCCCTGATCGCTGCCCATGATCTTCTCAAGCTGCTGCTGGAAGAATTCAGCGACATATTTGCTGAACCCACCGGCCTCCCGCCTCAGCGCCACTTCGACCACCGTATTCATTTGCTGCCAGAGACAAAACCGGTGGTTGTTAGGCCTTACAGATACCCCCAGCTTCTCAAGGATGAAATTGAGCGCCAAGTGGCAGATATGTTGCGCTTAGGTGTTATTCGGGCCAGCACTTCAGCATTCTCTTCGCCGGTGCTGCTGGTTCGCAAGAAGGACGGCACATGGCGTTTCTGCGTTGACTACAGAGCGCTGAATTCCAAGACGGTGCGCGATGTCTTCCCCATTCCCGTCGTCGATGAGTTGCTGGACGAGCTTCGGGGCGCCCGCTTCTTCACCAAGTTGGACTTGCGGAGTGGCTATCATCAGGTGCGGATGCACCCGGATGACATAGCCAAGACGGCTTTCCGGACGCACCACGGCCACTTTGAATTCCTTGTCATGCCCTTCGGCTTGACGAACGCACCGTCGACCTTCCAATCCTTGATGAATGAGGTTCTTCGCCCTTTTCTCCGCCACTCAGTTCTTGTTTTCTTTGACGACATCTTAATTTACAGCAAGACATGGTCGGAGCATCTCCAACACGTTCGTGCAGTCCTACAAGTTCTAAGGGACAATTCTCTATTTCTGAAGAAGTCCAAGTGCATTTTTGCTGAGGAGAAGGTGCATTACCTGGGCCACGTTATTTCTGTTGCTGGTGTCGCTATGGATGAGTCTAAAGTTGATGCAGTACAAGCATGGCCAGTACCAAAAACCCTTCGGGCATTACGCGGATTTTTGGGATTGACGGAATACTATCGCAAATTTATTGCTAACTATGGTGTCATTGCTGCTCCCCTTACTGCACTAATGAAGAAGGAAGCCTTTCGTTGGTCAGCAAATGCTACTGAGGCTTTCAATGCCCTCAAGATGGCTCTCACCACAGCACCTGTTCTTCAGTTGCCTGATTTTAGTCAGGAATTTGTGGTGGATTGCGACGCTTCCGGGACTGGATTTGGTGCTGTTCTTCATCAAAGTCAAGGACCAATTGCTTTCTTCAGCCGGACTGTTGCTCCTCAGCACAGGAAATTGGCAGCCTATGAGAGGGAACTTATTGGTCTTGTTCAAGCTGTCCGTCACTGGCGACCATACCTCTGGACGAGGGAATTCACTATAAGAACAGATCATTGCAGCCTTAAGTACCTTCTTGATCAGCGTCTTTCTACTATTCCTCAGCATACATGGGTGAGTAAGCTATTTGGTTACGTGTTCAAGGTTGAGTACCGACCTGGCAAGCAGAACCGTGCAGCTGATGCTTTGTCTCGCCGTGACGAGGATTCCATGTCCCATGCTCTATCTCTGTCTCAACCTGAATTTGAGCTATTTGAGGAATTTAGAGCTGAAGCAGCTACACTTCCTGAGATTGAGGCTAAGCGCCGTGAGATCGCAGATGGAACAGCAGGTGCAGCTTGGACCTTGATTGATGATTTTGTCATGCATCGTGGGCGGATTTTTGTTCCATCTTCCTCTCATCTCTGGCCACAGCTCCTGGAAACTGCTCATGGCATTGGCCACGAAGGTGTGCAGAAGACCTTGCATCGTCTTCGGGCTTCGTTCTATAACCCAGGTGTTGCTAAATTGGTTCGTGAATATGTTCAGAGCTGCCAGGTATGTCAAAGAAGTAAAACTGAGCATTTACATCCTGCTGGTCTGCTGCAGCCACTTGATGTCCCTTCAACCATATGGAGTGACATTGCCATGGATTTTGTGGAAGGTTTTCCTCGTGTGGGTGGCAAGTCAGTGGTCTTGACGGTTGTTGATCGTTTCTCCAAGATGGCCCATTTCATTGCCCTTGGTCATCCCTATACAGCCCTTTCTGTTGCCCAGGCTTTCTTTGACAATGTGGTCAAACTCCACGGGTTACCATGCTCTATTGTCAGCGACCGAGACCCTGTTTTTACTAGCACTTTGTGGACTGAATTATTTAAGCTGGCTGGTGTCAAACTCCGCCTGAGTTCCGCTTTTCGTCCACAAACAGATGGTCAATCCAAGGTCACTAATCGGATTCTGGGCATTTACCTCCGTTGTTTGGCTGGTGATCGTCCCAGGAGTTGGTTGCGGTGGTTGCCATGGACAGAATTCTGCTACAATACTTCCTATCAAACGGCTCTTCAGACTACTCCCTTCAGGGTGGTTTATGGTCGCGATCCTCCCTCTATTTTGTCATATGAACCTGGTTTGTCCAGAGTAGTAGCCCTGGATAAACAACTACAGCAGTGTGATGAGTTCTTGGCTGAAATCCGTGAAAGGTTACTGCAAGCTCAGGATTACATGAAGACTACTTATGACAAGGCTCATAGGGAGGTCGAGTTTGCTGTAGGAGAATGGGCATGGCTTTGTCTCCATAATCGCCACGCTGCCGGCATTACATCAGCTGGCAATCAGAAGCTAGCTCCACGTTACTATGGCCCATTTCAGGTTCTGGAGCGGGTAGGCAAGGTGGCCTATCGTCTTAAATTGCCTCCCAAAGCTCGAATTCATGATGTTTTCCACGTTGTCTTTCTCAAGAAACATAATGGAGCACCACCTACAGAGATTATGCCTCTCCCAGCTATTGCTAATGGCAGGGCATTGCCTTCACCAGCTGCTGTTTCTCGTGCAAAGCCTAATGGTCATTCTTGGGACATTCTGGTACAATGGGTTGGCAGAGGACCTGCTGAAGCTACATGGGAAGCATTGGAGTCCTTCAAGGAGCGCTACCCAGATTTTCAGCTTGAGGACAAGCTGTTTTCCCAGGAGGGCGGAAGTGTTATGGACAAGTTTTTTGGTGCTAAGTTCAGGCGCAGGTCCAAGGACAAGAGTCCTGGTTCGGTTTAGATATGTTTAGGTTTCTTAGTCGGTTGATAGTTTCCTTTAGGGACAAGTTAGCTAAATTAGGGAGGTTTGTTAGTTTTGGGCTCTTATAAGGAGCACGGCAAGACCTTTTTGTAATCAAGGGAGAAGTAGATCAGAATTCTCAGAGCCTCCAGCGTGAGGGCGAGATTCATCTACCTCAACCTATATCATCAATAAAGCCAGCAATTTAGCCATAACATAAACAAATTCCAGAAAATATATAATTCATCTTAGTAGGACTGAACTACTGCAGTAGATTTTGTGATACAGAGAAAAGCATGGAAGAATTTATGTGACAGTTATGATAAAAGAAATAAAAAGATGGAGGGATGCAAAGAATTAACGAATTGAAACCATATGGAAACACAAGGTTGAGAGTACTTACAACTTCGACCACCAACCACTGAGCCATTGCAACAACTAGAATCAGCCAATTTGTAGGTGCCAGCAATGATATCCATGATAAGCCCAGCTAATTGAGACATTAATGCCATTGGATCAACACCAGAATCCATCAACTCTCTGGACCTTTTGACTGTCTCGGCGCTGTCAGATGACATAGCTATCTCCAAAAGATCGAGCAATTTCTCTTCTGAGACAACCCCAACCTTTAAAATGCAATTTACAGTTTAGAGCCTCTACTCAATTGAAAAAATTATATCACTCATTATCTAGTAAAATATGAGGAAAGGAAAATGTTTTAGCAGTTACTAGCTCATTGAATAGAATATGGTCCCAATTCCTTTCCCTAAACAGAACATTTGATATCCTCGCCCAATTCTATAGGGTACGGTTTAGAAAGGAAGCTCATATTTTTCAAAATAAATCAAGGTGACATGGGTCCAGACTCCAGAATATGGTCAAAGGCTATACAATAAATGTGCCCTTTACACCTCTATTGTGGGTAAAAAGAACAAAACAGGAAGCTAGCTAGTCTGGAAAGTTTGACTTTTGTTGGTTAGCTTTTGGTTCATGAGTAGTACAGTCGGGACTTGCACACTTTCTTGGCCTTTGGCCTCAGTTGTTCTCACTAGAACAATTGAAGTATCAATATGCTTTGCTTTGGAGAAATAAGGTCCAGTTTGGATCCACCCAGCTAATCCATTAGCTAGCTAGCTGAATTAGATGGGTTGAAACAGCTAATTTGATAGTTACTATCCAGCTAGTTAGAAGGGCTTTAGTTGCGCATTAGCTGGCCCCTTTTGGATGCACCCCAGCTAAAATTATCTATCTAGCAATTAGATGGTTTGATCCAAACAGGCCCTAAAGCAGGCAAAACCTTTTCTCTAAAAAATCAATTTACATGTCAGGACCTTCACAAAACCCAATGAAAAGTATAAACTTAGTGTATAAAAGGAATCATAATTAACCCTACCAGGATAAGTAGTTAAATTGTGAACCATTCAGAACAAAGTAATCTGCCATTCTGACTGATATCAAGTTAGAAGAACAAATTTAAAGCAAAATTGCCATAAAGATCAAAGAGCCTACAAATTAGGAAACAGCTTTTTCACATAATGCAAAGAAATTTATTCATGAAAAGAAGTCGATCATAAAAACAAGATTACCAGATCATTAACAAGTGAAGGTGTTATCTTTTTCCCCAGCAAACTCAGCTGATCCAGCATTGTTTCTGCATCTCTTAGCGAACCATCTGAATTCAGAGCTATTAAATCTAAAGCTGCTAATTCAACATCAAGGTTTTCCTTTATACAGATTTTCCTCAACCGGCACACAGTGTCAATATCTTTGATCCTGGAGAACACATACTTTTGGCAACGTGATGTTACAGCTCGAGGCAGGTTGTCAGGGTCAATCGTTATGAATATAAATACAACGCGAGGTAATGGCTCATCAAGAAACTTCATAAATGCTGACCACACACTGGAAGATACCATGTGGCATTCATCTACAACAAACACCTTATAATGGGACGAAGATCCAGATGGCAGTATGTTGTCTAGTAAGTGCTTAATTCTACTTACACTCTTTCTGTTACTTGCATCAACTTCAATTAGATTGGTACCATTTCCACTGAAAAATTCTGTGCACTCCTTACATATCCCACATGGTTTGGTATCTACAGTAGCAAGGCAACTTAGTGCTGCTGAAAATATCCTTGCAGTGGATGTTTTCCCTGTTCCACGAGGACCTTGAAAAAGATAGGCAGGAGCTATCCTTTCCATCATGACTGCATTACTAAGTGATTGTGCTGCAATATTTTGACCAACAATTTCTCTGAATGCCTTTGGTCTGTATTTTTGGGTCAAGCTTCTCTGGTCTGCTGCTGCCAGGTCTGCACCTTGAGCAGATAGATTGATCCTATCCTGACTTTTACAGCTTGACCATCTCTTTCCATCCAACCGGCTTGAAGATTCCATATCAAGCTCCCCTATATTGGTTGAGAGTTCATCACTTGATGAATCAAAGGATGAAGAACCAAAATCACAGCTAGTACCCAAAAGTGGCATTCCTCGAGCAGATTTTTTTGAGTGTGCCCATTTCATCGAACCAAATGATCTCTTCTTCTTATGCAATGTATGAGTCCCACATATTAGGCTGCTACCTTTTCTTCGAAGTATAGCAGATAGTGAAGGAGAATAATTGCTTCCTTCAGATCCTCTATATTTCCTCCTTTTTGATGAATAACAAGGGAGATTAGACCTTTGACTCCCCAGCAATGCTGATTGATTAGACTCATCACCATCTAAAGAAGTAGCGGTCCTTGCATCCCAAGAACCAAAAGTGTTAGTGTTCCTTCTTCCATGCCTGTAATAGGAGCTAGTAGAAACAGGTGTGCAAGAAAATGAAGAACCCTCTCTTCTACCCATTTTCAGTAGTTTCGAGGGATTTGCAGAGCTGACACATCCACATGCGGCAAATAGAGGAGATGTAGGATGAGAAAAGTAACCACCTTGAAATAGTTCCTGACTCTTGCAGTTCTCAGTATCCTCAGATTGCTCACAGGAGTTAACCTGAAGATCTAACAACTTCGAAACAGCGGGGTTTCTGACTGCTCCTTTTTTGGACAAAATACCCTTTCTCCTTCTAGCTATTCTTTTGACAGGTGTACATGATGTTGAACTCTGAACATTGTAAATGTTGTCTGGAGCATCCAGACATGCATCACGTTTGGAGTTCACCCCATTAGAATTACATGGACTGTCCAGGCTGAACTCACCAGATGGTTGCCTACCATCTTCATCTAACTTTATTCCACCTTCACTCGACTTGTTAGAATTCTGCCTCCAATTGTACAGATAAACCTTTCTTTGTTTTTTATCACTTTTTGGAGGTGCAGGAGGTGACTCAATGTGCTTTGGTGCTAAACTGCTACTAGAAATCCCACCGTTGTGTGTAATCCTTGAAGCTGCCACCAATGACCTAGAACTCAAAGGTGATCTCCATGTTGAGCAAGTCTCAGGATCCTGCAAGAAGCGCGCCTTCTGCAGAGCAGTAAGTTCCTTCCTCAAGTGAAGTTCACTTGGGCCAACACACCCTCCAACCATAGTCCCCATCTCCAATCTAGAATGATGACAACTCGTCAAGCAGAGAGAAAAATATCAAATATTAAAAGACAGAACAATGAAGGGAATATAAGTGCAATATGTTCATTATTAACAATATCAAGTGTTATACAATCCGATAGGTGCAAAGTACAAACACAAAAAGTTGATGCACCTTGTTAAAAATCAAATAGGATGGTAATATAATGAACACAATTTCAGAGTCAGAAGCAGCATGCTCAAGCTGCAACTTCAGAGGCAATGGATTATGCATATCTAGAACAGGAAGTAAGGCACAAAGAATTCGGTGCCAAAAGGAACTAGATTGCAATGTTCAAATCATACAAGAAATCATTATATAGAATGCATAAGATTGCTTAAATTTTCTATAGGTAAAGGCAGGGAAATTGCAGAGTGTGGACCCTATAAGTGTGCGGATATGTGGACCAAATTTATGTGAAGACATGGAATCAGACAGGCCTTATCAAAGGTGATTCACATTAAGTTACAGTAACCTCTGAAGTAAATAGATAAATTGTGGATCTTTCAGAAGAAAAAAATAAAGAAATTATTGTGACCACAAAAGTATGGTGAAGGACTTCAAGTTCACTCCACTCGTTTATCTAAAAAGAAGTTCACTCCACTTCACATGATGCCAAATCTGATAGTCTTCAACAGTTTACAAGCATGAAGCATAGGCAGCAAGCACCGAAAACCAATAAAAGAGCGGAATCGGAACAAACCATCAGCAAAAAATAAATCCTTTGAGCAAAAAAGGAAACCTAAGCTGGTAACAACGTATCTTTTGAAAGGGTGGATGAAAAACATGATTCCGAATACAGGCTGCCCCTCAATCTGGAAACAGACGGGGGGGAATCAACAAGCAGTTTCCTAAAAGGAAAAAAAAAAGGCAGGATTGTCAGGTAAGCGCACGAGGGAAACAATGGACAACATCAAATGAACGTTGGGTTGAAAAGGAATCTGAAATTTGCTGGGGGGGGGGGGGGGGAGGGGGGGGGGGGGGGAATGGCCATGAACCAAATGGAACGCATTGCCAAATTAGCAGCCGCTAAACCAGAGAAGCAACCAATCCCCAGGAGCTGGAGCACACACAGCAGCGTTCCGGCACCAAGATCCAAACAAGAACAGGAGGCAATCACGAAAGGGTTGCGCGAGGAAAGGGGCGAGAACCTCACCAGCCACCGCGGAGCTCGCCCGGTGGGATCGACGAAACCTGCGGCACGCACGGGAAGGAGGGGAAACAGTTCAAACTGGTCCTAGAAAGCAATCAAGAACCCAAAAGGGGGTCGAAAAAGGAGGCGCCTTTGGAGGTGGAAGTGGAACCTACCGCCATCGGGCAGTGAATGCCGGAGGAGACGGAGATTCGAAGCTGCACGCGGGCGGGTTTAAATTTCCCCCACCACCACTGCTGTCACAGGCGCTTCTTGTTCGGGGGTTCCCTCTGCAACACAGTACAGTTTGTCGCGTGTCGGCTGACAGAACAATCAGTGTCTCGTGAAAAAGCAGGCGCTTTCCCTTCATTCAAAAATGAAAAGGGTTTCAACAGGAGAAAATGAATTTAAAAATGAACATTTAACAAAACAATGAGCTGGAGAAAATGCTAGGAAGCACGGGCCAAGCATGTTTTTATCTGAGAAAATGCTTAGTAATTCACGGGCCGAGGTGATAAAACGTTCGTTTTGGTAACTCGAGTTCATCGAAAAGATGCTGTTTAGTTTAGAACAGTTCCCCAGGTTTCAATACGCCTGGTCCTGACAAGGATATGTTTATCTTTGTGCAACAAAACAAAACACAGCGTTGGGCAGAGCAAGGAAGAAAGGCAGGTACGTTTGCCAAGCACAAGCAGTTTCAGTGAGGCTAATTCAATTACTCAAGGTAGCACGCTCGTCAGTTGAGAGCTGAAGAGCGAAGACGACGGTAATTGGCTTTGGCCTTTGCGTGGCAGCGTCAAGCATGTGAATCCCGCCCGTGGCAGTAGTAGGCTGTTACTACTGCCGACAAGTACACACTGACAACCAACAAGGATCTCCGCGCCTCCCTTCACGCGGATCGCACGGACATGATTAATGCCGACGTGCCTCGTCGTATTGTTTACTAGTCCAGTACAGCCATCAAATTAACGTACGTAGAGTAAAACACTCCATTAAAGCTATCTTCTCCAATGTTGCTCTATAAGCTTATCGTTACTAACTTGCATACTCATTTTCAGCTATAGTATTGCTCTGTTTTTTTTTCTCCACCGAGGACAAGCACTGATGTTTGTATTCTAGTAAGGACTAGCTTCGTCTTGCTGGCAACATGGAAGAAGGCTTAATTTTCAAACACATGGGATGGGGCCTCCGGCCTCGGTATGGAAAATGGTAGAGCATTCATATTCATAATTCAGGCATGGCATGTCATGTGAAAAAAGGGATGGGCCGCCACAGGAGCAGGAGGGATCAAGGCGACAAAGGGCCCAGCACCAAATGCAGTCTTCTTCTCTGTAACAGGGTTTCTCCCGATCCTGCTGTTGGTGGCGTGTCGGAGGACCACGCACGCCCTCGGCGAGCTCATGCGGGGCACATGAACTTGGAGTTCGGAGGCATTGGCATAACTGTGCCCTCCATTCTGAACCCCTACTAATCTACACTATTTTTCTATCAGTAACTTGCAAAATGACACATGCAGATGTACGTACAGTCCGGCAAGTCGATTTCCCCGCTGGCATGGTGCATCGATTTCACCTTCTGAGGCTACTTGAAGAGTGCCTCTTGTATTGTTGCAAAGACTACTCGGCATTGCTCTCCTCTCCTCTGCAGCCCTGCTGACTGAAGATGCAAGTCTGAATGAGCAGCGGCGCCATGCCTTGCTCGCCGCGCGCAGTCCACAGCAGCCGCTTGCAGCATCAGTAGACTGAGTCTTGAGTTGCATGCTTGTGATGACGATGCCGCCGCCGTCTTCTCTTACCTTTAGCCATCGAGCGTGACCAGCGAAGTTCGATCCAGGTCTGGGCTAGAGCTAAACCATTGGTACTAACAAGGGCGCCATGGCTTCCTGGCCTTTCGCAGTTGCTGCACCTGCACCAACCAACTGAACGAATGCGTGTGGCTTTACTAGCTGCGAGCCTGCGACGATTGCTGTGTCCTGGAAGAAAAAGACAACCTCGCTGTGGCCACAGGAGGCGGCGTGGCGCAGCACCATGGATGTCGGCCGCCGAGCAAGGACACGGAGGCGGTTAGGGTAGCGGCGGGAACGCGGCGGCGGCGTGGCGAGCCGGGGCACGAAGCGGAGGTGGCGCTCGTGGAGGGGTCTGCCGGGGTCGGGCCGTCGGGGGCGGACGGTATCTCAATTACCGTCCACCCCTTGGGTCATCGAAGCCGTTCGATCAGACATGTATGGCCTGGATTAAACAGGGTCGCATTCTGACTTGGCCGTTTCCGGTCTTGGGAGCCGGAGGTCGGGTGCAGCGCAACGCGGCAGCATGGCGAGCGGCCACGCCGTGCTTGAGCACGCCGGCACGGCGGTGCAGCCGCCGCGCCCTTTGGACGGAAGCCCGGCCAGGGGTATAGTCGACGACGGCAGCCGGCGCAACCAGCAACGACCTCTGCGTGTCTTCGTGCCCTGCGCCGGGGATGCCGGCCGGCATGCCGTGGCTTCCGAGGCAGCCATAAACCATGGAGCTCGCTTGGTTTTTCAGAGGCTGTGCCTGGACTAGCCGTCAAGGAACACGCTCCTCGGGATGGTCATCGACGGCGTTGGTTGGGGTGTGGTAGGCGGGCCTTCATCGGCTGCCGCCGCGGTCCTCGCCCAGCAATGCTGACGACAAGAAAGTGCTTCCGCGTACTGGAGGCGCGAGGTGGCGGCGACCCGGGGGCAGGGCCCCATGTCCGGCGCGCCTGCTACTCATCGGCCGGCGTTCCACTCGCCGCCGCAAGCCCTGATTGTTGCGCAAATCGATTTCGCAGCTGCTTCAGTCATTGCTCTCCGGCCTCCTCTGCTGACTGAAGAATGAAGTGTGATAGAGCAGGGGCGTCATGCCGTTGCCTTGCGCAGACCACCGAGCAGAGCCATGCTCCAAATGGTGACGCCTGCACCATCAGTGGACTGAATCTACAGCTGCAACCAATTGTTGCACATGAGAGAAGACTACCGAGAAGCGGCATGCTTCTGACGATGACGCCAGCGTCATATTCACTTGTCATGACGATTGCTGTCTTGGAAGAAGAAGAAAGCTTCGCTGTGGGCCGCCGGTGGCGAAGCACCATGGATGTCGGCCGCCGGGAGCAAGGATTCGGAGGCGGGTAGCGGCAGGAACGCGGCGGCGGCGTGGTGAGCCGGGGCACGAAGCTGAGGCGGCGCTCGTGGACGGCCATCCGGGGTCGGGGGTGGATGGTATTTCATTTACCGTCCACCCTATTGGGCGATGCAGACCGTTGGATGAGATATGTGCGATCCGGATTGGGCACAGTCGCGGTCTGACTTGGTCGTATGCCATCTCAGGAGCCGAAGGTCGCGCGCATGGCACCAGGATGGCGAGCGGCGGAGCTCGACGGCGGCTACGCTGCTCCAGGACGCCGCCAGTGCCGGCGCCGCGTCCTTGGGCAGACGCCGGGGCGGGGCATCGTCCTACGACCCTGCATGTTGATCCTCTGCTCGAGCGTCATCCATGAACTGTGTCGTGGACGCCGGCATGCCGCGGCGTCCGGGGCCACCATAGACACGCGAGGATCGAGCAGAGGATCGGCGCTGTTCACGTGGCGCAGGACGGCGTCGGCGAGGTCTCTGCCTGCGCCTCTAACTAATCCGGTGGCCGTTGCAACCGGGGCCGCCATGGACGTCGGCCTCCGGGTATCGTTGTACATCAGAGCCTCAGAGCAGACTACCGAGCACCGGAATGCTTCTGAAGATGACGCCATCGTCGTCTTCTCTTGTCCTCAGCCGTCGAGCGTGGCCAGCGGATCGGAGCTCGAGCCGCCGGAACAGCACGCGTGCGTTTAGCATGTAGCTGCGACGACTGCTGTAATGGAAGAAGACAGCCTCGCTTGGCACGCAGGTGGCGCGGCGCAGCACCATGGATGCCGGCCGCTGGGAGCACGGATTACGGATGCGGGTAGCGGCGGCGGCGTGGCGAGCCGGGGCACGAAGCGGAGGCGGCGCTTGTGAAGGGCCTTGGTGGGGTCGGGGTGGCCGTTCGATCACGCATGTGCGTCCCAGATTCGACACAAATCGCAGTTGGATTGTGGTGACTGAATTCACTCCAACGCCGTCAAATTGGGTCCCTTCCATGATCGCGGGATGGTTGGTCGGTGTTTCATTTACCAAACACCACCCAAAACTACCCTTTTCTTTTTCTCCCACTCACTCCACAAAATTGAGATTTGGCGCGCTGACGCGGGGACGTATTCGCCGTCTTTTCTTCTAGTTTTTTCTTTGGGCGAATTAGCACCCACGGATTGCAGTAATCCTTAAAACTTGCCTTCATCTTTCCTCTGAAAACTCAGCTGTCAGGACCGAGGCTTTAGCACGGTGGAAGAAAGATAGCGGCTGGAGCTCAACCAAATACTGCCTTCAACTATGAGGCCCCATAAAATTTTCATTGCAATTTGGTTGGGGTGTGCCAGGCTCGGGGTATAGTCAACGCCCCAGCGACACTCGAGGGTCTAAGTGGCAAGCCATTGTAGTGGATCCTTCCCATAAAAAATAAATTTAATATCAAAGTAGGTACATAGACATAGCTCACATATCAGATATTAAATTGATAAATTGATAAGAAACAAATAATGACCTTAGCCGAAAGACGGAGAAAGGTATGAGTTGCTTCAGAGTCCTGGGTCTCCCTTTGTAGCCCCCTCCTCCGCTCCGCTATGCAAAACTCGATCATTTGTACACTTAACTGGTGTCAACGGATCGAGCGCTGCGCTGTGAAAAACGGATCGAGTTTGCCCATAACTGCGTCCTTTGTACACTTAACTGAAGCAGAAGGCAGCGCTCTGCTCAGTCACTTGGGCCGTTTGGGCTGTAAATTTCTTGGAGCGTTACGGCGCAGGGAGCGTCTTTTTCTTTTTTATATTAAAAAAATTTAAAAAATATATATCTGTTTTGAAAATTTTTGAAAATGGCCCCCGGTCATCCAAAGGGGAAAGCATCCCTGCTGGGCGCGAATTCGAAGCAGGTGGACGAGGAGCCAGCAAATCTTCCTCCAGAGGACAGCCACTACAGAGGCCACTAGCACCGAGAAGAGGAACCGGACTGGCTTGGTGATGAGGTCCCCCAGCAGGGAAAGTTCTAGCACCACAGCATGGCGCCAGGCTTGTTAGAATTGCCAAAACTAAATATTATAGACACATTACCCAAACTCTTAAAATAATCTAGTTCATGACAAATCAATTTAATGCGGAATAGCCCCTTGTTTAGTTCCCTTCAAAATTCCAAAACTTTACAAGATTTCACATCACATCGAATTTTTGAACGCATGCATGAAGTATTAAATGTAGCTAAACAAAATAACTAATTACACAATTTGTCTGTAATTTGCGAGACGAATCTTTTGAGCCTAGTTAATCCATGATCAGACAATAATTATTAAATACAAACGAAAGTGCTACAGTACTTTACAGCTTACCTTTTATGCATCTAAACAAGGCCTAGATTGGTAAACATTATACCAGCGTTAGCAGTAGCAACAGCCATTTTTACGCCTGATCCGTAGAGGAAGTAGGCATTCTTGTCGGTGTAGAAGATGCAACAGTGTATCGGCGACCTTTCGGGCGCCAACGGGAGTGTTTGGTCTTCCAAACCCCTCCAGTGTCCTTAGCGATCGAACAAGCGGTGGCTAGGGTTTTAGAATGACGTGAATGAGGTGCTAACCACGACCTTATATTTATAGGCACTGTGGGGTTGGGGACAGCCTCTGGAAACCGGCCTAATGGGCCTGCTGATCACAGCCCATTAGGATTTTATTATTAGGTTTTCTTAATCGCGTTTAGGTGGTTTAAATGCTTTCTTAACAGTGAAGATCACAATATTATCTTAACAGAAATATTTCCAACAAGGCCCAGGCTCTAGCCAGAAGCCCAGTCCCGACGACTTGCTGCTCTTGAGTTTGCAATGCCGTCGATGGCGAGGTCGCCGGAGAGTTCCTGTAGCCTGCGCCCGGTACAAGGAGCTCGAGGGATTGTGGGCTTGTTGGCTGCCCTTCCAGAATCGGCGGAGATGGTGAGACGGAGCGGCGCCAAGTGGGGGCCGGCATGGCAGCGGGAGGAGGAAGAGAAAGGGACTTGAGGGGATGTGTGGTGCTTACGCTGGTCTGCAGCAGGAAGAAGAGGAACAAGAGGCTGATGATGAGGAACTTCTTCATGGCGATCGACATTGGCTGCTAGCTGCTGCTGGTGCTGCTACTGCTGCTAGGAGGACGAAGGAAGGGAAGAGGGGAGGTGGAGGGAGGAGAGAAGGCAGCTCAGCTCGGGTGTGCCGTGCGCGCGTCCCCGGCCGGGGTAAAAAAGCTCCACAAACCGACCGCGTTGGATTCCGCCGCTGTGCGTGCAGCCTGCGAGCGGGCACCCCCGAGGGAGAACTGGAGAAGCTTGCGATGCGAGCGAGGGAGGGAGGGAGGAAGCCGCGCCGCGCCGTACGACGGTACGAGGCTCTGCGGTGTCAGTCGGACCTGGTGAAGGAGGAGAAGGGAAGGGAGCCGTCACGTCCGCCCACGAGTGGTCTGTTCCAGTTGCGCGCGCGCCTAGTGAACGCGGCGCGGTGGTCGCTCACTCGCTGGCCAGATGGTACCAGGTGCTCAGTGAAGTAAATATTCTATTTGGTTTGTGCTGTGCTAGGGAATAGTAATATTTTGACCGCTACATACGGTGTCAAACAAAGCCAGTTTATAAAACCAACTTCAGAACCCCCGCGTTATTGACCCTGAAGAATCTAACGAGACATTTGACCCGATTAGAGAATGGTTACTATAGCATCACTGTAGCAAATCATCGATTAATTACCGTCATTAGATTCATAGCGAAAAGTTACACCCATCTTTGAAAAGATTTTGCAAATAGACTTCATTTAGTATACCATGCATGTGAGATTCTTTTGTAAAATTGAGTAGAATGGGAGGAAACAAACAAGGGCAAAGTTGCTCTGGTTGATGGGATGACTCGCGCAGACGCTTGCTATTGCTTGTTTTGTGCCACACCCACACTTGGGCCTCACTCGCCTCAGGGTCTAGCCTCTCTTCTCTGCACTCATCGTACTCTAAATTGATCTTCTAAAAAGAATATTTCATCCTGGTCATCGAGATTCTCTACTCTACATTCAGTTTTTTCGCACTCATTCATCCTCTATTTTCTACTCTATATCAATTATACCGGACACATGTGTCAATTTTATTATTTTACCCTCACCCAACCGCCCTCACTCCCACCACTCTCTCCCCCCTCTCTCTCCGCCCCTTTTCCCCTGCTCCACCCCATCAGCGCGGCGGCTGTTGGCCCTCTCCTCCCTCCACCCTAGCTCGTCGCCACCGCTCGGCTCCTCCCTCCGTCGTGCCGGCCGGCCTCGAGCGGATCCGCGCGCGGCGCAGCCCTGGCGCCCTCTCTCCTCCCGAGCCACTCGGGGCCATGGCGGTCGGATCGGTTGCCCCTCTCTCTCGGCCGGCGCGGGGGACGAGCAGGGGCCTGGACCGGCCGGCAGTGGAGGAGGAGCTGGGGCCGCGGAGCGCGGGGCTGGCGGGGAGGAGCCGAGCCACGGTGCACGAGGCCGGTGGAGTAGGGGCCATGGCGGCGCTCGGCGGCGGCGGGCCAACGCACGGCGTGTCTGAGCGGCGAGGTGGGGCGGGTCAGGACGGAGCGAGGCCGGCTGCGGCTCCTTCCGCTCGTGGGCGCGCCGGCCGTGGCTTGGGGGGGGGGGGGTCCTGCGCAGTGAGCTTCACGGCGTTGGCGGTTTTGCTCGGCTCTGCTCGAGTGGCGCTGCGCCTATCCTGGTCTCCTCCTAGCGAGCACGCGTACTATCCTGCTCGGCTTCTGCGCATGCTCGGCTCGGCGAGAGCCGCGGCGGGGGCATGCGCAAGCGGCGAAGGCGGCGCGCGCGCGGCGAGCGGCCGCGGCCCTCCTCCATCTCGGGCCTCGCGGCGGCGCCCTCCCTCCCCTCCCCACCCCCCTCCCTCCACGCGCCAGGCAGCGGTGCACTAAATGAAGTCTATTTATAAAATTTTTTGCACGAATGAGTTGTAAATCACGAGACGAACCTACTTAATCCATAATTTGCAACAGCGATGTTACAGTAACCATCTGCTAATTATGAATTAATTATAGATTAATTAAGCTCACTAGATTCGTTTCGCGATTTACAACTCATCCGTGCAAAAAAAATTGTAAATAGACTTTATTTAGTGCTCCGAAATTGTAAAATTTTCTTTCAAAAATTTACGCTAAAAAAGATCTAAACACACCTCACTCGCTCTCGCTCGTGCACTACCACTGGTACTACCCGCCTAGCACGAGCAGCCTAGCACACCATGCGGCCGGCGGGCCGGCTCCAAGGATGCCCGCCGCGCCGTCCAAATAGAATTTTAGGGCAGAGCAACTTCGGTGAACATTTTTTGCGAGACTTTCGATCTTCTGTTCAGAAACGGAAGCGCACTTTTGAGTTTCTGGTTAAAATTTAGGATCTAGGAAACTATGAATTGGATTTATACTCCGTGGTTCATACGATTGATTGATGCACCGTTTAAAATATTGATTGACTCGGCTGCTTTATTTGTGGACCCACGCCACGAGCCATATCAAAAGGATTTGGGCCCAAGCTAAAATTTAGCACTTCCTAAATTTAGCCCAGTACATGATTTGGGTGGGGTTTTTTTCTCCCTTTATTGTAACGATGTTCATTTTATGCTAAGAACGACATGAATGAAATATACTTTTCATGAGCGCACGGATCACAGTGCAACTAGAGTGGTGGTTTTGTCTAGTTCCAACTTCCAAGGGCGGGAAGCTATATTTATCGGCACATTTGTGAAATCGTACAAAGGCTCCGCTCCGTTTACTTTTGGTGCAATCTTGTTTCCATTCTTTCCTGAGAATGAAGATAATAAACTGCAATACTTGCAGAAGTAAAATAGCACTGTGCATTATCAATCTATATCTAGCAAGGTGCTCAAAAGTGGGATTAGCACTAAATTATTTATTTGACCAAGTGTAAGCAGGACCATCATAATAATCCGTACAAGAAGGGGGAAAAACCACGTTGTATCATAAGATGGCAAGAGGTAGAGATTCTTACAATATTAGTACCTCTAGGTCCTCATTCATACACAAAGTGCTACCTAGATCACCCATACAGAAAAGGAAGATCATTCGGGTTATTTTACAACAAGATAGGTAAGACAATCCTGCCAAGTAGACATGGTTCTTCCGTGATACTGTAGGGATCATCACTAACCAAAGCAGGATATTAGAGCTAGCTTCGCATGCATGCGAGTACACCAATACCCAAAAAGGATCATTGGGTTATTTTACAACAAAATATATACTAGCTAAGACATCCTGCCAAGAAGACATGATGGTTCTTCCGTGATACTGTAGGGATCATCACAGAATCAGTAACCAAAGCAGCGGGGCAGTACAGCTCCGCATGCATGCATAGTACACCAATCCCCCGACTAGTAACCCTGGGACGAGATTGATGAAGACTTTGAACCCCAACTTGAAAAGAACAAGATACAGCTCGTCCAATGGTCGTGCTGGTTGGTGTTGGTGTTGGTGTTGGATGGGGGTGGAATATATAGAGGTTATCCAAAGGGTAAGGCATCCCTGCTGGATCTGGGCGCGAATTAGAATCCGGCGGATGACGAGCCCGCGAATCCTCCGTAGGAGGACGTCGTCCACTACAGAGGCCAGCAGCACCAAGAAGAGGAAAGAGACAGGCCTGGTGATGACGTCCCCCAGGAGGGGAAGTTGTAGCGCCTCAGCCCAGGCTCCAGCGAGAAGCCCGGTCCGGACAACTTGCTGCTCTTGATCTTGAGTTTGCAATGCCGTCGATGGAGAGGTCGCCGGAGAGTTCCTGTGGCCTGCGCCCGGTACAAGGAGCTCGCTGGATTCTGGGCTTGTTGGCTGCCCTCCCAGAATCGGCGGAGATGGTGAGACGGCCAGGGGCGGCATGGCGGCGAGAGGAGGAGGAGGAGGTGCGGTGCTTATTACGCTGGTCTCTAGCTCTTTTTTCGGATGCTGTATCCGTAGGAGGAAAATATGCCGCAGGTAGAAGAGGTACATAAGGATGAGGAGCAACTTCGTCATGGAGATCGACATTAGGTGCTACTGCTGCTGCTGCTGCTGCTGTGCTGCTAGGAGGACGACGGAAGCGGACGCGAGCTGCTGCGAAAGGAAGCGAAGAGGGGAGGTGGAGGGAGGAGAGAAGGCAGTAGAAAAGCTCAGCTCGGGTGCGCGCGACCCTGGCCGGGGTCTAAAAAAATGCTCTCCACAAACCGAACGCGTTGGATTCCGCCGCTGTGCGTGCCGCGTGCGAGCGGGCCCCCCAGTGGCGAAGGAGAAGGGAAGGGAACCGTCACGTCCGCCCACGAGTTGTCTGTTCCAGTGTGAACACTTGGGCCTCACTCACCTCAGGACATGACCTCTCTTCTCTTGCTGATGAACAATGCATGCAGTGCAGGCGTGGGGAACTGTAGTATCAAGCAGCGAACGATCCGGCCGTGTGTATGATGGCGGTCGTCCGCCGGGGCCGGCAGCCTCGCATAGATAGCAACTGCATTTGGAGTCCCGCCAAACGGTTCACTTTGGAGCAGCTCCAGACAAAGAGCCGCATTTGGAGCCCCTTCCGGCTTACAGTGGAGAGGTGGAGCCACGGTTTCGTGGCTCCGTGAGCACAGATGGCAACGGGTACGAAATATCCGCGTACCCGCGGATACCAAATCTGACGGGCGCGGATACGGGTTTGAGTTTGTGCCCGCGGGTACGGGCGCGGGTACAATTCTAAACCCAACGGATATCTTCAAACGGGTTTGAAAAATTGATACCCGAATCCACAAACTCGTAAACCCGCAAATAATGACTTTTGTGATGTATTATGTATGAGACTAGTTCATTATTTGCTAAAATTTATTTGTTTCCTCAAATAAATGGTGTTGATGTGTTGATTATTAGGTTATAATTTATTAATATTGAGATATAGAGGTGCATATTAATATTTACATGCTATTAAAATGTGCTTGTGTGCTTGATTTTCTAAAACTTGCGGGTATGCGGGCGTACCCGCGGATATGCGGGTATCCGCGGCTAGCGGGTACGGGTATAATTTTCTACCCGTTGCGGGTTGCGGGCGCGGGCGCGGGCACGGATTTTAGCACGCGGGTACGGATTTATGAAGTTGATATCCGCGCGAATTTTACCCGTTGCCATCTTTATCCGTGAGCAGACATCAATAGAAGCTGTTTTGCCAAATGTTTTTCAAAACAGCTCCACCTCCACCAGAGAAGCCGCTCCACTAAAAAAGACAGAACTGGAGCTGTTTTTGGAAGAGCATGAGCCTTACCAAACACGCCCATAGAAAGAAAAGCCTTGGGATCGAGCTAGTTCCGCTTGATCGAGTTGCCGGCGCCCTGCCAGAGAAGAGGCGCTCTCTTCATCGAGACAAAGGGATCATCGACTAAGGCCTTGTTTAGTTGGCAAAAAATTTGGCGACTTTTATAACACTAATTTTTTTGAACGAACGGGAACAAGACGGTGACTATTTCATTGATAGAGAAGAATGTTACAGCCGGCTAGCTGGAAGGGTAAGGAAAAAATTATTCTCGCGAAACTAAGAGCGCTAGATCTGTTTGCTCCGGCCTGTGACCACGTAGCCGCCTTTGCCTTGATGTTCGCCACTAAGGATAGTGTAGATGATTCTTGTCGCCAGAAAACCCTGGCATTCCTTTCTTTCCATACCTCCCAGATCAGTAGATCACAAGTAAGGTGAGGCTCCTGCCGGCTTTGCGGGATGCCATCGTCTACGTGGTGATCATATCCCACCAGTATGAGTATGGTCTCCACTCCCTCGGACGCCAACTTGGTTGTTGCGTCCAAGACCAAGAGGATATGAACTCCCAGATTCTTCTAGTGTACTTGCATTCTGCCAAAAGATGCTTTGCTGTCTCCATCGTCTGGTGACACAGCGGACAGTCCGGGCTGTGCTCCCATCCACGTCTTGCCAGACGGTCAGAGGTCCAAACACGGTCCTGCAAGATCAACCAAGCAAAGAGCTTGCACTTCAGCGGGGCCCATGCGCGCCAAATGGAGTTGAGGTGCGGTTCTCTGGTGGATCCTAAGAACTGCGCTTTGTATGCCGAGGCCGCCGTGTAATTGCCTGACTCCGTGAACTTCCAGCGGATTTGGTCGACGTGTCCAGCCCGCCGGAACAGCATGCGTGCGTGCGGAGGTCTGGTCTAGACCTTAACATTCGGCTCTGACATGGACGCCATGCCTTCGTCCTCGCCTCTCGCAATCGCTGCACCAACAGCACGAAAGGTCGACGTTGCCTCAGATGGCGCAGCGCCATGGATGTCGGCTGCCGGGAGCAAGGATACGGAGGCGGGTAGCGGCGGGAACGCGGCGGCGGCGTGGCTAGCCGCGGCACGAAGCTGAGGCGGCGCTCGTGGACGGCCACGGGCCACCCCTTGGCTTCTGTAGGCCGTTCGACCCAACACGTGCGGCCCGGATTGGAGAAGGTCGCGGTCTGACTTGGTCGTTTCCGGCCTCTCGGGAGCCGGAGGTTGGACGCATCGCGCCAGGATGGCGAGCGGCGGAGCTCGACGGCGGCGGGCGGCAACGCCGCTCGAGGACGCCGGTAGTCACTCCGCCGTGTCCTTCGACAGACTCGGGCATGTCAACGGCGACGACAGCCGACACAACAAGCAAGGACCTACGCACCTGCATGACAAACGAGCCTCTGCGTTGCGCGTGACCTTGCCCTGCGCCCCTGCGCCGTGGATGCCGCCATAACCAGGCCTAGCGGCCGGAGCAAAGCACGGTGCCTCAGCTCATCGGCGTCGGCATTGTGAACGAACGCATAGTACAGGACGGCGTCGGCGACGATGGCGAGGCAGCATCCGCGCCATGCATGGCGCGTAGTACAGGATGGTCGGCCCTCACCCGTGTTGGAGGCCAGTGCTTGCGCCTCTAACCACTCGAGTGTCGAGTGGTCTTGATTCTGCAGAGTCTTAATCTGACTTGGTCGCTATTGTTCTCGGGACCCTGATGGCGATGGAGGATCACGCGACAATGGCGCGCGCGTGGTCGGCGGCATGCTCTACGGCGCGCGCTCAGCCCCGGTCACGCCGGCATCCACCACCCGGTTGAGTACTCTGCTCCACGACGCGGGCGTCTCCGTTGCGCTCTGGAGCGGGGCGCCGGGCACGCAGGCGTCTAGCAACGGCTTGCAGAGGAAGCGGAGGCGGGTCGTGGCTGGAACGCGGCGGCGCTCTGGCGCTCCAGTCCATCACCACGGTGACGCTGCCGTTCCTTCAATCGTAGCCCGAAGCATTCTGTGATTCTGTCTACATCGTTAGCACGAACGCGGCGGCGGCGAGGCACGAAGCTGAGGCGGCGCTCGGGGCGAGCCTGCCGGGATCGGGGGTGGACGGTATTTCATTTACCGTCCACCCCTTGGGTACCTAGAGACCGTTCGATTCCACATGTGCGGTCTGGATTGGGCGCAGTCGCATTCTGGCTTTGTTGTTTCCGGTCTCAAGGATGGCGATCGGCGGAGCTCGACAGCGGCCGCGGCCCACGCTGGTCGATGACGGTGGCATGGCAATGCAGCAGCTGTGTCCTTTCGACGGAAGCCCGGGAGGGGGTATAGTCGAAGACGACAGCCGGCGCAACCCGCAAGGACCTCTGCGCGTCATCGTGCCCTGTGCCGGGGATGCCGGCCGGCGTGCCGCGGCCAAGGTTTTTTTTTCCGACCGGAATCGGTCCGGAAACTGCGGTTACAGGTGTAACCGGTCCGGACCGCCGGTACCGGCTGGTTTGAAACCGGATTGCAAAAAATAAAAAATTCCCAAAAAATCTCTAAAAATACTTCAAGTTGCGACGAATCTAATGGTGTCAAATTTTTTTAAATATTCGTTCATTTAGTATACTTTGCGGGCATGTGAAGTTAAACCAAAAAAGAAAAAAATAAAAAATGGGCTGGCCCATTAAAGCCCACTTTGGCCCGAATGCGCCGGCGACCTATGAAGAGTCCAGAACTCACCTCCCCCACCACCGCACGACCCAGAACCCTACCCGCCCCCCACCGCGCGACCCCTCCGCCGCCCCCACGCCGCGACCATGCTACTCAGGACACCGACTATGGAGCACCGCAATCACAGAGGAGAACGGTTGGACTGACGGACTACGACACTCCACAGTACTCTTCTTCCTCCTACATCGATACCTCACAATCTTTTCACTATCTCATACCTGACATCAGTATGCAGCCACCGAAGAAATGGGTGTACAAATGGGAAGACCCCCATTTTTACACTATGTTAGTTCAGGAATGGGAGACAACATCGGCGTGGACGGGCCAAACTTGGCAACACTATAAAGCTGAGCTGCTTAGAGTGCGAGGTATCGCTGTGTTGGCCACCGCCGAATACCAAACCGCGTCCCAAATGGGGGTCTTCCCATTCGTACGTTGAACTTTTATTGATGTGTATCAGTGTATGCACGATTATGACTATAGTATTTGTATGCATGCTTATGACTACGGTATTTGTATGCACGCTTATTACTATTATATTTGTCTGCATGATTATAAATTATTGTTTGGGTGTGGTCTTTTACATTAATATGTGCATAGCTCATGCTAAAATTTTTATTTATTTCACGCCGGAGAACCACTTTATAACCGTCAGTTTTTTTGTTTAAATCACCAGTTACCGCTCAAACCGGAGCAGTTTGCTGGCTAAACCGGGCGGCTAACCGGTAGAAACCAGTTAAACTGTCGTTTTTTGTTTGAAATTTGAATTTGGCCGATTTTTTTCCGGTAACCGGTTAAACCGGTCCGGTATACCGTAACCGGTGGGCAGCGGTTTCGTCCCACCGGTCGGTAAAAAAAACCCTGGCCGCGGCAGCCATAAACCCGGGTGCTCGCCTATTTTTTTTAGAGGCTGTGACTGGACCAGCCTTCCTGCAACGCGCTCCTCAGGGCAGCGGTCTCCTTGCTTCAACGTCGGCGGCATTTGTTGGGGGTGTTCTGTCCTCTGCAGGGCCTCCTCGGCTGCCGGCGTGCCTGCTTTCATCGCCCGTGTTGGAGGCCACTGCCTGCGCCTCTAATACTCCGGCCGTCTATGCAACGAGGTCCGCCATGGATGTCGGCCTCCGGGAGCAAGTATACGGTGGGAACGCGGCGGCGCTCTGGCAAGGGAAGGGACGAACCCAGGTCGGGGACGGACGGTATTTCATTTACCGTCCACCCCTTGGTACCTTGGAGACCGTTCGATCAGATATGTGCGGCTCGGATTCGGCGGAGTCGTTGGAGCCTGACTTGGTCGTCGTCGTTCTCGGGGGCCTGATGGCGCGGTGGGTTGCGCAAGCACGGCGCGTGCCGGCGAGGTGCTCCGTTTGGAGCTCCAGCCCACCTCCATGGTGACTTGCTCGTCCCTTCAGTTCAATCGTAGCAGGAAGGTCGTCAGCTGTCAGCCACACCGCCGCGCCATTGCACGCTGAGAGGTCAAGGGAATGTCCGGCTCCACTACCGGGCTTCGTCCGGCGCGAATGGCGGCGCCGCGCCTTACACTACCGGAAAACTCATAGTTGCCGAGTGCCCAAGGCAAAGCACTCGGCAAACACCTGGCACTCGGCATACCCAACCTTTGTGAGTGCCGGAAAAAAGACACTCCGCAAAGCCCTCTTTGTCATCAGGGGCTTTGCCGAGTGTGTTACATTCAGCAAACACTTCGCCGAGTGTTTTCCGGACTTTGCCGAGTGCATCTGGCACTCGGCAAAGACTCAGATTCCGGTAGTGCTAGGCCGCGGAAGCACGTTGGCGGCCACCACGGCACCACCCGGACTCCCTTCCTTGACCGGTGTTGTTCATGTGCCGTCTGCAGCTTCACTAGCTTAGCTATAGCCTCGATGCAAGTCTGCAAGTTGCATTTGCAACGGTGAGCAACAGCAGCGCGTCAGATTGGTCAGCAAGATCAATTTTTTCACCTGGTAGTATGGTCCATCGATCTCGCTTCTGAAGCTTGTACACGAGCGCTTAAAGGTTCTAGCTCAAGAACGAAGCCTGAAATCCTGAACATTCTGCAGGATGGAAGAACATTAGTAGTCAGCTAAAAGGTTTTTTACGTTTCACATGAAAAACATGCAATAAAGCGAATCTTGGCTGAAAAAGATGTTTGGATTCTAGTTGATTCAAAGCCATCTATTCTCATAAGAAGTTGGATCAGCTAATTAAGATATCAGATATGAGATGATTGAACCTGTATTTCCTATTGCCACTGAAAGTTAAATCTCGTAGTGCCAATTCCTGATCTTGATTTGCTCCATCTGATCCATGCGATTGAACACAACTTTCAGGCTTACACATTCTGAAATGGCCTTGCATTTTGCCCCGTGTCTATCCAGTCGGAATAGGAACTGAAAGCTGTCATGAACAGATCGCAACTAGAAACTAAGACTGATATACGCACATCCACACACCGGCAGGTCGTAACTTCACTTCCTCTTCCTCATGGCAGAATTCATCTGACACTGTCCAGAGTACAGACGCCGCGGCAGGCTGCAGCTTACCTAGCTAAGCCATTTGCAACGGTGACTAGGAGCAAACAGGTTTCAGTGAAATCGATGTAGTTAGTCGACTAACTCCAATTTTTCACACAAGCTCAGATTCACAGTTTCCATCTAGCCTGCGGATGCAGATACCTACTGACGCAATTTGATCCAAATGGGCTTTTCAGCATCAACAGAAAAGCCTGCCATTATCTTCCAATGATTACAACCGATGTGATTCATTTCTATCGATCATCTGACGGCCAAGTCTGAAACCTAACATAAGGATTTGTTGACATGAGGAAACCTGTACTGGTGCTTAGACAATGTCTGGCATGGTCGTCGTCGGGTTGCCTGAGCTGCTTGCTGGCTCCCGTGGCCGCTGCTGGTGCTCCGCCAGATGCGGCGTCCACGCCGGGGACGTGGTGGCACTCGATAGCGCCGCCAACATGGACGCCGGTGATGACGAAGCGCCGGTGCGACACCGACGACGAGGACGGGGTTATTGCTAAAATATTTATCTTACGCTATTGACAAATTAAAAAAACAGAAATTAAAACAGATTCTTCTGATGAAAGCCTGTCCTGACAAATGCTACAATGCTAGTATTAACAAACATCAAACCTGAGTAATAAGTGGGAAAAGTTAGTTTCGAACATGCAGGAGAGCACATAAAGGCGCAACGAACAGGCTGAGGCAGAACAATTCCGACTACACGTATGCCATCAGCATTTTCAGAGCACTAAGTCATGCATAGCAGGACACCAGTTGGGCCTTACCTTCTCTGAAAGATTTCTGTGTACCTGATGAACGAACCCAGTCAGGAAATGGCAGAGATCTAACTTTAAAACGACTAAATGATCATACATGGCATAGTTGGAATCTAAAGCACACAATTCAGTAGACTACAGAGCATAGATGCTTGAGGCCACACACACTACAACAGTCAGTCAGTAATCATAGTACTGACACTAAATTTAGATGGATCCTCAAGCATCAACGTCGACAATATGCGGACAAGGTATTCGAATCTATAGCTGCCCTAACCTGAGAATCTATAGTTGGCCATTCGGGTTTCCTAGATTCAAACCTTGGCCCTCTTGCTGCCTGTGCAGGAGGGGCACTTGTACTGCTTGATGTGTTCCGCTTTGGCTGGGGTGATCTTCACGCACTTGCCATGGAACCATTTCTCGCACAGGTCACAGCAGATCCAGAAATCATCATAACTTTGGCCGCATGCACCACACAGAGTACTCTCATGGTCTTCCTGTGGTTCCCCATCCTCCCCTTCACTCTCCTCCTCTTCCTTTGGAGGTGGCATCTTCGGGGCCCTTGAGTTGGGCTCTGACTGGTGCGGCTGTGTATATTCACCAAATATTCAGTGTCAAAAGAGAATCATAGAGTAGTTGCCTACTTGTCATGTAAAATGATGACAGTGCAATTGAAACTTCATACCTTCGAGCCAGTTTTGTTACTCTTATTGCTATTTTTAGGGGTTTTGTCTTTGGGCTCTTTATTGGCGGTTCCTGTGACAACCTCATATACTGTGGGAAGGTTATTGATCATGGTGAAGAGCCGTTTCCTGTAAGCCAATAGTCAAAAGGTAACTCCATCAATGTCAAATAGCTTGAAAACAAAGAATTTTTTGTCCCTTATGGTTAACACTGGGAGATCTTTGGACACAAGGACTTCACATGAAACATATGAAATTAAATAATATCTGAGAAGAAGAAAATGAAAACACTTGTCTTGAAGGGGCAAGACAGGGCACATCAAAGTAATCATGGAATGAATAGGGCAAGTTATTGTCAAATATATCAGAACACTCTCGTATAGCATTTATGGTCATTCTAAAGGCTGAGGTAATTTTGATACCAACTAAATATTATTAACCAATTTAATGAAACAGTATGGGTGAAGATATATTTGGAAATATTCAGCAGCATTTAAACCTCCATCACCAGTGATCAATTCATCCCACACCAATGTAAGAGCCCACATTACTAATCCTAACAATGGATATGCAAGCTGGCATGTATTTAGAAAAAGTTGGATCTTTAACCATGCATTCTAAGCTCCACCTGACAGTATACAACTAACTTAAACAAAAAGAAAGGTTCATAGCATCCCAAACTAAACTGTAGCTCAAGGCCAGCGTACAGATGTAACATTTGGTTGCATGCAATTTTCATGTCTAAGCTACAGCTATACCTGGCAGGAAAAAAACTGAAAGGCCTCGGAAGTGAAAACAATGTGAATAAGCTGCCAAAGTAGCAAAATTTAGCTATTTCAGAAAAATGGAACACTAAAAGTAAGCTTGAAGATAAGGATGTTGTAGGTTTAGTTGTAAGTTGACTACTCAATAACGAAAGCAGATGGAACCATTGCACACTTGACATGACTAAGATATGCAACAAGTGAACTGACATCCAAATAAAGGTAATTCCTTTAGTGTCATGGAAGCACAAATAAAGCACAAATATGGATTATTTCCCGGTGATCATATAGAGAAAAGCCTTCAATCTTTCTTCCTTCATACATATTGGATAAAATAACCAACATACCATCATCTTCTCCTTATCCTCTATCTATCTAACTAATCAGTGACAATCGCTTTCCACTATCACTTCTCAATCAAAATCTAGGATCCTGATACTATCTTATTCACGTTTCACAACTATGAGATACTTAAAGAGATAAGCCAAAGCCCACGGACATGAAATAAATCAAATACATTAACAGAAACCGAATTCTTATAATAAGAACAAATGAAATACCTGGATTCTTTGTCGAAACTAAACCTTGCTCCAAAATAAAATGCAACAGACAATAACCAAGAATCACTATGCACAGCAACAAGTGACAGCCAATCTTTTTCATTCATCCCATCACGTGCAAAGTTAATTCCCAGAGCTGGTTCTGGGAGTTCAGGAGGGACCTCCTCTGCAGGCAAGTTCACTTCCCATGTTTCATTGGGAAGTCCATATAAACATAGGTTCTCCTTCTCTGGGAAAAAAAGAAGATATTTTCTCAAATTAGGTGGTCATGGTCCTAAAGCGGGATTTTCGTAACCATTAAATAAGCAGGTCGACAAGGATGACTGATCCATCCATTTCAAATTGATCATTTCATGAAACAAGGAACTGGAACACAAAAGTGCAGACTCTACAACAAAATGCATAAAAGAAGTCTTCATGGCCCCTTGTGACATTACAACATGAATAAATCAGTTCCATATACATCAACCAATAAGAAGACTATTGCCCATCGGCGCTATTTTCTCTCGCTCAGGGCCTGTCCATAATAACAAGTGACCAAGGTGCATGCCCTTGTTTCCATGTAGGATGGACAAGTGGGGAATGACGACTTAAATCCTGGGAAAGGTGCAGTGACATAATTGTTTGCTACACACCCATCCCCAAACTGAATCATTTAGGTGCCCAGAAAGGATGACAATGTTGACTTGTACAAGAAAACAATAATGTTATCCTGACACTCCCATCGCTTGACATCACGCACTCACGAAAACTCCCGGAAATACCCCTCGTACAGTAGCAGAAAAAACTAGTGAAAAGTCGTTGTCCGGGAGCATAGCAGTAAATGGACAGGAGCACCACTTTTGGAGATGACTGGCCGGCCGCGCGGTCGACCAGCTAGATTATCAGAAGATAAGGATTCCCCACGTCCCCCTTTCAGCTTTCCCTCCCCCAGATGAGCTGTTGCAACTGTACGTCGCGAAACCGTAAACGAAGCTCAGTGGTCGTCACCCGCAAGAACGTCGCGGGATCCGCCGGCCAAATAGCCTCCCGGGGCACACCGAAACCAAAATCCGGGCGGAGAACTCCAGAAATCAAGAGGGGAAACCTCGAAAATCAGTTGAATATGCACCCCCAGATCGGTCCTCCGCGGGAGCTCGCAGAGATTGAAAAGCAAAACGCTCCAAATCCGCTCAGTAACACCCGAATCCGCACCCCCGAACCCTAGAAATCCCAACCGAATCTGGGGAGCAGAGCAGAGCAGGGCAGGCAGAGAGAGCGAGCTCAAGCTCACCTGGGTCGCACATCATGTAGAACTTCTCCACATCTGCAGAGAGCCAGCGGGAAACCAGTGAGAACTCGGAGCCCCAGACGGAGTCGGAGGGGGGGGAGGTAGGTGAGGCGAAGGCGAAAGGCGAGGCGGGGGTTACCGGTGGTGAGCGCCCTGATCAGGCCGGCCCGGCGCGCGCGGAAGTCCCGGAAGACGTCCTCCGGCGAGCGGGGGACCGGCGGCGGGCCCATGAATCCGCCTCCTCCGTCCATTGGCCTCCCAGAGCTTGCTCGCTCGCTCGGAGAGGGTAGGGTTTTGGGAGAGGAGAGGGGAGCTGCTGCTGGGGATTGCGAAGCGAGGACGATGAGGAGTCGATGGGAGGAATTTGGAAGCGTCGGCGCCGACCGAGGCAGGCGAAGCGAAGACTTCTTCGGAGAAGCGATGGGCCCCACAAACGCCGCGCACCCGCGGGGCTCTATCTGAGCCCACTACCGGCCCGTTTAGCCCACCAGTAGATAAAATGATTTCTTTTACAGTACAATCCCAACAAAATTCTATTTGTTTAGGAGTCCTAAGTCCTAACATAAAGATTCCATGGAGGCAACGTATTAATGATTAGTCAAGGTACAAGTTGGATGATTATTAGTCCGATCTCATGAATATCATGAGAATATCATGAGCATTAAATTTGCCGACATTGTAGAAAAGATGAGTGTCATAAGATGCGAGAGGAGTATTATCACCTTAACATTAACACTCTTTTGGCTCGATTACCTAGTTCATAGACTCAGTAACTGTACTATGACACTCCCCACTGAGACTTACATAGGGATTCCCACTCCGATTAGCTTGTTGTCATGGATAGCAAGTTTCTTGGAGAAGTTTGTTTAGAAGATTATTGGTAAGGATGGCAAGGTTTGGGTCGGGTGGACTGTCTGGGCACCCAAAATCGAAACCCGAACTTAAAATCCGAACCCGACCTGAGGACCGATTCGGGTCAAAATCCATCCCCGAAACCGAAACCCGCGAATACCTGAAAACCGATTGGATATCCGAAACCCGCTTTGTATGGCAATATAGTAAGTGAAATAAGTAATTCCTTATAAACATATACAAGATATATATAATATACATGTATAAGCAAGAAGCAATAAATAGTAAATAATTTTCTAAGTCAACTTAGAATAAACTTAGTAGTCTAAGTATACTTATTGCTAAAAAATACTATAAAATATGAGTTTTTACTCCAAACGATTATCCATTGGGTATCCACGGGTGAAAAACCAAACCCGAAACCGAACCCGAAAACCGTGGGCGAAAAACCATCCCCGAACCCGAACCGAACCATTACCATCCCTAATTATTGGGGCACTAGAAATACACTTATTTTAGGTTGGAGGGAATAAAAATCAGTGTATCCAAGTAGCCTGATTTGAATTTTGAGCCGGTTATAATTTAAGGCAAGGGAAGCAACTTGCTAATTTGAATTTGAAATCAGTTGTAATTTAAAACTTATTTTTAAGAGAAAAAAGAGAATAGACATACATATATAGATCGAGAACAAATTAAGATAGAGGATAGAGGATAGAGATATAGGTTTCTGTGATATTGATAGAGAGATTGATTAAATAAAAAAATGGAATGGTTAAAACAATAAATCCTTCAAAAGTTTTGCTACTATTATATATATAAGAGGCTGTAAATACATGGTAACACATATATGGCCTGCAGCTGTGCTGTAAATTGATGCCTATCGTGTCCACTATAAAGAGCACTGGCAGCAGTCCATCGGATCAACACCAAGCTCATAAAACATAACCTTCAGTCTCCCCTTACGTCCTGTTGATTTTCTAGACGAGGATGACGAACGCCAGCCGCCTGTTGATTTTCAGCCTGCTAGTCATTCTGGTGTTATCCTCATGTATGCTCTCTCTCTCTCTCTCTCTCTCTCTCTCTCTCTCTCTCTCTCTCTCTCTCTCGGGTAAACAACGTGTGGCACAATCTGTCTGAATCTTTGGTTCGTTTCAAATTTCTACTGATCATATATAGGTACGGTGACGACGGCCACAAGGAATGCTGCAAGTCTGTTGATCGCCAAGAACTGCAAGCAGTTAGTCTTCCATATGGATTGTAGTGGTAATAAAGGCGCGGCGGCATGCTTCGGCATATGTAACAGTAGAACTCCTCCTGGTGGGCCTTATGGCAAGCCCGGAATTGCTTGTGTTCCTGCAGGGTGCCAATGCACGTACTGCAGCTAATGGTTGCAGCAATCTTCACAGCCGGGCCATGTAGCCTAGAGCATTAATATAATCAATAACTTTGTATGGATGAAAAATTACTGGGCATATTCACATGATATGTTTTTCTCTCTTTTAAACTGACATATAGGCTAGGAGACATAATACAGTCTATTACTATTACTTCTTTTGCAGTAATATACATTCTATTACTTATTTTAGCTTGTCTGCTTTTGTTTATTTCGATCGGCTTGTTCCAGCATATTCTCTCACAGAATACTATTAAATCAGCCGAAATCAGCCGGATTTTTTTTCCAGCGGAACAGAATCATATATAAACTCGGCCGGGTGGGGAAAGCCCGCCCCACCGGTATTAGCTTAAGAAAAAGCCTCGGCTTCCCCGACCGAGAAAATCCCCGAACCCTGGCCCCGCCCTGACACTGGGAGACGTAACCCCTGGGGACTACCTGCCTGGGCCATGTAAGGGTCCTCAGGCCGACCTGGGTCGTCTCACAACCAGTGCTTTGGCACACGGGGCCAGCGAGAGGATTTTTTTACCCTCAGCCTGAAATTCGCTCCCACGGGGAGTCGAACTCAGGACCTGAGGGGTGCCGCCGGAGTGACTAACCAACTGGACTAGCATCCTTTGGCAACAGAATCATATATCTGCTAGACTCTTTTTAGTAGATCCTCCACTGACCAATGCAAATTCACATGCTTACAAGTAGGCTTGAAAATTTGGACTGCACTAAAAACATTCTTCTCATTCTGAGTATCATCGTGTCCACAAGCCGATTCAGTGAAACTGCTAGCATCAACGCCTGTAAAACTTCTTGTGTATAAAAGCGAGGCCACATCTTTTATGAAAAGCCACATTACCTAAACTAGTTCCGACTAGAAAACCCCGCGGCTTTGCCGCGGGTGGCCAGTGGATGTACTCATGGTTTTCGATGACAATAGATAGAAATTTTTTTTATAGGTTTTATAATGATTGGCATGAAGAGAACATATTGTATGAAATTGAAATTTAAAGGCACCTGAACTTGTAAGCTACTAACTGGACATTAGATATTGGCAACTTTTGTGCATTTTATTTTTCAGGAATTCACATATGTGTCCACATTGGCATTTAGAAGGGCTGTGATACTTGACAAGAGTTGCTAAAATCATAAGTAACACATATATCTAAATTTCTGCTTTTCTCTAAAAAATATTTATATTTCTGCTAAATGTTGCCATTAATCGTCCACAGACGCAAAGTTTCAAGTCTACAAAAGGAGCGCACATGTAGACAGCTCACTCCAGTTATGGATCAAATCCCAACTATTAATTATCTTAGGAGATGGCTTCAAGTGCACGGTAGATTTGTGTTGATGAAATAAAAAAACAGGATTTAACCAATGAACAAAGATGATGCATGGTCTACCTTGCATGGACATATTCACATAAACTTTTTTACCAAGCATGCTTGGAGAGTGGCATCAAAGTTACTGCTAATTGGGGCAAGGAACATTGTTGTACATCTAAAAATCATAAGCTCTTATCTTGTACGTGCTTGTATTAAAGTTAAGTATTGCATGGATTGTTTCCATTTCATGTTTGTAGCTTGACTGAGCTCTATGACTCATATATTGAAAGCTATGTCAACTATGTTGTCAAATGTGACCCATTGTGTGTGTGCGTGATTAAATTGAATGTGAACAATTCCTGAGTTCTTTAGGCTCTGTTTGGTTTCAACAGCATAAGTCATAAGTTCCGTCACATCGCATGTTTAAACACCAGTTAGGAATATTAAGTATAGGCTTATTACAAAACTAATTTCATAAGTCGTTATCATACGAGATGAATCTATTAAGCCTAATTAGTCCACAATTTGACCACTGATTGCTACAGTAACTATCCTCTAATTGTTAATTAATTATACTTAAAAGATTCGTCCAGACACTTAATTGCAACTTATGCAATTAGTTTTAGATTAAATTGACATCTGTACAATTGATTTGATAACCAAATCGATGTGACAGCTACTTGTAGAAACCAAACATCTCCTTGATCATTTATGGATGCTTGGTACTAAAATGGCCTTGGTGGCCTTTCAACGAAAAAAAGGCATTAGTGTGCATTGTCGGCAAATCGGCCATAAACTCCAAGCGACACGTGCATCCTCTCCCTTCTCAATCGCACAGCAGCACAGGCGCGCGCACAGACACCCAGCCATTTCTCGATTCATGGCACGACGATGTGGACACGCGGCCCTTCTTTCTCACTCTTGTCTGGGAGTATGTGAGCGTTGTTGTTCGCTAATTTTTTTTTTTTTGCATCTTGTTCATTTCATATCTCTCCCACGCAGCACTCTCTCGTTGTTTCTCCACACAGGCGGCACGGCAGCAAGCCTGGCGGGCGCGACTAACAGAGCGCGGCCATGGGGGCGTGGGCAGCTCTTGCAGCAGCGCGGGGTGGGTCGGCCCCGGCTTGCGGCGCCGTGGTCTGGCGGGAGGCGAGACGGCTTGACAGGCGGTGTGGCAGGCCGGTCGCCGGCTCCTCCGTGTCGACTCCTTCTCCTTTTTTCTCCTCCATGGTGACCCGGCGGGCAGGTCGGCGACTCGGCGACGACAAGCCGGTGGTTGCAGCAGGAGGAGCGAGGCGGCCCCTGGCTCCTCCTGCATGCGTAGCGGCGCTGCTGCCAGCGCCCAACAGCGGCTCGGGCAGGCACTACAGTCGCGCGGCGGCGGAGGCGGCCCCTGGCCGACGGCCGGTCGAAGGCGGCGCGAGGAGTCTGGACGCGGCGTTGCCGCGTATGGCCAGTGGGCAGGCCATAGAATTAGGATTAAAAGTTTGTGAGTCTATGTTTTGCAAATTTAAAAGGCTGTATAACAGAGAAAATGAGGTGATTGAAAATAATTGCATGTAAAACTACCGTCGTCAGCCATTCCATGCAATTTACTCATCATCATATTATGAATAATGGTACTTTTTGTAGATGTATAGTTCATCTGCCAATGTAACCTGCAGTAATCCATTTCAATAATCAAATGGTATGCATGAGAATACATGACAATTAGAAGCAAACAATACACAGCTGACAGTAGTTTAAAGAAGCCTTTTGATTTAGTTATTACAGAAGAACACTTGGCACCATATGGATAATGCTCACAAGTGTGGACGCCAACCCCTTCCTTGCCTATATGCAGGCACTTGCCTGTGTCTTCCTTGTTGCCATCCATGGAGAATTTGCCTGATACCATGATATTATATGTACCTAAGAGTGTTAACTTGCTGTCTTGTTTTGACCACAAGTATAACTAATTTTTTGGTTTGGGGCGGTTCAGAAATAATTTGACATTGTGTAAATTGCAAAGCATCTATTATAGTAAATCCATGTAACTGGCGTGCATGTCCAGCCATTTCTGATCATTTATAATATGAAAGTTATGCAGTAAAAAAATGTCAAATGCTCGATCATTTTCTGGAAAAAAAGGTCAGATGGTCCTACCTGGAGGTAATTGTGAAAACATGATTGCTCTTACCCAGCTTCTATTAAAAGCTAATAATATATGTATATCTCTAGAGGGCCTCACACAGGTGTTAAACATTACGCCTATAATGCTGTATGGATTTCTGTACCCTTAATGAAAGTAATTGCAAAATAATTAACTGGCCCTAGCTAGCTGCAGTGCGTTTCTAAGAAAACATGCAAGTCAGTTGGGCTCACTGAATTCCTCCAAATTTGTAAGAATATAGCTATGTTGACAACCACCAACTATTCGATTCAGTCAGACTGTCAGCCTGAAAGGCCTTTCGGGATAAAAGCCTAAACTACATCAGCCCTGTAAGATTTCATCCCTATACAAATGTAACAGTAAAAGAATGACATACCTTTAAGTAGATTTAGGAACACTGCTCCAATCAATGACTTTGGCTTAGCTGTAGCAACACCAACTTCAGATTACAGTTCATGAAGATTGCCAAACTACTTTCACAGTTCGGATCAACATAATAAGAAATGATGAAAAGTTTGACAGACAAACCTGCTTGAAGATCAAGCATCTGAATTAGCATGAATGTAATATTTACACCAGGTACAGCAAAGGGATATTCCCACAACTCTCTATCACCATTCTTCTTACAAAGAGTTCCTGGAAGGATTTCTGCAGAGAAAGGGACTCACTGTGTTGAATTTGGGGCCCAATTTAAAAGGACGTAGTTCAACATAGTGGTAGTAACTGGATTTCCTGTTGTTCTTTTCTAATTACATAATGCAGCATAGCTGGACAAATATAACATCTTTACAGCATCTAAAAGATAAATTATCGATCCTTTCTTCATTTAATGAAATCATGAATGGATCATTGCCTGTTCAATTGCCACAGTAGAAAGAATGCAGAGTTTCAGTGAAATTCCAAGAAACATGTAAACTATGCGAATCCTTTAGATCCTTTTGAGCTCAAGCTCAATAAATAACATTTAAAGCCACGGGACGCATAGGCTGACATTGCAGAAATGTTGAGATGAATGTGTTGTACCCTTACTGAAGGTAATTGCAAAAAATTTAACTGGCCCTAGCTAGCTGCAGTGAGTTTCTAAGAAAACATGCAAGTCAGTTGGGCTCACTAAAGTTCCCTTGCCATGCCATCTCCTTCAACTGATCTGTAGACCTGAAAACTGTTCAGTTCCAGGAAAAGAAGCCAAAGGGCCTTCCGTGCTTTCTAGTGGAGATATGTGTCAGTACATAACCAAAATTAGATAGAACTGAGGAAAGGGAGATGGAAATGCATGCTATAGATTCCCTTGCAGAACTGAAACAATTCAGATATCCTTATTTCTTAGGACATGGGAGCACCAGTAACAAATTATTACTAATAAGGATAACAACTCATAAGCAAGGATATGATTGTTGTACATTTGGATCAATTGGCTAATTTAAGGTGTTCTTTCCACTTTTTTTAATACCGACATGTGCCTAATTAAAATGATGGATTTAAAAATGAAATGTGCAAGCCTCAGCCGCGTGGGAGCCGGCCGGCTAGCCGCGTAGAGCTGCGCAGCGCTGCGCCCCCTGCGGCCGTGGTGCGCAGTCGCCGGCGGCGCTCTGGTGGACTGCAGGTTGATTTCAGAAAACTTTAGGGGCTTATTCAAAAATATTTTTGAGAGAGGAGAGTGGACGGCGGGTGGACGGCGGGTTGTATTTCTAGAAAGTTTGAGTACTTTTGTGCAAAATGACCGGAAAACAAAGATTTGGGCCGTCCGCTCGGCCGATCCGATGGCCGGGAGAAGCTGGCGACGTGGCCCGCTCCCATGCCAAGGGAATTGGCCAGGAATCGTGAATGCATTGTGACGTTCAACAATATAATAGTACATATACACCCTCTATTCCAAATTATAATTTATTTGACTTTTATGACACCAAGTTTGACCAGTCGTCTTATTCAAAAAAAAATTGTGCGAGCATAGTTAAATTTAAGTCATTCTTGAAGAACTTGTATTGATAAAGCAAACAACAACAAAAAAGTGATATTTTGCATAAATTTTTGAATAAGACAAGTGGTCAAACTTGGAGTCAAAAAAGTCAAATGACCTATAATTTGGAACGGAGGGAGTATTTTGCTAACATTGTAAATTAAAGCATCAAACAAGGCTGGTTATAAAGTGAAGTTGAGTTGTTTTACAAAATACCACAATTGAAGAACTTGTATTGATAAAGCAAACAACAACAAAAAAGTGATATTTTGCATAAATTTTTGAATAAGACAAGTGGTCAAACTTGGAGTCAAAAAAGTCAAATGACCTATAATTTGGAACGGAGGGAGTATTTTGCTAACATTGTAAACTAAAGCATCAAACAAGGCTGGTTATAAAGTGAAGTTGAGTTGTTTTACAAAATACCACAATTTCATCTTTTAGTGGTTGTTAATTCAGATTACAGTTGAAGGTAACTTTTAAAGAGTAGGTTTTACAAGAATACTAAGAAAATTAGATGCAAGTATTTACTTTGTTGGGGGTATATGTTTAATTACCTCTTGTCTGGATTGGTTTGATAGTCTCTTGCATATTTGGAAGAGCATTAATTTTGTGAAAGACTTCTAATAAGTTCTAAGGTATCGTAATAATATAAGTTCTAAGGTATACGAATAAATAGAAGAGGGTATTGCAGTGGCATATAAGCCGGATGCAATATAGATATGTGTTGTAAGCCATGCGTTTTGCTTTGCACAATAATATCGCGTTTATAATTTTCTAATGACAGCTCACCCACTATCAGTATAGCTAATTCATTGATATTTGGCATTTCACGCTCGGTAAGCTCTTGACCATCAGGTCCTACAATGCGGATGCTTACGTCGACTCCTTCATGTTCTCTTAGTATATCACGTGGATGTCTAAATTCTTTTACTATAGGATTATATTGATCAAGCATTTTTATCAAGCTGTCAACAATTTCCGGATCTAAATCAGCACTCTCAGGATCTTCTTTGTTTACAGCACGGATTCTATTTGCAATCTCGTTTTCAGTGTCATATATATATAGCTGAGCAAATTGGGGTGTCTCATTTGGTGATGAACTTGACCATTAATTCGAAAGACACATGGTCCATTGCCTTGGTTTATTGATTTGTCTATATTTGCACCCATAGATGTAAAAGAAAATAAGCTGTTATATTGCCTTATTCTCTGTATAAAATGTTTAGATTTTCTACCACCATTATGATTAAGTAGGTTTATTAATGGTTCAGGGGGATTGTTAAAAGGTGGGAGTTTAATCTTCCCTTCCTTGTAGCACGAACTATATGTAACCTTTGTGCGAACTGATTTTTTTCTTTCTTCATACCAGAACACTGCACCACAGTGTTGGCATTCATTATTTGCCTTGCCATAGTATGATCTATATGGATATGATGTTTTTAGGTGCTCGATATATGCGGCAGAGAAATAGCTATTATTCATTGGACTGATATAGCACGGTGTTTTCTTTTCTAAGTACATAGTAGTTTTTTCTTTTTCGCTCCTGTTTTTTCTCTTCATCTGTTTTGTGTAGATCAATATCTACTTTTGAAGGTCTCTTAGTACGTGGCATTTTTACTATCACGCATAATATTGTTCAAAGTTCAAAATAAAATATTAGTAATAATTCCAAAGAAGCTGAATATGCAATAAATATTACAGATTAGAAGTGTTGCATAAATATCACAGATTAGAGGTTTATTTTGAATAGTTTCCATGCTCAGAACCATAGAGTTAAAAGGTAAAAACAGATGGAAATATAGTACTTATTTATTTAATCAATATTTTTCCTAGTTGAATGCATCTAAGTGATCTTGTCTGGTTATATGAGAATGTAATTCAGATTGCAGCGAAATAATTTATGTATAAAATGAGCAAGATTTTGCTTCTCTTACCTTTTTTTCCACAGAACTTGGAGTGATCTTGAATGGTTTATGGTTACGTGAGAATGTAATTCAGATTGCTTGTTCCTCTTACTTTTTTGCACAGAACTTTGATTGAGCTGTACACCTGCAAGCATTAAAGTCTGTATTAGTTTTTTTATGAGATTACTACTATATAATACATGAACCAAATATGACATGTGTATTGCTGATTGTTATCTGCTGGGGCCATACATGGAATAGATATACTAAGTGAATGAAGCTATACGGTAGGCTGGGCATTTTGTCAAACACTTTGCAGGTAGTGGAGGTAATGTTGGTTGCCTTTGTGTGTGCTTGCAAGTCGTGAGGAGCAGGCTCGAGTCAAGAGCAGCAGCCAGGCTCGGCGCAGCTCGACTTGTTGGACCTTATCTTGTAGCTCCATGGGGCTAGGGAGGTGATGGGGCAGGAGGCAACGGGTGGGGGAACCAGGCGGTAATCGCTGTTCTTAGCATCTCGGCCGCGCTAATGATCGACGAGGGACAGGAGCTTGGCGCAGGATGGGGCGCCGTGGAGGATCTGGAGCAGGACCTGCAGGAGGACGCCGATTGACTGTACCACCGGCCACCATTGCTGTTCTCAGTATCTTGGCGATGGACAGGAGCTGGGCGCAGGATGGGGTGCCGTGGAGTATCTGGAGCAGAACCTATGGCCTCCGTCGAAGAGCTGTGGCTCCACTGGTCGCGCCCCCTATATTCGTCGCCTCTTGCCGATCTGGCCCGGCGCTCGGCCTGCCGGTCGCTGCTGCGCCGAGCCGCTAGGCGTCCCTCAGCGGCGCCGCCCAGCGTCGCGCCTCCACTTGGCCTGACCCCACGGCCGCTGGGAGCAGCGCAGCGCCGCGCTGGCTAGCACTGCGTGGCCTGGCCGGCTGGCCGATGGCCATGGCGCCCTTGCTGGCTGGGGATGCGAGACCACGAGGCGGACCGACGGCGCGCGGTGGCGGTCGGGGCGGCGGCAGCCCCGAGCGGGGGCGTAGTGCGGCGGCGGCGGCGGCGGTCCGAGCGGGACCACGAAGGTACAGCGCTTGGTGTCCGGCGGAAGGTGTGGTGGACTGCAGGTTGATTTCTAAAAACTTTAGGAGCTTATTCAAAAAATATTCTGAGAGAGGAGAGTGGACTGCGGATTGTATTTCGGAGAAGTTCGAGGACTTTTATGCAAAATGACCACAAAACACAAGATCCTGGCCGTTCGTTCGGCCGATCCGACGACCGAGAAAAGCTGGCGACGTGGCCTGCTTCTCTGGTCTCGGAATTAGCCGAGAATCGTAGGGTAAGATGTAGTAGTTGTTGATCAACCGAACATAGCCTTTGTCTCCTCTCCAGCTTGTCTCAACGGGAGATAGCGAAGTTTACGAGAGCTTGGCTCCTTTACAACCACAGTTTGATTTTCTTTGTGTATTCTTTACAGCCCTTGTTGGGTAATAATGAGTTGCAGATCAGATCATTTGTTTGGATATCCACTCTGTATCATTATTGATGTTCTAATAAACATCCCCTCGGCTTCTTTTTAGTCATTTTACAATGTTATAATTTAATTTTCGTAGTTTCGACTAACAACAACTAAATTCTGCGCATGTTTACTGTACAAATGTAGAGATGAGTTATGTAACAGTACTATCTGAAAAACCTTGGTCCAATATTGTCGTTGATATGGGTTCAAACGAGAGAGTAGACATTAATTTGTACCTTTGGGATTTCAAAGTGTCAATGAAATTTTTCAAAATGTTTGGCCACACACCTTGAAGGCATCAACAATGCCTGTAAAAAGTTGCATACATAATGTTTGCAAGAAAAAGAGAATAATGTGATATTGCAGTCGGCACTAGGTACTTCGTTCCTTTGAGTGCATTATTTTTCTTATGGGTTATCCAATTTCTTCACATTGTGCTTTGTTTGATTCCCCATTCTACGCAGATGCATTATATTCAGGAGCTTCACAGTTTAGAACCACTAAGCCAACGGCTGTAGAAAGCCAATGCTTCCTGTGGTTTATACTCAGGAACTGTGTGCCCAGCACCCTGTGAAAGGAACAACAGATAGTTAAAGGCAACGTATAATTGCAAAGCTTTGGTATTTTTCGTGTTTTACTAATGTATTCAATCATAAATCAATGCACCACTAGATAAAGTTATAAACAATGTTCACCTTAATAGTTGCAAAAGTGAGACCATTTTCGTATACTTGGGTGTACCTGAGGAGTATAACAAGGAAAATATGTGAGTTACATCTCCATCCCCCCCCCCCACCCCACCCCCCAGCATATAAACGTTATATACTTATATTACGTTATATACTTATATTGAGATCATGAAAATAAGATATCATGTGAATTCATATCTAAGAATAACCTAATCTCTAGGATAAACCAAAGCAAACATCCTCGGACAAAAATTGTTGAATCATTGATTGTTCAAATACCCAGAAACTTCTTCATCGGTGATCCATGGCCGCCATGAATCAATGACTCCATAGCCCAAAGATGCAGTCCATGCTTCAGTCCCAGTGTAAGGCACACACATATCATGGTCACCGCTGAAACAAATGGGATTAAATATATAATTATAATATCAATTTCTTCTAAGGTTAATTTAAGGTTGCAAGGGCTAAAAGTATAATCTTTCGAAAAAGGGCAAACCATATGAGAAATTTTATAATGATTGGAAAAAGTAGGAGCCGTCCATCTGATAAAATCCTACGGTGGTAAAGGTAGGAAATACCCAGAAGTACCAAGGATAAAGTATCTGATACCTCCAAAATGTGGGACCAAGTACCAAAAAGTGGGATCGAATACTAATTTAATTTAAATTTTATAAATATTTTCCATAGATCAAAGGCTAGAAAAAAATTCAAGGTAAAAATATCTGAAAGTACCCTTTGGTACTTTACAATCATTGTAAAAGAGCTCAAAGGATATTATAGGTTTCTAAAGCCAAGTACCTGTAAATGAGAGCACGATAACCCTGGCTTGTAAGGTTCTTGTGAGTTGTGATAAATGACCATACTCCCGGCATCGTGATCAAAATTCAATAATATATTTGTGCATAAGACCCATGGTCCAATTGAACTGACCTAACATGTGAATGGTAAACTATGGTTAGAAGAATAGTTTTGAAACTCGATCTAATGCAACATGGTTAATATATGGCTATCATACTGGCTCGGCATGAATTGCAGATCTGACGCTATCATTGTTCAACCATGCTGTTGCAACTTCATCATTCTGAAAATTTAAGCAAATGAGATACGATAAGAATTGGCAAAAAATGAATCATGCTTCTCATGGGAGTAAAGTTATCTACTATGCATTTCAAGAATAAATCCATGCAATGGAATGGGAACAGGATAAAAATATAATAAATCTTTTAGTTGGACAATGTGCATTCCTCATGCATGCTAACCATAGAAGATAAAGAAACTCGACCCATGTGAGAAGACAGCCCAGCAAGCCATCAATGACTTCTGTTAAGGATTAACTTTTTTGAAAAAACTTCTGTTAAGGAAATGTGGGAGTGTAAAAGAGATGTAGCACATTTTTGTTGTGCAGAAATAGAGCAATCTCTCCAGAAGACTAACACTCTGACAGATCACACGAGACAATAGAGCTAAAGAAAGGGTGCTGCGCTTGTGCTCACCATACACAGTACATACGCGCCAAGTTCCTGCCATGATGGAACACGCCCGGCTCTTACAGGAGCTCTCAAAGGCCAGGCCCGTCCAAGCATTCTTGTTCTTACTGGAAGGGGCTTGTCAGTTACACCAAGATCTTTGAAACTTTCAGGCTTTCTGCTATTTTGTGGGGTCACTTTTTTTGTATTTTTGCTGTGGTAGCACGGCTCAAGAATGTCATAAATATTTAATCCCGCAATCACCTACACAAGAACATTGGATAAGTCACAAGAACGGCACTTATTTTTACCAGATAGTGTCACTGGTTTACCTTATCGACATTCCTCAGTGCTGTTCGGCATTCATCACTGCTAGAGTCATTCCAGTAATTTCCTTGACATAAAGTACTGGTTTCCTGCATTGTGAATAAAATTGGTGGTCAGTTCATCTGGCGGTTCAAACCGAAACAAATGTTCTTTCCATTTCTTGATTATATTTCTTCTATTCAAAAGAACATAGCCACAGGCTGATATTCTAAAATTCATGGTGGAAGGAACTTTTTTTGGGTACGGGTATTTCAGTTGGAGTACAGACGTACCTTGTACATATCATCTGAAATCAGACCCATTCCGTGTGCGAATGGTACAAGAGCATTACCATCAAAGACGGTGTCACATACACCATTGCCAACCATGTAGCCCTACAATAAGAGTACAGAATAAAACATCGAACTTTAGATTTCCTCGGTAACCGTATATATATTTGGAGTTCTCACGCAGGAAGCAGTATAAGAAAATCTCTTAATAACCTTAAAGTTTATAGTTGGCTTGACTTGTTCGTGAATTCCTGTGTAACATTTTGTCAGCAACAAAGAATATGAAAACAATCAAAGCTGTTTAACGGTGATTACGAGCCCAAAGCAAACACCTTTGACAACTTCATGTGAAAGGGTAGGGACATAAATGCCGGCGTACGATTCTCCAGCTATGTAAAATGGATTTGTCTGGAACTCAGAGTAGAGCTGAAACCACTGGTTAAAAGTAAACAAGAAAGAAAAGAAAAATAACTCAGTTTTTTTGTTCCACAAAACAGATGATAAAAATTGACATCACTATATACCTTCAGAAGAAAAGTATGAGAATCATTAGCAGTCCTAAGGTCGCCAGTTGTATAAGCTCTGGACTTATCCTTCGCGTATGACAGACCAACACCAACAGGGGAGTCCAAGTATATCACACTAGACACCTAAAGTGAAATGAAACATCACAACTCTCTTTCAGATTGAATGAACAGGTGGTTTATGGTTATTATAGAAATGTATCCAACCTTGGACCAGCTGTAAGGGTTCAGATGAAGCTTTGGTAGGCTTCCAGCTGACCCTCCTGACTCAAAGTTGAACGGCCCTGAAACCAGTGATGTAAAGTGCATGAAAAGCACACCCAATGACAGAAACTGGCCCTTCAATATCTCTGAATCCTCCGGAAAAAAGAATGTACTTATAACTGAAAACTGCTAAAATAATGAACAACACTTCTCTGCTATCTGCAGTCTGATTAGTAATTTTAGAACAACAATAAGTACCAGTAGTGTGCTCATGACCTTTGTCAGGACAAGTAATGGACGCACCGTGCTCGTAGACGAAGCCGTCGAAGCTGGAGCATCCTGGCCCGCCGTTGAGCCAGAGCACGAGCGGGTCGCTGGCCGGGTCGCGCTCCGACTCCATCAGGTAGTAGAACATCCTTCTCTCCTCGTCCACCGTCACGTACCCGGCGTAGTGCTTCGACGGGAGCTGGGCGCCCTCGAACCCCGGGAGGCGAGTCACCAGCGCGTCCGGCGGCGCGGAGCGGCAGCTGCAGGCAAAGGATGCCAACAGCTGCAGGAGGACGAGGGCTGCTACCGCCGTCGGAGCCGACGACGGAGCAGAGGCAGACCAGGCAATTGCTGCCGGGCGGTGTCGGAGAAGACCCGGAACTCGACGGATGGTGTGGTCGAGTCCGCCGGGCGCGTGCTTAAATAGAGCTAGCTCTTCGTGCCTGCAGATACTGCTGCACAAGGGTCAAGGGATGTGGTGCCATTAACACGGCCGCAACGCCTGCACGCCTGCCATTAACAAGGTGATATAAGCAGCCTCTAAGAGCTGCCACGTCATTTTTATGCTGAGTAGAAAGAGAGAAGATGAGAAGAAAAATAGGCTGTTAACTTAGAGCAAGGTTAATAATTTAGCTTGTTGTTGGCTGTAAAGATTTTTGTAGCCTATCTCTCGGTCTATTTGTATAGTGGTTTAGTTATCAATCATTAATATATGGTCCACCTGTCTCTTTCACAAGATTTTTTTATTACTGTGTCGAAGCCAGCTGTAATCTTACACCCCGCTTCTTTTCTCTCTCCTCTCTTCTCTCCTCCACCTCAGCATTTAGCTTGTTTACAGCCTATTATAATACTTGATCAGCCAATTGATGCACATGTTCCAAAGAACTGTGAGAAAAAGAGGTGGGCCTAACATTAATGATTTAGTCAGTGTTTTAGCCAAACCATTATACTTGTGGAATGTTAGCTAGCTGTACATGAGGTGGGCTGGGCTGCATGACTTTGCCACGTCATCTACAGCTAGCTAACAACCCACAATTATAATGGTTTGGCTAAAACACAGACTAAATCATTAATGATAGGCCTAAATCATTAATGATAGGCCCACCTCTTCCTTTCACAAAGTTTTTTGAAACATGTGCATCAGCTGGCTGTAAGCTAACAACCTATGGCAGCTTTTAAGTCTCTTACAGCCTATTTACATCACCTTAGAGTAAGTTTTATAGATTTCGCCGGCCTCCGGCTGAGAACGCGCGCGGCATGGTGGTGGCCCCCGCTGCTGCTAGCTGCTCGGCCAATGGAAGGGCGTGCAGTGCGTATCCGCCGGTTGAGGCCGGCGTTTCGCTCCCCGCCCGCTCGACTCTCTCTCTTATGCCACGCCTGCTCCCCGCCCGCTCCGCGCCCACTATTATATCTGCTCTTATAATATTTGCTCTTAGCCATGCTCTCAGCCTACCCATTACCATTAAAATTAATTCTCAGAGAAATATACAATCTCAGGTGGATGTCCCGAGATTTCTCAGGATCGGAGAGATATGCCATGTTTTGGAGTGGGATACTAGGATTCCCTGAAAATCTACAGGGTTTAATTTAGTTTGGGAATGCATTAATTTTTCCTAACAGCCTACGGGGATTGGGTGATCTGATTGACTATCTCTAAAATTGAAATCATTAGGTTGCAAACAATTTGCTGGTCATATTCTTTTTGCCAAGTCACTTGACGGTACCTGCTAGTTGTCGGCTATTCGTACTCGTCGTACTCTAAATTCATCCTATAAAAAAATATTTCATCATAGTCATTAAAATTCTATCATCTATTTCCAATTTCTCCGCACTCAATCATTCTCTATACCTCTCAACTACCATTCTGTGGGAGCCCTCCCTCCCTCACTCCCTCCCATTCTCTCTCTCCCGGACCCTCTCACTCTCAACCCGTCCCTCCCTCGCCGGCCCTCCGCTCTCCTCCCTCGCCGGCGGCCGGCCCTCCACCCCTCCCTCCCTCCCTCCCTCGCCGGTGAGGAGCGGCGCGCGGCGGTCAATGCCCAGTCTAGTCCTGTCTCCCTCCCCCTCCTCTCCTTGTGCACCAGCACCGGGAGCCGGGTGGCCTCTCCCGAGCTCCCACTCCCAGCATCGGCGCGCGCAGCGGGGCCGGGACGGCGATGGCCTCCGCCCGCCTCGCCACCGACCTCTACCCCTCTCCTCTTCCTCCTCGCCCTGGGCGCGGCGCGGGCGGCGGACGAGGGCGAGGTGCCCGCGCTACTGGCGCTAGGCGCTGCACTGGACCCGACGGGCAGCCTACTCCCGTCGTGGGCATCCTCGGGGACACCACTGATAGGACGCTCGACAAGGCCGCCGCGCTCCTCTAGCACTGTTGCCCTTGGAGCTCGCGGCGCCATGGCTTCTCTCCGTCCCCATCCCCAAAATCCTCCAATGGCTCCTCCACCTCAGCCACCCCGCGCCGTCCTCCTCCTCCTGGTGATCTCCCCGCTCCCGATCGTCGACACCGCCTCCTTTCCCTCCACGCTGCCCGACATCCGCAGCAGCCTCCCCGCGCTCTGCTCCAGGCCGGATGTCATGACTGGAGCGCCAACCCAACAGTGAAGACGTCTAGTAGATATTACGTTTACCATATATTGTTTATGTTGAGCTGACCAGTGGGTCCATGCCGTCAGTGTAACCCTACGGGGAACTTAAGTAGCTGCGGTAGAGCCCTAAAAAAAAAGTAGCTGCGGTAGAAAAACGTGAACACTATTCCGAATCTGAAAATAGAAAGAACTCTGTTCTCCTCTGGAGTCAGGGTTCATCGCCCGACCCTGCCGTCATCCATGGTTTGATCCTTCCTTGTTGCATTCTCACGCTGCTATCGATCTTAGTAGCCAAGGGTATCACACCGGTCTCCTCTGCGCCGGTCCGACCGCAGACGCCACGACCCGTAGCTCGCCTCCGGCCGTCGCGGCCCGCGCGGCGGCGGCGCGGCCGGCCTGCTAGCGGCGAGCGGCGTGTGGCCGCGGGCGGCGGCGTTGGAGGCCCGCGCGGAGCCATGGCGGCGGACGGCCGGGTCCGGTGCGCCTAACCTCCCTCCGTGGCTCGCTACCCATGCCCTGGCGGCGCTGCTCCGCCCGCGGTGCCCGAATCTGGCGGCGACGGTGCGGATCCGCTCTCCCTCCTTGGCTCCTCCCTCCGCTGGCGGCCCTCTCTCCCCCCCACTCGCCATGGCGCTGCGTCCTCGGAGCTCCGCCGACAGCAGCAGTCTTGGCGCGGTGTCCTCGAGCACGCCTCCTCGAGCAAGCAGGCAAGGAGCGGCGGCCGGGGTGAGGAACGACGCGCGACCGCCGGATCTGCCGTCCCCATCCCTTGCACGCGGGAGCAGCCGGCGAGCCGCGAGCGTGCGGTGGGCGCCCCTTCTCCTCCCCGCCGGTTCCTACTCGCGCCGCCCGCCGCTCCTCCCCACACCGCCCCTGCTCCCCCCAGGCGCTGCTGCAGGACCACCACAACCACGGCGGCGCTGGTGGGCCGCAGCTGGGGCGGGACCACGGCGCGCCGCTGGTGCTGCAGCACCGCCGGCCGGAGTTCCAAGCGGTGCCGACGATGGTCACCGAGGAGGTGCTCCCCGTGGTGCGGTTCGATGAGCTAGCGGCCTGGATCGGTGGTGACTGCGCGGCATCGACGACGGGCGAGCGCGCGAAGGCAGATGCTAGTTGGGGCCGACGGACGTGTACCGTTTCCTGGGAGTGTGATGAATATAGCGGAACGAGGCTGGTACTTTGTTTTAGCGTTCCCTTCCCAGTACGTCGATGCAGCATGTTTTTCTGTAAATAAGGTACTGGAGGGAGCGGTAGCGTATCGCTCCCGGTACCCAGTGGAGATAGCCTAAAGTTTTTTTTTTGCGAAAGGGAGAACTGTATTATGATGGTGAACAGTACATCCCTGCCAAATTGCAGGAAACACCCCGGTACATAAGAAAATCACGCACACACCCGGCGATGCTTCCGTCGTCTTCTCCATGGCCGATGCTCGACGCAGAAATGCCAGAGCGCAGCCGCCGCATCCATCTTCCTCTCCGTCATGGGACCCCACGCAATTGGACAGGTCGCAAGAGCCGTCACCGCAAAAGCACGGCGAACCGAGATCGTTGAACGAACATCGACAGCCCCATCGACGGAGAAAGAAAAGGAAATCCTTCCGCCGCCGTCAACCAACAAGCCGACGACCGGAACAAGCTCCGCGGTTGTCGCATCAGGCAACCCGGAATCAAAGCCTACTGCAGGGACAAGCCATCTTCCCCCTTTCGCATAGAAGGAAGAAGAACCACCCAAGAGGAGCAAAAGACACACGACCACATCAGCTGCAGTAGCAGCCAACAGGGGTAGGGGCGGAAGATCCGTCGTCGCCTCCATCAAGCAGCTGCAAACAGAAGCGCCAGTTATTTGCCGACGCAAGGTGGCATACCTCACAGAATGGCCGCAGGAGCTCGCCCCACCGAAGACGTCAACGCCGGCACCCGCCTGGAGGAGAACTATCCGCCTTCGATCCTCGCCGGAGACGACGCCGTCGCCGCCACCGCCGCCGGAGAAGTGAAGGGGAACACCTAACCCTAACCGGCGATGTACAAGTCGCCGGCGGGACCTACAAGCACTAAGGTCTAGACCTACAGCTATACAGGTCCTCATGCCGAGGTGCCGGGCACCCCTCTCATCTCCGTCGCCGGCGAGGACGCCGGAGGAGAGGGGGCCGGTGGATCGACGGAGGAAAAAGTCAATTCGCCCTCTCACTCACCTGGATACACTGTAGCAAAGGGAAAACAGAGGAACTCCCTTGAAGATAGCCTAAAGTTGTTGATCATCCAAACATACACTTTAGGTGCCTACTATCAACTCAAGCTTGTCAGGAGCCTAGTTACAGTTGCAGAGGCTCACTAGAGCTTCTCTCCTTTGCAATCGTAGTACCTCTTTTTTTCTTTGTGAAAATATTAGTACCTCTTTTTTTTTCTTTGCAGTTGCAGAGGCTCACTAGAGCTTCTCTCCTTTGCAATCGGTGTACCTCTTTTTTTCTTTGTGTAAATATTAGGAGAGTATCCTTTACAACCCTGAGTGCATAAGTTGAAGATTTGGCCTTTTTGTCCGAACATCCACTTTACATCATTATTTATTGATGTATAAATATTTCCTCTGTTTATTTTTATAGGGCATCATAGATTTTGAAAAGAAAAATCAAACTTCATAGTATTGTCTGACAACTATCAAATTCCTCTATAGAGGCCAGCACAACAATCTCCTTTTTTTTTCCTAAAAAAGCTATCAAGTTCCGTGCATGTTTATGATACAGATCTGTATCAAAAAGATCTGTATTCCACATATCTTTTATTGAGAGAGATTTGACACCACAGCCAGAAATCTTGTACGGATCAAAAAACAAAATAGTAGACATTGATGCCTTTGGGATTTCATAATGTCAACGAAAATTGTCACAATTTTTTTTCCATGTCACAAATGTTTGCCCACACCGCGAAGGCATGAAAAATGCATGTAAATAAAACAGCTGCATTGATGTAATATTTGCAGAAAAGAATGCAACACTGTGGCTGGCGCTAGGAACTTTGATCCTCTGACGGCCTTATTGTTCTATGGGTTATCCAATTTCTTCATGTTGTGCTTTGTTGCACGGAAATATGCCTCCCATCAGCAGCATTCATGACTCATGAGCTTCACAATTTAGAACCAGCAAGCCAACGGCTGTAGAAAGCCAATGCTTCCTGTGGTTTATACTCAGGAACTGTGTGGCCAGCACCCTGTGAAATGAGCAACAGGGTAGTTAAAGGCGACTTAATCTTGCTTTATTTTTTTGTGTTTCAGTAATGTATTCATATCATTAAACATATTTTATTTTTGACTTGGCAGGCTACAATCATGCTTATTTGAAAATTATAATGGATTTACAGACAAAGTTAGAAACAATGTTTACCTTAATAGTTGCAAAAGTGAGGCCCTTTTCGTATCCTTGGGTGTACCTGATGAGCATAACAAGCAAAAAAAAAGAAAAAGATGAGGTACATTTTTTATGGATAACATATTTAAACAAAAATTCGTAATCATGAAAATAGTATTCTGTTGATTGTGAATACATTAAAAAAAGAATAATTCAATTCTAGAATAAAATGATTAAAAAATCTAGGACATAAAAGTGTGCATCGTTTTTTGTTCAATACCCAGAAACTTGTTCATTGGTGAACCACGGTCGCCACGAATCAACGACTCCATAACCTAATGATGCAGTCCATGCTTCACTCCCAGTGTAAGGTACACACATATCATGGTCGCCACTAAGATAAATGAAAAATAAATATATCATTGATAATATCAGCTTCTTCTGAGACTAAAGAATGTGAGAACCAAAAGGATGTTAGACGTAATGTACCTGTAAATGAGAGCACGATAACCCTGGCTTGTAAGGTTCTTGTGATAACTGATCATACTCCCGGCATCATGATGAAAATCCAATTTATCTGTGCATATGAGCCATGGTCCTATTGAACTCACCTAACATTGTAATGTTAGAAGATGGAAAGTTATAAAATTTGATCAATCAAATACAATGTGATCACTATAAGACTGTCATACTGGTTCAGCATGAATTGCAGATCTGACGCTATCGTTGTTCAGCCATGCTGTTGCAACTTCATCACTCTGAAGATTAAGCAAACAAGACACAGTATGAAATGGGGCAAAATGGATCATTTTTCTCTTGGAAGAAAAAATAACTCCTATATACTTCGAGAAGAAAATGCATGCAACGGAATAGGAACCAGATAAAATATCTTTTAGTTGGAAGAAGTGGCTGCACTATATAGGACAACCGGAGAAGATGATGATAAACGAAATGAAAAAATGGCGGCGCAATACTAATTAATATTGTTAGAGTGCGCAGCTGGCCCAGCAGGCTATACTCACAAGCCGGCGCCCTACCAGATAGGTCCACTGGAGTCCAACCAACCTCACTCAACCCAAAAGACTAGCATGATGGCTGAGGACTGCCCCACCTTGTATATTATGCTCCCCCACCATCAATTTTTGACATGGGACTAAATCTAACAAGTATCAAGGTATATTACTGCACTAGATACACATGTGGTGATTTTTAGCCATGCAATCTTTTGTCTATAGTGGAATGTTTGACATTGATGACTACTGAATAGAAACATACCTAGATAGATATGCCACATTATTCCTAGATTCATGATGATTTTTTTACTGCTTTAATATTTTTGTAGATTTCAGTATTGTGATAAAAAAAACTGCTGGTCAAATTTGTAGATAAAAGCTTTTTTTTTCAACGAACCGCACAAGACAGTGCGTAGATAAAGCTGATGGAAACGACCAAAGACTTCTGTTAAGGAAATGAGTGAGCATAAGAAATTGAGCACATTGTTTTAGACATTTCGTGGAGAAAACTAGCAATCTCTCCAGAAGATTAACATTCAGACAGATCACAAGAGAACACAGAGCTAGAAAAAGGGTACTGGCTTGTGCTCACCATACACGGAACTCCACCGGCAGCAGCAACGGCAAGTTCCTGCCATGATGGAACACGCCCATCTCTTACGGGAGCTCTCAGAGGCCAGGCCCGTCCAAGCATTCTTGTTCTTACCGGAAGGGGCTTGGCAGTTGCACCAAGATCTTTGAAACTTTGAGGCGCTCTGCTCTTCTGTGGGGTCACTTCTTTGATAGTTGTGCTGTGGTAGCATGGCTCAAGAATGTCATAAATATTTAATCCTTCGATTTCCTACACAAGAACATAATACATAATATGAGAACAGCACTGATTTTTACCAGATAGTGTCACTGGCTTACCGTATCGACTCTCGATAGTGCTTCTTCGCATCTGTCAGTGCTACCATTCCAGTAATTTCCTTGACATGCAGTATTGGCTTCCTGCATTGTGAATAGAGATGGTGGTTAATTCAGTTGGGCTCGTCAAAGCCATAGTATTTATCCTGCCAGTATAGTTGATTCTATTTGGAAGAACATAGCCACGGGTTGTATATATTCAGATAAATATTTAAAAGACCTCATGAAGTTTAAGAAATAATATGTAGATTCTATTTGGAAGGATACTTCTGATCGGTGACTTCAGTCGGAGTACAGACATACCTTGTATATTTCTTCTGAAATTAGACCCATTCCATGCGCAAATGGTACAAGAGCATTACCGTCAAAGGCAGTGTCACATACACCATTGCCTACCATGTAGCCCTAACATGAGAGTACAGAACAAAACATTAAAATTTACTAACCTTAAAATTCTCATGGAGGCAGCAATTTAAGAAAATTTACTAACCTTAAAATTTATAGTTGGCTTAACTCCTTCGCGGATTCCTGTGGAACAATTTGTAGGTAACAAGAACCGAAAGAAATTAACAGTTATTTAAGGATAATTGATTAGAATCCTAAAGCCAATACCTTTGACAACTTCATGTGAAAGGGTAGGAACATAAACCCCGGCATACGATTCTCCAGTTATGTAAAATGGATTTTTCAGGAACTCAGGGTAGAGCTGAAACCACTGGTTATAAAAGTTAAAGAAAAAAAAGAACTCAGCCATGTGTTCCACAAGCAAATGATAAATTCACTCCACCAGCATGAAAGAACAACTATAATATACCTTCAGAAGAAAAGTATGTGAATCAGCAGCAGTCTTAAGATCGCCAGTTTCATAATCTGAAACATTCTTCGAGTATGACAGCCCAACACCAGCAGGGGAGTCCAAGTATAAAACACTAGACACCTACCAAAATAAAAATCAATACTCCCAATTTTGATAAAATACCAGATAATCGGCTTATTATGTAGGACCAATATTAATGGAAATGTCCAACCTTGGACCAGCTATATGGGTTTAGATGAAGCTTTGGCAAGCTTCCAGCTGACCCTCCTGACTCAAAGTTGAATGGTCCTGAACCAAAAAAAAAAAGCACAATATTAATTGGCATGAAAAGGTCCATTTAGAGCCCACCTAGCTAGGATATTTTGCGCAAATAATTAATATCTAAATTTTGGACTATCACTTCTCTTCATCTCTTTTTTTTCTCTAGACTTTTGCATCACCGTTCCGGTGCCTACGCCACTTCTTCCCGTCATCGCCATCAGACCCTTACTCCCTCTGTGTTGGTGAAGGAAGTCGTTTTGAGTTTGTTTGATGTCAAACATTTTAAACTTTAACTATAGATAAATTTTTTTAGATTGAGTTTGAAAATATGAAAGCAATGTAAATGGATTCATCTTGAAATGCAGTTTCGTAAAAATATATATTGACTATATTTTATAATTTTTTATAGCAAAAATATAGTGGTCAAAGTTGTTTTGGAGGTGTCGATGTTCTAAACGACTTCTTTTATCAACCTGTAGGGAGTACACTCTAACCGTCTAACTTGCTAGGAAACATCAATGATATATGGGCCCCACTGCACTCGGGTCCACACGTCAGCTAGTGAGTCCCTGCATTATCGCAGAGGAGACTCATCGTTGGGGAAGATTCTGATCGCGTCGAAGTTTGGAAAGAATGGCCAAAGTGAGTGAGGTCAGGAAATGGAGTAGGAATAATATCTTGTTATGGTAGTTCGCTTTCCCAAGACAAATGGGCAGAAAGACACAGCGACGGGGCTCCTTTTACGCGATGCGTAGAAAGCAACAGCCTAGCAGCCACTGGCGGAGCTTTGTTAGGGCTAAAGGGGGACCAACTCTTGACTTTGCAAATTTTACGCTAGATGAACAGTGATTTTGACACTGTTTATTACTGTAGTAAAAAGGTAGCCACATTCTTCTGAGATCAGATAGCAAGCTCCGCCAGTGACAGCAGCTAGCCAACAGGCCCCATCCGCACGCTTAGCTTCCTGCTCTGTGCTCTCCGCCGCTCTGCTAGCCCAGCCTTGGCCACTCCCTCCGTGGTCCGGCGACCGGCGACCGCAACCACGCAACAGAGAGTCGATCAGAGACCATATGCAACGACGACAATGGTTTCTTTGGGCAAATAATTAAATTAAAGAAGACAATCGCGGATAAGAAAAGAGCTAGGGGTATCGGTCGGATCAACGACGACGGCGGAGGACGCACGCACCGTGCTCGTAGACGAAGCCGTCGAAGCTGGAGCAGCCCGGGCCGCCGTTGAGCCAGAGCACGAGGGGGTCCCCGGCCGGGTCGCGCTCCGACTCCACCAGGTAGTAGAAGAGGCGCCGCCCGTGCGCCTCGTCCACCGTCACGTACCCGGCGTAGTGCTTCGACGGCAGACGGGCGCCCCCGAACCCCGGCACGCGCGTCACCAGCGCCCCCGCCGGCGCGGCGCGCCCGCAGCGGGCGGAGGAGGCCACCGCCGCCACCAGCAGCAGGAGCGCCGCCGAGGCGGCGGAGTGGCCGCCGCCGCAGGCCATTATATATATTGCTGCGGCACGACGGTGGTGGTGGTAGTATTACTATAGCAAGCAGCTCTCTGGGCTCTCGATCGTCGGCGGAGGATCGGAGGATATGGCCGGGACAGGGACGACGACGGGCGGGGGCGCCGTGTCTATATAGAGCTGCGTGCCAGATAGAAGGAGGAGGAAGATGCCGGCGGGGCGGAGGCGTGGAGTATATGATGTCGTGGGAGGAACGCATGCGCCGGTGACGCCCCGACGTTGACGGCAAAGCAAGCCAGCCGGCCGGTGTGGACTCTCGGCAGTAGTGTGTGTCAGCCTACCCGTCCCACTCAAACCCAAGCGCCCAATCAACGCTCATGGCAGGGACATACATGGATCATCCAACCACACGATGTGCTAGATATATAGTACATCTGTTTGACTGTTTGTACCATGTAAGGATTCACCATCTTCTCCGGCGAGGTTAAGGTATGGTGGACAAAAGATTTGACAAACATTTAGCCTTAAATCCGTGTGGAACGATATACTGAGAAGAAGAAAAAAAAGTTGGAATGGAGATGCGAGGAATTGAACCCCGGACCTCTGAGAAAGCGTATCTTAGTGCTCTACCAATTGAGCTACATCCCCAATTTTTTGTTAGTTATTCATCATAATTAATTTTATAATTTGTCATTATCCTTCTAAAACCTTACAACATGAAAAAAAAAGTTGGATTGGAGATGCGAGGAATTGAACCCCGGACCTCTGAGAAAGCATATCTTAGTGCTCTACCAATTGAGCTACATCCCCAATTTTTTGTTAGATATTCATTGTAATTAATTTTTATAATTTACCGTCACCCTTTTAAAACCGACACAGGAACAAATCTGCATCAAGAGTGTGCCAATTAATGTTGTTACTTCATTATTACTCTCTTCATTTTCACAATGTATGCCTATGGCATCTGGAGTACCATATATAAATGTGGGGATTAATTACTACTAGAATTGGCAACCATTACTAGAAGTATGTATCTACATTCTCCTTTTTGAAACTGTCTCCTTGCGCATAAACTAAGAAATCATTTAAGTGACTGTATTATCCTATTGCCTACCTAAGAAGGCAAGAAAAAGGAATCATGCTACCGATTAAATCATGCTGCTATTGAATATATAATCTCGCCATTTGTTTCTAGCTGTCACAATTTTTTGGGCTGCAATACTAAATTGACCCTACAACTGAACTTGCTGTAACACCCTGGTGTTAATCTTGTACATTAGCCGCTAAGCATCGCTTAATCATAATCATTAGTTTAAGCTTTGTCATTAGTGGTAATTGTGCATGCATAATTATATTTTGAATTCATGGCATCACATGCATTCAAGTTTAATTATGTTTGCGCAATTTCTGTTAATTACAAACCAACAATTAAAATCCAGTCCAATCTCTGTCTGAACCCCTCTTTGCGCTGAGTCTAAAATTAGCTTTGATCTTCTTTTGACCCAATTTTATCTCTCAAATCGTTGATCAAAACAACTTTTATCCAATACCAATGTTGTAGATCTTTTCTTTCTCTACAACTTTTATTTTGGCCAAATTTCAAGTTGCTGTGCAAAAATTTTAGTTTTGGGCGCTCCAAAATTGAATCTGTTTTGTCCCAAAAACCAGAAGTTCCGGGTTTGGAAACCGGAAGTTCCGGTTTTGCTCTATTTCGGCGCCCATACCGGCGACTGTGCCGCCGGCGACGCCACGCGTCGAGCATCCCGGCAAACCTCGCCCTCCGTGCGCCGCACTTATCCTCGCGCATGCCCTGGAAGCTTCTCTTCCTTTCCCTTCCCTTCCTTTCATCCCCTTCCTCGAGCTCGCGCGAGCAGAGCACGAGCAGAGCGCCGTCGCTCGCCCCTCCGGCCGTTCCTCGCCGCCCCGCTCGAATCCTTCGAGCCCCGAGCTCCCTAGCTTCGCCCCGCACCTGTCCCGCCCCTCCACGAGCTCGATTGAGCCCAAAACCGGCCGGATCGAGCTCCGGACCGCCGGCCTCCATTGACGTTCTCCACCGAAGCTCCGCCCTTCCATCGACGAACCACCTCCGGCCCTTCTCCGCTCGATTGGACGATGTGGTGAGCTTCCCCGTGATCCACTCTACCACCTCCGTCCCTTCTCCGCTCGATTGGACGACGTGGTGAGCTTCCCCGTGGTCCACTCTACCTCCCCGGCCCTTTTCCCGTTCGATTCCCGCGCCGCCGCCGCCGGGAACGCGCCGCGCCGCCACGGCTGCCCAAGCGCCACCGCGCGCATACCGCGGGCCGCCTCTGCGCGGGGCCCGCGCTGCGGCCTAGTGCCCCCGCCCCCTCGGCTTTCCCTGACCGCGGCCTGGCCGCCCCGCCGCCGGCCGCCGGCCGGCCACGCCGCCGGCGGGGAATGCAGAGCGCCGCCGCCCCTGCCCTTGCGCGCCACGCGCCGGCCATGGCCTTGGCCTGGCTGTCCCCTGTTTTTGCCCCAAAACCGGAACTTCTGGTTTTGGAACCCGGAGGTTCCGGTTTCCAGTTAAATTCCAGTTTCAGTTTTGTGTACTGATCTTGTAAAATGCGTAGTAAATAGCAGAAAAATGTGAAAAATGCAATCTAAATTTTATTAGGTTTATAAAATCAGGATCTTCAGAGGAAAAATAATTATGCATGTGAAATGGCAATTTTGCCCCTGCTAAAGTTTTGGTTTGTGTTTAAGCTAGTTTATTTTGTATCTAGTTTTCCTGTTGGTCTAAAAATCATGAAATTTTTGTGGTAGACTACTCCTTGTATGTGTAGTTCACTGAAAATTTTCATGAGCATAGCCTTTGTGCATGTTTGTAGATTTAATATTGCTTGATTTTCATTCTAAGGCTAAATAAATGTTTTCGGTCATCAATAAATGTTGGTAAATTTTTGTTGCATGTTCTTTCAATATCTTGGCTTACTGGTAACTTTTGGGTGGCTCGATTAAGTCTGTAAGCTAGGTTTTGCTTTTATTTCGTTCCTAGCTGCAGCTTTTCTTTTTGTGGTTAAGTGAATCCTTTTATGCGTTGGGGCTTTCAGTATTTTGTGATCAGTAGTAATTGATGCTAGTCATGTCTTCGTTTTTAGTTACCTGGCATTGCATCGTGAGTACCTTCTAGCATTTTCTTGCATTGTTTTAATTGTTGCATGGCATCTTTCTTTACGTATAGACGTCACGAGCGAAGCCGTCTACGAGTTGGTCGCTGAACCGATCCAGGAGCCGCAAGCCGGGGAACCACAAACCGACGAAGCAGCTGAGCAAGCTACGGAGGAAATTGCTAACCCCGCTGACCTGCAAGGCAAGCTCCGGAGCATAACCCCTACTTTAAAACTTATGCAACATATTATTTAAGTACTTGTGCATTAAGTTCTAGGAGTTACTTGGAACCTTAAATGCATTATCTTTAGGAGACCCCGGGCTTTTACTAGCATGATAGGTCGATAGAACTGCCATGCTTAAGTAAGATACGGTAGAAGACGGGTGATTTCCTGTCACCCGCGAGATATAGGTTTGGTACTTCAGTAAGAAAATAAGAAATAATGCTATGAGAATGGAAATGGAGACCGGGCGGAGGGAAAGTTTGACATAACTATGGAATAAAGGAAAGTTGAGTCTCCGCCTGTGTCGATTGAGAACCGTACCATTGCTGGCCATGCTGACCAAGATTGAATAGTACTAACCACATGCCGGAAGTAGGAGGTAGTCGAAACCGGTAAGCTAATTACCTAAATTGCGTCGAAATCTGATTCTCGACCCGTGGTGCTAGGCAAGGGTTGACGGATGGTGAAGTCGTCCATGGGTTCACCAGGTGTTGGCACGTGCGGGGCTCATCATCCGGGTGTTTGCGGGCTTGACTCAGGCTTCGGGGTAATCATGAGAACAGTTGCTCGGTGTGACTCGCCGGGGTCGCACTTGGCGTGTGAGTTAGGTCCACCTTGCAAGGTTAAATCGGATCGATTCGCCGTGACTCGCGGTTATGAGAACCTTGGTCACTTCGTCGCATCGTAGTAAAGAAGTGGAATGAGACTGTAGTGGAAATGTTGAGTTGTATATTACTAAAGATTAATATGATCAACCATGTATGCTCTAGAGAAATAGGCGAACGTAGTTTATAGCTGTTAACTCAATTAGAACTAAAATATTAAAAGTAAGGATCCAGTATCAGTAGCTTTTCCGCAAAACAACTCCAGAGCCAAAAAACCTTGCATGTCTAGATAATGGGCTAAGTATACCCATATACGGGTAAGACTTGCTGAGTATTAGAGTACTCAGGGTTTGGTTGTACCCCCTTCTGAGCAGGCTGTGTTCCGGAAGACTTCGAGGAGATCTGCGTGTCTTGGGTTGGTCAACCTCTTCCTCCGGGTTGGACTGTCGAGTGGGTTCCGCCTTCTCCGTGAAGTACGGGCAGAATGGCCTCACATCAGTGGCCAAGATGTGAAGCTCATCTTTTGTCATCGATGGCAGTTATCGTATTGTATTTTGGGTCTCTGTTTCAAACTCTGTTTTACTTCCGCTGTGTTGAACTCTGAGATTTGGATTGTAAACCCTGAACTGTAAAACTTTGTTGTAAATTATTTCTGAAGCTTGTGTTAAACTATATTTGTAAATTAATTTGAACACTACTTTTGCTTGTAATCACCTGTGCTCGTCTTTTGTCGAGAGTTCCCGTGTAATCGATCCTGGTTACAGCAGGCAATCTGGGTGTACTGGTTGAGTGCAGAAGCTGTGGTTTAAGCTTAAGTTGTTAATTATTGCACTTGATCAGTATTATTTGGACTGTTCTGTGACACATGCATGCAAAACAACAACGTCCAGGGGCAAAGGTCTACGACCAAACAAAGGTGGTAAAGCATCCACCTGAACAACCAATTACGACGTCAAAGTGTCGGCCCGAAGCAAACTACAACCACAACCAACGCGATGACAGCGGCAAAGCATCCGCTAGACCAGAACGGTGGCAAAGCATTCGCCAGCGAAGAGAAGTCGATGACCAAAGGTGACCTGGACGATGCAGATGAAAAGAAGCGAAGGCAGGTGCAGAAGCAAAAGCTCTCCGAGAATAGCAGAAGACCGCCTCCAACGGAGCTTCCAAGACAACGCCTCCAGGAAGGAAAATGATGCCACATACGCCGTCGTTGCCCGACCAACATGATCTAGGTTTCACCCGGAAAGCTCGCAGGGAGGAAGGAAAAGGGCAGAAAGATGACGCCTTCAAGAAGGTAAACGGCGCCCAAGAGCGTCGTCACCATCGATCTGCAAGCGGGGTCGTCATTGATCCGCAAGCAGATACAAGGCTTTCACCACCGCCCCTTTCCAACCGAGAGCCGACGGCCGACAGAGCAAGTGGCGGCGCGGCCACGAACCCCGGGCCACACCAAGGGGCTGGCAGTGGCAGCGTGGCCACACGGCCACCGACAGCCCCACTGGTGCCCACCGGGGATGCGAGGGCCACGGCGGCCGCCGAGCACCGCAAGCCCAAGCACAGAGCAAGGGGGAGCGGCACCGTGCCCCCATAGGTGCCTGCCAAGGTGGAGCGGCAGAGTGGCGCTGCGCCTGACAGGCCGGCCATCGCCGATGGACACCAGGGGGAGCCCCCACGGCACCCACGTAGGAGAGGGGCAATAGGAGGCCCGGCGAAGGGGGCCAAAGCCGTAGCCGCGACGCCCCCATGGCCGCACCCGCGACGCCACCAACAACACGAGCCCCATGGCACCACCAACGGTTGCAGGCCTCGGCGCGGAGGGGCAGGTCAACCAAGGCCGCGAACCCCGGCGACCGGCCGACCCACCGTGGGAGCCTAGATCCGCCCGGGGGCGCCCAGATCCGGCGTAGTGGACGCCGGACCCAGTCCCCGGCGGCTGGCGGTGGCCACCGAATGACACGGGTTGAGGCGGCAGCAACCACCCGCAAAGCGAATAAGAGGAGCACCGGCCGAAGGAGCGCACGCTAGAGACCGAGGCCAGCGGCCCAGGAGCGAGAGGCGGCGGCGGTGTGACCAACGGAGCCGGAGGCGCACGCGGAGGAGCTGGCCGGCCGGCGCCGCCACCCACCGGGAGCAGCCAGATCCGGCCCGGGCCACCCTAGATCCAGCGAGGGCGAGCCCGGATCCGGCCCCGGCGGCCGGCGACCGGCGGCGGAAGTCATTGTGCAGGAGGTTACGGGGGGGCTAACGGAAGGGAAGCGAGGGAAGGAGAAAAGGAGGGGGAGGGGGCGAGCCGAGCTAGCTTTGGCTCGGCCGCGGGCTGCCGCCGCCGCTGTCGGGGGAGAGGGTGGTGGCGCTGGTTGCCCCCCGAGTCGCCAGGAGAGCGACGCGGGGGGGGGCACTAAGCAATGGTCTCACACATTCGTCAGGCTTGATGTTAAGTTCTATCATTTGATCAAATAATTTGCATGCTACTTGAAACTAACCAGTCCTGTAGTACCCATTCATCAGCCCCGGTGCCGTGTGGTCCTCCTCCTAACCGGCTCACAGCTACTTGCCGCCTGCCTGCCCGCCGCTGCATGCCCGCAAGCAAAGGGTTTCCGCCTGCCGGCCGCCGCCGCCGCCATGTGCTCTGCGCTCCCACGCGTCTTGGGCTTGGGCCGTATATCATTTTCGGGCCCACGAGACCAGTTACCAAATGTGTCCATATTCAGCCCGTGTTGGATATTTGGCCTTCTTCAGTGTGAAATTGCCTGGTACACCCTTCGTTCCAAATTATAAGTCATTCCATGAATCTTGGAGAATCAAACCATTTCAAAGTTTGACCAAAACTATAAAGAGAAACACAAAGATTTATGACATTAAATAGGGATACTATGAAAATATAGCTAACAAATAATTTATTGATATTTATTTGGTATCATAAATGTTATTATCTTGATATATAAATTTGATCAAACTTGAAAATTTTTTACTCTCCAAAATTCTTGGAATGACTTATAATTTGAACAGAGGGAATACGCTGATTGTGCTGTACGAAAAAGACTGGAACTTGCTATGGAGAGGGAAAAGTGGAAAAGAAAACATGAAGTCTAAGGAAGATTTTGGATGATCAAATTTTAACAATTATGGATGCCTGCAATGTAAAATGTATAACACTGACAAGTGAGGCACCACAACATGAGGAACAATTTTTTTAAAGAATTTTTATAATAATTGAAAAAAGAGTGCAGTCCATCTTATAGAATCATACGGTTATCTAAAAGCAGGGGCGGATCTATAGTGGGGCTAGGGGGATGAAGCCCCCTACCTCTCCAAGATTCATGGATATCTCTATTTTTGGGATGAAAGAATAAAAAGGAAGAGGAGAGAAAGAAGAGAAGGGAAGGAAGAATAAGAGAATGGACATGAGCCCCCTCTATATTTACGGGCTAGATTCGCCACTGTCTAGAAGTACCTAGACTAAAATAACTAGTGGTAAAAAATATAGAACCAAGTACTAAAAAGAGTGGAACCGAATACTAATTTAATTTAATTTTTCATCAACGGTCAGAAAAAAATTAAAGAAAAAAATATCTGAAAGTATCCTATGCTACTTTACCGTCATTGCAATAGAGTTTTCTTTTTAGCTCTGAATACAGAAAATACTTATGCTCATTTTCGAATATTTAGGCTCTGTTTAGTTCCCAAATTTTTTTGCACAATACCTGTCTTATCGAATCTTCGGTCACATGCATAGAGTATTAAATGCAGTTGAAAGAAATACTCCTAACTAATTACAAAGTTGAAAGCGATCGGGCCTCGCTCTAGCCTAAGAGGGGGAAAGGGTGAATTAGGCAAACTAAAAACTTAGATCTATGACTCCAACTATTTGCACCATATTAAACTAAAACATGCTACCTAGATGTGCAACTATGGTTGTTCTAGTGTGAAACCCCTATCCCAAAAGAGTTTAGCAACCTATAGCCTTTCCTATTAAGAAACTACTCTATGAAAGTAAAGTCACACAAATTGCTAGTATGAAATGCGGAAGCTTAAAGAGCAGGATAGGAGAAAGCAAACTCTTGATGCGGTTGTTTATCCCGTGGTTCGGTTAGCCACAAAGACACACCTACATCCACGTTGTTGAAGCACTCACTAAGAGTATCACTTCTCGGACATCAAATCTCTTCCGCGGACTCAACCATGGTCACCTTGATCTCGGATTTCACTAAGAAGCATTCTCCACAAAGGATGGGGGTCTCCACGTCCCCCGCACAAAGGTTGTCGTCGCCGCTCCACAACAAGTCGGAGGGTCGATGACGTGCCGGCGAGCCTTCAAAGTTCCAAGGTGCCGGCGCACCGAAATCTTCTTTTGGTTCACTCAAGAACCACAGCACAAAGACACAAGGCCTTGCAATCTCACTCACTAAAGAGCTATTCTTTACACAACACTCTCAAAGTGTGCTAAGGGCTAAGGATATGAACACTAAGCTTTTGAATGGTTTAGAGATGTTTTTGGGTGTGTTTGTGACTTTCTTGAACTCCAGCAATCTTCAAATGGCCTGGGGATGGCATATATATAGGTCTCCAAGTTGAAGTAGCCATTTAGAGTCGTTACTCAACTTTCTGCGCATGCACCGGTGTATCCGAAGGTATAGCACCGGTGCATCCGGTCATTCTGTGCCTGAGGGTATCCGTTGGGAACTCTGACAGCTGACGTGGTGTCACCGGTTAGACCGGTGCCTGGTCACTGGTGCAATCGGTGCAACTAATCTCCCTTGCAACTATCACGACATTGCACCGGTGCTTCCTCTGGTGCACCACCGGTTCAATTGGTGCTGAAGAACTTCGTCTTGGGCACTTGACATGCTCTCTAATGCATGAAAATGTGCATGCACTGACGCCTCAAGATAGTACCACCGGTGTAACCGGTGCTACTCGAACTTCTCCCTTTGGCTGGGCATTGCTTGGCCCATTACACCGGCGGTATAGCACCGTTGTATCCGATGGCAACCGGTTAGACCGGTGCAGTGTCACCGGTGCATCTGGTGCCACTGTTTTCTGCTGAACTCATCCAATTCATTCTTTCTTTGAGTTATTTCTTTGTGTTTTGCTTTGCTTGGCCTTTTTGCTTCATCTCTGGGATCTATTAATGTTCACTTGACACACTCATTAGTCCCTTTGATTGCGTTGTTACTCAATCACTAAAATCACAAAACAATGGCTTAATGGGACCATTTTCTTTACAATCTCTCCATTTTTGGTGATTGATGACAACACAATCAAAGCAAGCATAAATTTTGCAAAAATTGACAAATTGATACTAATTGAAAAACACTTACACTTGCTTGGTTGCTTACCATCATCCAATAATGACTTGGCCTCCCCCTAAATCCATTATCCCCTTTTGTTTCTTCCTATTTTCTTCTTTTTTTCTCCCCCTTTGGAATCAAAGTTGCTCCTCCTTTGGAAGATACTCATTTTCATCTTGCTTTGATCCAAACTTCTCCCCTTTTGGAATCAAATCACTTAAAAAGGCTTGGCAAACCAAAATAGCTCAAAGGTAAAAGTTAGTAGCCTAGGGAGTTAGTTCCATGAATCATGATCCAAATTATATGATATCAATGAAGATATCAATTAAGTGATTATTAAGGTGGATCACGAAATCATGAAACTAGCACGGAGGTAGCATTAAAATAACAAAAAAATGATAAAAATACCAATTGAAAGGGTTATAGACCATGCATACCTCCGGAGGAATATAGTTACCATGCATGTACCAATTTGAATCTGACTTGTGTCAAATGATATCAATTGAAGTTGAATACCAATTGAAAGTCTTTGAGATCAAAAACACTTGGTACACCAAGGTGAACACATGTATGAGCACATGATCTATGAACTTAGATATGGAAGTTTAGTTCAATAGGTCATGGCTCAATATGAGACTACAAAGGATAAGTTTGAAAACATGTTAGTCTCAAAATCACAAATCATAGGATGAACTCCCCCTAAAAGTGTGCATTTAGTGTTTGAATCACCAACCAAGTGTATGCACATTGTTTTTTACAATAATAAGAAGTTTACCCTATAGCTTGTGTTCATGGTACAAAAAATGAAATACATAGCTCATGAAGCCCATGTACCATGAAGAGGTAACCACGTGTAGCTTTCTACACACTTATCAAACCATGTAGTTTGTTTATGGGTTAGAGTCATGACACAAGCAACCCACCATATTTAACACTAGGTGATGCAATGCAAACAACCTAGTGAAGGCAATGAAGCTACATGATGCTTGAATTAAAATTTAGCTACCATTATCTAATGGGGGACTTGGGCAACAAATGTTCAAGATACGAGCTTGGCTTCTTTAGCTTGAAAATTTCATCTTCTAGGTAGCCAAGCCTCCAAATCCCCCGGAGCCGATCTTGGGCTTCAAGTCTTATTTGGGACCCACACCATTTGAGGCCCCTTCATATTGGTGATGATATCCTTGGGCACCCAAATGGAGTGATTCCAACTCCTTTCTTGCTTCCCAACCTTATGAGCAATCACCTTGCCATTTGTTTTCTTCTTGATCACATAGGAGGTACTATGACTCTTGTTCCTCCGGTTGGGCTTGGTTTAGATGAGAGAACTCTTGATTGTGAGTTTCTTTTTGTTTTTCTCATCCGAAAGCTTCTTCCTTGGTTGAGAACACTTGTTGGACTTGTGGCTTTTATGATGGCACTTTGAGCAAGTCACGGTGGACCCCTTCTTAAGCTTCTTCACCATGTTTTCACGGTTATTTTGAGAAGGTTGGACATTGCTCTCTATGCCTTCGCCCTTCAATCTATCCAAGTCCTTCATGAGCCTTTGTACTTCTTGCTTGAACTCATCATTCTCCTTGGCAATGAGATCACCACATGATTCTACAACAACATCCTCAAAGCATTTCTCATTGCAAGGGTTAGGTTTATCAAAGCAAGAAGTTGAAGCATTATTAGTGTCGTTAATGCTCTCAATTTTCAACTTGAGCTCTTCATGCTCTTCGCTAAGCAATTTGAATTTGCATAACAAATTTTCATAATTTGTAGCGAAAATAGCATTAAGATCATTAAGAGCATTAAGATTTTCAATTTCATTTAATTGCTTCTTAATTATTTTTTGGTGCTGATGAGCTAGTTCAAGAAGTTCTTCATATGAAGGAAAATCGGAGTCATCATCACTTACATCGCTATCCATACCATTGGCCATAAGGCAAGTGTTGGATGATGATCCCATGTTAGTGCGGGTGATGAATTTCTTGCTTGATTCATCACTTGAGCTTGCGCTTGATTCTTCACCACCACTAACCCATTCACCAAAAATGGCAAATGACTCATGTTGAGGTTTTTTCTCCTTCTTTTCTTTCTTTTTTTTGAATCTCCTCTCAACCTTCATTTGTTGGTGATGAGGTCCATCTTTGAGGAAGACCATATACCCCATTGAGTTGATTTCTTGCAAACATTTATTCATCTTCTTGACTTGCATGTAGAGGTTGGGGTCCATTGGCTCTTTTTCATCATTTAAGGAGTTTTGGCATGCCTCCTCTTCTTCCTCTTCACTTGAGCTACCCTTGATGGCCATCTTCTTCAACTTTTTAACTTGTTTGCATGCAAGTGTGCTATGTGTTGGTAAAGAAGGTGGTGCTCTTGGCTTGATGTCATGGCATAGCTCATGGGTGATCACCTTGTATGAGACTTGATTTGGTGTCAAGGTATTGATCTCTTTCTCATAAAGAAATGTGATCACCAAATCATACTCCGGCCTTCGAAGTGAATGAAGGATCTTGCGAATGATCTCTAAATCATCAATTTTCTTCACATCTAAAGAATTAATCTCATTCACAAGAATATTAAGTTTCGGTATTTTCATGATCAAGTTGCTTGAAACTATTAAGTTTATCAATGAGAACATGATATTTTTTATTTGCAACATCTTTAGTTCCTTCATGGTTCTCACTAATAGTTTTTCACAATTTCTTAGCATTTTTACAAACAAACACACGGTTGAACACATTATCACCAAGAGAGTTTAGAATAGCACATTTGGCTATAGCATCATATTGCTTCTCTTGTTGACTATTGCTCTTCATTCCCTTACTAGTTACACTCCAAATATTTAGGCCCTTTGCTTGGAGGTGAGATTACATTAAGATCTTCCATCATTAAAAGCCCATGCCATCGAAACGTGGAGGAGGTTCTAAAGAATCCATCCCTTCCCCAAAGAGATAACTCACTAGGCGGTGAAACCTAACCGATCAAGTGAGCCGGTAAACACAAATTGCCAATAGAATTGGCTTCCTTTGTGAGAGATGTGAGTCCCGGCTCCGATACCAATTGAAAGCGATCGGACCGCGCTCTAGCCTAAGAGGGGGAGGGAGTGAATTAGGCAAACTAAAAACTTAGATCTATGACTCCAACTATTTGCACTATATTAAACTAAAACATGCTACCTAGATGTGCAACTATGGTTGTTTTAGTGTGAAACCCATATCCCAAACAAGTTTAGCAACCTATAGCCTTTCCTATCAAGAAACTACTCTATGAAAATAAAGGCACACAAATTGTTAGTATGAAATGCGGAAGCTTAAAGAGCGGGATAGGAGAAATCAAACTCTCGACGCGGGTGTTTATTCCGTGGTTCGGTTAGCCACAAAGGCACACCTACATCCACGTTGTTGAAGCACTCTCACTAAGAGTATCGCTTCTCGGACATCAAGTCTCTTCCGCGGACTCAACCACGGTCACCTTGATCCTGGGTTCCACTAAGGAGCTTCTCCACAAAGGATGGGTGTCTCCATGTCCCCCGCACAAAGGTTGTCGTCATCGCTCCACACCAAGTCGGAGGGTCGATGACGTGCTGGCGAGCCTTCAATGCTCCAAGGTGCCGGCGCACCGAAATCTTCTTTTGATTCACTCAAGAACCACAGCACAAAGGCACAAGGCTTTGTAATCTCACTCACTAAAGAGCTATTCTTTACACAATACTCTCAAAGTGTGCTAAAGGCTAAGAATATGAACACTAAGCTCTTGGATGGCTTGGAGATGTTCTTGGGTGTGTTTGTGACTTTCTTGAACTCCAGCAATCTTCAAATGACCGGGGGATGGCATATATATAGACCTCCAAGTCGAAGTAGCCATTTAGAGCCGTTACTCAACTTTCTGCGCATGCACCGGTGTATCCGAAGGTATAGCACTGGTGCATCCGGTCACTCTGTGCCTGATGGTATTCGTTGGGAACTCTGACAGCTGACGTGGTGTCACCGGTTAGACCGGTGTCTGGTCACTAGTGCAACCGGTGCAACTAATCTCCCTTGCAACTATCACGGCATTGCACCGGTGCTTCCTTCGGTGCACCACCGGTTCAACCGGTGCTGAAGAACTTCGTCTTGACATGCTCTCTGATGCATGACAATGTGCATGTACCGACGCCTCAAGATAGTACCACCGGTGTAACTGGTGCTACTCGAACTTCTCCCCTTTGGCTGGACATTGCTTGGCCCATTACACCGGTGTATCCGATGGCAACCGGTTAGACCGGTGCATCCGGTGCCACTGTTTTTTGCTGAACTCGTCTAGTTTATTCTTTGTTTGAGTTCTTTCTTCGTGTTTTGTTTTGCTTGGCCTTTTTGCTTCATCCCTAGGATCTATTAATGTTCACTTGACACACTCATTAGTCTCATTGATTGCGTTGTTACTCAATCACCAAAATCACAAAACAATGGCTTAATGAGGCCATTTTTCTTACAAAAGTCTAACTGATTAGCATGAGCTGAATCTTTTAAACCTAATTAGTCTATAATTGAATATTATTTGTCAAATAACAATGAAATATACTATAGTACCAAAAACCTAAATTTTCCCCCAACTAAACACACTCTTAGTGATCTTTCTGTAAAATTTCCACAGAGTACTCACATCGATGAATTCTTGTGTAAAAAAAACAAGTCAACAACCACTGCATCCTATTGCCAGCGGGCCGGCCGGCCACGGCCAGCTAGTTGTCCTTTTCCCACCCGGGTGGACTTCACACAGCAGCTAAATCCAAGGCAAGCATTCTTCGTCAGTTCGTCTTCGTCCATTACTGGCCTCACTCCGCATCCTGGTGCTACCGTAGTGTCTGAGCAAGAGCCGAGAGGCGGCTGGCGGCCATGGCGGCGGCGAAGCCCATCCTGTACAGCGCGTGGATCAGCTCCTGCTCCTTCCGGGTCCGGATCGCCCTCAACCTCAAAGGTAACTGATTCAAGCTGCCGGTTCTAGTTTCTTGCTCCAAAGATGATGGAAAATCCGTGCCTAGAATAGGGTCTCGTTCCTGAGATATGGGGACAACGTGTCCTTTTCTTGATTCAGTCACTACCAACAAATATCGGGGGAATTGCATTGGGTGGTTAGATATTAATTAGGCCACCCATTATTTAGGTAGGCTAAGAGTCTGTGTGGTTCAGAGGAACTGATTTTAGACCGGGGGTTTTCAGAATCTCTGGACAGACATGCCAGATACTTGTTACTGTATTTAATTATTACCTTTTCTGTTGACTAATTGTGCCAATTTCTCTGTAATAAAGGTGTGGATTATGAGTACAGGGCTGTGACGCGGACTGATCCAGGTTAGCATTAACATATCTGTTGTATTACATGCATCATCTTATTGCCTGAAAGGTGTGACATATGAAGGAAAATAAATGGTGATTATGGTCACAATTGATGGACTTGGTTAGTTAACTAGTAACAAGTTAACATATAGTGAGTCTTCTAAAAAAAGAATCAAACATAAAGTCAGCCTAGTGGTTCTAGTGTCAAGTTGGGTCACCTCCCAAAATTATGAGTGAATTTACTTGCACCATTTAATAGTTGGTCACTAGTTTCCCAAAATATTGGGTTTAGGCAATGTTTGCACATAACACTGGCTAGTATAGTTTGAATGATTTTTCTTCCTTGTGATAATATTGTAGACTATGAAAATATCAATCCAATCAAGTACGTCCCAGCATTTGTAGATGAGGATTTTGTTGTTTCTGACTCCCTCGCAATCATATTGGTGAGATGCTCTTCTGTAAAAATTTTTTATATATAGACACCTAAACAGTATTGACAAACTTCTTGCTTTTTGTTTAGTATCTTGAAGACAAGTATCCTCAACACCCTCTTTTGCCTCAAGATCTCAAAAAGAAAGCTCTTAATCTGCAGGTACAAGTCTTACCCAAGAGTTGGAAGTTTCATGGTATGAAGCTAAGTATTCTTATGGTTTCAAAACTACAGACTGCAAGGGGTTCAAGTATTGAATAAGTTTTTATCAATATGTATTTGCACATAACACTTGCTACTAAATAGCACATAAAGGAGCATAGGATCAACAGTGTTCTAAGATCATTGGAATTTACACATCTCTCTGTAACATTGTAAATTGCCAATCCATGTGGATGATGAATGTTTTTTACTTCTTCTGCAGATTGCAAATATAGTGTGTTCAAGCATTCAACCTCTTCAATGTTATGCTGTAGTTGTGGGTTCTTCCAGAACTAGCAAGTGTTGATGAAATATTGTGTTTCCTTTTCATTATGATGCAATGATTTATGAGATTTTATTTTGTGCCACTCCCATGTCAGGGCCTGGTTGATGGCAAGTTAGGCTCCAACGAGAGTCTTCAGATAGTTCGGCATTACATTGACAAGGGATTTGGAGGTCTAGTTCATTACACTCTGTTATTCAATGATTTTTCTGTCACCATGTATTGTTTCTTTTCACGTGCAACATAATAAATGGTATCTCCTTGTAACACATAATAAATATGACTTATGCACCATATTACTCTTGTTCCCTTATTGTTTATGCATTTTGTGTTGGCCTACTCTGACTTTTCATCTGGATCTGATCAGCAATCGAGAAACTTCTGGAAGGTTGTGACAGTAAATACGCTACTGGAGATGAAATCCAATTGGTTGGTACATGAAATTCTATTTTTTTTCTTGACAATTAACTGCATGGACTGTACAAATTACTCTACAACAAAGGTGTAGTATGACAATTGTTAGCTAAATATGGTTAGTTTCAGTGCATGCACGGCAAGGCTATCGCCTACCTTGTGCCTTTCTGTTTCACGCATAAGGTCAGATCGGCATCTCCCACGTGATTCTGTTTCTATAAGTCACGGTGGTTGAGATTGCCTAGATAAGGTCCCTTTATATTGTACCCTGAGTCCTCAGATGAATAAAATCCGATAGCCTTGCCGTGCATGCACTGAAACTAACCATATTTAGCTAACGACAATCAATGCAAGGATAACCATGTTCACTGTAGTTTCCTCCACAGTAGATGTTTTGAAGTTGCTTATCTTACTTGTCTGTAACAATCTCCTGCTGCACTGATTCTGCTTTTTGTTTATAGGTTTCATACATGCATTTCTATACTATGGTCAATTTAATTTGAACTTTGGTACCCAAATACTTCACTGCATATTGCATGTTCGCTGAGTAATATGATGTGTGTTTTGTGCTCATGGGCAGGCGGATGTGTTTCTTGCGCCACAGATCCATGCAGGCGTGACGAGGTTCCAAATTGATATGGTACACAACCTGTCTTGTCATCTGTTATTCCTAGATGCATGTAAAATAATACTCCCCTCAATCACAAAAAGGGAATAATGTGGAATGTCCATCTTGAGTAAGTTATAGATAGGATTAAGGAAGGGTAGACTGGAACAAACAGATAGGGCAAATTTGCATATAAGTTGTAGAACTATATACACTTAGAAACAGTGAAAGGGTACATCGAAATATATTTCCGATCAGAGTAATTTCTGTATACCAAATTCCTTAAACTAGGGAATGACGATACTTTTATTTTTTTTGCAGTCGAACTATCCTCTTTTGGAGAGATTCTACAAAGCCTACATGGAAATTCCCGCAGTTCAAGTCGCTGTTCCTGAGAAGCAGCCAGATGCACCATCACCCTGGATATGAAAACTTACGCCAAGACGCGTGCTGTAATGTGGGAAATAACAGAGTTGCTGGTTCTCCCAGTAACCATGGATTGTGCAAGAGCGGCCTGGTGCTCCTGTGCAGCGCATAAAAGAATAAGTGTTCACAGTTCAAAATTTAGCCTCTCATCAGTGAGAATAATGATCATGTCGCAGTTGAGTTTTTGCATGTACGCAGCATGTGTCTTGACTTGGAGAATGTATAACATGACCATCTGCATAAATGAAGTGTGTTGTGAACAAGCAAGCCTTCTGAAAACTAAAGATTGCTCGTGCCCGTTGCCATGCGTGATCACTGCCTGCTGTTGAGTTGGGCAGGGGGGGTCCTAGGACTAGGAGAGAAGGACCAGAGGTGGGTGGAGGCCAGGTCGTCGTCTCTCCAGGTCGAGCGAGGCTGCCTGATGGCCGAGCACGAAGCATTCTCGGCCTCCTGGTGGTACGCACGGTGTCCATCTCATCATGACTGTCATCCGCCTGTGGCTCGTTGCTGCTGATCGGGGAGGACACGGAGGTCGGAGGCAGCTCGCCGCCATGGCGACCGCGGCGAACCCCGTGCTGTACAATACAATGCCTGGATATCAGCTCATGCTCCTACAGTCCTACTGTGTCCGCACTGCGCTCAAATTTATCTGCAAGTTAATAATTTGTTTTCGACTTTGAAGGGAAGTCACCGCGAACTGCGTGCTCGCCGGAGGAAGACATTCCTGTGAAGACAAATTGTTCGCCGATGATGCACACATACGTGCGCAATGACGCATGCACAAATGAAAAAAAAAGATATCTTCCTCTGCAAACCCGATTTCCTGGATGGCTTGTGGCCACAAGGGGAGGGTGGCCCCCACGGCCCCACCTGCCAGACACTCGGACTTGGCAAACTAGGACCTTTCTTTCTTCCCTGTTGAATTCGGCTCTGCTCTATCCACTCTGCTCACAAGTCACAAGGGAGGTAGGAGTAGACTGGAGATTTGGGGCTCACCTGCTCCTCAGAGTCCAGCCAATTTTTGGGTTCACCTACTACTGTATCTCATCGTCATCTGTTTTGAGGAGGACGACAAAGCAGCGTCCATGGCGACAGCGAGGCCCATCCTGTACAACGCCTGGATCAGCTCCTGCTCCCACCGTGTCCGCATCGCTCTCAACCTCAAAGGTAAATTACTACTACCTCTTCATACTTTGGAGTCTGGTTGGTTCTTAGGCCTAGCCGAGCATCTTATGCAATAATAATTCAGATAGCATAGGCGCAACAAGGGAATCTATGTCAAACTACTCTTATCCTTCAGTACAAGTTGTAATCCCAAGCTTTGCAATAAGCAGGTTCAGAGTTACCTTTGTTCGGTCAAATTCTGAACTTTTTTCAGATAGGGGTGACTGCAGATGCTAGCAGTCATGTGTTTCTTGATCTAGATGAATTTCAAAAATTGCGAATAGTTGAATAAATTTGGCACGCCCAGTGATTTTTTGTGATGATATCCTTGGGCAGTACTGTTTAGTGACAGGATCAGACGGGTTTACTGCATTTTTTAGTTGCTCAGGTGCTCCCACTATTCACAATTTGAGGTCCATTTGATGATGACTATTGACTAATTTGGTCATTTTTCTTTAATATGAAGGTGTGGACTATGAGTACAAGTCAGTAAATCCCAGGACAGACCCAGGTAAGGGCTACACCTTGACACATTTCTTGCATTGCTGTTTCCATCTCATTCATGCATTAGCAAGAAATGAGAACAGAAAAAGGATCAGAGGGTGATAGAAGTAGAGTTATATGTTGAAGTTAGTGCTCAATCGTGTACTAGTGGATTTCCTTGCAGATAATTGTTTTGTGCTACTTTTCTTATGTTCAACTATGAATTCTTCTGCTATCATGGATTTTCCTAGTACCTTCAGTTATTATATTCACACATGTTCTTGCATGTGTTTTATTTTGTGGAAAATTCAAGATTTGATGGCAATTGCATCGCTATGTCTTTACTTTTGTAGATTATGAAAAAATCAACCCAATAAAATATATTCCTGCACTAGTAGATGGGGACATAGTCGTTTCCGACTCTCTTGCCATCTCATTGGTGAGTTGCAAATGTTGCTTCAGCAGATTTTAATTGTGCCGTCAAGTAAATATGTTCTTTTGGCATGCCATTGCATCCATTACTAATCACTAACAAGTGTCTTGTTATTGGGTTGAACAGTATTTGGAAGACAAATATCCTGCACATTCTCTCCTGCCTAAAGATCTGAAGAGGAAAGCTCTTAATCTTCAGGTCATTTCTTCCAGATCAAACCTCTTTGTACCTCGTTCACAGAACTAAAATAAAAAAAATCTGAATGACAATTTGTATGTGGGGAATTAAATGGTATCATGTGTTTAATTTTTCGGTATGGTATTTGGCACATATACTCCTAGACGTAAACGGTAAACAGTCAGTCGCCCTTTGTTTAGTGTTTAGGCCGTTTAAACGGTGTTTAAATAAAGTTAAACGTTCTAAACGGTTTGGCATAGTAACGTAAAAATATGCATATTTATGTATGTACATGTCAAATATGGTAGAAAGTCTATATATTTGCACATGTAAAAAGTAACTATTCTGCCAAATAATCTTTTTGGAAGAAATCTAAATCCCACAACATTTCATATACTTACGGTGTTACTTGGTTTGGTATTGATTGTGGTAGTTGTAATCCTCTTATTGACTAAATTATGAATTAAATGATCATTTAGCTCATTTAATCATAATTAACTCGACTCTGTTTAGACGAATTTTAATGATTTAAATGGGTTTAAACGGTCCAAATGTTTAATTCACCGTTTAGGGCCTAAAGAGCACGGGTGACCTCTGTTTACCGTTTAAACATTGTTTAAACAGACTAAACGGCAGTTTAGGCGGATATACCTGACAAATTGGTCACGTTGCTATTTGAAGAGATCAACCATTCCTATTGTCACTTAGCACCTACTTTTCAACAAGTCCATCTCTTGTTGCAGATTGCTAGCATAGTTTGTTCAAGCATTCAACCTCTTCAAGGCTATGCCGTTATTGTGGGTATTACCAGCTGCTAGCTACCATTCATGATACTGTGGGTATGTTCAACATTATTTACAGAACAACTTTTCAGGGTTTGCATGAGGGAAGCATGAGCCCTGATGAGGGCCTTCAAATTGTTCAGCGTTATACTGACAAGGGATTCAGAGGTCTTATTTCCTGCCACTTTTTTATTGCAAAGTAGAATAATGGTCTTTGTTTGTAATCACAAGTTTCAAGTTTTCAAATTCAGCGATGATGCTACTTATTGTAATTGGGATGAAAGTTCCTAATATCACTAAATACATGCACCTTCAGTACCAAAATATACAAAGTGTTTTTTTCCTAGTAATATTACTTACTGTGATACCATCTTGATTCAACTCTCTGTGTCAGCGATTGAAAAGCTTTTGGATGGATGCGAGAGTAAATATGCTACTGGAGATGATATCCAATTGGTTTGTTTGGCCACCCCAAATTTATATATTATGCATGCTTCTTTCCCTTATCCAATCACATTGAAATGATCCTCAAAGCTGAATCATCGCCTTGATCATACATAGAAATTTTCTCCAAGCTACATTTAAAACTTCTTGATCGACTCACTCGTGCTCCCTCGAACTTTCCTGATCCTGTCATCTCACTTGCATTTACATGTGAAGCAATTTCTTATTTTTGTTGCCTCTGCAATGCGATTTGAACTAATCTTCTGAAACATATTTTGCATGTATCAACAGGGTGATGTGTTTCTAGAGCCACAGATCCATGCCGGCATAAATCGCTTCCAAATTGATATGGTACCCAACATTCATCTGCGGTCCCTGTAAACATATTAAATACTAATAAAAGAAGCACTGTCGTGCTGCTTATTCAGAAAGTAGTCTCAATACGTGCTTGCTTTCCTGCAGTCAAAGTACCCGATTTTGGCAAGACTTCATGATGCATACATGGAAATCCCCGCATTTCAAGCTGCGCTTCCGAAAAATCAGCCAGATGCACCGTCATTGTAAAGAATCAAGATTACCATGCTACATCAAAATCCATGCTTTTCAATAATAAGTTGGAAGAGAAGCTCTCGCGGGCTGCTGGCTTTTGGAGCTCGCTCTCAGCCAGCAAATCCGGGTTCGAGCCCTGCCTCCTTCCAAGTGCAATGCAAGGAGGCGGTCTACCTCTTCCCGTCTCATTTTTTTAATAATAAGTTGGAAGAGTTTGTTCAAACAATAATAATTTGGAAGGATGGTGAAATCCGGGTTCGAGCCCTGCCTCCTTCCAAGTGCAATGCAAGGAGGCGGTCTACCTCTTCCCGTCTCATTTTTTTAATAATAAGTTGGAAGAGTTTGTTCAAACAATAATAATTTGGAAGGATGGTGACTGCTTCAACATTGGGTTGGATGTTAGCTTACCCAATCATGAAGACTCCGGCATATGTTTAAGCAATTCACTGTTTCCTGTGTATAGTTTGGATGAAGCCTTAATGCTGCAAATTCTGAATGCTTAATCACTACATAAAAGTCAACCAAGCAAAAGGTCTAATAGAGATTAGCAAGAACAAGTACTTGACTAAGCATGCAAAGGTTAACGAGCAATAGCAAGAGCAAGTACTAATAAACTAGCTAGGAAAGTGATCTGAAAATAAACAGCTTGAGCAAAGAGAAAATGCAAACCGATCGAGTTGGTCTAGCTGCTGTAGCTCCTTGTTGGGCCACGTGCAGCTGGCCGGCCTGGTGGAGATCCGCTGCTGGTCAGCTTGCCTTTCGGCTGCGAGCCCAGGGGCTGCTGGTCGGTGCAGGCATGGTGGCCGCCGGGGACGTGCGCCCCTCCTGGCAGCAGCGGGGCCAAGCGCCTGCCTGCCGCGTGTGCCCCGCCTGGGTATCCTATACATTGCCGTGTTTGGTTAGTCCCCTCAAATCTTTTTTCACAAAAAGACGATTTTCACAAAAAGACAAAATGTATGTATGGAATATTAAACGAAATTTATTTGCAAAAACTTTTCATAAATGGGTATAACTTTTCGAGACGAATCTAATAAGCCAAGTTCCACCATAATTGGCTACAGTGATGCTACAGTAACCGCCCCTGATTATCCTCTACCCATGCAGTCAAAAGCCTTAGCTATATCACATACTACAGTACCATAATTGTAGAGATTGTTTTATAATTAGACTTTATTTAATACCACTAATTAGTGGTCAAAGGAATGGGCGACAGGTCACGCCAGAAGATGAGGGCGTGATTCGCCCACTACGATTTTGAGGTTCAAACGGATAAACACACCACTCTCGATGTCCGCCCTTCACCAAATTTTGACATCTTCAAGTCTTTCGTGCTCCTGTCGTACAGGCAGTCTACTCGAGTTTATCATCGCCTTCCTTCTTAACTTGACTGACACTCGTGCTCTCCATGTACTCTTACTCTGCTCGTGCACCATATAGGTCACCTAATGACTCCCCAAAATCCTCGGGTCTCTCGACGCCAAACCTTCACTTGTCCTTCACCACCGCATGATGCATCGGCGTCAAGTCTCTTGCTTGCCCATTATCACTGCATGGTCCATCACGCCCAAGCTGGAGCTCGCCCTTCACCACGTGGCGTCGACCATCATATCGCATTCTACACCTGCACATCACGAATCAAGAGATACATCAAAGTACCAAACCAACACAACGTTGTCAATTACTTATCATCAGGTGACCACCATTGGTCCTAAAAAGCGTTCAAGTGCATGCCAAATCCACATCTTTGGTTAGGCTTTACTTAGGACCACGTCCAATCCTGTCATTGTTAATAGTGACATTATTACGTATCATCTTTACTTCGGCACATCCATATTGATAAGAATGCTAAGATGACTTCACCACCAAAATTTCCGTACTATCGCAGAAGGAGATAAAAGACATTGCAATTAGAAAAGTTCTCGGAGTACTACTAACAAAAATCAGCCCTCGGAATAAAATATAAGCTTTGGACTTTGAAATAAGTACTCTGACTTGCAATGAAATGATCTCATTTACTTCCCCTCAAAAGAATTGGCACATTAACACTAAAAAATACGAAACTTGGTACGTAGTACACGTTAAAAACTATCAACTGGACCACTACCCAAAAGGCAATAACGTCATAAAAGACATTTAATCTGGATTGTGACATGGCATATCTCACTTCACTGCCTTTGACCAATTCTTGGAGGTGGGTAAGACATGAACCCACCTCCTTCGGATAAGACCTGGCCTAAAGCTTGAGGCACAAGTGTCAATATAGGAGCAGTTTCTTATGTCAAGTGACTTGTGGAGGATGCAAATTCTGCGTATTGACTTCAGTTGATCATGTAAAAAAATGCTAATATATATGTTTAAGCGGTCATTTATCATTCTGACGTGAGAACAGGAATATGAAATTAATAGCATCTTTTTTAAGTACAAGGTGACACGGCGCACAAGCACCTTTTCTTTCTATTAACACAATCACACACAGTTCTCTTGCGTGTTCGAGAAAAAAAGGTGCACACACACTGACACGCACTTGATGGAATGAGGTTGTGTTTCATTGGACAACATGGAAGAAATTTGAACGTGGGGACATGGCAAACTTGCCATAGACTGAGTCTAACAAAAAAAAAGCTGATAATACACACATTAATATGCAATGGATTGTCACGATGTTCAAGTTTCTGATTGGAGAATTTTTATAATGATTGAAAAATAAGAATTGTTCATCTGACAGAATCGTACGATGGTCAAAATAGAAAATACCTAGAAGTATCTAGACTAAAGTATCTAGTGGTACAAGTAGGACCAAGTACCAAAAAGTTAGACCGAATACTAATTTAATTGAACTAGTCTATCAACATGTGCTCCCGCACGGACTAATTAGAACTAATTAAAAAAATAAGGCTTATAGCTAATAATTATTATTATCTATCTCACGTCCTCTTTCATCTATTAAATATTCTAACACAATTAAATATTTACACATGCTCTAAAATACATATTTATCATTATCTAGTTGCAATAGATTCCATTTTGCATCACACATCCATGTTTGTTTGATATTATTTAATTGAACCATTTGTTTGTGAATTGGTATTTCTATCTCTTCCATCGTACATGAATATATGGTGAAACATACCGTGGATAGTAAATAATATATTAACTAGGCGTATAGCCCATGCATTTGCGCGGCTAGTATTGAAAATTCAAAAAATTGCATGTCGTTGTATCCTTACTTAAAAATTATACTATTTTTTAACCATACATTATTATCATAAATTATGTCTTATTTTGGTTAACACAATTCAAATATGATCTACCTATAATAACAATTTGATTTGTTGAGCTTTAATAATATTATGCATACAGTTATTTTTATTTTTGTTTTATTTTGATTGATTGTTGTTAGCTTTAGTTTTTATTAATTAATTAATAGTATATGTTTGTAACTGATACATAGCTAAATGATATTTTATATTTAATTTTAATAATGATATTGGTGGGTGATTTTTAATAGGCACAGGGGTATTTTAGACTAATTTTATCATAATGGCAGTAGTGGGTAATTTTTATTTTTCTATTTTTTTCAATTAACGTGGGAATTTCTAGGCCTTGAGAGCGAACGTGGAGGCTCCATTTGTTAGCCAAATAATAAGATAATAGATAATGATAGAAATAGTAATTTAGAATTTATATTGGTCAACTTTAATATTTTATTATAACTATATATTTTAATTCAGATCTAGAGGTTAAACTTTTAATAATGACATAATTGAACAATTTATATGCAAATTTAGGAGGTTGTTTGTATTATTTTTATAATGGCATAGGTGCGTAATTTACATGAAAATTAGGGGGTTACTTTAGATTTTTTTATAATGGCAGAAGTGGGTAATTTAGATATATGTTTAGGGGGTATTTTAGTCTATTTTCATAATGGCAAAGGTGGGTAATTTGTTAGGAAAGATAACAGATCCAATGGCTATTATAATTAAAGTTGTTGGATTGATGGCCGGATGTTTTTGATTTTTGTGAGAATTTCTAAAATTTCTCTATTTTTGTAGAGTGTTCACCTAGTATCCTAGGTGGCTTTATGTGGAGTCTTGAAAGGAGCCTCCAATTAGTAATAGTAAATTTTTTATAAATATCTTCCATTGATCAACGACTAGTAAAATTTTCAAGGCAAAAGTACCTGAAAGTACACATTGGTACTTTACAATCATTGTAACAAAGCTCTTCTGTTTGATGGGGAAAAATGGTTCCTAAATCATAACTATCTGTTCAGAAATTGATGCTTGCGATCATGCCAAATAACTCTAGCTCTCAAGCAGTTCAAGTTGCATTGCTAAAGCCTACAGCCATGCTGAAGTGCTTCCAGGAACTAATTGGTTCATGATTGAGCGGATCAAATGATGCAGCTAGGGCCTAGCCGACTTATGTTCCGTTCCGCTGTCAGCATTAATTAATTTTAGCGAAGCCCTTCTATAGTTCTATGTATCAACCAACTAGGAGTTGCAACTATTTTCTGGAACACATCAGGCGGTTGATGTATGAGCTGTTCTATGATCGATTGAGCTCATGTTACAGAGACAACAGTTGAATTGTTCTTCGCCAAAAAAAAAGAAGATAAACATGCTCTTGCACGCCCTTGCTGATAAGACTAATCTTGCAGCACTGAGCAATCACGACCGGGCACCCAACCACTACATTAATGGCTATAATAGCGCAAATCCTGTCATTTTCCTAATGCAAGTGGCACGCCATTGACTCCAACTGGTCTTCCCCAATTTTCTTCTCTCTTAAATTTAATCCAAGTTATGCTGGTCACTTATTGGATGAGCTGAGGTTACAGGTTCATTTTAATTCATATAAGATGAAGTATGAATGTCTACCAACATCTTGACCCGTTCCGAATGAACATGATGAGTTCCTTCCTACACTACATGCCAACCAATATGACCTACTGCAATACAACCAGAGTTTCCCACCTTGCAGAAGATGAGCGACTAAGAGCATTCCAGGGCCATCTCAAGAAACTGTCCAAGCATGGGGTTTTCTCCATGGCTTGTCTTCTTGATCAGTGTTCTTGTGCAGACTTCTGCAATCTTGGCCGATACGGATCCGCGAGACTGTATGTTTCTGTTCTTCCTCCTGTGTTTGTGATTTCAATGCTAACTTGCTCATTCTATTGCTCTTCTTGTCCACCTGTGCAGCTTCTGCCCTCACCGCAATTGCTGATAACTGGAAAAATAAGCCATCAAACTGGAATGGCAATGACCCGTGCAGAGACAAGTGGGTCGGGATAATTTGCACAGGGAACCGAGTCACCTCTGTGTTAGTATCAGCATCGCAGAAAAATAAGCTCATGGTTTCTGTTTCTTCTAGTTAGCCTAGCTAGATGAATAGCAAGCGCTCATATGTTGTTCTTCTTCTTGGCTGGATGTTTTGCAGACGACTATCAAGTTTTGGACTGTCAGGGACTCTTTCAGGGGACATCCAGTCTTTGTCGGAACTCGTATACTTGTACGTGATTTACTCAATCAGAAAATCGATTTTTGAATTTTAAACGTCATTTTAGTTTTATTTAAAAAACTTAATTTCTGATTTCACCAAAGTTTAGTTAAAGTTTTTTTAATCATGCCTAATGATGCATATAACGTGAATTTGGTATGGTATGCAAGCAAATGAAGTAACTGTTCCTGTTTGATTCAGGGACTTATCCTACAACAAGGACTTGGGTGGTCCTCTACCTGCAATCATTGGATCCTTGAGCAACCTCCAAAACTTGTGGGTAGTCAAAATTGAATGAGTTCAGTTGGCTCACTACCTTCAGAATTGCTGTGCATAGATTCATCTTGGATTCATTCTACCTCTCATTTCTCTGCAGAATTCTTGTTGGTTGCACTTTCTCTGGTGAAATACCAAAAGAATTAGGACAGTTGTCAAACCTTATATTCCTGTAAGGAGCTCACAACTCATCCTGTCCATCCTTTCGCTTGGCTTCAGTGCCTCAGTGGAACATGATTGTTCACCGCTATTATGATAAACAGAAAGTAGTATTCATTGAACTCTATGCCTGCACAGATCACTGAACTCCAATAAGTTCTCTGGCTCCATCCCGGCAACACTAGGTAACCTCTCAAAGCTATACTGGTTTGATCTGGCTGACAATAAGCTCACTGGAGAACTTCCCATATTCGATGGGACAAATCTTGGGTTGGATAATCTAACAAATACAAAACACTTGTAAGTGCATTACCCAAATTATATTTTTAATATCTGGAGATTTTTTAAAAGTTGTAGTTTGATGACCGTTTTGTCGCAGCCACTTCGGTATCAACCAGCTGTCAGGCCCCATACCGAGCCAGATTTTCTCCTCATATATGAAGTTGATACATGTGTAAGAATAATCTAAATTCTCAACTAAACTCACAACTTAATTTCATTGTGAAGCTCAGACAATGGTTGGTTTGTTTCATGTTTCAAGGCTTCTTGACAACAACAACTTCTCTGGAAGCATTCCCCCAACATTAGGACTTCTTAGCACACTAGAAGTTCTGTAAGTACAGTACATCATCTATATATAGTAAAGTTCAGTATGTACTGCTTCTGATCGTGAAGTTATATCGGCACAGGCGTTTCGACAACAACCCCCAGCTGAATGGGCAAGTTCCTAGTAACATCAACAACCTCACCAAGCTTGCAGAACTGTGAGTGTGTTATGTACTTGTAACTTTGTGTGTACGCTCTTTGTCAGTATCAGTTCTACAATACTAGGAAGCTTACTACAGTATTAATGTATTATTCCTTTTTGTTTTTTCACATTAGCCACCTGGAAAACAGCCAGTTGACTGGTCCACTACCAGATCTTACAGGAATGAGTGCACTCAGCTTTGTGTAAGTGATAAGCCCACATTTTCCTTTCTGAATTGAAGACATGGGTATCCAACTTCTGAATGTTTTGGAACCTTGTTGAAGGGATATGAGCAACAACAGCTTCAATGCATCTGATGTTCCTTCCTGGTTCACTACTTTGCCGTCTTTGACCTCATTGTAACCCTTTCTGCTCTCCTCCTACGTCTAATGCTATTTCATTTGCAGCACACTTTTTTTTTCTGAACTTCCATTGAATGCAGATTCCTTGAAAATCTGAAAATTGGCGGCCAGCTACCACAAGCTCTCTTCAGCCTTCCTGCTGTTCAGACATTGTAAGTGATTGTATCAGTACCACCAAGTCTGGAAGAATGTGGAGAGGCGAAAAATACTGTGATTTATATGCATTGAGACTGATAGGATCATATCGGAGAGATTGAAAATCAATCCTTAACAGATACAATTAGATAGGTTTAAAATTTACAACACAGTGAAGTCAATAACTAGTCAATAGCTCACCAAGACAATAATGTACAAAAAGATATGCTCAAACAATTCATGTTCAGTTCAATGACATTTCCTGATAACCGCAGGAGGCTCCGGGGCAACCGTTTCAACGGCACGCTAACTATTGGGTCGGATTTCAGTACTCAGCTCCAACTAATCGATCTTCGGGACAACCAGATCTCATCGATCACTGTTGGGGGATCACAGTACAGCAACACACTTATGTGAGAACACATTCCTCTGTCTTACAGTTACAGCCTATAGTGTGTACTCTGATCTTGTTCACTGTTGACCTCACCACAGACTTGTCGGAAATCCGATCTGCGTGCCGGGTAGCAATGACAAGTACTGCGTGGCACCAGGACAATCCAATCCGACGGCGCCGCCGTACTCTACTGCCAGGAACTGTTCGGCGTTGCCAACCCCATGCCTCTCAAACCAGCTCCTGAGCCCAAGCTGCATCTGTGCCGTGCCATACAGAGGCACCCTGTTCTTCAGATCGCCGTCGTTCTCTGACTTGACCAGCCCCACGACCTTTGTCACGCTGGAGCAGGACATGGAAACCAAGTTCCAGAAACTAAACGTCCCGGTGGGCTCGATCGCCATCCATGACCCTTTCTTCGACTCGAACAACAACCTGCAGATGAGCCTTGAGCTGTTCCCTAGTGGCAAGGTTCAGTTCAGCGAGCAGGACATTTCTGACGTTGGGTTTATGCTGAGCAACCAGACGTACAAACCGCCCAGCACGTTCGGCCCGTACTATTTCATTGGCCAGCAGTACAGTTTTACCAATGGTAAGTTCATTCAGAAGACGCACTTCAGAATTCAGATAGTGTAGCACTAGCACCTCCTGGTATAATTTGGTTGTTACACCCAGAAGCTCAACACTTTTTCACGTGTCTAGACCTGGCAGTACCATCGCAATCGAAGAAGACGAACCGCTTACCGCTTATAGTTGGAGCGTCAGCTGGTGGTGCGGTTCTTGCTGTAGCAGTCATTGCCATTGCTATCTTCATCTCCAGAAGGAAGAGGACACCCAAGAGGACTGAAGACAGGAGCCAGTCTTTTGGTCAGTACTGAATGCCCCCAACTGGTCTTTGATCTCGTTCAGAGTTTCAGAACAGTTTGTCTGTTGTATGGTGGTTGCTGACCGTGGCAGCTCTGTGCAGTCTCCTGGGACATGAAGAGCACCAGTGCCAGCACTGCCCCCCAGCTCCGCGGCGCGCGCACGTTCAGCTTCGACGAGCTGAGGAAGATCACCAACAACTTCTCGGAGGCGAACGACATCGGGAACGGCGGATACGGGAAGGTGGTCGATCCAATCCAAGTGATCAAAACATACTCCTCTGTGTGTTGATCGGGCAGGTGTACAGACTCCTGAAGTTCTGCTGACTCCTGAACTTGGGTGCATGCAGGTCTACAGAGGGACGCTGCCGAGCGGGCAGCTGGTGGCGGTGAAGAGGTCCCAGCAGGGTTCCCTGCAGGGGAGCCTGGAGTTCAGGACGGAGATCGAGCTCCTCTCCCGCGTGCACCACAGGAACGTGGTCAGCCTGGTGGGCTTCTGCCTGGACCAGGACGAGCAGATCCTCGTCTACGAGTACGTCCCCAACGGCACGCTCAAGGAGAGCCTCACGGGCAAGTCCGGCGTGCGGCTGGACTGGCGGCGGCGGCTCCGGGTGGTGCTCGGCGCCGCCAAGGGCGTCGCCTACCTGCACGAGCTCGCCGACCCTCCCATCGTGCACCGCGACATCAAGTCCAGCAACGTCCTCCTCGACGAGCGCCTCAACGCCAAGGTCTCCGACTTCGGCCTCTCCAAGCCCCTCGGCGAGGACGGCAGGGGCCAGGTCACCACCCAAGTCAAGGGCACAATGGTCATTACTTAAACTAAGTGTTTTGTCTCTTCTACTAGTAGTATAGTAGTAATTCTCTATCACTGCTAATTAGTAACTAATAATTATTATTGTTAATAATGCAGGGTTACCTGGATCCTGAGTACTACATGACGCAGCAGCTGACGGGGAAGAGCGACGTGTACAGCTTCGGCGTGCTGATGCTGGAGGTGGCGACGGCGAGGAAGCCGCTGGAGCGCGGCCGGTACATCGTCCGGGAGGTCAAGGCGGCGGTGGACCGGAGCAAGGACCTGTACGGCCTGCACGAGCTGCTGGACCCGGCGCTGGGAGCCGCGCTCGCCGGCCTCGAGCAGTACGTCGACCTGGCGCTGCGCTGCGTCGAGGAGGCCGGCGCCGACCGGCCGTCCATGGGCGAGGTGGTCGGCGAGATCGAGCGGATGGTCAAGATGGCCGGCGGCCCGGGGCCCGATTCGGCGTCCGAGTCCATGAGCTACGCCAGCCGGACGCCGCGCCACCCCTACGGCGGCGACAGCCCCTTCGACTACAGCGGCGGCGGGATGCCGTCGACGAGGGTGGAGCCCAAGTGAAGCGCGCCGAGAGAGAATACATGGGAATTTCAAATTTGGATGCATCAACACGCATAGCTGCTGAAATGATGTACAGGGTACTTATTAGTTAGTACTACAACGCTGTGTAAAATTTGGTTAAAATTCGTGTGCCTTTGGATCAAGAACTGATTGTTGTTTTCTTAGGATCGGACAGTGTTAACTTGTAGCAATTTCAGGTTTGTTATATATACAGAAAGAAATGAACAGAAGCTAGCAAATACGTACAGAAATGATCTTGTCCTTGTTTGATTGCCTATGAACGATTTTAGGTTTGAACATTTTCTTCTGATGAGATGTGCCGATTATCACACGCTGTTCTACCAATAATTGTGGGGAGAAATGATCTTGTCCTTGTTTGATTGTTGTGATCTGTCTCCTGAGAAACTGCAAGTTCTGCAAACTGTCATGCCTGATAAGCCTTCTGAATTATACCAAGTCTGAAGAACCGCACTGCCGTCCATGGTTTGGATGTTGTCTGATTTGATCAACGCCGTGCCTTGTTGCATGTACCTATTTATCTATTGCTGATGAGCAGAATCGCCAATGCATATCCCAAAAGAACAAAGAATTACAACAAGATCGCGAACTTCCAATGAATTTGTGTTGCTTTTCTGTATTAATTATAACCTGAACATGTCTGACGTGACCTAGGTGATCCTTTTTTTTTTTGAAAAACTAGCAGGAGCACTGCCTTGTCATTTAAGGAAGGAGAAGCAGGGATAGTATGTTACAGTAATGATATTACATAAATAATCAAGCTGACCTAGGTGATCCTTTCAAAAGAGAAAAAGGGTCACAAGTTGATCCAAGCTGAAGTTGCTTTCAGGAAAACAAACACTGAAGTCACCTTTCAGTTTTTCATAGGGAGAGGGAGCATATCCCTATGCAAAACTGTATCTATATACATGTATTTGAATTTGAAATCTTTGGAACATATATGTAAGAATTCGTAGCAACCTCTCTTAATCTGAGCACCCTTTTTCTAGTTTCTACCCAATAAGAAACTGACAGCTTACATTTATCTGAAACTGATGCAGAATGCATCGGGCCGATCTACGCCACTTATCAATCAAATCGGGCATTTGAGAATCTATCCTTTCGCTTCCACTTGGTATAACTAGACAGCCGGTAGTGAAGTTTGGCCAAGGAGACTTTTTTCGCGACCGTATCTGAGCACGTTTTTCATTAAGAAGAAAGCAGTTACATACATAATCTTGATGCGGCCAAGCAGAGCTTGACCAACACAAGAGCACAAAGGACTAAAATAGAGAAACACTGAAAAAACGCACACACAAACTAAGAAACAAAATGACAACACGAACAGCAGCAAAGCAACACGGAGACGACAAGGAGCACAACCCACACCCCAACCCACAACCCTACAACTAAACCTACAAGCACACACAACAACGTCCAGACAGCACAGGCCGACGACCTAACAAAGGTGGCAAAGCATCCACCCGAACAATCAACCACGGCGGCAAAGCATCCGCCCGGAGCGACGACAGCGGCAAAGCATCCGCCAGATAGGAACGGCGGCAAAGCATCCGCCAGCGAAGAGAATCCGATGACCAAATGCGATCCGGACGATGCAGATGAAATGAAGTGAAGGCAGGCATAGAAGCAGGAACTCTCCGAGGAGAGCAGATGACTGCCACCAGCAAAGCTTCCAAAACAACGCTTCTAGGAAGGAAACGACGCCACAGGCGCCGTCGTTGTCCGACCAACATGGTCTAGGTTTTCACCCAGAAGGCTCGCTGGAGAGGGAGGAAAAGGGCGGAAGAATGACGCCTTCAAGAAGGTCCGCAAGCGGATCCAAGGCTTTCGCCACCGCCTCTTTCCAACCTAGAGCCGACGGCCAACAGAGCCAGCGGCGGCGCGGTCATGACCCCGGGCCACACCAAGGGCCCGGCAGCGGCAGCCACGGCCACACGGCCACCGAGAGCGGCGAGGACACACGGCACCACGCCCAGGCGAAGCACCAAGAGGCAGCCACAGCCCTCCGGCCACCTAGGCTCCGGGGGGAGCAGGCGGCGACGGCGGACCCCGGCAGCCCAACAGCAGCAGAGCAACCCCTCTCGTATCTGCGAGGACGGGCGCGAGGGCCACGGCAGCGGCCGAGCACCGGAGCAAGGGGGAGTGACGCAGCGCCCCTGCCAGTGCCCGCCAAGGACGACCGCAATGGTGGCCGAGCACCGCGAGCAGCCGCCTTGGCGAGAGGAGGCGACGCAGCACCCCCCATCGGCGCATGCCGGGGATGGCCGAGGCACGAGGGCCACAGCGGTGGCGGCGGCTGAGCACCGCAAGCCGCCCGGACAGCTGCCAGCCGAGCTACGCCCCCGCGTGGGCCGAGGCGGCTCAGCGCTGGGAAAGGCCCGCGACGGACGGATCCAACCCGGGAGACACCAGATCCGACGAGGGGGAGGCCGGATCTGGCCCTACCGGCCGGCGGCGAGCGGCGGTCAGGACTGGGGCCGGAGAAGGGAGGCAGGGGGGAAACGAGAGGAGGAAGGAAGGGGAAGCGGCGGGTTGGGCCAGCTTCGGCTCAGCTGCGGGCCGCCGCCGCCGCCCAGACGGTCGCCGCCGGCGGCGGCGGCCACCGGAGGCGGCCCTGGGGAGGGAGTGGTGGCGGCGGCGTAGGTCGCCCCCCAAGTCGCTAGGGGGAGCGACACGAGGAGGGGGGGATTACCCGCGGGCTTGGCCAAGGAGACTTGTTGCCAATCTCGTCCATGAGTTTCTTGGGAGGAGATGGTGAGTGGAAAAGACTATTAAAACCAATGCACTTGGTTTTCAACGAGTTTTTTGAATTGTTCTCTCAACATGAATTTACATTGTTTTTGTGCTTTTGGCTTTTGGTTACCAAAAAATGGATCTCCCTGCTTCTTTCAGGTTTACAAAGGTGATCTTTAAAATGTTTGTAGCATGCGGTCATGCATCCATTCCAATTACATTATTTGGAAGACATGGGCTTACATAGAATTTGATAGAAAATACTTCAGTTACCAAAGCTATCAGGACAAACTGCCAAGTTTGAAACGGTCCAGAGAGGAATGATAAAGAACAAAGAAAAGAGAGTTTTTTGCGGATTGAGATTCGGTGACATTCTCGGTGACATCGAGTCACTAATGTGTAGGACTCATATGACTCAATGTCACCGAGAATGTCACCGAATCACATATGACTCAATGTCACCGAGAATGTCACCGAATCTGCATCCGTTTTTTTGCTGCCAATAAGGTATTTTGTGCGTGACCTTAGCTTATTCCAGTTTTCAGAAAAAAGAAAACAAAATTTTCATTTACGTAACTCATTTTATGGCATACGCAGAAAGACAAAAAAAGGCCGGAACGGAAAGAATTACAGTTTTTTTTTACAATACAAGTATACAACTACAAGTAGGAGGATGCCATGGTCCTGACATCCGACGGCACGAAGGTAGCCAGCGCGGCGAGGAGCAGGAGCAGGCACACGGGCACCAGCAGCAGCAGCGGCGGCGGGGGCGGCAGCGGCGGCAGAACCAGCGGCAGCACGATGAGCGACACGGCCACGCACGCCAGCACCAGCAACGCCTCCGCGCTGAGCGCGCCCGCCGCCGCCGGCTTCGGCACGTTCTGGCGCTGCCCCTGCTTGGCTGCCGATGCGGCGCTCTGCTGCCTGCAGACGCCGACGGCGGGCCTCCCGCCCTGCTGCTGGCCTCTGGCGATAGGGTCCGTCGTCTCCGTCTCCATGAGCGACGCCGCAACTAGCATGTAATGCGCGCTCAATGAGCAGACGAGTTCGTTGTCAGGACTGATAAAAATCTGAGCTTGGTTTTAGTTTCAAAAAAAATAATAATCTGAGCTTGGTTTTCTGAAGGTTGCCAGATGCCAATGCTCTGAAATTTGCAGCAACAATATCTGCTCAACATGCAAAAAAAAAAGAATAAATCAAGAACTACTCAACACAATGAGGTCTTTGGATGTGTTCAACTGGTAGCAAAGATTACACATGAAGGAAAGGTAAATCCGTAAATCTGTACCTCTGTTGTTGAGCCTGTTCTGCTGCCGCCGCCTTCTCCCCTTTCTTGATTTCCCAAGCGATCAACCACTGGATCTGCGGATTAATACCACCGCCCTGGACGGGCAAGAACGCAAGCGGAGGACGGCAGCCCGAGGGAATTTCCAAAAGGCGCCAGACGAGGACGGAGGGGACGGATATATTTGACCATGAAGGACGGCAGCAGAGAGACAGAGAGAGAGTTGTGCAAGAACAACTAACAAATGGCGACCTGCACACCGGCGGTGTCTTGGATGACTGGATGAGCGAGAAGCTTTTCGGCGATGTGGGGGCGCGGGAATCGATCGGGGAGGAGGCAGGGAGGTGAGGCCGCCGTTTCTATCTGTGGACTCGGGACGCCGGTTTTGAAAACCTTGGAGGCCAGGTGAGCTGCATCTCTGCATCCACCAGAGGAAGGAAAGGACCAAGTGGAAGCCACGGTGGGGGGGCTGGCTGGGGGCCAGCTGCGGCCTTTCCTTCCTACTCTTGTAGCTTGTAAAGCCACATCTCGGTTTGGTTTGCCCGCCCATGGTCTAAAAACTTCCATGATGCTCGTCCTTAACCACCAGATGTCAAGAGCTTAAGTGACCTCCATGATTGTCCTTATGCAGGATTGTGTGGCTTTACTGTGGTTATTATATTCGTTGTGTTCGTTTATCTTGTCAGCCAACCAGCCAGCAGTACTGTTCTCATACTAAATCGGCACCAATCACCAACTACTAGCCAGTCAGCAGTACTGTTCTCTCATAACAAATCAGCACCAGCCATCAGCCACACCCAACCGAACACAACTTATTGCCTACCATCTTAAATATAATCACCCTCCATAGTGTGATAACTTAGAGCATCAGTTCGATATGTACAATTAATCTTTTCCTTTTTTTGCGAGGACATATCTGCAATTAATCTGATACTAAAATCTTTAGAAATCCAACGAGACTTGCTACAATGTGGTAGGAGGAAACAAACCTAGGATAAAGTAAAATGCCACAGGGACAGGGCAATTCGAACATGGTGGTTCTTTATAAGAAAAATGTCATGATATTTTTGTCCTTTATTATTTAAAAAGATGAACTTGGTGTAAAATAAAAATTCTACACCTACGCAGTATTTAGTAATACAAAAAACATAAAAGTGAGCCCACCTAACAAAATGGGTCAAGTTGGAATATAATTTTCTTCCAGGTTTGCAACACAGGCGGAGCTCACCAAGAATTCTAGCAAAGAAAGATAGGTAGGCCGATCATCACACTGGATTCTAGCAATGCTGAAAATTCTTTCCATCCGTTTGAGTGTCCAAGATTGGAGATATTCTTCCAATGCACTTTTGGAAAACGAAAAGGGGAGGGAGGCAGGATGCAGGATCGCTAGGTGCTGAAGGTTCCTCCCCCCATGGCACACCTTCATTGCATTGTTGTCCATGGGTTTTGTTCAGTGGGCCGGCTGACAAAGTGGGCCCGCTGCTGGTCCACATGGTCAATAGCTCGTCACTCTCGCACAGGACCAGCACTACGTGGAGGTTAAACCTCTGTATTTACAACGCACTGTTTGGCTTCAAGTGACTGTATATGTGATTATGGTTGACCTTTTCTATGTGTAAACTCGTCGTTTAACTTCAGTGAACGTTACTTTCACAACTAATTTTATAAAACAAGACTCATAGTAAATGAAACCCCAAATTTCAAAACTTTTGACTTGAAACAAAATAGTTTATAAAATTGAAGAAACGGACGTTGAAGTTAACTGTAGACACAGGAAGACTTGGGCTAATGAAGAAGAAATGTGAAGCAAATACTTTTCTCGAAAAGCACAAGTTCATCGAATTTTCTTGTTAGATTCTTTGTTTCCTACCTATGTTTTCACAAGTTCAACGCACTTGTTGTGCTGCATTGTCTAGGATGAAACAAATTCGATGCACATGTTTTGATCTCGTGTGCATGCATCTGGTTACCTTTTTAGAGTGCATTGAATGAAAAGGTTAAATGCGTCAAGCAATTAGTCCCCCCACCCCACCCCTTCAGATGTGCACTATAACATTACTAGCTATATTTTTCCAATTCAACCTTAGACGACATAGGTGACGGTCTGATTTAGACATTTACTTCATCCGTTTAAAATTATAATTCATTTAATTTTTTTAATTTAAAGTTTGACCACTCGTCTTAGTGGAAAATCTGGCTTCCTTATAAAAGTTATGGATTTGAATTTGACAATGTTTGCATAAATTATTTGAATAAGATGAGTGATCAGCTCCACCATGATTCGGTTATCCTTCAATTCAACACGGTCACATGGACAACAGTAGTCTGAACAAATTTCATTTGCAAGGTTTGTCGTTACATGGACAACAGTCTGTCCCTTTTTCTAGCCGTTGATCTTCACAAGGATGAGCTGTATATGCTGGATTATACCGTGTGCTACTGTTCCGTAGGACAGTATACCTCTGCTTATGTTTCATAAATTAATCTCGTCAACGCCTTGCTAGATTCCCTGTATCTAAGCCGGCCTGCTAGATTGCCTGTATCTAAGCTACCCGCAGGTCAAAGGCCGTACAGCTAAATGGGATAAAATTGACGTCAGCAGTCAGGCGATGGGATCATGGTTATTCGGCCTGTGTCCGTGCAGCCCATAGAGCTTTTTTTGTGAGCGAAATGCAGCCCATAGAGAGCTGGGTTCATCAGCTAGCAGTCACTCGTGGGCTGCTACGCTCCGCTCTATGGTGGGCTGCTACGCTCTGCTCCCCCGTTCTGTTGGGCCGAGCTGGGCCGCGACTACATCTTTCCGAAAGCTTATTTTATGAACGGTACATCTTCGGGAATTTTTTTTTAAAGCGACATCTTCGGGAATTTAGTTAGCTACGAAAATTCCATTTTAAGATTTATTTATATATGCAGAACGGAAACGGATGGCTGAGATTTCTGGAGAGGAGTGAACTGCTTGAACAGTGGCTGAGATAGATTGCTTTCCGTGCATGTGCATGGGCTGCTGCCCCCTGTTGTCGCTCCTTGCTCTGCTACTGAGGTGTTAGCACATGGGCTGATGGCAACACAACAAAATAGAGCAGGTGGGCTCTCGTGGGCCGCCCGACGCACGAGGGCCACGAGGCAGGCAGCGGACTGGCCCACGACCACGACACTGGGCCCGTGTCAGAGCGTCGGGTTCCCTCTTCCCCCCCACCCCCCCGTCGCTGTCGTCCTCCGCTCCGGCGCCACTCGCTCCTGCCCCCCGCGCCTCTCTCCGCTCCCAACTCGCGTCTCGATCCCTCCTCCGATCTCTCTTCTCTCGGGTTCGTGCTCTTCTTCCTCGTCCCCCTCCCTCCCCAAGTTCTCCCCTTTGGGGAAGTTCGCCTTTTTTTTCGTCCTCCATCTCTCGTGATTCTGCCGCATTTCTTTCACGAGTTAGTTTTTTGGACTTTGGGTTGTCCCCCGCGCAGGGGAGCAGGGAGGAGGAGGATGGAAGGCCCTCCAGTCGCGCTTTTCGACAGCCTCAAGGTGCGCATTGCGACTGCCTTGTATTTCAACTTGGTTGCGGCATTTCGTCGATCACACTGCGTGCTCTTGGGAGTTCAAATTGTTTTTGTCCCTACCTCAGTTCCACTGCGAATGTGTGGTAGCAACGCTTGTTGCTTTGCTGGCATGAGTTTCGGTTGGTTTCGTTGGATCCTCATCACTGTCCTTTTGTTGTGGTTAAAGTTGATACTCTTGGAGCTGATAGCACCCACCCAATGTAGTATGCTAAAAATGAATACCGACTTAAGAGTGGCCTTGTGCCTGTGTTGTTATCTTTGTTTTGCCATCTTATACAAATGACACAGACTAAAACTGGTTGAGTCTTGCAACAGGCTGCCAAACCATTCTTCTTGCTAGCTGGGCCCAATGTGATTGAATCGGAGGAGCATGTCCTGAAGATGGCCAAACACATTAAAGGCATCACAACCAAGTGAGCAACTTATTCATCATAGTTTTTTTTTAATAAGGGGGCTAAATTTAAATTGAGCTGTTGCTGTTTCCTGTTTGTTGTCCATAACAGGCTTGGGATCCCACTTGTGTTCAAATCTAGCTTCGATAAAGCAAATCGTACATCATCAAAATCTTTCCGTGGCCCTGGTCTGGAAGAAGGCCTGAAGGTGCAGCGAGTTTTATCCTTGAAAATAGAAAATTCCTAATTTCAATAGTGTTGTGTTCAGTAAAATGCGCAGGCAGTTAATATTTGCTAATTCATGTCCAGTCATAGTTTTTTTTTATGTTATGTTAGTTTGGTTCTCTGCAATATCAGATGATAATTGTGTTGGGCATACTTTTGGTTTCAGTGATTACCTAGATTTATAGAAGTGACTGTCAATTATGAGTTCCTGTTGAAATTACGTTGTGTCACTTTTATTTTGTCCTATGCTAAGTTTCCAGGAGAAATAGTTAAAGTTAGCCATACCTTCAATTTCTTCACGAGGCAATCACATTTACTAACCTTTCTAATGTCAGGTTTTATGTCTGTCTTTGTGATTTGTATGTACCTTTCCACATGAAATACTTTTTTGATATTATATTCTTGTTCAAATTTGTCTTTATCAGATCCTTGAAAAGGTGAAAGCAACATATGACCTTCCAGTTGTCACTGACGTGCATGAAAGCCACCAGGTACCCATTCACAGATTCTGCTGTGTTGCTGCCCTATTTGGCTAAATTCTGTAGCAGATCTTTGCATGTTCAATGATTTTTTCTTTTGGTACTGTGAGTTGTTTTTGTGTACGAAAATTTTCCTTTGTGCTACTTGGTCTTTGCATTTCAGTAACATTAAGACATGTGTGAACCTTTTTTTCCATTCCAAGCTCAGTGTGAAGCTGTTGGAAAAGTTGCTGACATTATACAAATTCCAGCTTTCCTCTGTCGCCAGGTACAATTCGAACAAAGGAATTTTCTACAGAAAACTACAGTAAACATTTTTAAGCATGACTCTGAATACTTATACCACCTTCTTCATGCCTAATACAAATATATTACTGTGATAACAGACTGATCTTCTCGTGGCTGCTGCTAAGACTGGAAAAATTATCAATATCAAGAAAGGACAATTCTGTGCACCCTCTGTAAGTTGTAGCTAGCTGGTATTATAATTGAAATTTGAATGCGAGTATTGTTAGCTACTCCTAACTGCAAGTTTACTGATTGAATTATTAGCCTAAAATAGTTTTTGTGCTATTTTATGTTGCACAAATTCACAAACATTCCATAGTGCCCTAGCTCTATGTTGGTTATGAATGAGATACAATGTTGAAAGAAAGCGAAAGCTATTTGCTCTTACCTGGACGCTTTCATTTACTCGAGACTAATGAAATCTTGGCTTAATCTGACTGAATTTTCTCATTACTTCAGCAACTAAAATGAAATCTAAGAAAAAGGTGATCAAGCAGACTCAGTTCCTTTTCAGTCTGTTACCATTTGCCCATTTATCTTTTTGTGGAGGCTACCATATGTTTCTTCAGATAATGTTTCTTTTAATATGACTTTTGCCATCCCAACCAAAATTATTTGAGCACATATCTTTTCCAATATTTTTTATGCAAAAACAATAATTCGAACATTTGCTTTCTACTTGTCTTCATATACTACAACTATTTTGCAATCACTTGAGGAAGTTCTTATGAACTACCTCCTGGTTAAGGCTTAAAGCAAACTATTTCACCAGATTTACTTATGCTACTTTTCTTGATGCATATTCTTGTCTAATTGAACCTGTACATTTGCAGGTTATGGTCAACTCTGCGGAGAAAATAAGACTTGCTGGAAATCCTAATGTGATGGTCTGTGAGCGTGGTACCATGTTTGGCTACAGTTAAGGCATCTGTTGACTCTTACTTTTCTGTTTATTGTGCACTTAAACATCAAAAGAGAAAGCAAACAATCATGGATATAGCTCAAGGACATTAAGGAAACATATAGACATACTATTGCATGCTACACTTTGTGGACACAGACATGTTGTAGGCTTGTAACATGAATACTGATATTTTTCTCAATGAACACACAGATGATCTAATTGTTGACCCAAGGAATTTTGAGTGGCTGAGGGAAGCTAACTGCCCAGTTGTAAGTATTGGAACCTTACTCTTGTTCATAACTGCATAATCCACCCCTCTTTAGACTCTTCCAGCTTGTTTCTTGTTGGACATTTCCATCTAGCTTATCTATATTGGTGGCATTCAACAGGTCTTTTTATTGTGGGCCAACAGATATAAAATATTAACGTATTATTTTGATATTAGATAGATGCAACATGATATTGAAAATGATGACTATTTAGTGTCAGTTTAATTGCTTTAGAATTCGGCCACTCTGTTGTCAAAACCTAAGACTGAGCTTTCCCATTTTTCACCAGAAATAATCTTATATCTCTGTGATGCTTTGGGAAAAGTTTGTTTTTATTATTATCCATGACCGATTTGTGGTTTTGTGCTTTTGTAGTTCATATTTTCCTTTTGTTGTCAAACCTTTCAATATTGCACAATGTACTAGCTAGCAGCAACTATGGTGTATATTATAAACCATTGATGGACTGGTATGCATTTCAGGTAGCTGATATAACACATGCTTTACAACAACCAGCTGGAAGAAAGGTATCTTCACGACCTTACCATTTGCGGTGCTCCCCTGTTGGTTTACACAACCTTGGTTCAGGCAACCTATCTGATGTGCATGCAAGTCATCTTGTAGCTTTTAGAGTACAATGTTATTCCAGCCTTGACCATCTCTATATCCAATAAACATAATCATATGAGCCTGTAGTTTTATATGAAATCCTGGCATTTGGATCTTCTTATAGTTTCACTATTCTATTAAATTGGGGAATGTTGTGTTCTATTTTGTAAGCTTGATGGTGGAGGTGTGGCAAGCGGGGGCTTCCGAGAACTAATACCGTGCATCGCAAGGACTTCTGTTGCTGTTGGTGTTGATGGTATTTTCATGGAGGTAATAAAACAGAAATTAATATATAGAAATGGAGCAAACTATATTGTTACTTTGAACACAATCTGCTGTTATGCTCAACAATAAATGAAATTATCTAAATTAAATCTATTTTATTGCATAATCCCACAGGTACATGATGATCCCTTGAATGCGCCATGTGATGGCCCAACCCAATGGGTATAATCCAGTTTGTCATGCAATTTTTTTCAATTTACATACCAGCACTCAAAATGTTTATCATATAACAGCATGTTATTGTTTTCTTCTCCTTTTCTTAGCCATTGCGCAATTTGGAGGAGCTATTGGAGGAATTGTTAGCAATCGCTGTAAGTTTAACATCCTTCAGTATATTCAAACCAAATCTCTCAGTAATCTTACCTTTTGTTTTTCCTCCTCTCTTGGTGTGAAGCGAGTTACCAAGGGAAAGAAGCCGTTCAAGATTGATCTCACACCGTTCCAGGAATGATCTGGTTTGGTAGATTGAGAGCACAATGACACTGTCCACTGGTTTCAACAGGGCATATTTCTCATTGCTGTACTTGTTATTGTTTTGGGCATAGCTGCCGTAGACGACTGTTATATCTGAACTACTGAATTGAATCCTGTGGTTGCTTTGTGTAACGAACATGGCACCATTTATGTCATTTCGAGTGATTTTGGTGATCGAATGACAACGCAACACTTGGACTAATATGATTGTTAAGATGATCATTCTCAGGCTTTTAGGTTCAAGTGATGATAAAGAGAAAGAGAAGATAGGCGTAACAAGGCCCGAAGGGCCGCCCCTACGGGGGTTCCGCTACCCGGTTAGCGGACGGGGGTCGAGGGGGAGCCACCCCTCGCGGGTCTCAGGGCAGCGCCCTGAAAGCTCTTCGATCAGTAGCACCGGAAGAACCGACGCCATGGGCATCAGAGCATCCGATGGTAGTCGGAAGAACCGACGCCATGGTACTTTGGTACAGAAGGAAGTCGAAGCCAAGTCAGCCTATAGGCACCGGTTGAACCGACGGGTCAAAGAGGGGCATCGGTGCATTGGGCGTCCTATGTTCCAGAGACGGTGTCAAGTGCCCAGGAGAAGTTTCTTCAGCACCGGTTCAACCGACGGAGCATCGGAGTATACCATCGGTGCAATGACGTCAGTGCCCAGGAAAAGATCCTTAAGCATCGGATGAACCGGTGATGCATCGGTACAAAGCATCGGTTCAACGGGTGGTCACTTTGTCAGCTGTCAGAAGTTCAACGGCTACTTCGGATTGTGAGTGACCGGATGAACCGACGCTACCCCTGTCAGAGGCATCGGTTCAACCGGTGGTATGCAGATTTTCAGCTAACCGTTGGAGCAACGGCTACAAGACTTGGTGGTCTATATATATGCCTCACCCCGGCCATTTGAAGTTTGCTGGAGTTACTGGACATCCCACACACACCCAAGAACATCTCCAAGCCATACAAAAGCATCAAGATCATATTCTTAGCCCTTAGCACACTTTGAGAGTGTTGTGTAAAGGATTAGCTCTTAGTGAGTGAGTTTGCAAGGCTTAGAGCCTTTGTGCTGTGGTTCATTAGTGAACCAAAACAAGAGCTTGGTGCGCCGGCACCTTGGAGCTTGAAGCTCGCCGGCAACGTCATCGACCCTCCGACTTGGTGTGGAGCGGCGACGACATCTTTGTGCGGGGGACGTGGAGACCCCCATCCTTTGTGGAGAAGCTCCTTAGTGGAACCCGGGGCCAAGGTGACCGTGATTGTGTTCACGGAAGAGACTTGGTGGCCGAGTAGCAATACTCTTAGTGAGTGCTACAACAACGTGGATGTAGGTGTGCCTTTGTGGCTAACCGAATCATGGGATAAACACACGCGTCAAGAGTTTGCTATCTCCTATCCCGCTCTTTAAGCTTCCGCATTTCATACTAGCAATTTGTGTGCCTTTACTTTCATAGAATAGTTTCTTGTTAAGAAAGGCTATAGGTTGCTAAACTCTTTTGGGATAGGGGTTTCACACTAGAACAACCTAGTTGCACATCTAGATAGCATGTTTTAGTTTAAGTTTTGTGCAAACTAGTTAGAGCCATAGGTCTAAGTTTTTATTAGAGCCTAATTCACCCCCTCCCCCTCTTAGGCTAGAGCACCCGATCACTTTCACTTTGTGCTGTTTCATTGGTTATACCATGTTATTGGACAAACAATATCACGCAAAATAAATGTGATTGCCTGCTGATTACCAGCTTTCTGCTTCGGTTAACCCAGATGACATATTGACTCTCTCTCTGTCTCTCTCTCTCTCTGAGGGTGCATAAAACACAATGGATAAGTTTAAGGTAGGTAATGGCAGGAAAATTGCACAACGAACTACCAGCTTTCCTTTTCCCAGCAAGCTTACACTGATGAGCAGTTTTGGAGTTCAGCACTTCAGATGCATGTACCAAAGTAGGCATTAAAAATCACATTTTCTAATGCACTAGCCGTCTCTACTCCACACCTAAGTTACTGCTTTAACCGTCTACTCCTTTTCCTCGTGGGTACTTGACCTTTCTCAGATACGTAGAGGCTTTTCTCCTTGAAAGCCTTGACCATGTTGTACACCTGATGTGATGCTCACATTAATTTTGATTGGATCTAGTGCGATTTCATATTGTAAAAACTTTAGTTACAATTACCTTGCGAATACCAGACGTTAATCCCATGGACTCCATTGAGGACTCGTTGATGAATTTCAACTTTGTACTATCATCTTCCTTTTGGCATTGTCGATCCACACCATCTAGAATGTAGTTAGTTAGCAAGCAAGACCAGAAAGTAAGACAAGGCGAATATGGGAGAAAATATTTGTCCATACTCTACCTTTGAGATTAATAATCATCAGCTCCACATACATTGTCAGGCGAATATGGGAGAAAATATGGACATGCTCACCAACATCCTCACGAAGGATCACATCAGATTTCTGTCTCACGTTGATGCTAAGCAACTTATTCAAATACTTGTCCATCGCTTTCCTCCTGTTCAGCAAATCAGTCTTCGCTTCGTCCACAAGGAGCAGTGGGAACTCCCAGAGCCCTGCAAGCAGGCCCTCCTCCGGTCTCTTGATCAGCAAAAAGAGATTGTCATTGCCCTTTGCATCTGTCACCTCTTCCTCCAAGCCTTGTGCGATCTGAACGACACAAACAGCAGCAAAGTCACTCCGAGGTTTGGCCTTTGGAACCACTCGTGGGAAGTCTGTAACTTGGACTGATGGATTTTCCAGTGAAAGTGCAAGCGCTTGGCAGTGACTTGAGACTGGGCACCCAGAGCAACCAGGCTTTGACTTGCTGCATAATGTTGCTCCTAATTCCATCATTGCTTGGTTAAAGTCTCCTGGTCTTGAAGGATCAACCAGCTGACCTGCAAGTTCCCTATGATGAAAAGAATGTAAGTTCTGAGATCAGTGTAAAGCTTCCCAATTCAAAAATGGATTCTCAGCAACAATATAATTACGGGAGAAATATGGATCGTTGTATAATTATCTGTCCAACTATGGGTAAAGCTTGCACTAAGTCTAGGAGTGGATTGGAAAATGCAAGTCAAAACTGTAAGTTGATCAAATATATACATTTTCATTTCAACTATACAGCACAATGCAATGTATTACTAAGGCTCATTGTTCAGTGCAAAAAAGAGAAAGCATGCCAAACTACAATAAATGGCAATACCTAACTGGAAAAATTTCAGCATTGCAATAAGCATTCTACCATTGACAAAAAAACAAACAAGATGAACTCAAGTTCTTTAAGTTGTCAACAAGGAGAGGACAGTCATGCTAACCAGAATCTCTTCACTGTTGAGGATTCTTTTGGGTTGTCGGTAATGGCATAAAGCCTGCTGATCACTCGTACCACATTTCCATCCACAACAGGGACAACCTGTAACAACAGAAAATGCCACAAATCATTCGAAAAAGGAATTGAGAATGCACACGCACACACTCATTTCACAAGTTGCTGAACTGTGAACAACCTCATTGAAGGCTATGGAAGCGATGGCTCCAGCCGTGTAATCCCCGATTCCACGAACGTCACGAAGGGCTGACGCCGTGCGAGGAAACTCCCCCTTTTCGACAATCTGTTTTGCTCCCTGTTTCCCCAACATAAAGAACAACCGCCACAAACCACAGACATAAGTCCTTCATCCTTGATTCATAGTACTAAAGACCACAAGACTGCTAAAATAGGGTAACCCTACAGGCTGAAAAAACTACCGAAAAAAAAAACAGAAGGGACATGCAAGACTAAATTCCTGACAAACTGCCCAAAATGTCAGATCACCAGATGGACAAACATATCGATATATCACAATTAGTTGTCATGCAAAGCAAATCACGACCTTCCTTTCATTCATTTCAAGGAAAATGGAACTCTGAACTAATCTTCCAGACACTGTGAGGCAAAACATCGAACAGGGAACGGGCACAGCAGCTGCCAAGAAAGCGTCAACCTTCCGATAGGCACGCCCCTGTTCCTTCCCCATCCATCCATTACGAGCACAACTCACCTCCAGCAGAAATCGAGCCCTCCGGTAGTAGCCGAGCCCCGCCCACATCTCGTTCACCTCCTGCGGCAAGCATCAAACCACAGCCACGAATCAAGAACTCGATTACCATCTACCCCCCACAACATTTTGGGGTCAAAGATCGAATCTTCCCCACAAATCTACAGCCTTTTTTCCCTCCCTTGCCAAATGTATCAAGAATTGCTCACCTCCTGCGTGGCGGCGGCGAGGCTCCGCACGGTGGGCCACCGCGCCATCCACCGCTCGTAGTAGCCGACCACGACGGGCACCCGCGTCTGCTGCAGCATCACCTCCGATACCCACACCGCGTACGCCCTCTCCTCTTCGCCTCCGCTAGCGCGTCGCCATGGAAGCTCGCGTCGATGCGCGTCGTACCACCGGAGCAGCTGCGCGCGCAGCACCGCCGAGGCCCCGGGCACTGCGGGAGCCATGTCCTCGATGTCGCCAGCGGATGAGGAGGCCACCGGCGCCGCCTTGGCGCGGCGCGGTTGAGACCTTCGGGTGGGAGGCCGGCCGCGGCGGCTGTCTGCCGCCTTGGGGTTCTTGGCCATTGAATTTTGAAATTTTAGGGCTTTGCCGCCACTGTGGCCCGTGGCCGTGGAGAGGGGACGACAGACCAAGCAGACAAGCGACGAAGTAGAGTTGTAACCGGACAAAAATGTTTGAAAAACAGTGGAAAAACGTGACACAAAGAAAAAACTTATTAAAATTTCAAAAAAATCTCCCCATAATGTTTAAATAAACGAAAAAACTACACAACGATCTCTCAATTTAGTGCTATCTGGAGAGCCCCTTTGTTACTTTTATAAACACATACATACAAGGAGGTAACAAAAGAGAGAAAAGTAACTCTAGGTTCCTACCTTCTCCAGCGACAATCGGGCAGGAGGTGGGCAGAGCGGTCGGCGGCAAGATCGTCACTGGCCGCGGGTGGTGGTGGAGGCCGGTAGGGCGGAGAAGGATTCGCTTTAGGGATTTAGGGTTTCCAGGTTAGGTTTTGGGTTTGGGGATTTTCATGGTTGGCGGATTTAGAAGAATGACTAGAGAGGCTGCTGGACTGATGGTGTGGTGGTTTGTGGGCGGTGATGCTGGCAGTGATGGTGCCGCGGGGGCGGATGGTGGGGGAGGCTAGTTGGGCGGTGCCGGCGGGGGGGGGGGGGGGGGGGCTATTGGGTAGAGGCGAACTAGGTGGCTAGGTGGGGGAGGGGAGGGGAAAGGGGAGAAGAGGGCGATCCTTGCTGGCATCGGAGGGGACACCGACAAGGTGGGAGCTGACGGCGGGGCAGGGGCAACCAATCAAATTTGGCCGGAGGGGAAGTGGAAGGGGGAGAGAGAGGCGGTGCTCACTGACGTTGGAGGTGACGCCGGCGAGAGGGAGGTTCGGTGCGGGGTGGGAGGACGGAAGGAGTCGACGGCAGACGGCAGGCGGCAGAAGAACAGGGCGGGAGGAAGAAGATCTATCATTTTTTTTAGGATAATGGGGAGGTGGATGGATGGATAAGACATGGGAGGGGGGCTCTCGCCCTATGCTTTTATTTTTGAACCGAAAATAGGGAGGGAGACCCCGCTGTAGAATTTTTTATTATTAAAAGACGGGTTAGAGAGTTACTTACAAAGACAGTGAGAACTAAACTACCAGAGAAAAAAAACTATACACCAACTGTAAGCATGACTAAAGGAAAAAAGACTATCTATATCAAAGAAGAGGTAATAACTAATCTGTTAGGCTGATTAGAAAACCAAGTTAGGAAGGTTGTTTTCATAGAGTCTTTCATTCTGTGAGCTTGAACCACGCATTTGGCCTTAAAATTCTTTTTCCAACTTATAACACTTGCTGGGCATATCTTTCAAATACCAAGCCATTCCTTTGCTTCCAGATATGCCAGGGTGCAATGATGAAGACTTCCATGAAGAACCATGCTTATCGGGAGAGCTCCCTCCGTGTAGAAGTCTTCTAAATAAAATGAACTACTAATGCTAATCCCATGCTGTCTTCTAAATAAAATGAACTACTAATGCTAATCCCATGCTTTATACCATGTTGTTATTGAAAATTGCCATATAACTATAAGAACCAACTGTGATATCCAATGCTTTAAAACTAACTGTGATAATAATAACTGTAGCTTCTATCATCGCACAGCCGTTGTTAAGTTGATATCATAATGCTTTAGTTAGAACTAACAGTGTATTAGTTTCTGTGCTAGCTTATGCTTAGCATGGAGAACAAGAAAAATAGGATAAGATACTTGGATTTGGTATGAACGGGTTACGGGCCCAATTTAATTGGATTGCCACATGTCGTTCAAGGTTGCCCTAAAGAAGACGCCAGAGGATTTCATTTCAAAAAAAAAAAAAGAACACGCTAGAGGCAGAGTGATCGTGAGAGTCAAGTCAGCTAGTCACTCAGTCAGCACGGCAAATCTCTGTCCAGGATGACCTAACGGTCCTGGTAGGGAAGACAAATGGCTGGCCCAGCTGGTCTTGTCTCTTAACCGAGGTTAGTTGTCAAGAGAAAAGTGGGAACAAACGGTGAATGATAGTCCGGCCTCTTTTATGACGTCTGTGGCCACTGGCTCTGTGCCATTGTCATGCTATTAGAAATAAAAACTCCATTGACAAGTATGACCGTCGGATTTTTTCCCCCCATTATTTACCTCCTCCTGCCTCCATTCTTAAATATATGATGACACTGTTGATCAACAATATTTGTTTAATAAATTAGTTAAATAAAGAAATAAGTACCACTATGTCTATCAAACGTATTGTAGATTCAATTTATATAATTATTTCTTTCCATGGATTTTTTTTAGAAAAGACGAATAGTGAAATGATTGAAAAAAAAGTTAATAGTATCATATATTTATGAATAGAGGTAGTGTATACTATTACTATGTAGTACACTATGGCTCTGGGCCATGTTGTGATTAATGTTTCACAGTGGTAAAAATATTTTTAAGAATGTAAAGGTGCAAATAACTTTCAACCAACATATTAGATCGTTCGAGGGTCTACCTCATTCAGATACACTCAAAAACTCCGTATATCACTAATCACTTAATGACGAAGATATGCACCGTTTATTATTAGTTCGTCATTCTATTTTACAAAATGACACCCTCACCCATTTGAGCCAAAGGAATGCTTAGAAATGAACAGAAAATCTTGAACTTTTTATTGCCGTGCTATAGATGCTATTGCTCAGTTCAACACAAATATCTTGCATCGCCGTCGTCTGATGTGCTTTCTGCAGACTGGTCTGTGGTTCTCTTGGTAAGTTGATATGCTTGCGCCCCGATGCAGACGGGAGTGATTGCCTTAACCATTTCTTTGTGGCCTCATCAAAGTTAGTTGCACTTAGCAGCAAGTACATACCCTGCCTCTTCTTCCCCGTCTTTTCAAGCAAGAATGCAAGAGCGCCCGTTGTGCACCACCATGCCCTACCTACACATCTTCATAGCACTACTGCTCTCCCTAACCATCCCTACAATTTCTGCTACGAGGGATACTATCTCAGCTGGCCAAGCACTCACCATTGGTGACAAGCTTGTCTCCAAAAACAGAAGGTACGCACTTGGATTCTTCGAAGTGGATAGCAATTGGTACCTTGGCATATGGTTCAACAGAGTCCCCAAGTTTACTCAAGCATGGGTAGCAAATAGGGATGACCCGATCGAAAACCCCACCTCGTTGCAGCTTATTATCTCCCATGATGACAACCTTGTAATCACACACCGCTCTACTGACTGCATTATCTGGTCCACCCAAACTAAAATAACAAGAAACAATAGCACTGCTCTTCTCCTGAATATTGGGAACTTCATCCTAAGGAATGCCTCGAACTCGTCGGACATTTTGTGGCAAAGTTTTGACTACCCAACAGATACATATTTCCCCGGATCGAAGCTTGGGTGGGACAAGATCACAGGTCAGAATCGTCGTCTTATTTCTAGAAAAAACTCAATCAGCCCAGCTACTGGTTTTTACTGTGAGGAGCTAGACCCCAGCGGTGTTAACCAGTTCATCCTTACCCCATTGGACTCCTTTGAACCATATTGGACCAGAGGTGTTTGGAATGGCAAATACTTTTCATCTATACCAGAAATGTCAGAGAACAATGCTAATAACTCATTTGTTGACAATGCAAAGGAGAAGTACTACATGTCTGGAACAGCAGGAGAGGAAACTGCTGTCACCCATCATTACTTAGACGTCTCTGGTCAATATAAGACATTCATATGGCTTGAAGGCTCACAAGATTGGGTACCCATCTACGCCCAACCCAAAGCTCAGTGTGACGTGTATGCAGCATGTGGACCTTTTACTATCTGCAATGATGAAGCACTTCCACATTGCACTTGTATGCAGGGGTTCAACATACGATCCCCTGAAGATTGGATGCTAGACGATCGAACTGGTGGATGCTTGAGAAATACTCCAATAGATTGTATTACAAATGGAAGCTCCTCAAGTTCCACGGATAAATTCTACTCCATGACTTGTGTTAGTTTGCCCCAGACTGCCCAAAAATTAGAAGCCGCTAAAAGTGCCTCCGATTTTGCTCAAGCTTGCCTGGATAATTGCTCTTGCACTGCATATTCCTTCAGCAGCAGTAGATGCTCCATCTGGCATACTGAATTGCTCAACCTAAGGAAACGGCAGTGTAGTAGTGAAGCTCCAAACTCCAATGGAGAAACTATTTACATTCGCCTTGCCAGTAAAGATATGCAAAGTTTGGAAAAACAGAGAAGCTGGCTTCTAATTGTAGTTGCAACTGGAACAATTGTTGCAGCATTAGGCTTGTTTGCATCCATCCTGCTATTAGTGATTTGGAGAAACAAAATAAAGAACTCTAGCCACATACCTAATAGTGCTCAGTATTCCAATGGAATCGTCGCATTCAGATACATTGATTTGCAACGTGCAACCAAGAATTTCTCAGAGAAGCTTGGTGGAGGTGGTTTCGGTTCAGTATTCAAGGGGTTTCTAGATGGTTCAACTGCCATTGCAGTGAAGAGGCTTGATTGAGCTCATCAAGGGGAGAAACAGTTCAGAGCTGAAGTGAGCACGATCGGAATTATCCAGCAAATCAACTTAGTCAAATCAATTGGTTTTTGTTGTGAAGATGCTAAAAGATTACTAGTTTATGAGCACATGCCAAATGGCTCTCTTGATATCCATCTTTTCCAGAGCCACACTACAGTATTGAGATGGACTACCAGGTATCAGATTGCTCTTGGTGTTGCTAGAGGATTGGCCTACTTGCATGAGAAATGTCGAGATTGCATCATACACTGTGACATTAAGCCAGAAAACATTCTTCTAAGTGAATCATTTGTCCCGAAAATTGCATTGGGATGGCCAAGTTATTTGGAAGAGATTTTAGCCGAGTCATAACTACTATAAGAGGAACTATAGGATACCTTGCATCAGAGTGGATTAGTGGAGTGGCCATTACACCAAAAGTAGATGTTTATGCCTATGGGATGGTCTTACTGGAAATTGTATCCGGAAAGAGGAACTCATGTATTTCATGTTCTTGTGGTACCAATCACGATGTTTATTACCCTGTACATGTTGCACGGTGTAACACCCGAGTGTTAAAGACTGGGCTTAACTGATTAATTAGTGACCTGAGTTTATCCGTCGCAAATCAAGTCGAAACTCTGCTCAAACTCAGTTTCCTTTTCTGGAGTCTGGGGAAAACCGGAACCTCCGGAATTTGGACCCGGAACTTCCGGAAATATCCGGATACTCCGGGTATTGAACCGGAAACTCCGGATTAACCCGGATACTCCGGACCTGGAGTGGTATATCATGTGTTTTGGGTTTGGTGACTGTTCCCAAACGTTATTACTCCGTTTTTCACTCCTCCTCACTCTCTCCACGAGCTCTTCCCCTCTCCTTAGCCCTAAACTCCAAATCCTTCCCTCCAATCCATTTCCAAGGCCAAAGAAGCTCAAATCGGCGTGGGGAATCATCTTCTCCAGGTATTCCACCTTGGGGTGATTTCATTTTCGAGCTTTTCTTGCAAGGGAAGCTTCCTCAAGGTACCCAAGCTAGGGCTAAGTGGTTTGATCGTTTTAGGATGTGTTAAGCGATTTCCTTTGGGTCAATCATCTTCTTATGAATCACTCTACTAGGGTCTAGAAGGGTTTCAAATTTTGTGGGTTGATTTTGCCTCAATCAAAGTTTCAGTTTTGGGGGCGAAAGTTGTGCCAAACCCGGATACTCCGGGTATTATCCCGGATACTCCGGATTTGGGAATCCGGATGCTCCGGATATTAATCCGGATATTCCGGGTTTTGCAGGATTTTGAACGTTGGGTTGTTCGGGTAGCAGTATTGGTGATCGGTTAAGGTTTATTTAAAAGTTTCAAATTATATTGCATACATTCTCATATCATGTGCATACGTGTAGACGCCGCCGTTGAGGGAGTCGTGTACGAGGTGGTTGCGGAGCCACAGGAGCCGCAGGGGCAAGCCCTGCAGCAGGAGGATCGTGGGGAGTCGGCCCAAGGCCCATCTCACCCCAGTGTTGAGCAGCAGACACAAGGCAAGCCCCAGTGCATGTCCTATTATTTCAAATTATGATTCACTATGTATATGTCTTATTTATTACTTGCACATTACGTATTAGGAATTGATTGGAACCCTAGCTGCATGATCCCTAGGTTTCCTTGAGTTTTTACTAGTATGTCTAGGTCGATAGCGGTGCTAGGCTAAATAAGTCCGGTAGAAGTCGGGTGACTTCGTGTCACTCGCGAGACACAGGAAAACTTTAGAAGACGAGTAATTGCCGGTTACTCGCGAGATGCATTATTATCTTTATACTTCAGTATTTGAGAAATGGATCGAAATGGATATGAAGATGGGAGACTGGGCGGGGATGATGGTATTAGGTTTGGCAGCAGGACAGGGTTCCTGGGTGTCTTAGCCCCGCCCGTGTCGGTTAAGGACTGGTCGTTGTGGCAGTGCTGATCGGGGATTGAATTATACTAACCGCATACTGGGAGTAGGAGGTAGTCGAAACTGGTAAGCCGAGTACTGCTTTGCTTCGAAAGTACAGGAACCTGCACCCAACTCCTGAGGCGAGTCGAGTAGTCGCGGAGAATTGGGATGCGTATGTTTACTTTTGGTGGTCTCACATTGAGCTCGGCTGACCTATGTCGTTGGGCTGGTTCCTGTAGTTCGAGGCGGGGAGGGGAATGGTTGGTGCGTGGAGTCCGACTGGGCTTTTGCGTGCCGTGTTGGTTAGGTCCACCTTGCAAGGTTAAATCGGATCGATTCGCCGTGTCTCGCGGTCATGAGGGCCTTGATCTCTTTGCTGCATCGTAGCAAAATGTTAGAATGTGAGTTATGTATAATTATATAAAATGTTGAGCACATTGAATTATGTTTGCTTGCGCCACTATGATTGCTATAGAGGGTCTATGCAAATATTAGATGAGAGTTCATTTATATAGAACCTGGTGCTAAAATAATGAAAGTAAGGAAACTACTTTAGTCGCTCTTTCTGCAAAAATAACCACCAGCCAAAAGCCTTGCATGTCTAGATATGTGGCTAAGTTATACCCACTGGTCGGGTAAGCCTTGCTGAGTATTAGAATACTCAGGGTTGTTGCCACATTTATTATTACAGAACACCTGGACGTCGACTTCTGCCCCCTGTTGTGTCAAGTTCATCCGCCGGGATGCAGAGGGGTGGCAGGTCGAGAAGCGAGACCCTTAGGCTAGGACCTTGTCGGGTTGTACACTCGTGGGCAGAGTGATCATCCTTTCTGTTTTTGCGCTGGCCGGTCTGACCGGTCATGGTTAGTCAGGGCTTTTGAAGGCTAGTGTAGTTGTAGGATCTAGTCTATTTGAATTTCAGTACATCGGATGTAAAATTTGTAAATTATGCAACTTTTGTAAATTATGTGTATATTTGAACTCGGGTTGTAAAACCTAAGGTTTCGTCCTCCTATAGTGTTTGTATTTTTAAGTATCAAGTTGTGCTTGTACCATCTGCGCCCTCCTTCGCGGGGGACTACCGGTGTAGTTTCGATCGGGCCGTGGGTTGAGAAAGGATCGCCAAATTAAGCCATTAAGCTAATGCGCCTGATGTGTTCAAATGACGGCCATTACGCTTAATTAGAGTTTTAATTTGGCGGTTCCGTCACAGCTGGTATCAGAGCCGAAACACATCGGGATGATACGAGCATGACTAGTTTTAGGGTTTTTACGACTTAAAAGTAAAACTTCGACTTAAGGCAAAATGTTATTGAGTAGTGTGGGCGGGGGACTACCGGTGTGGTTTCGATCGGGCCGTGGGTTGAGAAAGGATCGCCAAATTAAGTCATTAAGCTAATGCGTCTGATGTGTTCAAATGACGGCCATTACGCTTAATTAGAGTTTTAATTTGGCGGTTCCGTCACACACGGGAGATTCTTCATGGAGATGTTAGGAGTTTACTTGACACCAGATTATGTGGCGATGCGAATTTGAAAGAAGCTGAAATAGTTTGCAAAATTGCATGTTGGTGCATTCAAGATGATGAGTTTGACCGGCCAACAATGAATAAGGTGGTTCAGATCCTTGAGGGTCTACTTGAAATTAACATACCCCCAATGCCAAGGCTGCTTCAAACTGTTGCTGGAAGCTCTCGTTACTCCACTTGCTGCTAAGCCTTTTTTAGTAAGCCGAATATATAAATCGATTGTAATATCCATGAAAGTACTGTTTATGTGCTTGCCTTGTATTCTGAATAAAGTTGTATGATGTTTTTTTTGTGTGTAATATGCACATTCTAAAATACAAAGACTAGGGACTCGAACTAAATACAAAGAGGTCTGAGCTATCTGTTAAGTGTCCACCACAAATAGAGCTTGTATACAAGAAATCTGTTATTGGTAAAATTATAATCATTTTTTTGTTGTGTTACTTTTAAGATACTGTAACCCCTATTTCTAAATTTATATATTTCAGAAAATATGATAGTAAAATTACATATATGCAGTTCTGCAGTGCTCCAAACAGCTTTAGTGTCCATAACAAAAAACACAAAATGGTCACATACTACTCAAAGGTTATGCAACGTCAGTTTCTCTTTAAAATATATCAATTCATGTTCCAACCGCCCCCCAGCCCCCCAAAAAAAATCATGTTCCAACCTATGTACACATGAGCATAGTGGCAGGACCAAATATTTGAGTATATTTGATAATTTAGATTAGATATGTCCATTGGAGATTGCCTTATGTGTCTACAAAGGGGTCTTGCCCTCAAGTCTTTGCACTCTATATAAACTGACCGAGAGGATTGGTGGAATACAATTCACAATCATACGTAATTTATCATTCTTATTATCTGATATTACGAGTTTTTTTTTCCAACAAACCCAAAATGTCAGATCAGCAGATGAACAGACATATTGATATCTCACAATTAGTTGAAATGCAAAGCAAATCATGAACGGACATATTTCCTTCATTCATTTCAAGGAAAATGGAACTCTGAACTAATCTCCCAGACTCCGTGAGGCAAAACATCGAACAGGGAACGCGCACAGCAGCTAAGGTTGCCAAGCAAGCGCCAACCTTCCGATAGACACGCCCCTATCCTTCGCCCATCCATCCATAACGAGCACAACTCACCTCCAGCAGAAATCGAGCCCTCCGGTAGTAGCCGAGCCCCGCCCGCATCTCGTTCACCTCCTGCGGCAAGCATCAAACCACAGACACGAATCAAGAACTCGATTACCAAATAGGCAACGTATGCTATAGAAACCAGTCTGCTGTGAAAACTCGTGCAAACCACGATAAAACAGTCGTCTAAATTCACCAAAAAAATCACACATGCAGATGATATGATGATACACAACTTTGTAAAATATCTTGTCCAAACTCGACTTCGTTTGTGAGATATAAAAATAACAAATTTCTAACAAATCATATAACAGCTTTCTGGCTTGAAATTTGTTATTTTTATATCTTGCAAACAAAGTCGAGTTTGAACAAGATATTTTACAAGATTGTGTATCATCATATCATCTGCTTGTGTGATTTTTTCGGTGAATTTAGACGACTGTTTTATCGTGGTTTGCACGAGTTTTCACAGTAGGCTGGTTTCCATAGCATACGTTGCCAAATAAATAAAGACAGTTTACAAAACTAATTTTACAACTCTTGTGCTATTTCGCGAGACTAATCTAATGAGGCAAATCGATTAGAGATTGGTTACTGTAGCATTACTGTAGCCAATCATCAATTAATTACCATCATTAGATTCGTCGCGAAAACTTATACACATCTGTGAAAAGATTTTGCAAATAAACTTCATTTAGTATTTTTTTAGCGCGAATAGTGCTACTGAAACCAAACGGAGCCTGTGAAGTGTGAGGGATTTGGGTTGTCTTTGAAAGCACACAGCAAAGCACAGAGCAAGCGCATGGACAGAAGTGTTTGAAAGACAGTTGAAATTTGGATAAAATGTGACAAAGAAAAAGCTTACTAGAATGTCAGTTTTTACAACGTCTATATGTTTGTTGATGTAAGTTTCAGCCAACACACGAGAGCACTCGAGCGTGCGAGTCGCAAACGGACTGAAAGGCAGCGAGACCGCACAGACCGGTTAGACCGGTTGTCGGACCGGTTTCTAGGGTTTTGCCGAAATCGGTCGTCTCGAGGGATAACTATCACACTTACGTGGTGAAAAACGGCAAGGTTTACAAACAAACTAGCAAAGAGATAACCAACACGCTTACGTGACGAAGAACGACTAGTTTACAAGCAAACTAGCAAAGGCCACCGAAGATCTCGCCCGGGAGGGACCCGTCAGGGTGTGAACGTCGCTGGACGTGCCCTAGGTTGACCAGCAAGCCTTAGGATGCCATCTTTGGTCGTGGAGATTAGTAGACGAACAACATGTCGAGGTTGGAAGAGAATTAGGGTTTGTACAGAGCTAAAAGTTGATTTGTTCGATTGGATGTGTATCAATCGGCCGTAACCCTTTATATTTATAGGGTGGGATGGTCTATACCCATTAGGAGTCGAAACCCTTACAAATCGTGTGTCAAAATACAACTTCTAACTTGGATTGAACTTTTCGGACCGGTCTGACCAGTCTCCTAACCGGTCTGACCGCCCCTCGACCGGTCTGACCGGTCGCAGGTCTTCCGGGAGGCATAACTTCCTCATCCGGAGTTCAAATTAGACGTTCTATATATGCATTTCGATCGTCTCGACGAGATCTATGCAATGATAAAGTCCAATTGTCAATTTGATAAAGTTGACTTGACTGTTCTGACCGGTTTAGATGACAGGTCCGACCGGTCTGCCCAGATTATCCAACAAACCTTAACTGTGCCAATTTTGGGTGTCAACATATGCCGCCTGTTTCTTGGTAAAACTTGCATACCAAGAAACATTTCTCCAAGCCAAAACTACGCTGAAACAATGAGAAGCACCGGTGCGCCAATCACATCTTGTCGTCAATGATGAAGGAATTCTATCAACCATATATCTTGATATTGCTCAACAATAGTTTCATTTTTCTGCCAATGTTCCTGTATCTTCAGTGAGACGACGAGCCTGAGTACACATCACCTCGGCTATAAGTATTTGAAATATCGTTCAAAATCATTCTCACATCCTCAAATGACCATGGATGCACAAATTGACAAAATTATGATCAATAGTAATTTGATCCTTTCAATGTTTTCCAGAATTAAGATTGGGATCATATAAGGACTAAAGATAGTATCCACCAATCTTACATCCATGAATCAAAAATCTCTAGCCAAAATAAAAGAAACTTGTTCGGCTTGCTTCAGCAACTTAATGGCTTAACTCGGCTGCATCATAATTTTAGGCCACCATAGCCGATTTATTGTTTTCTACAGGAAAAAGGGTCAGACCGGTCTTACGAGCGGTCAGACCGGTCTTGGAATCCGGTCAAACCGGTATCCTGAGCCGATTGGACCGGTCTGTCCAGAAACATCGGCCTTTTGATATGAACTTGACCTTTTCTAATTATATAGCTAGATGTTTGATTTGTCAAAATATCAGATCCATTATTGACATGTTCAGATGTATGATAAATGATGAATTCATCAAAATAAGATATTCTCATAATAAGCATTTAGTGATCCAAATAAGGATTACTTTAACTTTGGTACTTGCTGCACCTATTAATATTGAACTACCAAATATTTTTGGATATTTCATACCTATGGATTTCAAGATTTCTAGCTCGAACACAAAATTTTGTATTCGGCCTAATTATTGGTTAAAAGTATTTAAATTGGCCCTACTTCTCATATAGCATCACTTGATGAAATAAAACAGAATTAATGCCTTGAGAATTCTTTCAAGCCGATTCAGCAAAGTATAAAATCCATAGGGAAAAATACACAACTTATAAACATCTTGCCCCCCGACCATCAAAGCATCTAAGTAATCTCTGATCGGGAAACTTAATGCTTTAGGACGATGATCAAAGACATTCATCGGCCGTATATATTGCCAAAGACGATATAAATTATCGTCCGTAGTGAATTCATCCATAATAAATATGTACAGCCGAAATAAAGTGTAGAGAGATATATGAATTCAAGAATTAAAACCATCTCGAGGAACTAAATATTTCGGCTTTTGAAATTAATCAATATGCATAACAATTATGTGATAACCCTCTATGATATGAAGACCCATATGGCATTCGAGGATCAAAATAAGAATATGAGGGATAACCAAAAGCATATAAAGATGAATTCCAAGGCATAGGTATATGTGGCATTTGCATGGCTAATGGATGATGTAGTGACCAATAATTTTGATGATTTGATGCAAACCTTAGATTCGGAGATCGTCTGTTGTACCTCCTCTTCTTCTTCAATTGCATTGCACCTTTTGCTTGACCATCATCCTTGTCTTGAGTTTGAATGCTCCACTTAGGAACCCATGCCATGTTCCTTTCTTTCAACTCTTGAGCACTAAGTTTCTGGAGCTCGTTCTTTTGCCAATTTGATGAACCGAGTAAGCATCTCGGTTGTACTTTAGTTTTGGACAGCAGTACTTTCTTCTTGATTTTTAGCCCTTTCAACTTATTTTGTTCGGATTTGACACTCGGAGGATCAAAGCTCAATTTTTTCTTCCCTTTGCCATCAATAGTCGAAGTCCTCAACACATCAATCAGCTTTTTATCAATTTTATTCAGATCTGAACTTGCATTTTTGCGGCCATCCCTTTTAACCACATAAATCTGCTTGACAACCTTTTTCTTGTTTTGAACTCTAGACCGATCCTTTGGCTTGAAATGGTCAATATCAACATGTGGCTGTCCTGCATGCACTGATTCTCTTGGAGCTGCATACTCTACATGATATGGTCTAAAATATGAAGGAGTATATGCCCATGAATCATCCCATCCCCATGATGAATAGCGATGAAAACTAGTGGAATGTGGAGTATATGGGATTGGCATTGATGGTCTCAATGGAGAATATGATGTTGCTGAATGAAACTTTTCCTCTTGCCGATTCCAACTCCCAGAATTATATTTAGGAGGCACCCTTGATGATTTAACATTATTTGACTGATTAACACGATTGGCCTCATTCTCTTTTAGATATTTACCGAGAAGTTCACCAAACTAAGTTTTGGCTTCTTGCCCTTGTGCTTACAATGGTCTTTACCCCCATTGGTCTTAGAACGCTCTGATTTTAGTTTTTTTGGGCGTCCATGATCAGAACCGGTCTGACCGGTTTGGGCAACCGGTATAACCTGTTCGGTACCGGTTTGATCGGTTGAGCAAACCGGTCTGACCTGTGTTTCCAGCACAGTAGGAGTAACTGGTTCCTTTTCTAATTGTGAAGAACCTACTTGCCCCCCAGTGCCTCCTGAAACTTCACTAAGGTCATCGTCCTCGAGAGTATCCTCAACTTGCAATTCATGGACGATGTCTTTCTCATTGTTCAAGGAGTTAGAATCCTCTTCGTCACCAAAATTTTCATTGTTACATGAATTGGCTGATGTTGGCCAATTTTGTAACTTCTTATCACCAAGACCAATTGAACCAATTGATTTCAATTGGTCATTTTCCTGTGCATGAGCAAATCTCAATCGTCCGGAGTTAATGGACGATTGTATAATTTGGCGAAACATATTGCAATTCTGAGTACCGTGACCAAATGAATTATGCAACTTGCAATATTCTTGTTCCTTTGCATCAAGAGATGACAGCAATACTTTGTGATCAAAAGGTTTAATAAAATTTTGTTCAAACAAGATATCAAATAACTCATCACACAAAGCCAAATCAAAAGTGTATTTTATTTTCTCTAACCGATGCTTTTGTGGAGAAGGTTTTAAGGTTGAGCAAACGAACGATTTAGATTTCTCATTGATTCATTCGGCTATACCTTTCTTTATGCCTCTCATATCCGATGCTTTAGAGCTTATCACAACATCATCATCGGATTTCACAATGCTTTTCGGTTTTGGTTTCTTACTTTTAATTCCAGAATGATCACAAGTAAACCACTTGGAGAAAAATTTTGGCAATGATGATGGAGCGATTTTAAATGCCAAGATATTACTATTATCGGCCTTTCTAATTTTCATAATGCATTGGCCGATACTATCTGAAATTACTCTACTGCTAGCAAGTAAATTACCCTCCTCAATCGATTTTCTAGGGTTACTCACAATGATTTTGCTATTAGATGCATCAAATGAAACCACATGATCTAATTGGGAATTAAATAATTTACTTGTGCAGCATACCTTATCAAATATGTTGGAGAGGCGTGAAACTTTGATGTGGATAATATCACGCTTCTCCTCTTGATAGCAGTCCACAGTCACATCCTTCATGGACCGGTCAGACCGGTTTATAGATCCGGTCAGACCGTTCTTTCAAGAGTTGCAGGAAATCCCCTTCTGCTGACATACCAATGACCCCTTGTTGCTTCCATTGCTATGCCCCTTTACAATGCAAGTTTCTTCACTGCTCAAACTTTTCTCAGCCAGAATATGTTGCTCAATAATGCGATAATCACTATTAAAATGCACAACACATTCGGCTTTAGAAAAAGTAAGTATAGCTATTTTACTGAATTTGCCACGATTTTGTATAGCTAGACTTGTTTCTTGTGATACAGTAAATTCGGAACAATCTTTATTTGATTCGGTTCCCAACATAACTAAATTATTATCGATATCTGAATTATTTCCTTTTTTCTCATCGTCTAATGTGCTGGATTCACAATCAACATGTGTACTAGACTGATGAGCTTTACAACATTTTTTTGGCTTTCTTAAATTTGTTCTCTTGAATTAAAGCTCTAATATAAAGTTGACTAATGTAAGGATCATCATAACCTTCGAGCTTTTCTTTAAAATGAGAACATAAACCGCCTAGAGCCAAACTTGCCAAGTCTTTTTCAGAAATTGACAAATTAAAACATCAGTTTTTAACATCTTTAAATCTTCTAAAGTAATCATTGATAGACTCATCTCTACCTTACTTAATCGATGTTAATCTGTCAAGGTAGCTTCGTTACCTCCACTATAAAAGTGATCATGAAATCTCTGTTCCGATTCGTTCCAAGTGTGGACCAAATTTGAAGGCACAATATTTGCTGCAGGTGGTGCTGAAATTGTAGATGCAACATCCACTCTAATAACATGTTGTGCAGCATATGAAGTTTGAGAATAATTGGCCGGATAGCTAAAATCAGTTTGGCAAATTTTTTCATTCATCGGCATACTCTGAATGGAGGCAAATATTGTGAATTTGCTGCCGATGAATTAATATATGAAACACCTTGCTGAATTGTACTAAAATTATTAGCATATTGTGCCTCATAAAAATTGGCCGAACTCACCACATTAGTTTGGCCTTGATAATTTCTCATCGGCATATGAACTTGTTCCGCTACCGATGTATGAAAAGGTGTATATTGTATGTTGCTAGTAGTATGAAAATTCAAAGTATGCATATTATTTGTCATGGGCTGTTGCATGTAATTTTCAGATTATAACCAGCATAATTAAAACCATCTGAATAATTACTAGCCGATGCAATATGCACACTGTTATTATTTCTAGCAACATCAACACGAGAATTTGTGGTACTAGCATGTGATGTGCTTGCATGCTGTACCTTAGGCGTGGTGTAGTGATATTGCTGTGGAGCATAAGAATAACCTGCCATGTATGCTTCTTAGTAAGTCTTGATGCTTCTGGTCTTGTGATCAACAAATCCAGATATCCTTGATAATCCAAGCAATCAATGACTAACCCTTTGCTTCTCTTTTGATCTTTGATGTGGAACAGCAAGCAAAATAGAATGCAATCGGCTTGAGCAGCCTGATGCAATACCACGAGTATGTGGATGAGATCGGTCTAAATGTCCAGATGCAAGAATAATGGCGAACCAAAATTATAGATCAATTAGGTAAAAGGCTAGGGTTTGATAGAATGATTTGAGGAATCAGATCTTTCTTCCCCAGCAGAGTCGCCAAAATTGTGTTGACGCAAGTTTCGGCCAACACACGAGAGCACTCGAGCGTGCGAGTCACAAACGGACCGAAGGGCAGCGAGGCTGCGCAGACCGGTTAGACCGGTTGAACATACCAGTCGGACCGATTTCTAGGATTTCGCCGAAATCGGTCGTCTCGAGGGATAACTATCACACTTACGTGGTGAAGAACAACAAGGTTTACAAGCAAACCAGCAAAGAGATAACCAATGCGCTTACGTAACAAAGAACGACTAGTTTACAAGCAAACTAGCAAAGGCCGCCGAAGATCTCGCCCGGGAGGGACCCCGTCAGGGCGTGAACGTCGCCAGACATGCCCTAGGTTGACCATCAAGCCTTAGAACGCCATCTCTGGTCATCGAGATCAGTAGACGAATAACATGTCGAGGTTGGAAGAGAATTAGGGTTTGTATAGAGGTAAAAGTTGATTTGTTCAATTGGATGTGTATCAATCGGCCGTAACCCTTTATATTTATAGGGTGGGTGGTCTATACCCATTAGGAGTCGAAACCCTTATAAATCCCGTGTCAAAATACAATTTCTAACTCGGATTGGGCTTTTCGGACCGGTCTGTCCGGTCTCCGAACCGGTTTGTCCGCCCCTGGACCCGTCTGATCGGTCTGACCGTGCTGCAGGTCTTCCCGGAGGCATAACTTCCTCATCCGGAGTCCAAATTAGACGTTCTATATATTTTTATTTCGATCGTCTCGATGAGATCTATGCAATGGTAAAGTCCAATTATCAATTTGACAAAGTTGACTTGACCGGTCTGACCAGTTTAGATGACATGTCTGACCGATGTGCCCAGATTATCCAACAAACCTTAACTGTGCCAATTTTGGGTGTCAACAATGTTTAAATAAGATAAACTAGTTTAAGACAAATCACAATACAATCATGTTATTACATCAAGGGAAAAAGTCCACGTTATTTTGCACAAGTATGCTCAAAGTTCGCATAACTTGGTAAAATAATTTTTGACTCAACTTACTCAGACAGTTATATCAATTGGTCCATTTTGTCCCTTAACAAGTTTCGTCTTTTTTTTTTAATTTTTCCTTGCACAAATGGAATCTTAAGTTCAATTTTGCACGATGATAGTGGTCATCATGACTTATGCTAAAAGGTTATATTATAAATTTTTATCGGAAAAAGTCTAAATAACCCCCTCACCTATCGGCAGTTGACTAATTAATACCCCAACCTATAAAACCAGATATTCTACACCCCAACCTTTTCAAAACCGGACAAATAACCCCCTCAAGTGGTTTTGGATGGTGGTTTTGTCATTTTTTCTTTTTTATTTATTTCGAATGAATCATCGAAAAATCATTGTAAATCATAAAAAAACCATAAAATGGAAAATCTAATTTTGTTGGACTTCACATTAGTAGAAGTACACAATGGATATATAATATGGTATTTTTAACACAATTTTTTGCTTTAGATTTTTCTATCTATTATTTTCTATAATTAATTGAAATAATTCATAACTGTAGTTTCTATTTTTTGCTTTTTAGTATTCTAGTGACATGTTTATACTTCGATGCTCCATTACGACTAAGTACGATTCAAACTCGACATTATGTACATGTCCAGTGAATGCAAGTTAGGTACAAGACATACATACAAGCATAATACAACATTAACAATACTAAATGCGAATACATCTTAAACCGATGAACATCATATGTTATAGATCATGGCATGAAATCATCTAGGTCGTCATCCCAGTTGACAGATGGTGGTGCTGCAGGTGGTGTAGTATGGCTCGATGAACCTCTTGGCTTTCCCTTTCTCTCTTTTCTGGATCTACGTTCATGTAATGGGGGGAGGAACATCATGTGTTGGAGGCCATGGTTTGGGGGGCATGAAGTCATCCATGTCGTCATCTCAGTTAACACAAGTTTGTGCTGCAGGTGGTGCAACATGACTTGACAAACCTCTTGCCTTTCCCTTTGTCTCCTTTCTGATTCTAGGTTCATGTACAGGGGGAGGAACATCATGTGTTGGAGGCCATGGTTTGGGGGGCATGAAGTCATCCATGTCGTCATCCCAGTTAACACAAGTTTGTGCTGCAGGTGGTGCAGTATGACTTGACGAACCTCCGGGCATCTGTTCTTGCGCAGGCCAAGTACTATCACCAGAAGATCTTATCCGCCTCCTTCGTCTAGTTTGCGGCATAAGTCCACCACCGAAGATACATACCAATTTACTGAAATTTGGTATCGTTTTGTTAATCAACTCCGTATCCTCGGGTTAATCCTAGCATATAATTAAAAAATAATGTTATTGTTTCATAAATATGGATTCGAAATGACGGACGGGATTACAACTGAATGAGAGTTACCTTAATGTGCATCTCATACACCTCTGGCCGCATCCATATCTTACAAGAACTTTGTAAGAATCCAATGATATTAGGATGATTCGCTAATTCGCATACTCTCATGTATATCTTCCGACGTTCTAGCAGGTATCCCTTTACATCTTGCGTCGTAATACCTCGAAATAATGTGAAATCTTTAAACTCTACTACTTTGGACAACACCATCTCTATCGTACCATCCGCTAACGGATCCAACTTCTTACTAATAACAAGATGAGTCATGATATCAAATATTATACTAGATTTTTCTTCGGTCCATGAAAATCCTCCACAATTGAAGGCAGCCATTGCCTTAAGCTGCAATATCAATAAGGTACTTTCATAATTCTATTTTAATTCATAATTAATTTAAAAACAAGTCTGTAATAGTACTGAAATTGTAATACTAAATGAGTGTTCTAAAGCACCAAATCTAATTCAGCTAATCCGCTAATTAAATTAAATTGTTATACAATATCAATGGATTCATACGGAAGTTACCGGTAGATCACAAGTACGCAATTCGGCAGAGCTTCACCGCTTTTCTTCTCCTCACCCCTCTCTTTTTCCTGAATTTTTTGGCTCAAATGACAAAGGGAATGGCGGCATATGGCGGCCAGGGCTTATATAGGGGGAGGGGACCCTGTCGCCCCCCCAACGGGCGACAGGCCCCTGTCGCCCCAAGGGTGGGCGACAAGCCCCTGTCGCCCGTTGGGGGGGGGGCGACAGGCCCTTTTTTCTTCCAGGGACCTCGTTGCAAATTTGAAGAAAAAAAATTACACTTAAGCCCTGTCGCCCTATGGGGGGGCGACCGGGGGGTATTTTTGAAATATTTCAAAACAGACATATATTTTTGAAATTTTTATTTTTAAAAAATATAAAAAAGGGCCCAGCTTCGGTCCCGCAGCGAAGACACCGGCCCGAGCACAGAGACGGCCACGCGCAGCCCAGCGCGCGCCACCGGCTTCGGCCCAGTCCAAAGGAGGGTCCACCTTCGGCCCATCATCGCGCCAGTGTCGCGCCCCGGCATCTTTGGCGCGTTGCGAAGGCAGCCCAGCAGCGCCACGCACCCGCGGCCTCGGCCCATGGCCATCTCCAGCCTGGGAGCCAAATTAGCAAAAATACAAGGCCACGGGCGGAAAGGGGATTCGATCCCTAGACCTCCCCCTTCGGTGGTATGCTCAGTAACCAACACAGCTGTTGCTCTTCTTTGTTGCATGCCCGTTGATTTTATTCCCTATTCGATAGTCACGGTCGCTTGCATGCAGAAATTTAGCCCTTCGATTCAGATTTTTGCCAGCAGGTCCTTTACTCCTTCGACAAGCACACAGGCAAAGGTGGACCTTCGGTGACCTGGGCTGGCAGGCTCATCCGAAGCAAGTTTACCGAGGGCAAATTAATTAATACGGTCCCTCATGTTGACTTTGGAGCCATTGTTTGGCCCATAATGGGGGCTTCGGTGCGGGTGTTCATGTGCACCTCGGCACGGCCGAATTCCAGTCAGTGCGGTGTGCACCTTCGGCTCACCATCAGTCAGTCACCACCCCGGTGCTAGACACGCTGCTGCCATCTTCTGCCAGTCACCCATCACCCTCCTCTTCGGCATGGCCGACAAAGGCCCTCGGGGATTGAGGAACAATGTTTATTGGCTTCGGCAATCAGTCTCATAACCTACCACGCCTTTGGCCCAAGACAGAGCATCAAGCCGAGCTTTTGCCTGGCTTCGGGACCCAAATATTTCATGCCGAAGCGCATGCTTTCACCTTTACTTTGTATTTTATTACTCTTGTTCCTTGGGCTGCATGCTTCACCCAGGCTTCGGCAAGCTTCACTCAGGGAGCGCAGGCTTCGGTTGCACGGGCATCGGCCCACCCGGCGCGGAGCTTCGGCGCCACGGGTTTCGGAAGCAGCGAACATATGGCTCCTATATATCTTGTGGAAGATGGTTAAGCAAATTATTTATAAAGCTCATTAAGACTTAGTTGATGTTGAATTAGCATTTTGAAAATGTTGAACTAGCATTTTAAAAATGTTGAACGAGTATTTTGAAAATGTTGAATCAGTGTTTACAAAATGTTGAACTCAAATTTTTCCCACCTTCTTCTCCGGCGCCGGCAACGAGCGGCGGCGCCGGAGCTCTGGCGGGCCAGCACAGGAGCACGTCGCCGGCGCGCGACGCAGCTCCGGCGTCCAGCCGGTGGCGGTGCTCCCGCAGCAGGCAGGACGAGGATGCGCGCAGCAGCGGCGGTCGCGGCGCGCTAGAGGCAAGCGCAGCGGCGGCGGGGCGGGGCACGCCGAAGCAGCAGGCGAGGAGTGGCGGCGGGCGGTGGTCGGTGCGCAGGCGGCGACAGGCATGAGCGGCAGCGCGGGATAGAGAGAGGGAGGTTGGATGTGTGAGGAAGATAGGGTTTGGGATGTGTGGATCCAATGGTTGTTATTTATTTGCACGAATCTCAAACACTGGAAGGTGGGGAAGAAAAAATCTTCCGAAAGATATATAGGTTTGGCGGCGAACATCGCTGGCGTCGTCTCTTCGGCCGGCGGCGCAGTCGGTTGGTCCCGCGACGCAGACGTCGACTCTTCGGCCCGTGGCGAAGGCACCGTCTCCCCTTCGGGCCGTGGCACGAATGTCGCGCGAAGCGACGCACGTCACGTCGTCAGTCCACGGCGAGGAGCGCCATCATTGGGCCACGCGCGCCACTGCTCCTCCAGCCCATCTCCGCGCGTCATCTCCCTCGGCCCAACGGGCGCGGCCCGCATCAGCCCGCGGCACAGCCTCGGCGATGAGTCAGGCAAAGCATGGAAGCACCCCTTCGCAAGCAAGGAATGAGCGCCGATGGGTTTATGTCATTCATCGAAGAAGCCAAGCAGAGATGGTCTTCGTATTGCAATCAAACAAGAAAATTTATTATTGGTCATATCTCCTGAAAATCACGGGTTATTTTTGGTCTTCGGTCCAGGCCATTCTCTTGGGCCCATGAGCATCTACCTCATCAGCAGGCAATTGAGCCCAGGTTATCATATTATTGGATTTCGGTCCACACATTGGACGGCGAGGTCCACCCCTACAACATTACTCAGGCGATCTTCGGTTTTGGTTCTAATATCAGAAGCAGCACGTAGGCTTCGGCAGCGGTGGTGCCACATTGTTACCATCATCAATATTTGGGCTTCGGCATATACATGTTTATGGGCTTCAACAACAAAATTTTTGGGCTTCGGCATATCAGCAGTTCAACCATAGAAATCACGGCCTTTTTTTCTTTTCTATATTTAAAAAATACAAAATTTCAAAAATATATGGCGGTTTTAAGAAATTTCAAAAATGGACCCCTGTCGCCCATGGGGGTGGGGCGACAGGGACCTTTCTGTAATTTTTTTCTTTGAATAGGTCCCTGGCGGGGGATGTGGTGCAGGGGGGCCGGTCGCCCCCCCAACGGGCGATGGGGGGTGGCTGTCGCCCCCCCACCGGGCGACAGGGCAAGGCTGCCCTTTATAACATGATTTAAGTCATTGTAAGTTCATTCTGTTGACTCGTGGAAGGCACTCAGTGTCGTGATTTAAGTCATTGTAAGTTCATTCTGTCGACTCGGTGCTGTTGTTTGGTGGCACCATCCAAAACATATAAGGTGTTATATTGTTGAATGTGTTTCTATACGTATGTTTACCTTTGTACTAATCGTGCAACCATATTTGAATGTTTTAATGCAGGTATGAGCTCGTTGCTAGACCCTGTTATAGACGCGAGCCACTGGTCTTTCGCCGCAGCAGTTCAGCGCCGAGCCCTTGGAGTGCTACGACCGCGTCCACCAGGAGAGGTCATCTCTATACACCTAGATTGGGTCGAAAGGTATGTATTTAAATTTTATATGTTAGTTCCATTATTTATTTTATAATATTTTTAATATTTGTACTCACTTTTCTTCGTTTGTTCTATTGTTTCAGGTTACGTGAGTGCGGCCTATTGACTCTGGGCCGTCTTGTGGAGGGTGGGATTGTGAAGCTCGACCGATCCCTCCTGACGGCGCTAGTGGATAGATGGAGGCCGTAGGCTCACACGTTCCACCTCCCATGTGGGGAGATGACTCCGACGCTGCAGGACGTGGCCTACCTACTGGGTCTCCCTATCGTCGGTGATGCCGTAGGTCCGCGTGTGGTGACGGCTTCGTGGAAGGATGACCTGGAGGAGCGCTTTGCTCTGGTACAGCGCGTGGCAGCAGTAGGACCGATCAACCCGCACCCGCGAGCCGCAGGTCCTTTGAAGATGTAACACCTCGGTGTTAAGTTCATGTTTAACTCGCTAATCGCGAGTCTAAACTTGTCATTAGCTTGTTAATGGCGGTTGTTAGAACTCAACCCTAACCGAACTTTGATCATGTTTTTCTCCCTAATCTAAGTCTTAAATCAAGTTTTGCCCAAAACAAAAGTTGTAGATTTTCTCTTCCCCTATAACTTTTATTTTGGCCAAATTTAAAGTTCCAATATAAGTTTTCGAGTTTCGGATCATCAAATTCGGATCAAAATCATCTAAACGTGTTCATTGTGCTTCCTTGACCGCTGGGCCCGCTTGTCATCTACTCGTTCACTCTGGAAGCACCGAGACGCTCCCGTGTTCAAGTCGTCCACGGCACCACTCGCTCACGCTCACGCCGCGCGTCCTCGCCCTTATCCGCGTGGCCTCTGGCTCGCTCGCTCGTTCGTTCGCCTCTACGTGCGCGCGTTCTCCCTCGCCCCGCGTCCCAGCGCCGCGACCGCGCCTGACCACCACGAGCCGAGCTCGTCACCGCCCCGCCATGGCCGCTGCACCGCCACCGCACCCTTGCCTCACGCGGAGCGCCACTCTCCGGCCTACATCCGCCTCAACCGACCCCGGGAACGGAACCCCCTCGTTCCCATGATGCTTCCGAGCCCAGCCACGCCGCCCTTCCCTTGCCGGACCACCGCCGCCGCGCGCCATTAGCGCCGCCGGCCTTGCTCGCCGTGGAGCTCCACTCTCCGCCCGCTCCCTGGCCCAGCTGACCCGCTCACGGGCTTCCCCACGCGCCGGTGATGCTCTCAAGCCCGGCCGCCCCCTCCCCGGCTCACCAGAGCGCCGCCGCCGGCGCAAACCGCCGCCGCCGCCCCCTGTCCGTCACCGGCAAACCCCGTCCGGCCCTCCCCGAGCGCCCCGAGACCACCCACAGGTAGCTGTCGACCTCCTCCATCTTTCCCCTAACCTAGCCCTCGTCGCCGGCGAGCCATGCCGCCGGAGTTGGCCGGCCAGCGCCGCCCGACCCCCTCCCCTGTTTCAATCCGGCCAGGGACCCGATTGCTTGATTGCAAAAGTTCCAGGGACCCAAACGTAAAATCTAGTTTTGTTCTTTTTGATTGTTTTGGCTGAAAATTTCGTAATTGCATAGAAATTCACAGAAAAATGCGAAAAATGCCAAACCAACTTTGTTAGGTTTATAAAATCAAGATCTTCAGAGGAAAAATACTTGTACTTGTGAAATGTCAGTTTTACCCCTGATGAAAATTCAGTTTGCGTTATGATAGTTTATTTTTTTACCATTGTTCTGTTGCTCTAAAAATTATGAAAAATTCGCAGTGGCTTAATCCTTGCATGTGTAATCCGCTATAAAAATTTCATGTGCTGGTGTTATGCCCTTTTGTGTATATCTATTTATGTTCTATTTACCTTGCTAGGGTTATTTCAATGCTTTGTTAGCAGCAATGAATGTTGGGAAAATTTGTATGGCATGCTTTATCAAAATCATGTTATTTTGGGTAAATTCTTGCTGCTAGATCATCTGCAAGTCAAGTCCTTGCTTTTACTTGGCTCCTAGTTAATCTTTTCTTTTGTTTTTTTTGTTGTATTTAATTCTTTCATGCATGCATGTGTTTTTGGCAACAAAACAAGCCCCTAGATATTTTGATCCATGTTGTTCTAGGGTTGTGTTTAATCCTTCAAAGCGAGTTTAGTAACTTTTGTTTTGAAGGAAAACACTTCAGGCTAAAACGAGTTGAACTTTGGAACCGCACCTAAGCACTCAAATGGTTCAGTTGTTACTTTCGTGTAGTGGCTACTCAGTCGATGCATGTCAGCTCTGTCGGTTCTTTCAATTGCTTTGTATTGAAATGCGTCGCATCATAAGCATACATGCATTGTTGTGATTCTGACTCTAGCATAGCATCTTTCATACGTGTAGGCACTGCGAGCGAAGCTATCTACGAGTTGGTTGCTGATACGATCTCGGAGCCGCAAGCAGGGGAACCGCAAGCCGAAGCAGCAGTCGAGCCAGAAGGTGGTGTAACGGTGGACGCACCCAGAAGATGGATGGATGGACCCGATGTGCATTACCCAAAGGAAAGTGTCCGCCAAGCGAATATCATCTAACCAACACTAACTAATTCAGTGTTAATCCCAGGCAAGCCCCGGTGCATAACCCTTAATTTCAGTATTCAATATTTGTTATATATTTATTGTGCATTTAAGTTTCTAGGAGTTGATTGGAACCCTAGATGCACGATCCCTAGGTTTCCTCAGTCACTCTACTAGTATACATGTGTCGTTAGTATTGCCATGCTTAACTAGGATCCGGTAGAAGTCGAGTGATTGCTGTCACTCGCGAGCTATAGGTTTCTGTTACTTATGGCAACGTGGCTTAAGAATGAATCAATGAGGAAAGAGAAATGGAGACTGGGCGGAGATGGATTGGTTATGGATATGGAAGTTTTGGAAAGTAAGCCTCCGCCTGTGTCGATTGAGGACCGTACCGTTGTTGGCACTATTGATCGAGGATTGAACAGTACTAACCGCATACCGGGAGTAGGAGGTAGTCGAAACCGGTAAGCTCAGTACCATATGTGCACCGGTAGGCGGACTTGATACTGTCTTCACCAGTGGAGCTAGTATACAAACTCATGGCTGACCCTTCGTTGGTATCGGTGGGGCTAGCAGTCCCGGGTCGCAGGGCAGTTCGCCTATTCGGTGTGCATATGTGAAGGGTTGGTGTGTATAGCCCGACGGGGCATATACGTGCCGTGTTGGTTAGGTCCACCTTGCAAGGTTAAATCGAATCGATTCGCCGTGACTCGCGGATATGAGAACCTTGATCTCTCTGTCACATCGTAGTAAATGATGGAATTGGGAATGAAAAGTTGAGAATATGAGTTATGGCTGTGGTGCTCTGAAAAGATAATGTGATCAACCATGTATGCTCTAGAGTACTAGGCAAACCTAAGTTATAGCGGGCAACTCAATTGGCGCTAAAATATTGAAAGTAAGGATTCAGTATTAGCTGCTTTTCAGCAAAATAACTCCAGAGCCAAAAAGCCTTTCATGTCTAGTTAATGGGCTAAGTATACCCATAGTCGGGTAAGCCTTGCTGAGTATTAGTATACTCAGGGTTTGTTGTCACCCTGTTTTCAGGTAACCGCTGCTGGCTGGAACTAACCAGGATTCACATCGGTGGGCTCGATGTGACGCCCTCACGTCATCGTAGTAATCGTTGTTTTTCTAAACTCAACTTCTATTTAGTTTTCGCTGCATTTTGAACTCTGATATTTTACGTAAACTTATTTGTATAACTCCGCTTTGTAAATTAACCTTGAGAACTTTTGTCTGCTTGTAATCATCTGTGCTCGTCTTCGTGCGAGACTTCCAGTGTTTTTCGATCCTTAAACCAACAGACGTCCGGATTACACCGTTTTAAGTGCACAGTAACTTGATTAACTATTAAGATGATAGTTAGCGCACTTAAGCCGGTTTAATTTGGGCGGTTCTGTCACAGCTGGTATCAGAGCCTACACCTTTTATCCTCACTTGTTCAGACACCATGTGTGCTAGTGTGGTTATGTTAAATGTCTATTTAACAGATGAAATTTTGGATACGGTCACAGCTGGTATCAGAGCCGAAACACACTGGGGATGATTACTTTTATGCTTAATTAACTTTAAAACTAACTTTTTGGCTTGTAAAATGTTCGGTTTCGAAAGTTTGACGCTAGTTGCGCTAAGGAATACGATAGATAGCTCGTATGCCCTATCTAGGTTTTATTAGCTACGGTGGCATCTAAGTATCTATTTTATTCCAGCACTTCCAGCTCTTTACTTTCTGTTAAACCTTACTTTTGTGCACAACTGTTATTCTGTAACGACGCACCTACGCTGAGGTAAGCAAGGTGAGTGTTCTGATAGTCCTTAGAATAGCCCACGTGTTTCATACGTGCGCGGGTCCCGTATGATGAGCATACGAGGAGGTGATAAGGTTCAATTCAAATGAGCCTGTCGCTATCTGCCGCCTGATATGGAGTGCGGATTTCCCACCGTGTGATTGTAATCACGGCCATCTCGTAAGGCAATGTTACGAGATGAAGACTCGTTATGCAGTTGGTCATAACCGTGTACCTTGGGACACGTGTACCCTTGGGTGTTCCGTAAGGCGATTTGTATGGGAAGTGAATACGTTGCCCCGGTAACGTATGAAGCGCTGCCCATTCAGCGTCGAACGTCTGGGTGCCATCTCTATAGTGGATGGTAATGTATGTGTGAATATGTGGGAAACTGCATATGCGTTACCCGTGTGGCGTAGGACACATGGGGGCCGTTCGTGTGTGCTGGCACGAAGGGTCCAGAAATGGTTTTGTATATCTCTTTTTATATTTGTGTTTGTCTGCAGGTACGCTAACCACGTTACGTAAGCTTTGAACGTAAGAACGACTAGTATATATAGGGAGAGTACGTATTGTGCCACCGGTTGTTCCCGTATGCCTAGTATTGGCAATTGTTTGGGCGAGGAACGAATAGAACATGCATGCATCATCTCATCTTTGGTTGGTTTGATCACCTTGCTTGTTACTTGGTTTTACTAAAATGTGTTGTTTTTACCTAAATGTCTGCCTAGGTTTTGTGTTGTAGTAGTGGGGCCAATATAATCTGCTAGCCTAACCTTGGTTGAGAAAATCTTTTGTAACTCGAGTGGGTTGGATCGTGTCTGAACCTTATCGTTGATCTTAGCTTGTAATTCCAATCAAACCCTTGATCCTTGCCTTGAATCTGTTTTGGCAGAAGCATTGTGCTTTTTCCTGTGGTAGCTAAGCCTTGATGTTTGTCAGAAAAACCCTTGAATCCATCGTTCAATGAACATTCTATTCTGTCTTGATGTTGTACCCTATATTGCTGGCTATTTTGGTTCTGACCTCTGAAGACTTGTACCTTCGTTCTTGCTCAGTTAATTTTTGGAGAAATTAAAAAGATTTATGATAATAATAACCTTTGAGTAGAGTCATTGCAACAATCATGCATCACGTCATTTCCTGTCATTGGTCAGTGCATAGTGTTGCATCGTCATCAGGAATCTATAGACTGACTAACGGGATGCGTTCGAGTGTAACATCATGGGTTGTCTTGGGTTCCCTCTAACCTATCTTGCCTCTTTTGGCCTGTTGGATTGCTACTCTTGATTTCTCTTGTGGTGATGTTTAGTTGCATGACCCTGATGCCGTGACGGAATCTAGGGCCTCATGTGTGCTACAACCACATGATTGAGCCACTAGGAGCGCGCTGGTGCCAAGGTATATGTGACATAACTCACTGCAATCCCTTTTTATGCAATCTTACTAGTGTCCTAACTATTCGGACCTCACTCAAGAGTGTAAGGGTAACGAGGATTAGTTCCGAAATAACGGTTATGGGGTGCATTTTGCATGTGCATCATAAGCTCATGTGTGTATGCATCATAGTTTTTTTTAAGCACCTCATACATGCATAAAACAAGAGCATCATCGTCTTTGCATCATGGTGTATGCATTATTGAGTCGGCATCATGACAAATGCACCATGTCACGTGCATCATTTCATTCGCATAGAACTTTCCATCATTGTATTGCACCAGTATTGCAATCATACATCTTAAGAGCGCATCATTATCGTGGTTATCGAGCATGTGCACCATGAGTTGGAACATTTTGTCATTATTCCTTGATTGCATCGGCATAAATGGGCATGTTTTGTAACTAGCATCGTGCAAAGCAATTAGATAATAAATTCTGAGTAAGGATGTTCCAGAAGATCTTTTTCAACCAATCTTCCGTGTTATCCTCACTTGTTCTCCCAAGCCTTGTGCTGAATCTCACCGATATCCGTTTTCTTCGTGTTGTGATTTCAACTCGATGAGAACATGATCGCTTCGTCTCATCACCATATCCTTGATTTGTTAACCTTTTCCCTGTTGGATCAAGAAGCTTTACGAGACTTCATCAACCGTTCTAGTTGAAGAGCCGTGTACGAATCGAGTTTGGTGTTTTCTTAAAAGCATTGTCGTTAGCAAGAGCCGTCCCTGGCTGAATGCAAAGAGGAACTTCCTATCGCCTTAGTGGTGAAATCCTAAATCTGAAATGCGTGTCTAATCTTTTGAGTTCCATAAATGACCCTGATCAAGGTTTGGAGCTAGAAAATCTTAAACGCAGTGCTAATTACGGTTGTTTGTGTTGCAAAAATCCAGGATCTATGCATCCTGTAGACATTTTCGTTGACCCGCTTACCCTAGCCAAGTTTCACCAAGTGCTTGTCTATGTCTGTGGTATGCTCATGTGCCTGATGGTCAAAAGCCATACCTATAATCATGGTGGAACCTCTCTGTCGCTTATCCTAAAGATGATCTAGTGCAATGCTAATCTCTTTTTCTACCTTGGTGTCAGAATCGTTCCCTTGCGAATCATACCATTGCTTTATCAACCAAATCTGTGGATGGTATCTCTATTTTCTTTTATGTGTCATGCTTGTTTCATCTTTACTTTCCTCAGGCATCTGAATGGTTATTGGACTTGATCTCATGTTGCTGTCCAACCAGACCAAATGGCATGTTGATCGTTAATCAGATAATTTCGTCGATGGACGCAAGTTGTATGTGGATCTTAAGCCAGAGTTTTATTTCCTGCAGTCTGCGGCAGCAAATCCCTATTGCTCTCATTTTATGCCTCTGTTTTTGGATCATCTCCTTGCTATCCCTCCGTCTTGTAATGCTTATCCGTGCATGATCTATCTATGCTACAAGGGATTTCTCGTTGGAAGTATGCTTGACGGTGTCGCAAGGGAACCAAGAGCCTACGCTGAGCAATCGACACATGCTTATACTACTCGACACACACTAGGATTGAGGTTGCTAATCATGATCCCTTATGCACCTACATCGGTGTGCTTTCTACTCGTGAGCCTTACTCACATCTATCTCTATTATCTGTCTGGAGATCTATATATCGGGCCCAAATCAAGTAAGTCCTTCCGAAGTTACGAAGAGGATAATCGTCGAAGGAAATGGTAATGGGTGTAAATATTAGAAGTCGGCAAGAGGTGGTAGACAAGGGATCCTAGTTAATCTGCCGAGATGATCAGACAACATATGCCATCACCGTTGGAGCAAGAGGGCATACAACGCGTAAAGTTGGAGAAGTTAACAGTCGGACAAAATCGTGGGAGATATCAAGTTTCTTACACTTTGCTTCTTACACTTTCTTTAAGTTCTCAATCCTTATCTGCAATGACTCCTACAATCAACATCGATCTTCTCTGATGTGACTGTTTCCCTGCTGTTTTTGGTGGTTAACCTGTTCCTTTCTCCTTAGAAGTCTTTCGTTCTGAATCTCGGGACGAGATTCTTTTAAGGGGGTAGGATTGTAACACCTCGGTGTTAAGTTCATGTTTAACTCGCTAATCGCGAGTCTAAACTTGTCATTAGCTTGTTAATGGCTGTTGTTAGAACTCAACCCTAACCGAACTTTGATCATGTTTTTCTCCCTAATCTAAGTCTTAAATCAAGTTTTGCCCAAAACAAAAGTTGTAGATTTTCTCTTCCCCTATAACTTTTATTTTGGCCAAATTTAAAGTTCCAATATAAGTTTTCGAGTTTCGGATCATCAAATTCGGATCAAAATCATCTAAACGTGTTCATTGTGCTTCCTTGACCGCTGGGCCCGCTTGTCATCTCCTCGTTCACTCTGGAAGCACCGAGACGCTCCCGTGTTCAAGTCGTCCACGGCACCACTCGCTCACGCTCACGCCGCGCGTCCTCGCCCTTATCCGCGTGGCCTCTGGCTCGCTCGCTCGTTCGTTCGCCTCTACGTGCGCGCGTTCTCCCTCGCCCCGCGTCCCAGCGCCGCGACCGCGCCTGACCACCACGAGCCGAGCTCGTCACCGCCCCGCCATGGCCGCTGCACCGCCACCGCACCCTTGCCTCACGCGGAGCGCCACTCTCCGGCCTACATCCGCCTCAACCGACCCCGGGAACGGAACCCCCTCGTTCCCATGATGCTTCCGAGCCCAGCCACGCCGCCCTTCCCTTGCCGGACCACCGCCGCCGCGCGCCATTAGCGCCGCCGGCCTTGCTCGCCGTGGAGCTCCACTCTCCGCCCGCTCCCTGGCCCAGCTGACCCGCCCACGGGCTTCCCCACGCGCCGGTGATGCTCTCAAGCCCGGCCGCCCCCTCCCCGGCTCACCAGAGCGCCGCCGCCGGCGCAAACCGCCGCCGCCGCCCCCTGTCCGTCACCGGCAAACCCCGTCCGGCCCTCCCCGAGCGCCCCGAGACCACCCACAGGTAGCTGTCGACCTCCTCCATCTTTCCCCTAACCTAGCCCTCGTCGCCGGCGAGCCATGCCGCCGGAGTTGGCCGGCCAGCGCCGCCCGACCCCCTCCCCTGTTTCAATCCGGCCAGGGACCCGATTGCTTGATTGCAAAAGTTCCAGGGACCCAAACGTAAAATCTAGTTTTGTTCTTTTTGATTGTTTTGGCTGAAAATTTCGTAATTGCATAGAAATTCACAGAAAAATGCGAAAAATGCCAAACCAACTTTGTTAGGTTTATAAAATCAAGATCTTCAGAGGAAAAATACTTGTACTTGTGAAATGTCAGTTTTACCCCTGATGAAAATTCAGTTTGCGTTATGATAGTTTATTTTTTTACCATTGTTCTGTTGCTCTAAAAATTATGAAAAATTCGCAGTGGCTTAATCCTTGCATGTGTAATCCGCTATAAAAATTTCATGTGCTGGTGTTATGCCCTTTTGTGTATATCTGTTTATGTTCTATTTACCTTGCTAGGGTTATTTCAATGCTTTGTTAGCAGCAATGAATGTTGGGAAAATTTGTATGGCATGCTTTATCAAAATCATGTTATTTTGGGTAAATTCTTGCTGCTAGATCATCTGCAAGTCAAGTCCTTGCTTTTACTTGGCTCCTAGTTAATCTTTTCTTTTGTTTTTTTTGTTGTATTTAATTCTTTCATGCATGCATGTGTTTTTGGCAACAAAACAAGCCCCTAGATATTTTGATCCATGTTGTTCTAGGGTTGTGTTTAATCCTTCAAAGCGAGTTTAGTAACTTTTGTTTTGAAGGAAAACACTTCAGGCTAAAACGAGTTGAACTTTGGAACCGCACCTAAGCACTCAAATGGTTCAGTTGTTACTTTCGTGTAGTGGCTACTCAGTCGATGCATGTCAGCTCTGTCGGTTCTTTCAATTGCTTTGTATTGAAATGCGTCGCATCATAAGCATACATGCATTGTTGTGATTCTGACTCTAGCATAGCATCTTTCATACGTGTAGGCACTGCGAGCGAAGCTATCTACGAGTTGGTTGCTGATACGATCTCGGAGCCGCAAGCAGGGGAACCGCAAGCCGAAGCAGCAGTCGAGCCAGAAGGTGGTGTAACGGTGGACGCACCCAGAAGATGGATGGATGGACCCGATGTGCATTACCCAAAGGAAAGTGTCCGCCAAGCGAATATCATCTAACCAACACTAACTAATTCAGTGTTAATCCCAGGCAAGCCCCGGTGCATAACCCTTAATTTCAGTATTCAATATTTGTTATATATTTATTGTGCATTTAAGTTTCTAGGAGTTGATTGGAACCCTAGATGCACGATCCCTAGGTTTCCTCAGTCACTCTACTAGTATACATGTGTCGTTAGTATTGCCATGCTTAACTAGGATCCGGTAGAAGTCGAGTGATTGCTGTCACTCGCGAGCTATAGGTTTCTGTTACTTATGGCAACGTGGCTTAAGAATGAATCAATGAGGAAAGAGAAATGGAGACCGGGCGGAGATGGATTGGTTATGGATATGGAAGTTTTGGAAAGTAAGCCTCCGCCTGTGTCGATTGAGGACCGTACCGTTGTTGGCACTATTGATCTAGGATTGAACAGTACTAACCGCATGCCGGGAGTAGGAGGTAGTCGAAACCGGTAAGCTCAGTACCATATGTGCACCGGTAGGCGGACTTGATACTGTCTTCACCAGTGGAGCTAGTATACAAACTCATGGCTGACCCTTCGTTGGTATCGGTGGGGCTAGCAGTCCCGGGTCGCAGGGCAGTTCGCCTATTCGGTGTGCATATGTGAAGAGTTGGTGTGTATAGCCCGACGGGGCATATACGTGCCGTGTTGGTTAGGTCCACCTTGCAAGGTTAAATCGAATCGATTCGCCGTGACTCGCGGATATGAGAACCTTGATCTCTCTGTCACATCGTAGTAAATGATGGAATTGGGAATGAAAAGTTGAGAATATGAGTTATGGTTGTGGTGCTCTGAAAAGATAATGTGATCAACCATGTATGCTCTAGAGTACTAGGCAAACCTAAGTTATAGCGGGCAACTCAATTGGCGCTAAAATATTGAAAGTAAGGATTCAGTATTAGCTGCTTTTCAGCAAAATAACTCCAGAGCCAAAAAGCCTTTCATGTCTAGTTAATGGGCTAAGTATACCTATAGTCGGGTAAGCCTTGCTGAGTATTAGTATACTCAGGGTTTGTTGTCACCCTGTTTTCAGGTAACCGCTGCTGGCTGGAACTAATCAGGATTCACATCGGTGGGCTCGATGTGACGCCCTCACGTCATCGTAGTAATCGTTGTTTTTCTAAACTCAACTTCTATTTAGTTTTCGCTGCATTTTGAACTCTGATATTTTACGTAAACTTATTTGTATAACTCCGCTTTGTAAATTAACCTTGAGAACTTTTGTCTGCTTGTAATCATCTGTGCTCGTCTTCGTGCGAGACTTCCAGTGTTTTTCGATCCTTAAACCAACAGACGTCCGGATTACACCGTTTTAAGTGCACAGTAACTTGATTAACCATTAAGATGATAGTTAGCGCACTTAAGCCGGTTTAATTTGGGCGGTTCTGTCACAGAAGACCTGGTTGCTACAGTTTACAGTACGTATTTCGATTCATCTTTACACTATGTTTTTAAAATTCATATTTCATTGTGAGTTTAAATCATACATCATATTTGTGTATGCAGCCTACCCAGTTGGATGCGGATGCGGACGAGTATAGTGTGACCAGATCGTTGGAGGCATACATGCTATGGTTGTTTGGTTACATCATGTTCAACAACACCCATGGCAACTCCGTCGACAGGATCCTACTTCTGTACGCATGAGAGATTGCGGATGCAGAGGATGACTTACCGCCCTACAGCTGGGGTTCGGCGGTATTGGCGGCCACCTACCGTGGACTTTGCGACGGGTGCAGCAAGACCGATGGTGAGGCTATTTTCTCGGGGTGCCCACTCCTGCTTCAGCTTTGGTCGTACGAGAGGATAGCGGTTGGTCGCCCTATCGTGAGCCAGGAGCCATACCACGACATCTTGTACGGCGATGACGAGGAGGGTTGGCCCACGATGGGTACCCTCTGGAACTGGCGTTAGGTACATTCGCGGAAACTCTACTTCTGTCTTGGTTAGTTACTCAATACATGAAGCTCATTATTAATTTCATATGTTTCGATGTGCAGAGATCTTGGGCGCATGCAAGGTTAGGCACGCATATCCTGAGTTCGTGTCGGAGCTGGATATGCTGATGCCAGAGGACGTTATCTGGGAGCCATACACCCCAGAGGCGGTGGCGAGACGTGCACCTTTAGACCTGTCTCCACACTGCTCTGCGAATGCGGGCATGTGGCTTACTACAGCCGTCCTTGTTTACGACATCGCGGTTGAGGCGCATTGCCCGCACAGGGTCAAGAGACAGTTTGGACAGCGACAGGAGTTTCCGGTGGCCACGGCTTTGGACCGAGTCGAACGGCACAACCACAGGTAATTATGAATGCACTTGTATTATTCAATCATATCGAATCTAACGATTTTTTTGTCTACCACGTTTGTAGGTTGTCGAGGAGTGGCATGCCGTGCTCAGCCGTTTGGCTCACCACGATGCAGCCGTGGTTGGAGCAATGGGACAATGCAGATGAGAACGTGGTCGAGCCGACTGGACCACACACAGACAGCTCTTTCAGGGCTTACCTCACCTAGTACTTGTCTCAGACTCGGGCTCGTTTGGTCTTTCCTGACACGAACCCGCAGCCACACCAGGCGAATCTTCGGGATGGCTACGCCAAGCACCACGTGGAAGCACTAGCTGGCGCGGTGAGTCTCTTCATAGTGTTTGTGAATGGATTCAAATTCATAATATTATTCAGTATGCAAGTAAATTTTCCATTACTAAAATGAATGCAGTTTCGACTTTGCAACATGATGGAGGCGGACTGCTCCGCTTACCTCACGAGGGTGGATCACGGTTCCCCTATGACCTAGGTTGAGCAGAGAGAGGCATGGTCCAGGCACCGTGACCACTTGCCTACAGTACTGCACGATTTTGGTAGCCGTGTGGACTATGAAGAGAGCCAAGGATCGTCCCAGGCCTCGACGTCGTTCCCATGTTCGGCGACGACGCACGAGCCGACCTCTCAGCCAGATCAGGGACGCCAGTGGAACACTACTGCAGGTAACGTGGATACTGAATTTAAATAATATCAGTTCTTGCTATACTTTTACTAATCGACACAAACAGGATTCGGTCCCTCTTCTTCCTTCGGCCATACTGGCCATTGGGGCCAACAAGGATCCCACTTCGTCCCACAGCAGGGGATGGGAATGTTTGGAGGGACAGCGTCAGTTGGGGGACCGTATCCAGGGATGGGACCGCCGCCATCGACACCAGCCTACCTAGGTTAGCTTATGATTCATATGTCATTTTCTACCTGTTACTATGAACTACAATAGTGTACGCTGACATGCAAGTTTTTTATGCGTAGGATTCTATCCAGATGCGGGCGTCGGACCTTCTTCCTCAGCACAACCTGGTACATAACACTCTCAATTTTTTCACAAAGTTAAGACGCAACATATGTTGGTTCACATTTACATATTACGCAGGGTTCGTCTCAGACATGTTCGTTCCAGATAGCGGTGGCTTCAACTTAGAAGATCTCGACAACTTCACTTCCCTCTCACCCGCGGAGCAAGGTGACCCCGATGTCTTGGGCTCTTCACAGCTAGGAGGAGCACCACTTGGTTACTCTCAGCAGCAGACACCGCAGCCTTCTTTGTGTCCTCAGCGACAAATGAGGTCTCCGGATCGTTACACCTACTCGCAGGGCCATGTCCATGCCCAGCAGAGGGCGAAGAGGGTCCGACACCGTCGGGTGGCTAGATATGACTTATGTTTGTATCTTGTATGTTTCTTTGTAATGACATAGTGGCCGAACGTTTATGTCTTATGGTACCAACGATGTTGTCTTCTCGTTGTTATTAACTACTTTTCATGCATATGCCTCTGTTCTCTCACGCATTTTCCATTACGTACGAATTATAGACATTGAAACCGTAAACTAACATTTATTTATACACAACAAATGCAAACTTCCATGTTCTCATAGGGTGGTGCTGCACGAGAGTTCGAAGACTTGGACGAATCTCCGGTTCTCTGATCCTATCTTGGAGGCCAAGGTTTGGGGGGCATAAAATCATCATCGTCGTCATCCCAGTTAACACAAGATGGTGCTGAAGGTGGTGCGTTACGACTGGAGGAACCTCTGGTTCCCTGATCAGGTCTTGGAGGCCAACGTTTGGGGGGCATGAAATCATCATCATCGTCCCAGGTAACACAAGATGGTGCTGCTGGTGGTCGAGTACGACTGGACGAACCTCTGGTTCGCTGATCAGGTCTTGGAGGCCATGGTTTGGGTGGCATGAAGTCATCTTGGTCGTCGTCGAGGTTAACAGAAGTTCGTGAAGCAGGTGGTGCAGTATGACTTGATGAACTTCCGGATCTCTGTTCATGCGGACGCAAAGTTGTATTACCCGACGATCTTCGGCACCTCCTTCGTCTAGTTTGAGACATAGGGCCACCGAAGATTAATTCCAATTTACGGAAATTGGGTATTGATTTGTTAATCAACTCCGTGTCCTCAGGAAAAATCCTTGCATATAAATACAGAATAATATTATAGTTTCAAAAATATGAATTAAAAATACATTTAAATATTAGATCTGAATGAAAGTTACCTTAATGTGTATCTCATACACCTCTGGCTGCATCCATATCTTAGCAGTACTTTCTAAGAATCCAATAACATTAGGATGACTCGCAAGTTCACATATACGCATGTATACCTTACGGCGTTCTAGCAGGTGTCCCTTTAGATCTTGCGTTGTAATACCATGAAACAGTGTGCAAACTTGAAACCCTAATACTTTGGCCATAACCATCTCTATCATACCATCCACAAGTGGATCCAACTTCTTTCTAAGCACAAGATCTTTCACGATATCAAGTATTATAGTAGATTTCTCTTCGGTCCAGAAAAAATCTCCAAAATTGGAGGCAGCCATGGCGAAATGCTGAAATAACAATAGCTACTATTATTCTAAGATTACGATCCAATATTTCAATATATAAAGATTACTTCTACTCTGATTCATAAGAAAATCACAATGAAAGGTCAAACGTTAATACCTGCAGATCACAGATGCGCACTTCGACAGGGCTTCGCCGCTTTCCTTCTTCTCACCCCTCTCTTCTTTTTTTCTATTTTTTCTAGAATTTTAGAGAATAGAATGAGGGGTGAGAGGGGAGGGGTGGTTTAAATAGGGCAGCCCTGCCCTGTCGCCCTATGGGGGGAGGGGGGCGACAGGCCCCCTGTCGCCCGTTGGGGGGGCGACCGGCTCCTCCTGCACTACGTCCCCCGCCAGTGACCTGTTCGAAGAAAAAAAAATTACAGAAAGGTCCCTGTCGCCCGTTGCCTGGGCGACAGGGGGCCATAGGGGGCTTGTCGCCCCCCATGGGCGACAGGGGTCCATTTTTGAAATTTCTTGAAACCGCCATATATTTTTGAAATTTTGTATTTTTTTAAATATAAAAAAGAAAAAAAGGCAAAATCACGAGGGCTACATCTGGCATCACAACGGCCTTCGTGTCTCTGCATGGTTATTGTTTCTTGCTGAATTATACTTCGGAGGAGCAGTATATTGGGCTTCGGATAATTAAGCCTCCGGAAGAGCAATTTGCTCACGAAGAGCAGATGTTTATTTGGCCTTCGCATATTCATTCATTATTTTTATGATGCTTAGCTCTTCTACCCCTTCGGTCAACATAGATAATGTTACTTTGCCAGTTTTTACGTTTCACACGTCAAATGGATTTTGCTACAACTTTAGCCTTCGCTTTATGATCAACTAGCACCTTTGATTGAGCATACGCTCAAGCTAAGCTAGGATAGCCAATTGCTTGTTGCTCCAACACCCTTCGGTCAATACTATGAGGTTTCACTGGGTTTCGGTTCCTATATTTGCTAAAGAGCTTCATCCAAAAAATAAAAGAGCTTCGACAGGTAGGCTTCGGCTTCAATTCAAGATGTAAGCAGTAGTATTGTTTCGGCAGCTAGTTAGCCATAATATCATTGTTCAAAAGGGCTTCGGCATTTTCAATAATTGGGCTTCGGCAGCCGCGGAGAGGATTTCAGTCTTCATTGTTAACACAGTTATTTCGAGCGAAGAGTTAGTTTCTTATATGCTTATGCTAACCCTCCATCCGCAAGGACAGTACGCATCTTCTTCGCAGGCTCTTCACCAAGAAACGCGCCAAAGCGTCTATCCCTCTTTGTCGAGCAAAGAGGGGAGTCATTGGCGCATAACAAGCGAAGACGCTTGAAAGAAGTAAGCACGGGCCACATGCCCTGAATGGGTCCTGCCCCCCCTTAGCTTCACTTCCAACATCATGTCAAAAGTCCTTCCGTGCGTAAAGCCGAAGGTAGAAAAGTCCTGTCATGCAAAATGCCGAAGGCTAGGAGTGACGCCCTAAGGAAAGTCCTGTCGCGCGAAAGTCGAAGGCTAGGTGTGATCCTCTCGCGCTAAAGAGCCGAAGACACCCAAAGGAAAGTCCCGTCGCGCGAATGCCGAAGGCAAAGAAAAGTCTTGTCGTGCGAAACGACGAAGGCAAGGAAAGCCCTCTCAGGCGAGAGGCCGAAGGCATATGAAATTGACCTCTTCAGTCCATTATCTTCGTCATAAATTGACCTCTTCGGTGAATGGTCTTCGTCATAAATTGACGTCCTCACCTTGGATTTTCGTCGTAAATTGACCTCTTCGGTGAATGGTCTTCGTCATAAATTGACGCCCTCACCTTGGATTTTTGTCATAAATTGACTTCTTCGGTGAATGGTCTTCGTCATGAAATTGACTTTTCCGGTGAAGGGTCTTCGTCTTGAATCGGACCGCTTCGGTTAAGGATCTTCGTCATAAATTGACGTCATCAACTAGGATTTTTCTCAGAAACTCACCTCTTCGGTCAGGGGTCTTCGTCATAATTTGACCTCTTCGTTCAGGGTCTTCATCACAAATTGACCTCTTCGGTGAAAGGTCTTCGTCAGAAATTGGCTTCGTCAATCATGGTCTTCGTCATAATTTGGCTTCGTCAATCATGGTCTTTGTCTCAAATTGGCCTCATCAATCATGATCTTTGTCAGAAATTGACTTCCTCAATCAGGGCCTTCGTCCGTTGGAGCATCGCCGGTAAGGGACGCAGGGGCATCGTCCGCCAGTGGCCTTTGCTACAGCACCAGGCATCTTCGGGACCTTCGGCCCACACGGAGCGCAGCCTTCGGTCCACATGGTGCAACGCGTCGTCAGGCTTCGTCTCATTGGACGAAGCCATGCCATGTGCAATACTGGCTGGGCAAGGCAGATCGCCCTTTCGGTTGGTTAAAGGGGCACAATTACGAAGCCCAGGTCCGGCTTCTTGAAATTGTTTGTTCCCAAAGCTCTTACTCTTCGGTACAAGAATCGAGGTTATTTATTCAGCCCCCGTGCTCAGCACCACACCAGCGTTGCTTCTCGGTCCTCGATCCATGCTCCGATTACTTCAAAAAAAAAACATGCAGCTTCGATCAGCAGAGGAACCAGCAGCGCACCTTCTCCAGCTTCGACCTCAAGCAAAGGCAGCCCATCACGGCCCGCCACAAGGCAGCAGCACCTCCGGCCCAGCTTGCGCGACCCCGGTTCCGGGCCGGCTTCGGCCAACAGGCTTCGGTGCAGTCACCTCCTTATTAAGCTTACGCTGAAAAATCTCTCTCTGAATAATCCTTATTTGCTTATTGGTCACATTGAATTGATGGTCCTAACGGCAATTATTATTGGGGCTTCGCACTTTATTATTGTCAGGCTTCGGCTGTACACTCTCTGAGCATCAAAGTTGCCTTCGGTTTAAGTCTCCGTTCACAAAATAAAAAATGGGCTTCAGCCATTCAGGTTGCAAAAAACCAGTACCTCCTGGTGACCATGAGGTCAAGATGACTAAAATATAATTTGTGTTCGTGCTCTTAAACAAAGTTTATTATATATAAAAGCTAACTATGCATAGCAAAACTCTTGGCTCCAGCATCCGTGGGTTTCTTTGTCGTCCCTGACTATGGGCTTCTGCATTCCCAAAATTGGATTTCGGTATTTCCACGGTTATTAGGCTCTTCACCAAAAATATCACCTTCGGGATTGGTTTTCACCTCGAAGAGAATTATATAAGAGGGGCTTCAGTTATTCGAACTTTATACAAGATTCTCCTTCGGACTATTGATTTTTACCTCGAAGCAAGCTAAGTTATAGGTGGAATGGCTATGCCGGGTTCTAATGAAGGTTCACATGGCCTTCGGTGCTGCTTAATTGCAGCCAACCAATGAGATTTCTGTCAGATAACAGTGAGACTCACCCGAAGGTTGGGCCTTGATTATGAGGCCAACCCTTCGCTCTTTACTTATTGCAATAGCATCTTATTTATCTCGTACTGCAATCTGTGCATCACGTAGCATTGCATTGCATTGCAGCGGGGAGCCAAAGATGCTCACGCTGAAACAAAAAGTTCTTCGGAGCGAAATGCCGAGGGCAAGGAAAGTCCTGTCGTGCGAAAAACCGGGAGCGAAATGCCGAGGGCAAGGAAAGTCCTGTCGTGCGAAAAACCGAAGGCAGAGAAGTCCTTCGGCGCGAAATGCCGAGGGCAAGAAAAGTCCTGTCGTGCGAAAAGCCGAAGGCAGAGAAGTCCTTCGGCGCGAAATGCCGAGGGCAAGAAAAGTCCTGTCTTGCGAAAAGCCGAAGGCAGAGAAGTCCTTCGGCGCGAAATGCCGAGGGCAAGAAAAGTCCTGTCGTGTGAAAAGCCGAAGGCAGAGAAGTCCTTTGGCGCGAAATGCCAAGGGCAAGAAAAGTCCTATCGTGCGAAAAGCCGAAGGCAGAGAAGTCATTCAGCGCGAAATGCCGAGGGCAAGAAAAGTCCTGTCGTGCGAAAAGCCGAAGGCAGAGAAGTCCTTCGGCGCGAAATGCCGAGGGCAAGGAAAGTTCTTCGGTGCGAAACACCGAGGGCATTATAATAAATATGAAACCTTATGACATGTTTTTGCTGTTCAATTAAGACTCAGCTTCATAGCAGGACTATCATCGGTTCCCATATCTCTTGTCAAGTATAAACAAAACCTTCAAAAAGAAAAGCATCTTGATGAAATATGTATGCACCGAAGCTCTATCTCTCTTCGTCGAGCAAAAAGAGGAGTCATCGGTGCGTAACAAGCGATGACGCTTGAAAGAAGTAAGCACGAGTTGCACGTCCTGAATGGGTCCCGCTCCTCTTAGCTTCACTTCCAGTACATTAAAGTCATCCACTGCGCAAAGCTGAAGGCAGAGAGACCCTATTGAGTGAAATTGAGAGGCTTAAGCATCTTTGTCCAAAATGGGCTTTGTCACTTCTATGCTGCCTCCCCCATGAACCCCGGACAAGAGGGGCTATAGTGGGGCTAGGAGCCTAGCACCCCTGGCGAATAAGTATTGCCCGGTGCTCGTCATTTCGGCTTCAACGACAACAACAACTTCGGCTTCACCCTCGTCAACAGAGTTCGGCTCGAAGGGCTCGCTGTCTACTTTCGGCGTCGACGACTTCGCCTTCGCCCTCGTCGATAGAGTTCGGCTCGAGGGGCTCGCCGTCTACCTTCAGCGTCGACGACTTTGCCTTCGCCCTCGTCGACAGAGTTCGGCTCGAGGGGCTCGCCGTCTACCTTCGGCGTCGACGACTTCGCCTTCGCCCTCGTCGACAGAGTTCGGCTCGAGGGGCTCGTCGTCTACCTTCGGCGACGACGACATCGCTTTCGTCGACAGAGTTCGGCTCGAGGGGTTCGCCTTCTACTTCGGCGACCGTGACTTCGGCTTCGCCCTCGTCGACAGAGTTCGGCTTGAGGGGTTCGCCTTCTGCTTCGGCGACGACGACTTCGGCCTTCGCTCGCGTCGGCAGAGCTCGACCCGAGGGGCTCGCCTTCGACTTCCGCGACGGCGACTCCGGCTCGCTTTTCTACCTCGGCGAAGACGAAGAGTGATCCGAAGATGCGACGAGACTCATCCGGCTTTTGCCCTTGTCGACACAATTCGACTGGGCTCGCTTTTCTATTTCGGCAACGACGAAGTGTGATCCGAAGATACGATGAGATTCATCAGGCGCGAATGGTGAGAGCGCCTGGGATCCAAGGCTCTGAAGTCATAGATGGTTTTGGGCCACTCCTTGTATATTCAGCTATTATGCTTTGCTGTACCCATCAAACCAAAGTAGCTGAGGGGCTACTGTTGGGGGAATGGCCCAACCCATGTTGTAAATGAGCCTCATGTGATGGCCCAAGGGCCTATTTATTAATGTTGTATTTGTCAAGGGGCCGGGAGCAAATTGCCACCTTCTCCCCTCCTATATATATAGCTGACCCAAGAGGTCAAAAGAAGGACTCTCTCTTGAGCTATTGACACTTGCTCCCTCTACTGCTTAGCGGACTCTCATCCCCAACACTTTCTTTCGGAATTGACTAGCATTCATATGTCATCAGTCAGTCCTGCACTCCTGCAAATCTCTTGCCGGCCACAGGAAGTTACAGCCGCGAAGTCAGCACTGATGTTGACCGATTGGACAAGCTGAAATCCAGGATGGCCAGAATTAATCTAACGGTCGTGAGACATCTTAATTTATCAAATGCAAGTCAAGGATTTTATAGCATTTTTAACTTCTGTATAGTTGTGTCGGAATTTTGAGCCATCTAAATTTAACATTCCGCCTTAATTTTTTTCAGAATTTATATCAGAATTAATCCATTTGAGACTACGGCATGATGAAAAAATGAAAGAGGAAAAAAATTAAAATAGATATTGGGTTTGAACGTGTCATTGCCGTGGCCTAGACGTTGCTCAGTTCAACACATCTAGATCTTATTACACAGATCACCATCTGGATGTGTACGTTTTTAGAAGACTAAAGTTGTGGTTCTCCTGATACGTTTGCACCTCAGTGCGGTTTTATTTCTTATATAAATCCAGACATAGAAATGAGCATCTCATTGCTAAGTCATCTTGATCAGCTCTCCCTCATCTTTGTATGCAAGATTTCCCTTAATTTGTTCATCACCATGCTTTATCTCCACATCTCCATGGTACTACTGCTCTCCCTGTACATCCCTGCTGCAAGTTATGCCACGACGGATACCATCTTAGCCGGCCAAGCACTCTCCATTAGGGACAAGCTTGTCTCCAAAAATGGCAGGTACGCGCTTGGCTTCTTCGAGGTGGGCAACAACTCATCCCAAAACACTAGCAACTGGTACCTTGGCATATGGTTCAATAGAGTCCCCAAATTTACTCAAGCATGGGTAGCAAACAGGGATGACCCCTTCAGGAGCCCCACCTCATCACTAGAGCTCAAAATCTCCCATGACGGTAACCTTGTCGTCTTAAACCAACCAACCAACTCCGTTATCTGGTCTACCCAAGCCAAGATGACAAGAAACAATACCGTTGTCATGCTCCTGGATAGCGGAAACTTTGTCCTCAGAAATGCCTCAAACTCGTCGCACACTTTATGGCAGAGTTTTGACCACCCAACGGATACATTTTTACCTGAAATGAAGCTTGGATGGGACAACATCACTGGTCTAAATCTCCGTCTTTTTTCTAGGAAAAACTCAATTAGCCCAGCTACTGGTGTGTATTGTGAGGAGCTAGACCCTACTGGTGTTAACCAAATTGTCCTAACAAAACAGAATTCCACTGCACAATATTGGTCTACTGGGGTGTGGGATGGCCATCAATTTGCCTCACTACCAGAAACGGCACTGAACGCTGGCAATGAGTCACTAGTGATGAATGCCTATGAGAAGTACTACACATACACAATACTAGAAGAAACGGCAACTGTTTATTATAACTTGGATGTCTCTGGTCAAGTAAAGATATTTGTTTGGACTGAAGGTTCACAGGATTGGATATTGGTGTACTCGCAACCAAGAGCTCAATGCGATGTGTATGCAGTCTGTGGGCCTTTTGCAGTTTGCAATGATGATGCCCTTCCTTCCTGCACTTGTACAAAGGGGTTCTCCGTAAGATCCCCTGAGGATTGGGAGCTAGATGATCGAACAGGAGGATGCATTAGGAATACTCCACTAGATTGCATTACAAAGGGACGCTCAACAAGATCCACAGACAAGTTCTTAACTTTACCATGTGTTAGTTTGGCTCAAACTATGCGCAGAATAGAAGATGCTCAAAGCATAGGTGTCTGTGCTCAGGTCTGCTTGGATAATTGCTCTTGCACTGCATATTCCTTCAGCAACAGTACATGCTCTGTTTGGCATGGAGAATTGTTGAACATAAGGCAAATACAGTGTAGTAGCATTGGAAATTCAAATGGAGAGACTCTTTACCTTCGCCTTGCTGCTAAGGATATTCAAGGTTTAGAGAAAAACAAAAGAGTGTTTATTATTGCAATTGCCACTGGCACAAGTGTCGCTGCTATAGGTCTCTTTGCATTCGCCATGCTAATAATGATTCGCAGAAACAAAAGGAGTTTCGTTCATATATCAAATACTGCTCAAGATTGCAACGGAATTATCGCATTCCCATATAATGCTTTGGAACTTGGAACTAAAAATTTCTCAGAGAAGATAGGGGAAGGTGGGTTTGGTTCTGTATTCAAGGGGTTTCTGAATAAATCGATAGCCATAGCTGTGAAGAAGCTTGATCAACATGCTTATCATGGAGAGAAGCAATTTAGAGCTGAAGTCAGCTCGATTGGAATCATCCAGCATATCAATTTAGTCAAATTAATTGGTTTTTGTTGTGAAGGTGCTAGAAGGTTACTTGTTTATGAGTACATGCCAAATGGATCTCTTGCTACCCATCTTTTCCAAAGTCATGCTACAGTACTAACATGGAGTAATAGGTATCAAATAGCTTTGGGAGTTGCTAGAGGATTGGCCTACTTGCATGAGAAATGCCGAGAGTGCATCATACACTGTGACATCAAGCCAGAAAACATTCTTCTTAACGATTCATATGTTCCAAAAATTGCAGATTTTGGGCTGGCCAAGTTTTTGGGAAGAGATTTTAGCCGAGTCATAACTACTATGAGAGGAACTATAGGATACCTTGCACCGGAGTGGATCAGCGGAGTGGCTATTACACCAAAAGTAGATGTTTATGCCTATGGGATGGTCTTACTGGAAATTGTATCTGGAAAGAGGAACTCAAGTGTTTCGTGTTCTTGTGGTAGCAATCATGACATCTATTACCCCGTACATGTTGCACGGGAGATCATCGGCGGAGATGTTAGGAGCTTGCTGGACAACAGATTGTGTGGCGAAGTGAATTTGAAGGAGGCTGAAATAGCCTGCAAGGTTGCATGTTGGTGCATTCAAGATGATGAGTTTGATCGGCCAACAATGGGTGAGGTAGTTCAGATCCTGGAGGGTCTACTTGAAGTCAACATACCCCCAATGCCAAGGCTGCTTCAAACTATCGCTGGAAGCTCAAATTATTCCACTTGCTGCTAACCCCCTTTTAGCCAAGAGAAATATATCGATTACAGTATCCATGGAAGCATTGTTTGTGTCCTTGCCTTGTAGTTTTGAATAAATTTGGTGCTTTTCTACCACATATGCTTTTGTAATTTTAGAAGGAGAATTCAGATGTAGCCGTGTTTTGCTGATCTTGTTGGTTTGTTATGTTCAGTGTTGCTGTGTGGATCGTTGCTGAGGTCGTCAGTGTGTATTGGTAGTCCTGAATCTGTGTCTCTGTTTCGAAGAGTGTAGTCTAAGTGCTACTCTTTTAGAGTAACTTTGGCTGTGACCATCCATCCTGGATGAGTGAGGCCGGTTTCCTTCATCTGAAAAAAATCACACAAGCGACCTGGCGGCTGATGAATTGCTAATGGTGTCTCCCATGGCGCAACTGCCGGCCTGGGTTACACCGGTGTGTGTGCACAGCGCCTAGAGCATGGTGATGAACTCGCCGCCTAGCGCCACGTACGACCTCCTTGTGCGCCTTAAAGTGCAGCTCGCCGGGCGACAGCGCCCGCCAGCTCCATCCAGAGCTCGGCCAGCAGCTCCCACACTTGATTCTCCCGCCGACCTTCGTCTGCCATCTCCATCAATTTCTTCGCCCAGCTTCGCCCCCTTGCGCACCACCGCCGCCGTCTCTTCCTCCTCCGGCAGCCCTTGCGCACCACCACCGCCGGTGTCGTCTCCTCCCACACTGTGTGATCCATCAACACCATGTACAACTACTTAATTAATCATGCCCGACATATTTCACGTCAAACCTAAAATAGAGAAAGGAACTTTGACTGGATCCGTATGTTTTCTTCTATGCGCGTGCCATGACTTCAAGAACCGACTGACACTGACTCAATGACGATACTTTCTAGTGCTTTGAAATTCTGCGCTCATCTTTGAATGAAATGGCAATGAAACGTCACGACAAGGAAATGAGGTCAAGAAAATGGTCAATTAGTCAATTAGCACAAGTCATTGGGGGCGGAACCAAACCAGCAACAATCATAAACTTGCTGAATTGCTGACGCCCAGACAATGATGTAAAGACCTTAGAGTTCGACCTGCGTGTCATTTACGGCAGGGCAGGCTGCCAGTGATGTTCTGCAGATACTACTGCCTCTGATATGACTCCTTTTCAATAAGTGATATTTTTGGACATCAAAGCGGTCCTCAAGTTCAAGATACAATTTTGAATACTATTTTAACTATGATATATTTATAAAACATATTGAAACTATACTTTTATGAACTGTAGTGTTTTAAGGAAAAAAGATTTACATGTACCATTTTCAAATATCCAAATTCAATAGAAAAAAGTCATTTGCAAACTATTTTGAAATGGTTGACTACATGAAGCCCAGAACATCACTTATTTGTGCCTTGAGAGAAATCAATTTGGGTTTATCTTAAGTTAAACCTTTTAGCTTTAGCCATCAATAACAAAAGATTCATAACAAATCGACATCTTAATTCATAACTCTATATTATTTGAAATGATATACTTTAATTAGGTCAAGTTGTCGTATTGAAGATGTTCGATGTCCTAATCAACCTTTATTTTCCATAGGCTGCTGATGTGTTTTCGAATTTACTAGCATTTGCCATCTCATATGTTATTCTTAGTCTCGGTCTCGCGGATATACTTATTATATTATCTGATTATTCATAAACAAATGGTATTGAGACCCTTCTGTTTATCACTACTAAAAATTGAAGTGTCCTGCATTCGATTTATATATGTTCTAGTCATGACTCATCAGTCAGTCAGTCCTGCACTCCTGCAAGTCTCTTGCCGGCCACAAGAAGTTACAGCCGCGAAGTCAGCAGTGATGTTGACCAATTTGACAAGCTAAAATCTGGAGGGCCAGAATTAGTCTAACTTACTAGTATCAAATGCAAGTCAAGGATTATATAGAACTTTTAACTTCAGTAAATTTACTTTGAAATTTTTAGCCACCTTAATTGAACAATCGAACCTGACACCCATTTGAGTCTAGTCTCGCATGATGAAAAAGTGAAGAGGGGGGAAAATAAAATAAATCGTGGATTTGAACGTGTCAGAGATGATGTTGTTCAGTTCAACACATATATAAGTTATTAACGCATCACCATCTGGATGTGTATGTTTTCAGCAGACTAATTTATTTGCGTTTCTCCTTATACGTTTGCGCCTCAGTGCGGTTTTATTTCATATATAAAGCCAGACATAGAAATGACCATCTCATTGCCAAGTCATCTTCAATTCTCCTTCATCTGTGCATGCAAGATCTCCCTTAATTTGTTCATCACCATGGCTTATCTCCACATCATCTCCATGATACTACCACTCTTCCTGCACATCCTTGCGGCAAGTTCTACCACAACGGATACCATCTCAGCGGGCCAAACACTCTCCATTAGCGACAAGCTTGTCTCCAAAAATGGCAGGTACGCGCTTGGCTTCTTCGAGGTGGGCAACAACTCATCCCAAAACACTAGCAACTGGTACCTTGGCATATGGTTCAATAGTGTCCCCAAACTTACTCAAGCATGGGTAGCAAATAGGGATGACCCCTTCAAGAGCCCCCCCTCATCACTGGAGCTAAAAATCTCCCATGATGGCAACCTTGTCGTCTTAAACCAGCCAACCAACTCTGTTATTTGGTCTACCCAAGTTAAGATGACAAGAAACAGTACCATTGCCATGCTCTTGGATAGCGGAAATTTTATCCTCAGAAATGTCTCAAACTCGTCGCACACTTTGTGGCAGAGTTTTGACCACCCAACAGACACATTTTTACCTGGAATGAAGCTTGGATGGGACAACATCACTGGTCTGAATCGCCGTATTTTTTCTAGAAAAAACTCAATTAGCCCAGCTACTGGTGTGTACTGTGAGGAGCTAGACCCTAGTGGTATTGACCAGATTGTCCTAGTAAAATGGAATTCCAATGCACAATATTGGTCTACTAGGGTGTGGGATGGCCATCATTTTGCCTCACTACCAGATGAGGCAAGGAACGGTGGCAATGAGTCACTAGTGACGAATGCCCATGAGAAGTACTACACATACACAATACTAGAAGAAACGGCAACTGTTTATTATAACTTGGATGTCTCTGGTCAAGTAAAGATATTTGTTTGGCCTGAAGGCTCACAGGATTGGATACCAGCCTACTCACAACCTAGAGCTCAATGCGATGTGTATGCAGTCTGTGGGCCTTTTGCAATTTGCAATGATGATGCCCTTCCTTCTTGCACTTGTACGAAGGGGTTCTCCGTAAGATCTCCTGATGATTGGGAGCTAGATGATCGAACAGGAGGATGCATCAGGAATACTCCACTAGATTGTATTACGAAGGGAAGCTCAACAAGATCCACAGACAAGTTCTTACCTTTGCCATGTGTTAGTTTGGCTCAAAGTGTGCGCAGAATAGAAGATGCTCAAAGCATAGGTGTCTGTGCTCAAGTCTGCCTAGATAATTGCTCTTGCGCTGCATATTCCTTGAGCAATGGTACATGCTCTATTTGGCATGGAGAGCTGCTGAACATAAGGCAAATACAGTGTAGTAGCGCTGCAAATTCAAATGGAGAGACTCTTTACCTTCGCCTTGCTGCTAAGGATATTCAAGGTTTAGAGAAAAACAAAAGAGTGTTTATTATTGCGGTTGCCACTAGCACAAGTGTCGCTGCTTTAGGTCTCTTTGCATTCGCCATGCTAATAATGATTTGCAGAAACAAAAGAAAGAATTCCGGTCATATAGCAAATACTGCTCAAGATTGCAACGGAATTATCGCATTCCCATACGATGCTTTGGAACATGGAACTAAAAATTTCTCAGAGAAGCTAGGGGAAGGTGGGTTCGGTTCCGTATTCAAGGGGTTTCTGAATAATTCAACTGCCATAGCTGTGAAGAAGCTTGATCATCATGCTCATCATGGAGAGAAGCAATTTAGAGCTGAAGTCAGCTCGATTGGAATCATCCAGCATATCAATTTAGTCAAATTAATTGGTTTTTGTTGTGAAGGTGCTAGAAGGTTACTTGTTTATGAGTACATGCCAAATGGCTCTCTTGCTACCCATCTTTTCCAGAGCCATGCTACAGTACTAACATGGAGTACTAGGTATCAAATAGCTTTGGGAGTTGCTAGAGGATTGGCCTACTTGCATGAGAAATGTCTAGAGTGCATCATACACTGTGACATCAAGCCAGAAAACATTCTTCTTAGTGATTCATATGTTCCGAAAATTGCAGATTTTGGGATGGCCAAGTTTTTGGGAAGAGATTTTAGTCGAGTCATAACTACTATGAGAGGAACTATAGGATACCTTGCACCTGAGTGGATCAGTGGAGTGGCTATTACACCAAAAGTAGATGTTTATGCCTATGGGATGGTATTATTGGAAATTGTATCTGGAAAGAGGAACTCATGTGTCTCATGTTCTTGTAGTAGCAAGCATGATGTCTATTACCCCGTACATGTTGCGCGGGAGATTATCGGTGGAGATGTTAGGAGCTTGCTGGATAACAGATTGTGCGGCGAAGTGAATTTAAAAGAAGCTGAAATAGCCTGCAAGGTTGCATGTTGGTGCATTCAAGATGATGAGTTTGATCGGCCAACAATGGGTGAGGTGGTTCAAATCCTGGAGGGTTTACTTGAAGTCAACATACCCCCAATGCCAAGGCTGCTTCAAACTATCGCTGGAAGCTCAAATTATTCCACTTGCTGCTAGTCCTCTTTTAGCCAAGCCAAATATATCGACTACAGTATCCATGGAAGTACTGCTTGTGTGCTTGCCTTGTAGTTTTGAATAAACTTGGTGCTTTATTTTCTACCACAGATATGATGCTTTCGTAATCTGATACTGTCCTATCCTCTCTTGTAGAATTAATATGCATTGTCCTTCATTTGAGTAAAATGCAAATTGAATTACATGCATTCTTGCACCCCCATATACATATAGCACTGCAAATTCACGCATTCAGAAGAATTTAATAAAGAAGTAAATGGAGTCGAATTGTAAAATCAACAATCAAGCTCCCACGCTTGCATCAACACATCAATCACATTCAGAGTGCACCACTACGGATCACACGAGCGACCTGGCGGCTGTTGCTGTCTCCCACGGCGCAACCGCTTCCTGGTTACCCCGGTGTGGGTGCACAGCGCCCAGAGTACGGTGATGAACTCGCCGCCCAGCGCCAGGGCCTCCTTGTGCGCCTTCACGTGCAGCTCGCCGGCCGACGGCGCCAGGTACACCGTCAGCTCCGTCCAGAGCTCGGCCAGCAGCTCGCCAGCTCCCACACTTGATCCTGCCCTGGACCTTCGCTTGCCATCTCCATCAGCTTGTTCCCCAGCTTCGCCCCCTTGCGCACCACCGTCGTCGTCGTCTCCTCCTCCGGCAGCCCTGCTTGTGCGATGCCGACCAGCTTCAGCTTGTCGAAGCGGGTGCCCTGCCGAGACGCATGGTACCTCCAACACCCTCCCAGCACGTCCTTGAGCTCGTCCTTCATGTCGATGTGCACGCGCTTGGTGCCCTCCGTGCTGTCGGGGAGCAGCTCCGGAGCCGAGGACACCAGGTACGCGGCGTACCCGGACAGGGTCGTCGCCACCGTACGAGGAGCTCCCACCTCCGTCCATGTTGTCCTTGTTTTGATGCATTGCTTGGCACTTCACAGATCTTTGTTATGAGCCATGCATGTATGTATCGACACAAATGAAATGGAACATGGTCATTAAAAGGGTCATCTGGGACTGGACCATATGGGCCTGCTTTTATTTCTTTAGAGATTGCTCAATTAGCAAGGACGTACATGAACTTGTGATACAAGGGTGGACATTGTTCCTTTCTTGCGACTCTATCTGATAAATGGCACTATTATTAGATGTAGGGTTCTGTCCATGGAGCTTTAATTTACAGACTTTTGCTGCAAAATGAAAGAAACGATTTGTACTAGCTCCTTCACCCATATATACCATCTGGCAAAGAAAAAGGAAAACAATGAATAAAGTAAAAGACAGAGCAAAGCCAATAGTCATGCTTAAAGCAAACAGATCCGGACAGCTCTCTTGTGTGCGAGAGAAAGAAGGTTAATGCTTGCTGACACGTTGTTTCTTCAATGAACAGCAATATCCAAGGCAGAGAAAACATTGAGAACGCAGACAAGACCTGGTACAAGTTTGGTAGAGGCACCAGAACTAAACCTAACAGGTAATGACCATTTTTTCCCGAATACGCGCGCAGCGTATCATAGTATTAAGACGAAAAAGAAATTGGTACAGTGTTCGGTTACAACTCAAATGGAACGGACTCCAGATGGACACAAACCGGCATGCCAGCTGAACACAACCCGAAAGATAAACTCCAACTTGAACTACTCACATTCCGCACAACCTAAACGACTGGCTCAAAGCGTAGCCCTCAGCCAGCGCTCCATCCCACGAAGGGAGAGCTCTTACTCTTGTTCTTCAACATTGGAAACATGTCCTGCAATGTCCATGTGGTGCGGCTGAGGTCCTTCTCGAAACAATTTCTCCACCGCTTGCTCTGCAGAAGCCGCCAAGGGTAGAGGCGCGCCAACCTCACCGAGTCAGCGCATCAGGAGCACCGCCCCTCGCTTTGCCGGCTTGACGGCCGAGAGAGGGTCCAAGGCTTGGTGATGGCTACGCCTGAGGCCATATGCCTTAGATGAAGGCAGCTGAGGAGGCGTGTCGACGAGGACAGTATCAACTCGACGACGATGAGGCGGCTTGTCCACAAGAGGCGGCGGAATATTCTTCGAAACTTTGCTGATGAAGTCCTCCAAGGCCGTGGAATTGCCATCCTCCGACGTCCAGACCGTGTCAATTGCCTTCTCAGAAGCCGGCACCACAATCTCGGCCGAAGGCGGCACCTCCAAAGCCAGCACCACCTCGGCCGATGGTGGCACCTCCACAGGCGTCATGGGTGTGGCAGCCCCAGAGTGCCCTAGCAGACCACCGGAGGGCGATGGCCTCGCCTGGGAAACACTCGCCGCTGAAGCCCGATCTTGAAGCTCCTAAGACCGAAAGGTGGCCACAAACAACTCGGGGAGGGCAGGCTCGAGGGTGAAATCGTCCTCCTCGATGCGAAGTGTAGCCATGATCGCTGACTTGGCCGTGGTTTCTTTGGCCAAGTCATCGGTGGCGGAGAGCGTGAGGTCAAGGCCACTGTCAGTAGCAGCAGTCGTCGGCAACGGCCGATCGTCCGAGACCGGAGGGCGATCATGCCCAAACCTAGCAGGAACAACACGGGCACACGGCCGTCCAGCCGAGGCTGGCCTGAGCGAAGTGGCGGGCGACGAGGCCGCATGCAATCCTTGGCACGGTGCCGAAGGCCATGGCAGCGCAGGCACCGCGATAGCTGATGACACGAAGCAACCCGATGCTTGAAGGAAAGGCAGTTCAAGCATCGTCCATCGAGCACCTTGGGGAAGTATCGCCGCGGCGGCGCTTCCGGCCGAGGAGGCCGCTCCCGATGGTCCCGATGATGTGCACGCCGCCTCTCAACTCGTTGCCAACCATCAGGATCGACGCAAGGAGGGCAATGCGTTGCCAGACCCCGGACACGGCTTGTGGCAGCCCTACCAACCTTGTGGGGGTGGTCGTGCCGCTGGAGGCCGACGACCAGCTCCGTCATGCCGCGCTGGCGGCTACTGCGCCACGAACGCTTGTCCGTCCAGGGTGGCGGAGAGGGTGGCCGGTGGCCCCGCCGACAAGGACGCTTGTGGTGCCCACCCTCGCCGCGTGGAGGCAGCACCACAATGGAGCAGAGAGTAGGCATCGGAGCCGGCGTGTCGACCTGCGCCGCCGCCGGTGTTGAGGCCATGGTGGTCGCCCTCGGTTGCCGCAGCAGGACGTTGTGGTAGGATAGGGAGCCGTCGTCACCGGAGAAGGGTAGGGTGTCGTCTCTCCATCGGAGTTGCCCCCCCCCCCCCGCCCCCGGCCGTCGGGGTGGCCGCTAAGGAAAAACATAGCAGCATCCGGGGAGAGAGCTCCGTGCCCGGGGGATGGGAGAGGAGTGCCCGTCGGCGAGGAGGAGGTCGCCGGAGCCGGGGTGGCCGTCAGTGTGGGCGAGCCATCGAGGGTGCGGTGGGGGGAGAAGGCACCCGGCGCTGAAGCAGTTGGTGATGTGGTGGCCGCCGGCGGGCGGGTGGACGGCGGCGACGGCAAATCGCAGAGGTGCTCCCGCAAGCCGCACGTGGCGGGTGGGGGATCGGGGTCGGGAGATCGAGCCATGTCGTTGAGGAGGTCGTCATCGTCAAGCGCCAAGACGGGCAAGCGGCCAGCGGCAGCGCACATGGGAGGGCAAACAACGGGCGCACGGCGGCTCGGAGGCGACGGCGGACTGGGGCGGCCGGAGGAGGGACGAAGCAGCGGGGGCTCCGGCCACCAGGACCGGAGTGGCCGCCAGCGGGGGTTGTGGCCGCCGGGACCGAAGTGGTCACCGGCAGTGGTGGCAGCTGGTGGTGGTGTGGGCGGCTAGGTCGTCCACCTCGATCTCCCAACACGCACCACTAGGGAGGCCATGGGAGGGGTGGATGGAGAGGGTGAGCCGAGGGGAGCGTGGATCTGTGGCTAGAAAGGGCGGAGGTGGCCAGAGAAAGGAGATCCGCCGGCGGCGGGAGTCGCCCGCCCTGCGGGTGCAGGTCAGGGGTTCGTGTCTCCTCCAGGTAATGACCATCATCAGACAAATTTCGGAACACACCAGAGCTGCTACTACCCGATTGCTACCAAGTTCATATAATATAATTCTTAAACTCAATGAGTTAAAGCGACATAATTCATGGAACTTTGAAATCCCGCAGAGCTAATCTGCCGCTTCACTTCTCAGTCTGAAGGAGCATCCATTCGGTCCACAGACCCAATGGATATGGTTGGAAGTTGGAACTGCCATCAGCAACATGAACTTGCTATAATTATAACCAAATATCTGACAAGAACTCGAGGCATCATTCTGCCTTTATGGCTTCCTGTCTTGCCCTTACTGCTTCTTCATAACCCGGTAAGAATCGAAGCATACCAAGAATGTGTTCAATGTTTGCATTCCCTGGGCCAAGCTTTCGCTCCGCCCATGCTTTTGCTGCTAAAAAGCAATCCACAGTAACCTCAAGCAGCTCAGCATGTGCTTCATCATCATCTTCTTCCTCTTCACCCTCATCGTCACCTTCCTCCTCCTCTTCTTCCCCGTCTTCTCCCTCTACCTCCCCTTCTTCAACTTCATCTCCATCTTGTTTGATCTTTGAAACAGTTTGAATAATTTCGATAATAATCCCTTCCTCGTCGCTTTCTTTTTCATCATCTTTGGTAAAGATATCTATGAGCAAGAGAACAACTAAAGCAAAGACACTAATCACATAGCGCTCCCTTGCAATTCTTAGTACGAGCCCATCTTTCTTATTTGGGTATGAACATGCCCGAGAAGACTTTCTTTTGTTGTTCCTGCCGGCCTTGACACCATCTCCATCCGTGCGCGAGCACGCATCTGAAGGTTCGTCCGCCATTTCTACAAATGGATCAAGGAGCTACATGAAGATTTAAATAGGTATGTACATTCCATTCCCTTCAGCAAGATGATGACTAATTCCAGTAAGAACTAAGAACTGAATTTTGCACCTATACACACATACCAAATATCTAGAACAGTAACAGTAATGGGGAACCATAGCAATCCCACCTACTTCGAGAGGTTGTACAAGTTTTCAACTAAATACAAGTACTAGTAATTGAGATCTGTAATCAATCAAAAAGACTAGAAATTTGGGCGCATTTTCATGATTAGGGATTCGATTGGATTTCCGTAGCCCCTTAGTGCGTGACGGCGAGACGTAGAACGGAAGCCGATTGCAAACCGGCTCAGATCAAGAAATGCGGTGAGGGAGACGCACGTACCGGGTCAGATCTCGGCGGTGGCACTCCGGCAGGTCACCGGCGGCGACGGCGGCGATTTGATGCGGGGAAGATTCGAGAGGCCTACTGAGGAGTGAGGACTGAGGACCAAACCCCGCGCCAAGATTTCCCCTTTTCGGAGCAAGCCGCGGCACCTGGCGACCGCAGCGGACTGACGTGGGCTGTGGGCCTTTGAATCACGACCTTAGCCCACGCTCAAATCGCGGCCCATTAGCGGCCCTGACGGGTGGGGGCCGCTCGTCGTCTCCGACGAGCCAACCCAAAGCCAGGCAGAGCCGCAGCCAACACCTACCAACCCGTGACCAACCAGAGCAGAGGCAAGCTCTCTTGGCGTGCTCACCTCGGCTCAGCTTACCTCGGCTTGTTCCAAGATTTTCCCTCACCTGCTCGATCTCTCTCTCCTTCCCCCATCCCACCGTAAGGACAGGGGCAGAGAAGCAAGAAGGGTACAGCAAGAGCGCCCGTCGGCGGTCGTCCATGGCGGGGGAGGCCAAGCAGCTGTTCGCCGCGTCCGAGGTCGCCCTCCACTCCTCCAGGAAGGACTGCTGGGTCGTCATCGGCGGAAAGGTCAGCGAGAGGGAGATCTTTCTTGTACCTTTCTCTTGGTTCACTGGGGGTGACAGAGATCTGATTCGAGTTTGTCAGACTCTGATGATTTTGCTGGCCTGTCTGGTTGGTTTCAGGTTTATGATGTGACCAAGTTCTTGGAGGACCACCCTGGGGGAGAGGATGTGCTCCTCCATGCATCAGGTAGGCTAAGGCTGTGCTCCCTGGCTCCCTGCCTTTGCTTTAGTTTTCTTTTGTCTGCTTCATTGTCCTGCATGCTTATCTGTTCACAGAACTGTAATCCGTGTACCAAATCATTTTGCTAGATCAATTTCATCATTTCTTATTACAGCTTCAAACTTTTACGCAAACTGAAGAACTGAATTTGATTTGGAAGTTCCTCAACCGATACATGAGAAATCTGGTTGTAAAACATCTTGAACTTCTCCTTAGAAGGTGGCATTTGTAAAACATCTTGAACTTCTCCTTAGAATCAATAGCTGGCCGAATTCAAATGTTCACAAAAACTAAAACTCAAATCTGAGTATGCCAAATATGCTTGCCAACAGTGAGACTAGTGGGTCATGTTGGAACTATGTTTGCCCAGAGGAACCAATGCATGGAAGTTTTACATGTTCTTTATTTCAAATGTTGCATTCATCTAGTCAAATCTTCGAGCCTTCCAAATTGTGCTAACTTCGTCTTCCCAAATGAAACCAGTGCACTGGTTCTGGTTCCACTATACTTGTTCCCTTTAGATTACAAATTTTATCTGAATTTAACTGAAGAACCAAAACTGTAATGTCTACACTTACTATATCTATTTGAACAAGATACTTTCATAACAATTATGCTAAGCTTGGTTTCCTCTGGCTGTCATAAATTCTTGAAGCCTCGGGGGATGCCACGGAGGCATTTGAAGAGGTGGGGCACAGCACGTCGGCCATCAGCATGATGGACAGCTTCCTGATCGGAAGCATCAAGGGCTACGTGCGTCCAAGTACATCAAAGGCCACAGATCCTTGGGGCCTGGATGCGCCACCAAATTCCAGGTCGATGCAAGGGAACAAAGGCCCTCCAAATCCAAATACATTCCTGGACTTCCTACTCCCGTTATTTGTGCTTGGCCTGGCATTTGCAGCTTGGTATTACCTGACCTTCGTCTCCAAGAACCATTAAGTTCAGTGAGGCTTGGAATTATTGCTCACTATTAGATGCTAGGGTTATATAAGCAAAACATTTAAAGAATGTAAACCTTGTCGTACAGTAACTTGTACTTGAAGAGGTTACTGGCTATGTTTTAGAGAGACATAGAAGAGAGAAATTATTATATTTTGCTTAATCTTTATGAAGCTGTAGTTTTCTTGGAAATCTTGTTCTTGCATGTAACACCTATGTCAACACACAGATGTATGAATGAGACAATTTGTCCTTATTTTTGTTTGGGATGCCTTTTCTTGTGAAAAATCTTAGTTTTGTGGTGAAAGATCCTGATGATATTATACATGCACATTCTATGTATCAACTCAAGAGATCACAAAGATACTGTATGTTGTGGACTGATTCTTCGGTCACAAGTTCCATCGACGTAACAAGAAGGCGGCTTCTACTAGTGGCTAGGCGCATTTATGTTTTATTTGCTGTAATTCATATTATTCAGAGTTTATTAGTTTGGTTTGTTAGGGCCGGCTCTATATAAAGGGGGAGCCGGCACAAGAGACAATTGAGCAGATAATAAACCTCAAAGAGTTCAGAGCCTCCAAGGGAGGGCGAACTAGGGTTTGTTACCCTGCTACCGTGCTATCTATCCCTAAGCGCTATCATCTGGTATTAGTTGCCTTTGATCTTGCGCCTCCCCTCAAGCCACCGCAAAACCCTAACCAAACCCTTCCCTGCGCCAACTCCACAGCCAGCCGTCGGGCATAGCCTTCCTCACCCGGCGCCTTCACCACCATGGCTGAAGACGAGGAGCAGCCAATCACCAAGGCTATCTTCGAAGAGGCCATCGACAAGATGATCAAGATGATGGGCGATCTCGGCAAGAAAGTCGACACGGAGGTCTCCACGGTTCGCCAGGACTACGCCCACCTGTCGACCTCGATCAAGAACGTCCAGACGCAATTGCTGGACAAGCAGGGACGCTTCGGCCAGGACGCATCTAGCGGCGGCTTCGATCGCGGTCCTCCCCCACCCGTCCACAAACTCCGTTTCCCCAAGTATGACGGATCAAAAGACCCCATCACTTGGATCCACAAGGGAGAACAATTCTTCCGAGCTCATGGCACACCGGAGGATCAGAAGGTTTGGACGGCCTCGTTCTACTTGCAAGGTGCGGCCAGCCAGTGGTACTATCGCTGGGAGAAGAATCATGGCGTTCTGGAGTGGAAAGCGTTCGTTGACGGCATCCAGAAGCGCTTCGGGCCACTGCTGCGCAGCAATCCGCTCGGCGAGCTCTCTCATTGCTGCCGCACTGGATCTGTCGACGAGTACGTCGACCAATTCCTCAAGCTCCTGGCCCGCTGCGAAGACATCACCGAGAAACAACAGATTGATCTGTTCACGGCTGGCCTGCTGCAACCGAGGAGCACCGACGTCGAGATGCATGCACCGACCACACTGGAGGACGCCATGGCGATGGCGCGTTCGTACGAACGCCGCCTCCAGATCACGACCGATGCCCCTCGTACTCCGGCGCGTCCAGCCAAGTCGGCAGCCACCTTGTCGACGCCCGTGGCTCCGGCAAGCAACCCGCCCAAGCCAGCCGCAACCTCTACTCGTCCTCGCCGTCTCTCGCCAGATGAGATGGCCCAACGCCACCTCGAGGGCCTGTGCTTCAACTGCCCGGCAAAATTCAGCAAGGAGCACCTCAAGCAATGTCCCATGCGGGGCATCTACATCATGGACATGGAGGACGATGATGCTGATTCCAACTCGGACACCGACGGCTCGCCAGAGGTGTCCATCCACGCCATGACCGGCATCCCCACGGGCGACACCATGCTGCTGCACACCACAGTGTCGCGGGAGCCGCTCGTTGCCCTTGTCAACTCGGGTTCGACACACTGCTTCATGTCTACCACCACAGCCGAGCGCCTCGGACTCCAGCCGACGCCGCGTCCTGGCCTCACAGTCGGCGTCGCCAATGGCGAACGCATGGCCTCCGGCGGCGTCTGCCTCAACACTGCGATCTCCATCGCCGGCAAAGACTTCTGCGTCGACATCTACGTCATCCCCCTGGCGGGATACGAACTAGTCTTGGGGTTCCAATGGCTACGCACCCTAGGACCCGTGCTGTGGGATTTCAAGTTGAAGACCATGACGTTCTGGCGTGACTCCCACCGAGTTCGTTGGCTCGGCGTCGGCGCAACACCATCACCAAAGCTGTCTGTGCTGGCCACGGTGGACCTCCTGGAACGTCTTCTGCAGGAATTCAGCGACATGTTCGCCGAACCGTCGGGCCTACCTCCTCATCGCCATCTGGATCACTGAATCCACCTCGCCCCCGACACTGCACCCGTAGCGGTCCGCCCATATCGCTACCCACAACTTCTGAAGGACGAGATCAAGCGCCAGTGCCAAGAGATGCTTCAGCAAGGCATCATCCGGCGAAGCACTTTGGCGTTTTCCTCCCCCGTCCTCTTGGTGCGCAAGAAGGACGGCAGCTGGCGCTTCTGCATCGACTACAGGGCGCTGAACGCCAAGACCATTCGGGACATGTTTCTGATTCCGGTCGTTGAGGAGCTTCTGGACGAGCTCCACGACACAACATACTTCACCAAGCTCGATCTGCGCAGCGGCTACTTCCAAGTGCGGATGTTCGACGACGACATCGCCAAGACGGCGTTCCGCACCCACCATGGCCATTATGAGTTTCTCGTAATGACATTCGGCCTCACCAACACGCCATCTACGTTTCAAGCACTCATGAACGAGGTCCTTCGCCCCTTTCTGCGCCGGTGTGTTCTTGTTTTCTTTGACGACATATTGATCTACAGCAAGACATGGGCCGAGGACCTACAGCATTTGCGTGCGGTCTTCACCATTCTGCGCGACCACAGCCTGGTGCTCAAACGTCCAAGTGCCTCTTCGCGCAGCGCAACGTCGCCTACCTCGGGCACGTGATCACCGGCGCTGGCGTGGCCATGGACGAGTCGAAGATTGATGCTGTCAAGGCATGACCGGTCCCCAAGACCATCAGAGCGCTGCGAGGCTTCCTTGGCCTCACGGGCTACTACCGGCGCTGTAGGATCAAGAACACCGACTAGAGGGGGGGTGAATAGGCGGTTTAAAAACTAAAGCCAACAACACTAGAGAAATTTAATTAGAAACAAAGGAAAGCCCTATGTCATGCTATTACTATCTCTAGATGGGTTTGCAACCTAGGGTGACAAGAGACAAATCAAGCTCTAGTAAAGTAAATTGCTCAAAGTAAAAACAAGTATTAAAGTGAGCAAGAGAAGTAACCAAGCTTGACACAAGAGATTATCCCGTCGTGTCGATGACTTGCCGGTCACCCCTAATCCACGTTGAGGTGGATTCCAAGAATCAACCGCTCCTCTATCAAGAACCTCTTGATCTTGAGCCGGCTAGAATCAAGGAACCACTCCACACCTCGATTCCACAAGAGTTGCTCTTCACCACTCCGGTGAGGTGAGCACAAAACCTCTCACAACCGAAATCGGGGCTCCTCAACAATCTCCTTGGAGGAGCTCCATGAAATCCACTTCTCCAAGCCGTCTAGGGAGCGGCAACTCCCAAGAGTAACAAGTTGATGACGCTTGCTTGAAGTTTCCCTAATGCCACAAAGCTCAAAACCTTGATGCAATGCACTAGGAAGCTCTCACACTCTCAAGAATGCAATCTCTAAGCAAGTGTGTGTGAGAGAGGGATGCCTTAGCTCTAATGTGTCAAGAATGCTGTCCAAATGGCCAAGAGAACCTCCCAATGGCCGGGCATTGGGTATATATAGACACCCCTCAAAAAACTAGCCATTACACTCTTTTCTGCGAAGTCGCGGACCGTCCGCGTTTCAAAAACCGGACTGTCCGCCGTTATAAACCAGTGAGTCAGAGTGCAATAAATGCATGTCAGAACTAGCCGTTAAGCCCTGGCGGACCGTCTGCGCCCCAGTGGCGGACCGTCCGCAGTTGAGAGTTCCAACCCACCAGAGACTAACATCGTCTCTGGAACAATTTTGAGATTAGCCTGCGGACCGTCCGCGCCTCAGGAGCGGACCGTCCGTAGTTTAACTTTTGAGCCCAAACCAGATAAACATCCTCTCTGGTACAAACTTGAGATTAGCCGGCGGACCGTCCGCGCCCCATGGGCGGACTGTCCGCCGTTCAACTTTGAAGCTCACACCAGACAGACACCCTTTCTGGTACACATTTGAAAAACAGTGGCGGACCGTCCGCCCACCTGGGCTGGACCGTCCGCGAGCCCACCAGAGACTCTGCAAGCTCTCTGGAACGGGCGCGGACTGTCCGCCCCTCTGGTGCGGACTGTCCGCCGTTACTCAGTCAGCTCTCAAACTTAGTCTTTTTCAAATCTTTTCAAAACGCCGTTAGCCCTCATGCATGCAACTAGATATTTTGAGCAAAATGGCACTAAAAACCCGTCAAGCATGAGTACACAACCCCTCTTGATAGTACGGCTATCTATCCAACAAATCCGGTCACTTTTCATCCACTAAACGCCTTGTGACCGGTAAAATGCAAAAGCCCTATTTTATACCTTTGCCTTGAGCCCGAGCTTTGCTCATCATCTCCAAAACTCCATACGTTCACAACCAAATCTCTTTCATCTGTGGATCAACCTATACTCATAATCTCAAATGAAATCGATAATCCACAAACCGTTGTCATTAATTACCAAAACTCGAATTAGGGGCCTAGATGCTTTCAATCTCCCCCTTTTTGGTAATTGATGACAACACTAAATTTTGGAGTGATAAAAGATTTCAAGTCAACTTTATACGCTAGGCATAAGGTGGACTTGGAATTGAACTTTGGAAGAACTTACTCATTTTCATGAAAATTTCAGAATATGGTATGAATAAATTCACCAAGTTCGATGAGTAGAGAGAACTCCCCCTTGATATGTGCATGTAAATTTGCATGAATACCAAGTACACATATATATATTTGAAACTTTTGACGGAGTTTTCCCTACAAGTGGAAATCGAGGCATACAAGATACAAGATATATATGATATGAACTTTACAACCACAAGATGAACATAAATAGATAAGAGTAGCATAAACCAACATAGTTCATCACACATTACAAACCAAATGTTCAAATCCAAACACAAGTCTTAAATAGAGTTCATGAAAGACACAAATAAACATAAGAGGTAAGCGGAAGCCGAAAACGAATGATCTCCATAAGAAGTCCATGAACTCCCCCTAGATCCAAGCACTCCAAAGCTCCTTCTCCCCCTTTGGCATCAATTGCCAAGAAAGTCAAACAGCTGGTGGAGGAGGTGGCGGTGGGTAAAACGGCTGGTGCGGGTAGAACTCTGGAGGCGGCACTGGAGTCGGAAATACCGAGTAGAAGTGATCAGAAAATCCAGTGAAGGCTGTGCTGAAGGCATCAAAGTGCTGCTCTAGCTGCTCCTGTCTCTGCTCAAACTGCTCAGAAGAGGGCAAATCCTCAAAACGTGAGTCAAGAGCTGCTATATCTGAGTGTAAACTCTCATGAAACCCCTGCATCTGAGCCATCATGGGCTGGAGCATCTGCTGCTGCATATTCTGAAAGTTAAGGTTCATTTGATTATGCATCTGACTAGCCAACCCCGCAATCTGAGAGGACATGCTCTCCTGCATGGATGCAAAGTATGGGTCAAAATAGCCAGCTGGAGGGGCCCACTGCTGCTGTACTGGAGGATGCGGTGGTGGCATGGCATGCTGAGCTGCAGCTGCTCCCATATGAGCATCATCATCACTATCATCTTGATCCTGTGCTTCAGCATCCATATCATCTCCAGGGAAGGGAGTCAAAGGCCTCAAGAGAAAAGCATTGTCATTCTTGAATGGCCTGAAAGGTGTGTGCTTGCTTTCACATATCCCTCTGAAGCTAGTCTTAACCTTGATGATGGACATAATGTATGGAGCAAAATACAAGTTCATTTCCATGTTAAGCCTCAAATCTGCCAGCTGATCCATGATAAGAGCAATGACATTGATTCTATTTCCATTCATGATATGAGATATCACATTCCAATAGTGCCCTCTAATCTTGTCCTTGTTGCCACTCTTAGGCATGAATGTGACTCTAACAATTTTATTGATCACTGCAGGATGATGCCTCAGACCCTGAGTGCCCCCAAAGCTTCTAGCAATTCCAAGATGTGCAGGCTCATAAAACATGGGGTAGTCATTCTCATCTAGAGGGTTTTCTAACACAACATTCATACTTTGCTCACTATTGATGAAATTATAATCCAATTGATTTGCCTCAGCAAACTGTGCAAATGTGGCACCATAGGTTCTTTTGCCAGTTGTCCACCTAAATGTTTCCTCAACCATGTTAATCTCTAGAGTGGCATAGAACTGGCGTATCACTGTTTCATTCCAATCACACCTATGCTGCAGAAAATTAGCTATTCCCATTTGCTGAAATCTATCCACTAGATCAGACATGACTTGATGTTGTCTCATATAGCCTAGGTCAATGGTCTGATGTTTGAATACATTTTTCTTAACTAGATGACCAAAGTAAACATCTTTTTGTACCTCGGTTTTGAAGAAGAGAATGTTGGTGTCACGAGGCAAGCTGAACTGATCCACTGCTCTTGCATTTGCATAGCTCTCTGCAGTCCACTGTCGGCTAGGTAGATCGAGCCCCATCAAATCTGTAACATCATTGTCAACCCCCTCAGTATCTTTCTCTGAAGACACATCACCAACATCTCCCACTGAAGATGCAGCAGCCATCTCACTGACATTTGGAGCATAGTCCACATCATCCGAGTCATCACTGTCTTTTTGTCTTTTAGAAGTCATTGCCTTCTTGATTTTAGTAGCTGTGGCCTTGACGATCTTCCGGGGTGGCCTGAGATCAAGATTTAACCATAAGAATAATTACTAAAGTCATAGAATCAATCCTTAATGATAAAGTTCAATTCAGCACTGATCTGAAAAATCTGATACTAGCGGACCGTCCGCACTTCTGAACGCAGACCGTCCGCGGTTCATGAACTACCACGGCGGACCGTCCGCGTCCAGCAGGCGGACTGTCCGCGACCCATCTGTTCTGCGCAGAAACACAAAATCGCCCTCATCTTTGATTCACCCACATTTTGAGTTTCGATTCAAATCCACCAACCAAAATTACACTATAGCATCTCCTTATCACTAGGAATATGATCCCCCAATTATTTTCAAGAATCCATGGTCCAAAAATAGATCGGAGCATCTAACCCTAACTCTTTCCAATAAAGAAAACCAAGAACAAGAGTTAGGGATTCATCGAAATACCGAGAGGACATGATGCACACTCTTGAGAAGAGTCCGGGGATGTGCTCGGACCGTCCGGGAACCACTCCAAAAGGGCTTGACCTTGTTGTCTCCCCCACGTGCTTGAGAGAGAAAGAGAGAGAGCCTTTTGGAGGATATGTGCGGTTTGGTGGGGGAGAGTGAGAGGGACACCCCTTATAAATCAAGTCTGGCCGACCCCACCTTTCTGTCCATTCGCGGACTGTCCGCGATAATCTGGCGGACCGTCCGCCTTTGAATTTTTTACACTGCCAACTGACTGAAACTGCCTCTGGTAAAATCTGCCCAGCATAGGCGGACTGTCCGCGGTCTTTTGGCGGACTGTCCGCAATGAATTTCTGCGGTTGTCAACTCCTCTGCAGAGCCTCTGGTGGACAATCCTCATGAACGGCGGACTGTCCGCCCCATACCCACGGACTGTCCACTGTACCAAATTTCAGTCAGCTCAGAAATTTGCCAATTTTCTCAATTCCAACTCCAATTTGGGATCATTGCTCATATAAAATTCCAAAAATCTCAAATATTGCATGAAAACCTTCAAAAGACTCATATGAGCAAGTTTCAACAAGAATTCAAAAATAAATCGAGTAAAATCATGAAAACTCATAAATAGCTCAAAAATACCTCAAAAATTCAGAAAAATAAAACAACTAGTGCATGAAAGAACTATATGCCACATGTGCTAGTTTTCAAGCCACATTTGAGAAGTCAATGATATTTAACTCATTTCTCAACATGCAAAACCGAGATTCATCCAAAGGCTTGGTAAATATATCGGCTAATTGATCATCTGTGCCAATATCATCAATCTTGATATCACCCTTGTTCACATGATCTCTAAGAAAATGATGGCGGATATCAATATGCTTGGTTCTTGAGTGTTGAACTGGATTAGAGGCAATCTTCACGGCACTTTCATTATCACACAATAAGAGAATTTCATCAAATTTCACACCGTAATCTAGAAGAGTTTGCTTCATCCATAACAATTGTGCACAACAACTTCCGGCCGAGATATATTCCGCTTCGGCGGTTGAAAGAGCCACGGAATTTTGCTTCTTTGATGACCATGATACAAGAGATCTTCCAAGAAATTGACAACCACCGGATGTGCTTTTTCTATCAACCTTGCACCCCGCATAATCCGAATCCGAGAATCCAACCAAATCAAAATGAGCACCCTTGGGATACAATAAACCAATATTAGGAGAATATTTCAAGTATCTCAAGATCCTTTTGACGGCGGTCAAATGACATTCTCTAGGTGCGGCTTGAAATCGTGCACACATGCAAACACTAAACATGATGTCGGGCCTAGATGCAGTCAAATAAAGCAAACTACCAATCATAGAACGGTAAAACTTTTGGTCAACCGGGTTACCTCCCTCATCTAGGTCGAGATGCCCATTGGTGGCCATAGGAGTCTTGATTGGTTTTGCATCTTCCATACCAAATTTCTTCAAGATATCCTTCACATATTTTGATTGACACACAAAGGTGCCTTCCTTGAGTTGCTTGATTTGAAGTCCAAGAAAGAAACTCAATTCACCAATCATGGACATCTCAAATTCCCTAGACATCATTTCACCAAATTCCTCACAAAAACTTGGGTTAGTTGAACCATAAATAATATCATCAACATAAATTTGACAAACAAACAAATCTTTATCAATATCTTTAGTGAACAAAGTAGTGTCAACCTTGCCAATTTTGAAGCCCTTAGAGATAAGAAAATCCCTCAATCTTTCATACCAAGCTCGTGGAGCTTGCTTAAGACCATAAAGAGCTTTAGAGAGCTTGTAAACATGATTTGGCTTCTTGGGATCTTCAAAACCGGGAGGTTGCTCAACAAAAACAAGTTCACTAATTTTGCCATTCAAGAAATCACTTTTCACATCCATTTGAAAAAGTTTTATGTTGTGAGAGCAACCATAAGCTAATAAAATTCTAATAGCTTCTAATCTAGCAACGGGAGCAAAAGTTTCACCGAAATCCAAACCTTCGACTTGAGTGAAGCATTGAGCTACCAATCTTGCCTTGTTTCTCACAACCATTCCATCTTCATTTTGCTTGTTTCTAAAGACCCATTTAGTGCCAATAACATTGTAATTCTTGGGCCTCTCAACTAAATCCCAAACTTGATTTCGGGTGAAATTATTTAATTCTTCATGCATAGCATTCACCCAATCCGGATCTCTCAATGCTTCATCTACACGGTTAGGCTCAAGAAAAGATACAAAAGAATAATGTTCACAAAATGAAGCAATGCGAGATCGAGTTTGGACACCCTTACTAATATCACCCATGATTTGATCCACCGGATGATCCTTTGCAAGAACATGATGAATTCTTTGAGGAACAATGGGTTCTTGAGTTGATGAAGAAGGTGCACTAGAAGAGCCAACTTGATCTTGTACTTGAGAATCATCATTACTTGAACCTTGTACAATTGGTTGTGCTTGATCATTTGAGATAGAAGTTGAAGGATTAACTCTAATAGAAATAGAAGGACCATCTTCATCTTCATCTTCTTCTCTTGGTCTAACAACACCAATTGACATGTTTTTCATTGCATTTCTCAAACCATCACTTCTCACATCATCAAGATTTTCTTGTTCATTGTGAGACCCATTGGTTTCATCAAACTCAACACCATATGCTTTTTCAACAATGACATGAGTTTTGTTGTAGACCCGATAAGCCTTACTATTAGATGAATATCCAAGAAGAAAACCCTCATCACATTTGCTTTGAAACTTTGATAACCGAGTTCCCTTCTTGAGAATATAGCATTTGCAACCAAACACTCTGAAATATGATATATTTGGCTTCCTTCCAATGAGCAACTCATATGGGGTCTTGTTATGAAATCTATGGCAATACAATCTATTTGAGGCATGACAAGCCGTGTTGATTGCTTCGGCCCAAAAACTATCCGAAACATTGTACTCAGAGAGCATTGATCTTGCCATATCAATCAAGGTTCTATTTTTCCTCTCAACAAGACCATTTTGTTCCAGAGTATACTTGGTTGAGAATTCATTCTTGATTCCTTTCACATCACACCATTCCTCAACTCTTGTGTTTCTAAACTCACTTCCATTGTCACTCCTCACTTTCTTCACCTTAAGCTCAAATTCATTTTCGGCCCTTGTAAAGAATTTCTTGAAAGTGTCATATGTATCGGCCTTGTCATGAAGAAAGAAAACCCATGTATATCTTGAGTAATCATCTACTACCACAAGACAATAGCAATTTCCACCAATACTTCTATATGTTGTAGGACTAAATAAATCCATATGCAATAATTCCAATGGTCTCTCGGTTGACATGACACTCTTAGTGGGATGAGCATTTGCAACTTGCTTTCTGGCTTGACATGCACTACAAAGCTTATCTTTATCAAACTTCATATTCTTCAAGCCAACTACTAAATCATGCTTCAAAAGTCGGTTGAGTTGCTTCATGCCAACATGACCAAGCCTTCTATGCCATAACCAACCCAAAGATGATTGAGTGAATAAGCAAGTGGACAAGTTTGCCTCTTTAGTAGCAAAATCCACAAGATATACATCCTCATGTCTAAATCCCGTAAAGATGTGATCTTTTCCATCCAAGCTAGTCACTACAACATCATCTTTAGTGAAACTACACTTATATCCAAAATCACAAAGTTGAGTGACCGCTAAGAGATTAAACTTGAGAGAATCAACCAACAATACATTTGAAAGAGAATGATTGCTTGAGATAGGAATTGTACCAACTCCTTTGACTTTGCCCCAGCTATTGTCACCAAAGATGATGTCACTATAGCCACCCACATTCTCATCTAGAGAGGAAAACATCATTTGATCTCCGGTCATGTGTTGAGTGCATCCACTATCAAGAACCCAATGTCTTCATCCGGACTTGTAATTCACCTACAAAGAGGAAGTAACTCTTTTAGGTACCCAAACTTTCTTGGGTCCTTGAACGTTAGTGACCACATTAGTGACCAAGACTTTTGGCACCCAAATGGCATTCTTTTTAGCACCATTTATAGGTATCCCAACAAATTTTGCACTAACATTGCCATTTGAATTTTTCATAAGCATGTAACTTGAATCAAAGGATATGGCTTTCTTGTTGGTGCAATTCTTCTCAACATGGCCAACCTTCTTGCATTTTTCACAATATGGCTTGCCACTACTCTTCACAAAGGTAGTTTTGGTTTGCACAAAAGCCTTCTTCCCTTTCTTAGAAATATATCCAAACCCTTGCTTATTCAAGGTGAACTTTTGGCTTGCCCAACTATGATTAAACTTTGCTCTACTATCATAACATTTTCTCAAATCATTAGTCAAGCAAGTAACCTCTTTCTTTAACAAATCATTTTCCATAATGAGAGATTTATTGCAAGAAGAGTTATCAATTTTGGTGCACAAAGAACTAGTAGAGCTAGAGCCACAAGATTTATCATCAATTAAATCACAACTAACACCAATGCTCAATGTTGCTTTTCTTTCATGACTAAGCAAGGTATTGTAAGCTTCCTCAAGCTTCTCATGAGTTTCTTTGAGATTCTCATGAGAAGTCTTTAGCTCCTCATAGGAATCTTGAAGAGAAGTAAACTTCAACTTCAAGTCCCTCAACTTAGCATTTTCCTTTGTCATGAATTCATCGGCATCATTAAGCATTTCAACAAGATCATCATATGAAAGTTCATCAAGTTCACCATCTTGTTGTACCTTTACACCACCCTTTGCCATAAGACAATGTGGTGTAGAGAAGAGTGATGGAGCCTCCTTGATGGCGATCCCGGCAACTCCCTTGGATGGCTTGTCATCATCATTATCATCATCATCGGAGCTTGCATCGGAATCCCATTCAACAAAATATGCTTGGCCATTTTTTTCTTCTTGATGAACTTCTTCTTCTTCTTTTCATCATTTTTCTTGTCCTTTTTCTTGTTTGGACAATTTACAATGATATGACCTACTTCACCACAATTGAAGCAAGTCTTGTCCACAAAAGGATTTTTTCTTGTTGATTGACCTCTCTTGCCAAAGTTCTTCTTGCTCATCATTCTATTGAATCTCTTGACAAATAGAGCCATCTCCTCATCCAATTCTTCTTCTTGGCACCCACTTTCTTCTTCATTTTTGCTATCTTGAGCTTTGAATGCCACACTTTTCTTTTTCACATCAATTTCTCCACCATGAGCTTCATCTTGAGATTTCTTGAACATGTCATGCGTGAGAATTTCTCTCAATATTTGTGTGGGAGTTGCGGTCTTCACATTTGACCTTACAAGTAAGGTCACAATTGTGTCATATCTTTCCGGAAGACATCTAAGAAACTTGTGGTTGAAATCTCCATCCGGTACCTCAAATCCAAGTCCCTTGAGGTCATTCACAATGTCATTTAGACGGTTGAACATCTCGGCTATACTCTCATCCTTCTTCATGGTGAATTCACTAAAATTCCCTTTGAGCAAATATAACTTGGCCTCCTTCACAGTTGATGTGCCCTCATGAATTTCCATGAGCTTCTTCCATATGTCATTTGCATTTGTGAGGCTCTTGACTCTATTAAATTCATTCACATCAAGAGCACTAAAGAGCACATTAACCCCTTGATCATTTAGTGTCTCATTTTCCTCATCTAGGGGTGTCAAACTCTTTGGGTCCAAAATAACATATCCAACACTTACTACTCTCCATAGCTTTCTACTCATGGCTTTGAGATGAGCCGACATCCTAGTCTTCCAATAATCATAATTATTCCCATCAAAGAACGGTGGCTTCCCAACATGAATCCCATGATCACTAGTCATTGTTCTACTCCAAGATGGTTAAATCCGCAATTAATGGAGTACTTAGCTCTGGTACCACTTGTAGGATCAAGAACACCAACTAGAGGGGGGTGAATAGGCGGTTTAAAAACTAAAGCCAACAACACTAGAGAAATTTAATTAGAAACAAAGGAAAGCCCTATGTCATGCTATTACTATCTCTAGATGGGTTTGCAACCTAGGGTGACAAGAGACAAATCAAGCTCTAGTAAAGTAAATTGCTCAAAGTAAAAACAAGTATTAAAGTGAGCAAGAGAAGTAACCAAGCTTGACACAAGAGATTATCCCGTCGTGTCGATGACTTGCCGGTCACCCCTAATCCACGTTGAGGTGGATTCCAAGAATCAACCGCTCCTCTATCAAGAACCTCTTGATCTTGAGCCAGCTAGAATCAAGGAACCACTCCACACCTCGATTCCACTAGAGTTGCTCTTCACCACTCCGGTGAGGTGAGTACAAAACCTCTCACAACCGAAATCGGGGCTCCTCAACAATCTCCTTGGAGGAGCTCCACGAAATCCACTTCTCCAAGCTGTCTAGGGAGCGGCAACTCCCAAGAGTAACAAGTTGATGACGCTTGCTTGAAGTTTCCCTAATGCCACAAAGCTCAAAACCTTGATGCAATGCACTAGGAAGCTCTCACACTCTCAAGAATGCAATCTCTAAGCAAGTGTGTGTGAGAGAGGGATGCCTTAGCTCTAATGTGTCAAGAATGCTGTCCAAATGGCCAAGAGAACCTCCCAATGGCCGGGCATTGGGTATATATAGACACCCCTCAAAAAACTAGCCGTTACACTCTTTTCTGCGAAGTCGCGGACCGCCCGCGTTTCAAAAACCGGACTGTCCGCCGTTATAAACCAGTGAGTCAGAGTGCAATAAATGCATGTCAGAACTAGCCGTTAAGCCCTAGCGGACCGTCCGCGCCCCAGTGGCGGACCGTCCGCAGTTAAGAGTTCCAACCCACCAGAGACTAACATCGTCTCTGGAACAATTTTGAGATTAGCCTGCGGACCGTCCGCGCCTCAGGAGCGGACCGTCCGCAGTTTAACTTTTGAGCCCAAACCAGAGAAACATCCTCTCTGGTACAAACTTGAGATTAGCCGGCGGACCGTCCGCGCCCCATGGGCGGACTGTCCGCCGTTCAACTTTGAAGCTCACACCAGACAGACACCCTTTCTGGTACACATTTGAAAAACAGTGGCGGACCGTCCGCCCACCTAGGCTGGACCGTCCGCGAGCCCACCAGAGACTCTGCAAGCTCTCTGGAACGGGCGCGGACTGTCCGCCCCTCTGGTGCGGACTGTCCGTCGTTACTCAGTCAGCTCTCAAACTTAGTCTTTTTCAAATCTTTTCAAAACGCCGTTAGCCCTCATGCATGCAACTAGATATTTTGAGCAAAATGGCACTAAAGACCCGTCAAGCATGAGTACACAACCCCTCTTGATAGTACGGCTATCTATCCAACAAATCCGGTCACTTTTCATCCACTAAACGTCTTGTGACCGGTAAAATGCAAAAGCCCTATTTTATACCTTTGCCTTGAGCCCGAACTTTGCTCATCATCTCCAAAACTCCATACGTTCACAACCAAATCTCTTTCATCCGTGGATCAACCTATACTCATAATCTCAAATGAAATCGTTAATCCACAAACCGTTGTCATTAATTACCAAAACTCCAATTAGGGGCCTAGATGCTTTCAGGCGCTTCATCCACAACTACGGGATCATCGCGGCGCCACTAACCGCCCTCCTCAAGAAGGAGGCATTCCGCTGGTCGGACAACGCCACGGCGGCCTTCGACGCCACGGCGGCCTTCGACGTCCTCCAGGCCGCTTTGACGTCCGCACCAGTGCTGCAGCTACCGGACTTCAGCAGCGAGTTCATCGTCGACTGCGACGCCTCCGGTTTCGGGTTCGGTGCGGTCCTCCACCAGGGCCAAGGGCCCATCGCCTTCTTCAGCCGCACCGTGGCGCCGCAGCACGCCAAGCTGGCCGCTTACGAGCGGGAATTAATCGGCCTCGTCCAGGCCGTTCGCCACTGGAGGCCGTACCTCTGGACGCGGTCGTTCACCATCAGAACCGACCACTACAGCTTGAAGCATCTCCTCGACCAGCACCTCTCGACTATTCCGCAACACACATGGGTCGGTAAGCTTTTTGGCTACACCTTCTCTGTGATCTACAGGCATGGTAGCCAGAACGCGGCTGCAGACGCCTTGTCTCGCCGCGACGAGGACTCGAACAGTGCTCACGCGCTAGCGCTGTCCGCCCCGGAGTTCGCCATCTTTGACGACTTCAGACGGGAGGCGAACACCCTCCAAGACATCATCGACAACCGGCGCGAGATCGCGAACGGCATGCCTGGTGCTGCTTGGTCCATGGTGGACGGCTTCGGCATGCATCGCGGTCGCTTGTTCGTCCCGTCGGCATCGTCGCTGTGGCCCCAGCTCCTTGCCACGGCGCACGGTCTGGGCCATGAGCGCGCCCAGAAGACGTTGCACCGCCTCCGCGCCTCCTTCTACAACCCGCACGCGAGTCGTCTCGTTCGCGACTACGTCAAGGGCTGCGAGGTTTGCCAACGCAACAAGACCGAACATCTACATCCAGCGGGTCTTCTGTAGCCCTTCGACGTCCCATGCTCGGTCTAGTCGGACATCGCCATGGACTTCGTCGAGGGCTTCCCACGCGTTGGGGGGAAATCTGTCGTCCTCACCGTTGTCGACCGCTTCTCCAAATACGCCCACTTCATCGCGGTCGGCCACCCCTACACTGCTACGTCCATCGCCCGGGTCTTCTTTGACCAAATCGTACGGCTACACGGTCTCCCTTGCTCTATTGTGAGCGATCGGGACCCGGTCTTCACGAGCAAGCTCTGGACGGAGCTCTTCACGCTCGCCGGCGTCAAGCTCCGCCTCAGCTCGGCGTTCCGGCCTTAGATGGATGGCCAATCGGAGGTTACTAACCGCATTTTGGGCGTCTACCTCCGCTGTCTCGCAGGTGATCGTCCTCGCAGCTGGCTGCGTTGGCTTCCGTGGGCGGAATACTGCTACAACTCATCGTACCAGTCCGCCCTCCAGACGACACCGTTCCAGGTGGTCTATGGCAGGCCGCCTCTGACCCTGCTGTCCTATGAGCCTGGTGTGGCAAGGGTGGTCGCTCTGGACCGCCAGCTCCAGGAATGCGACGCATTCTTGGCCGACATCCGAGAGCGCCTTCTCCAGGCTCAAGATTACATGAAGGAGCATCACGACAAGACCCATCACTGAGTTGAGTTCGAGGTAGGCGAGTGGGCCTGGCTTCGCCTCCACCATCGTGCAGCAGCATCAGTCTATTGTTTGCAGATTCCTCCTCCAAGCTCTCGCCACGCTACTACGGACCGTTCCAGATTCTACAGCGCATCGGCACGGTGGCCTATTGTTTGCAGCTATCGCCCAAGTCCCGCTTGCATGACGTGTTCCACGTGGTGTTCCTCAAGAAGTACACTGGAGACTCGCCGACCACGACGATGCCTCTTCCTTCCATCATCCATGGCCGGGCCGTTCCTACACTAGCTGTTGTTCTGCGCGCAAGACCGTCTAGTACATCGTGGGATTTGCTCGTTCAGTGGCAAGGCCATTCTAATGCTGACGCCACCTGGGAGCCGTTGGAGCAGTTCAAGGAGTCTTATCCAGATTTCCAGCTTGAGGACAAGCTGTTTTCTTACGGGGAGGGAAGTATTGTGGACCGATTCTTCGGTCACAAGTTCCAGCGACGTAACAAGAAGGCTGCTTCTACTAGTGGCTAGGCGCATTTATGTTTTATTTGCTGTAATTCATATTATTCAGACTTTATTAGTTTGGTTTGTTAGGGCCGGCTCTATATAAAGGGGGAGCCGGCACAAGAGACAATTAAGCAGATAATAAACCTCAAAGAGTTCAGAGCCTCCAAGGGAGGGCGAACTAGGGTTTGTTACCCTGCTACCGTGCTATCTATCCCTAAGCGCTATCACTGTATGTGCGTATGAGGATATAATGATTGTACAAGTTTTTCTTTTGGGGCCAACTATGAAGATTAATGGCCGAAAGACATTGTCAAACCTAGGATTTAGATCAGCTGAAGAGTTGCTTTATATAAAAGGCCACTCCAAGAAGGTAAAGACTTTTAGATCCTAACTAGTCAATAATCCAAAATGCATCAGTTGCATAGCCGTTGACCTTGACATAGTTATCTAAGCTTTCTTAGCTCATTTACTTGAAAAATGCATGGGATTAAGAATAATATAGGTTACTATTGGTCTTTGAACTATTTTTCCTCTTTAGCTGGATCCCCACTAGAAAGGATATTCTCTCAAAAAAAATAGAAATCATATTTTAATTACTTCTTACTCCATGAATTTCCTCATGCCTTGTGCTGTGTATTGTCACTTGTCTATCATGGCACATAAGAAGTTTTTAACAAATCAAGGTAAACCTGACCAGGTGCGAGGTTTGATGTAGTAAAGAAGGGGGAAATCCATCCATGTCAACCCTATATCAATAAATAATAATGATATACAACTCATTAAGAAGCTATAAGAAAGAGAAATGAAATTTGTCAAAGGATGCATTATGCAACACATACATAAACATTTGTCAATAATGAATGGTTTCCATTACAGTTATTATAGCAAACACTTTATACCCTATAGATGGCCGTGCTTACCATCACCAAGAGTAGTCCCAAATACTAAAACAATTTACTTGCACAAAAGACAATGTATGGCATCATATGATAGAAGCTAGTTGCTGACGACCAAGTCCCAAGACATTCTTTGGCCTCGTCATTTGCGAAACATTTCAAACGACATACCTTACCTTACAGACTTGTGCCTTCCAAGAACATCCTCCTCTCCCTGGCTGCTTAATTCCTCTTTTGCATGAGAGCAAAGATGGATGGCCTCATCCCCTTGGTCCTCAAGGCTCTGAAGAAGAAGAAGGCCATGAAGCACTACCGCTCCCTCTCCTCCTCCGACCACCTGGCGCACTTCGATGTCACAGAGCCCTCGCCCCAGGGTTCCGTCTTCATGACGCCTCAGCACCCCAGAGCGTCGAGATGGCTTGATGATGAAGACGATGGCAACGGTGAGCCGTCTGCTGCTGCTGCTGCTGCTGCTGCAGTTCCGGCGGCCTTGGCTTTACCTGTGGCGTGCGCCAATAGCAGCAGCACGCGGCGGCTGCCCATCATGGAGCCTCCGCCGCTCACCGCCGGCCATGAGCGGGGGCTCAGGTACGGTGGGAGCTGCTATGGCGGTAAGTGATCACGAGTGTGGGCTTGTTCATGGAGATGGTTGTACGGTTTGGATGGCAATCCAATAGACAAGAAACGAAGCAAAGCAATCTTTTATTCTTTTTTGACACTATAGTCACTGATCCCTCTCTTGAGCTCCTTTTTCCTCCGGTGTGGTCACAAATTACGTTGTGAATAGACAAGAAACGAAGCAAAGTGCGCTGTTTTGTTGCACTAATTGTTGATCATTTGCGTGTCGCTAGTTTCTGGCCTTGTCTTTAACCAATGGCCGCTGGGTTAGAGGAAGGAGGCCTTTTCCACATCACCTGGACTAACGTTCATCTGGTGGTATCTTGAATAAGCATCCTTGAAGCTTAATTCGAAAATATCATTTCTCATGCTTTTTTTTTGTTTGCTATCATTTTTCCTTAACCAGCATGATAAAGCTAGAATGGGAAAACAGAGCTACGGATATAGCAGGAAACACATGTTTAGAAGAGATCAGGGTAGTTATATGTATATCACTACTAACTATGGCAGGAAAACAAACATTGATGGATACAATTACTGGCAGTTTATATTATGAGCTGACAGTAATAATTAGAAAAAACATGTTTACTTTCTGTTTAAAAACATTGGAGTGGTGCCAGTTATAAACAGAGACGCAGAGTGCTGTAGTAGTGATGCAGGAGGAAAACATCTAGCAAGATTATTGTAACTATGAATTTCTCCACGACAGCACAGCAAAATATCACCTATCAAAGATAGCTAAATTAAAGGTCTTCTCGGAGAAGTCTGGTTACACTTCGTATCCATATCTTTGGAGCAAAAAAACCACAAGACACACTCTAGATACACTGCTCATTGAGCCCTATTTGTAGTTACAAGTGTTCTATGCACTACAAAACTCTTTGTGTGGACTGGCACTCTCAACTTGACAGCCACTTTTAAGCTGCTCAGATGAGCCAAGCCACAAAGAAGCAGAACTATCTTTTAGGTATAGTCAAATGAGAACGTGGGAAATCTTCTATTTCCTCTTTGTATTGTATACATCAACTCCACCATTTGTGCTCTGTGTCTGTGCAACGGAGGGGATTCATCATGCTTGGTATCAGTCAATACAACATGGCGTTAGCTTTTGTCAGACGAGAGGAGCGGACAGTGTGTCAGGAGGATAAACGGAGTGCTATCTCATGGAGGAGCAATCTCTTCTGAGCTGCGTCAATCACACCATTGCACTCAGCATTGACGAGGACCTCACTCATGATTGCTGCGGCATGCCCAGTGGGCTCTTCAGATGTCCTTCTCAACATAAACATCTGCACAACATTAAGACAGTCCATTAAGCTGTTCTATTTTACTTTGATTAACCAACTAATGATTGAAGAAAAGTTAATGATTTAAGTTCCCACAGTTCGAATTGATGTTTGGAAATACTAACAGAAATCACAACTTCAAGAGATCCGTTGAATAAGCTCACACTAAATCACAAACAGTTATTTCTTCATATAGGAAAGCATCCTCACATGCAAAATGAAAACAAATGCAAACTCTACCGTGCAGATCCATAGTTACTACAGAGGCAAATTACCTGTCCACGATGAGAAATCTCAAGGCAGCCAGGTGGCTGGATCCATGGTTCACCATCAACCTGAACAGGGAATGAACTGTGGAGGTGCAATCTTATAACCTTTCCTTGGGCCAACCGGTGTGCCCTTGAAAGTCCGACCTATCAACCACAGAAGAAAGTTATTGTGTAATGCTACTTAAGGAGCAGCAGCAGATCTGGAAAATGGAACAATTGAAACATTTTAGAGGATCAGTATCAGTACCTGCAGTTTGCCTAGATGCCATGTCCCCGATATACAGACCACCTCAAGCATTTTGTCATGGATTGATTGCAAACTGAAATCGTCATCATGGTCATTGTCGTTTTGCCAAAGATCAACACCCCCCATGTAGCTAGGGATATTCATTACAATCACACCTTCTGCATCCTGATGAGATACCACATAAGAAAGTTCCTCCAAATCTAAATAACAAAGCTGTGACAGATGAAAGATATAAAGTAGGTTACCTCCGGAATTTCAATGTTCTTTCCATCAACTTCAAGGCTAACATGCCATGGCAAATCAGAACATGATCTGTCCATCATATCCTTAGCACCTTCTCTAGCATATATCAGCTTGTTGACAAACTGCATGGAGAAAATTAAAACATTTATGTTTTCAACCAAAATATATGGTAAGCATAGAAGATAATATATGAACACAACTGTTAAGAATGCACAGATTTCTCTGCAGTTTTCCAGGAATTCAAGAAATAGTTCATTTCCTACAGAAATATTCAAACATGATCATATCCTAAGAGTAAACTGTAAAAAAAAATTGTATTCCCCTACCTGGCTGCAAAATTGATCTGGTTTTTCCTCCCTAGTGGTGTGAAAGTCATAAGCAACCTTTGCATCACATCCGATACCTTCAGGACAAAACAAATAAATAATATTTTTTTGCATCTTCTGACTGACGTAATACATTTAAGATTTAATACTAGAAACTGTTGAGTAAGATGGTGGAGTTGAAGGAATAACTTACCTAAATAATTAGTCATAAATTTTACTTGCTTAGTGCATTGACCTTCCGTTCCATTCTTCTCTTTGATGGCCACATTCCAGCGATCAAGCACTGTAACTGCTGCATGGTCAACATCATTTAAAAGTGCACAGACTCCTCCTTGTCGTTCAACAGAAGATAAACCCCCACCCCAGCACATAACCCGCGATAGGTCATTTCCTGTTCCCAAAGGAAGGATGGCAACAGGGGGAGGAGATTCATAATTCTGCTTTTCAACAGCATCAAGAACCCAAGCTACAGTTCCATCCCCGCCACAAACAAGGACTCTGAAGTGTTTAACATTGTGGAACAGTTGCAATCCAACTTCAGGACCCTGAGAAGCGCTTAGCTCAAATATCTGAAACAAAGATTAGAATAATTAAGCAAAGCTAATAGTATTAATTCTGATACAATCAACAGAGCCTGTGAAGAAATTAATGAGCTGACTATGTTTCAATTAAAATACAAACATATAGATTTTTATAACCAAATTAAAATACAAGCCACCCCCCCCCCCCCCCCCCCACAAAAACAAAATCATGAGCCAGATACAAATAGAGAAGCACTAAATATCAACAGAGTTATCCGGTATTTGTATTAAGCAGGACAATTGCAACATGCATCCAGAACTGCTGAACAACCTAAGTAAATATGGTTACATCATTTCTGATGATCTATTCATAAAAAGCTAGAACTTGTGAAAGAGTTTATTTGACTCATCAGCTGACAGAATTAATTTTCTACCTTCTTCTAGCCAGATAATAGAAAGATAGATTACCTGTACAGGATTCAACAGCATGTTCAGTCTTCTTCTAAGAGAAGGTCCATTTCGGCCTCCACTCTTGGCATTGATGAAAACCAGCAGTGGCCTTGAATCTTGTGGTAAATCAACAAGTTCATACTTCCTTTTCGCTTCATTAGTAATACCAGATCCATATGTTTGGTTGACAGAATTTTGAGATAATTTAGGATTTGCCAGTGCATACTTTCCATCCAGGCCCTGCAATCTAGCAAATCCTTCAAGCACTGAATCAAGGATTGAGCTGTTTGTGGGAGTCGGATCTGTCTTGCCACAGGAATGGTTGTTCATGCGCTTCTTGCTGCGTGGCCTCCTATCCCGACTCCTACGGGATGAATTGACAAGCCCCTCCTTGATCGAGTTCAACATTCCACTGATTGCTGGACCTTCACTAATTTCTTTCACCGACTGGGGAGGAACAATAAGCCTCCTGACAAGGCCAAGATCACAAGTGTTCCCAGTCTCCTTCAACAGCTTTGCATGGCAATCAACATGGATCTGCCGCTGGCACCACAGGCAGCGCCATACAGGAGAGACTCCGAGGAACGGCACACCGCACGGCTCGTCGCAGTAGAAGCAGAAGGAGGATATCTCCGGGTTGTCGTCCAGCTCGACCCACCTCTCCGACCAGTGGTGCAGCAAGGGCGACGCACCAGCCTGCGCGACGCACTTGCAGTCCTTCTCGGCGCCCCTGGAGCAGTAGGAGTGCGCCGCCACCCCGCAAACAGAGCAGCGGTGGACCACGTCGGCCTCGGCAGCCCTGGAGCCCGCCACACCCTGCGCGGAGCCGAGGGACGACAGGCACACGCAGCACGTCGACGGCTGCCCGCCACGGAAGTAGTCCTCGGTCCACGTGTGGCTGGAGCTGGGGCACCGCAGGGTCTTCCAGGCGGCGCGCTTCTCCCTGGCGGCCGCCTTGGTCCAGTAGAGCGAGGCCGCGCGCTGCAGCCGGAGGAGCGCGTAGATGAGCGCGGCGAGGCCGAAGGAGCCCGCGGTGATGAGCCAGCCGAAGAACGGGAGGCCTGGGGCGTCAAGTAAGCCAGCCATGGCCACCAGCAACGGTCCCACCAGGTCCATGGCAGGTCGCCAGGCTTCCTACGCTCAAGAGCAGAACCTGCAGCAGCAATTGAAGGAGCAAGGTTAATCCGTGAGTCGTATCGCGAGAACCTCGCATCGCTGGCATACAAAACTTGCGTGCTGATGTACCCTACGCAACAACGCACTGGCCGATTTCCCTTGATTGATCTGGTGATGCGGAAAGGAAAGGCATGTTTGAACGGGAAGCGATCCCCTCCGGTTCGGCAAGCGAAATCGCATTCCGCCCCACGGATCACGCCTGGAAACAGGAGCAAAATCCAGCCCCCGCCGGCGAATCCCTGGATCCGCAAATCAATCCCCCTCCGATGAGCCATCGGAGGAATTCAAGCACCCGGATGGACAAGGAAAAACAAAACAAATCGAACCGGATCCTAACAAAAAGGCGGCCCACGAAACAGCGCGGCGGCGGGGCTGGATCCGCGGCCGCGTGATCCACGCCGGGACCCCGCATTCCCCGCCCGGCGCCGCCGCCGCCCGAGGATTCATTCCAATCCAACCCCCGCAGATTTGGAGGGACATCGCGAGCGCTCACCTCTGGGGCTCTGCGGTCGGGTGGGGGCGAGCAAACAAACCCTTGCTCCGCTTCGCTTGGCTTCGCCTTGGCTCAGCTCGCGCTGCCGTGTGGCTTGGTTCGGCGCTGCGGAGGAGAGGAGAGGGGAGAACGGGGGAGGAGAATTCGAAGGTCCCGTCGGCGCCGTGGCGTGCGTTTAAAAAGGAGATCGGGGGGTTCGGGGGTTCAAAGCGCGAGCGCGTCCACGGCACTGACAGGGATGGCTCCTGGGTGTCCTGAGGAACCGGAGCTCCACGCTTTACGTCACTCGCAAACATTTTTTATTTTTATTTACGTTTAGCTGTAAAATTGAACAGCTAACGATATTCCCTCCATTTCGTTTAAAATCAAACTTAACTAACTTTAACTAAATCTATAAAAATATAGCAATAACTATACTATTCAACATATGCGCCTTCAACGCATACTCCATGGTAGATTCAATGAAACAAATTTGGTATTGTAATATTATTATTTCTTTTCTATAAATTTGATCAAAAGTTTGTCAAGTTTAACTTAGGACAAACCTAATATTATAAATAAAAATAGAGGGAGTATTTTTTTCTCTTTTTTAGAAAGTGATGAGTTGTTTCCGGTGAAACTTTTCGAAAGCGCTGTAGCAAATTCTTGCCGCATTAAACACAAATGACTCATTTTTACGGGCACACAGATATAAATATACTAGAATTATAAACTAATTTTTTTTATTTTTTACTGTGTACAGTGAACCAATGAAATCATATTTTCGATGAATCAAGTGCTGAGCATACCATGCCGACCGGAGCTTTTGAAATTCAAAATGAACTTTTGAAATTCTAAATATGAACGCCAGGCTACCTAGTACTTTTTGCTGTGTAGAGGAGTCGATCCACGCATGACCTTTTTTTTTGAATTAAATCCACGCATGACCTGGTCCTTGTTGAGTTTTTCCATGCCGGCTGGCGGGCGTCCAGACTCTACAGAATCCAGCAGAGTCTCCGCCGTCGGGCAGCCAGCCAGCCACCTGCTGCGACCGCTACTCAAACGGGTTCTGTTTCTTGTGTGCCGCATTGCACGTCTTCTCTCTCTATGCTACGTCTTTTTTTTTAGCCTTGTCCGATGCTGATGATGGTGACTTGTCAATTACAGTGACTAGTAGCTGAATTAGTTGGGAGCTAGAGGTAGCATGTTGCGGTTTAGGCGCGTTCAATTCGCATCGTTAGCGTGGCCGTTTCGATGCTATATGCAAGTCATTCCAACATTTTAAAGAGTCAAAATATTTCAAATTTGACTAAATTTATTCAATAAAATACTAATATTTATAGTACCAAATAAGTATAGTTTGATTATTTATTAGACATACTTTCATAGTCTATTTGGTGTTATAAATCTTTGTAATATTTTTTATAATTTTGATCAAATATAAAATTAGTTTGACTCTCAAAAAAATTGGAATAACTTACAGTTCAAAATGGAAAAGATGTGCGTGCTGCGACATGGGTTGCCATCTTCATCATTGTTGTGTTACGCTGTAATTAGTACTATGAGGTAGCTGCGGCTGTCCTGGTTAGCGGTTGCGTGGTCGATGTGATCAAGGCAGTGATGTCCGAGGGTTGCGGACTTGTGGCAGAATTAACTTAAAGAGTTCTCTATCAAGCAATTTTATCACCATATATAAGTGTAATCTCCATCGATCAAATGGACCGACAAAAAAACACAAACATGCATGCCGCTAATCCACTCTCAGCTTTCTCTTTGTTTTCCGGAGGGAAAACCTACTAGATCTAGAAGAAAAAAAGAAAAGAAAAGAAAAGACACTATACATACATCTATGTATATTACAGAAAAATTTGAAGCGGACGTGCATCATGCGTGGAATGGAATTGATCAAGAGTGCTTCTGGGGAAAAAACACTGTACATGTGCATAATTTCGGAATTAATCAGAGCCGCCGAACCAAGCGCAAATGACCCTTTATTTACCAATCATAAAAAAAATTCTTTTTCTCAATACATCATGGGGAACTCATGACCACAATATTCCCAATTCCCAGCAGGCAGATCTAGCGCGTGAAGAAAGCGAACGTTTTTGCGGTGGGAAGCGTATACGGCGCGGTGCATTCTTAACCCCTAAGACTTTGGAGTCTCGCTCGATTCCTTCTCCCAACCTGCGGCTCAAGTAACCAGAGTCCCCACCACTCAAGCCAGAAGGTTAACATCGATCACGCAGAGAAATTAATTAAACGTACTCTCCCTCTTATCAATCTCTCTCCTTTTGCACCAGCACCGCCTTTATGATGACTATAATATCCTCACTTTTCGAGTTACTACAAAAGTTGGCTTATTGATTATTATTGGAAAAAATGAGAGAGAGAGAGAGAGAGATAGAGAGAGAGAGAGAGAGAACAATGATGAAGTGGGGAAAATAAGGGCACAGGAGAGAGCATCTTGATGAATAAATATCGTATGAATATATATAAAATATCCACAAGTCGTCGTTGCTAGCACCTGCACCTGCGATCGTAAGGTCCAAGGGCGAAGGTGTGTTGTATACATGGATGCACATGCACCCATAAGCAAATGGAAAATAAGTAGGAATTTGGATCAGTTTTCAACCATATATGAAACCTCCATGTGACCATGTTCTAAGTTTATGCACCTACAAAAGCAAATGCACTCCCCACTAACTTTTTCTAGCTTCCCCACCGGTAAGGTGCACTTCTTGTATCAATCATATTGTACCCACACCGTACATAAGGCGTGTCTCTTAGTATATCCTTATTTCTTGGCAAAACTCTTGAAAGCTGAATAACGTGATGAAAATTGGTGTTACTAGCGATGACCTTGCCTGATTAGTTTGCGATAAATAATCACTCCGTTGAGGATCATTCTCCAATGCAACGAGTATTTATGTTAAGTGAAATGGGTGTTCTTACTTCTACTTTACAGTGCAATTGAGATATGCCCTTATTTCTTAATTTTGTGATTTTGTTCTTGCTATCCAGCGTGATTTTGGCTCTATTTGACTGTTGACCAAGGGCTACTAGTGTATATCCATACGAAACAAATGGAGTTGGCGTGCGCGCGCGCGCGCGGAGAAAGCAAAACGGCTGGAGAGACAACAAGAGAGCTTAGCTAATTCTGCAGGTTGCGTCACTCCACGGCGAACCATATGAGATTATTATATATATGATTGAACTGCTTAAGCTTAACCTTCAAGATTCAGTTACCAATGGAAACATCATCAACACGTAATAAGCAGCTCTTGCAGCAACTTATTGAATATAGTTGTACGCCTGAAATGTTTTCCTGTACTGAGTGATTTATACTATATGAGAAGAGCAACATGTAAAACGACGGCTACTCAGCAACTAATAACCATGACTGGATTGATGCATATGATGGTTCGTCGCGGACGTTTCATCACCTCGGAAGAGATCAAAAATTCAAAACGAGACCTGCCCGTGCCCGGCCTGTCACGCAGCATCACTCATGCATCAGGAACGCCGGCGGTCTCCGTCGACGGAGTCCAACTGTGCGCGTGCTGACGTGTCACGCTCCCGGCCCAACTGCCACCCAACTGTCCGTGGGCCCAGCTGCATGTGCGAGATATTTCCGCTTTCCGGGCGTCTTGTGTCTAAGGATGGATCTAGACATCCGAATTCTTAGAACAAATTTGATATTTTAAAATAGATATGTTTAAAATTTTATACTAATTTTTTTATATTATCAAGCATATTATTACACATAATAATAAAATTTTGTATAGATTTTTTTATGTATTATTTGCTCCCTACAATTAAAAAGGTGAAAAAAGATTCGAATCCGTATCCGATCCGTATTCGAATTTTTATATATATTATTTGAGAATATATATGATAAATTTGAGGTTTAGTTTTTATGAATTTTTACAAGATCAATGTTAAATACAAAGCTATGAATTTACATAATAAATTTTATATCTTATTTGTCCATAATCGAAGAGCAGCTGATCGATGAGGGAACGAACAACGTCATTCCAGGGAACCAATAAGGTCAGTCTCAGTGGGAGTTTCACAGTCACAGTTATCTAAACTGGGAACTAGGTAACTGTGCCAGATGAGTTTCATGGTGATGAAACTCTTCTCACATCCCATGGAACTACATCATTCTCTCTCCTTGCCATGTCAACAAAAGTGATGATATTTAATGCCATGAAACTCTTCATGAAACCCCATTGAGACTGGCCTAAATCCAGTCTTAGTCCACGGTTCCATGGCACAATTAACTAGATTATGAACCAGATAACTGTATCAGATATGTTTGTGATAAAATTCTCATCACATTCCATGAAACTTCATTCTTCTCTCTTCTTGTCATACCAGCAAAAGTGATCATATTTAATACCATGAAACTTCCATCTAGACCGAGTTCAAAGTGTTGTACACGGTGGCAGACTGACAGGATAGAAGAATCATCAACGAACTTTCCTAAATCTAGTAGTAGTACTATATATCCTGAGACATGCATGGGCGCCATGTGGCGGGCGGCCATCCGCGTACGGGTCCCCTCCCTCCTCCCATGTGGCGGCATCGTGGGACGGAGCGGATCGGAGCAGGCCGTGTGCCATACCATCGGGGGCGACGACGATGACGGTGCGGGCGTTGACCTGATGAGCTCCATGGAGTACGGCAGCGTGCATGAACGTGCTCGATCGTAATGATCCATGGGATGGGAGTACGTAGTATTCCATACTATTTATATTAAATAGTATATATACTTGATGGGTAGTCTTTATATATATCCTGGATGCATGTGTGTAGAGACCTGCGCGTACATTACGTCCGCACGCAGCACCATTGGCGAAATGCCGCGAATGCATGCATCGGGCAGGCGCGCGCATGCGCCGTTGCGCGTTCGATATAGCTAGCCCCGCCCCAAATTGCAAATTCAAAAATCTCGAGTCACTATTCGCGACACTATTCAAATTCAGCAATTACTATTTAAATTCGTGGCACTATTCAAAATATCAGGTACTATTCAAATTCAGAATATGAATAGCGCTCGAGCACTTCAACTGAGTGGCTCAGGCACCCAATTTCACTTACTATTCGGTGCACTATGCAGAGCACTTCTTGCGATTATGCAAATTATGTGGCACTTGATTACGATGAGTGGTTGCAGTATGGGTGTGCGATGCTATTCAACGATAGCGACCTTCGTGGATGGTGGATGAGTGCGTGATTCTTATGCGGGTGATTAGCAGAGTAAAATTTCAAGGCTATTGAGGCAGCAGCTATTGGGTGATAGCGACGTATGCGGATAGTGCGTGATTAGTGATTGCAGAGTATGGGTAATGCGTGATTCTCAGGATCTTGGCAGGTTGGCGAAACCAAAATTTCAGCCGGTGGAGTGTCTTATGCTTGTGTAAGTCCTACTCGGTACTCACCGCATGCATCGCTAGCTTGCTTCAGAACCAGGCCTACCCCGGTCTTCTCCCGAACTAACCCCGGCCACGCGTACACAAGACTCAGGCTCTACCGTCTCCCCAGGCAGTTCCACCCGAAGGGAACACTTCTCTGCGGACACAGGCTCTCTCAGACGCCTCTCCATGGGCTAAACGAGAGCAACTCAACGCAGAGGTTTCTCCTCTAGGGTCCCTAGCGTAAAGACATCACCCCGTGTGCACGAGCTCAAAGGAAAGCATGGAAATTCTCAAGAAAGCTTAATCCATTTCTACAGAGTAAACTTACATATGGCTTTCCCTTTCGGGAAACCCCAAGCACTTACACAACCTTGGATTACCTTACAGGCGAAGGGCGATTACAGCTTCTCCCTTATTTCTATATTACAATGGGAGTGAGATGGCTACTAATTAGGTGGAGTGATGGTGGATGCGCTCTGAGTATTAGGCTCGGTGTCTTCTCTCCTCTTCTCTGTCCGGCGATGAATGCGTGCGTCTGGCTTCTCCTTTTATAGACGGGAGGAGCCTTCAGGCTTAAGGAAGCGCTGGACACCCGGCGTCTTCAATTATCCTTCTTTACTGTTGCCTGGACAGCTGGACGATAACGCTGCCTTCAATAATTGTACTGGCTACAGTAGAACTAGGTTCCTCCCGTCTATAAAAGGAGAAGCCAGACGCACGCATTCATCGCCGGACAGAGAAGAGGAGAGAAGACACCGAGCCTAATACTCAGAGCGCATCCACCGCCACTCCACCTAATTAGTAGCCATCTCACTCCCATTGTAATATAGAAATAAGGGAGCTGCTATAGCCGCCCTTCGCCTGTAAGGTAATCCACGGTTGTGTAAGTGCTTGGGGTTTCCCGAAAGGGAAAGCCGTATGTAAGTTTGCTCTGTGGAAATGGATTAAGCTTTCCTGTGAATTTCACTGCTTTCCTTTGAGCTCGTGCACACGGGGTGATGTCTTTACGCTAGGGACCCTAGAGGAGAAACCTCTGCGTTGAGTTGCTCTCGTTTAGCCCATGGATAGGTGTCTGAGAGAGCCTGTGTCCGCAGAGAAGTGTTCCCTTCGGGTGGAACTGCCTGGGGAGACGGTAGAGCCTGAGTCTTGTGTACGCGTGGCCGGGGTTAGTTCGGGAGAAGACCGGGTAGGCCTGGTTCTGAAGCAAGCTAGCGATGCATGCGGTGAGTACCGAGTAGGATTTACACAAGCATAAGACACTCCACCGGCTGAAATTTTGGTTTCGCCAACCTGCCAAGATCCTGAGAATCACGCATTACCCATACTCTGCAATCACTAATCATGCACTATCCGCATACGTCGCTATCACCCAATAGCTGCTGCCTCAATAGCCTTGAAATTTTACTCTGCTAATCACCCGCATAAGAATCACGCACTCATCCACCATCCACGAAGGTCGCTATCGTTGAATAGCATCGCACACCCATACTGCAACCACTCATCGTAATCAAGTGCCACATAATTTGCATAATCGCAAGAAGTGCTCTGCATAGTGCACCGAATAGTAAGTGAAATTGGGTGCCTGAGCCACTCAGTTGAAGTGCTCGTGCGCTATTCATATTCCGAATTTGAATAGTGCCTGATATTTTGAATAGTGCCACGAATTTGAATAGTAACTGCTGAATTTGAATAGTGTCGTGAATAGTAACTCGAGTTTTTGAATTTGCAATTTGAATTTTCGAATTTTTTCCGCTTGTTCCCGGCGTCCCTCTCGATTACTGGTATTTGCAATTTGAATTCTCGAAATTTTTCCGCTTGTTCCCGGCGTTTCTCCCGAATATGTGTATATATATATATATAATACTATAGCTAGCTGGCCTTGTTCGTTTCCAGCAGTCCGATGCATGCATGTGGCGCCAACGTGGGAGGCAGGCAGGCGATCGATCAAGGACGACGTCGGATCTGAGATATGGACGATCATGATCATGCGTATATATGTGTGTCATGGAGTATGAACCACGTACGTACGTGCGTGATGTGGTGCCAATTATGATTGAGCCGTTATGTACTCCAACCAGCGTGTCGCAGTCCACCGGCCATAATACGTGCAAGTATCATAGTTGGCTGTAAGCCGGCTAAATGATGAGGTGGAGGAGAGAAGAGTGAAGAGAGGAGAAGTGGGCTGTAAACTTACAATTGGCTTGGGCACAAGAATCAAGAAAATCTGTAATCGAGACAAGTGGGCCATGCATTAATTGTGAAGAGGTAATTATTATACAAGTGGACTAAAAGAAGGCTGCAAGGATCCTTGCAGCGAGTTTGTTGGCTGTATTGTTAGCCTTGCTCTAAATGTGATAGCACCATCGTACCGTTGATTCCTCCAAGTGGCGGGCTGTACGTACAGCCTGCTCTGCTCGCTGGGGATCCCTCCGATCCATTTGGTGAATGAGCATGAGCTCTGCAGATTCGTCGTGTCGTGGCGGTGGATTATATTCTCTGAGCGAGCTCTGGATCCAGTGGATCGGAGATGGAGCTTGCAGGGTTGCATTGCATCCATCGAATTGTTAGCTAGCTGCAGCATAACAATCTTTCCAGGAAGAAGCGAACGGACGGCCCGGATTCGCTCCATCTCATTAGCTAGTTAATCGGATATACTTATCTGATTGACGTACGTACTACCAACCTCCAACCATGTTCCGAAATGACGTGTTGCGGGGATGCGTGCTCTCCGGTGCCGACTGGGCGGCCTCAACTCCCATCATGTGGCGGCACCGTGCCGTGGGAGCCACGCGGCGCTGTCCAGAGGATCATGCTTTGTTGACTGTGGGAGCGTTTGACTTTCATCACCGCAGACCAGTCAACGGCGCAGCAGACGAGACCCCCCCCCCAATCCCCATGGCCGTGCATGGAGCAGTGGTGGGCTCTGGCACGCATACACGGCACGGGCCACCTATCGCGTGCGTGCTTCCTCCTACGTATCTAGGCGCTGTTTATCCCACCCCATAAACTCTGTAAACAAAAAAACATCACATCGAATATTTCGACACATGCATGGAGTATTAAATGAAGTCTATTTACAAAACTTTTTGCATAGATGGGCTGTAAATTGCGAGATGAATCTAATGAGCCTACTTAATCCATGATTTGCAACAGTAATGCTACAGTAACCATTCGCTAATTATTGATTAATCATGAATTAATTAGCATCATTAGATTCGTCTCGCGATTTACAACCCATCTGTGCAAAAAATTTTATAAATAGACTTCATTTAATACTTCAAATTAGTAAGATTCCAATAAAAAATTTTTGTGCAGGAACTAAATAGGGCCCTAGCACAATATCTGACTCCAAATCAGCTGACAAGACCAAGTTATCGGCCGGGTACAGGAATTAAGGTATTGTTTTGGTTACTTGAGGTTTATAATAAGCTCTGATCATATCAAATGTTTTGATGTCAATTAGAAAAAATAAACATAAACTAATTATAAAACTAAATACATAAGCCTAGAGCTCATTCGTCTGGATGAATCTATTAAGTCTAATTAATTTATGATTAGCATATATTTACTATAATATCACATGGGCTAATCATAGACTAATTAGGTTTAACTAGTTCATCAACCCGTGCTCCTGTACGGGCTAATTAGATTTAATAGCAGAATGAGGTTCATAATTATAATTATCTATCTCACGCTTTTTTCATCTATTAAATATTTTAACACATACTGTAAAATATATATTTATTAATATCTAGTTAGAAAAGATTTTACTTTGCATCACACCTCTATATATATACTCGATATATATTTAGTTGAACTATTTGTTTGTGATTTGGAATTTCTTTCTCTTCCATCATACATCATACATGAATATTTCGTGACATATATCGTGGGTAGTATTTTTATATAAACAATAATATAAATAATATATTATGAATGGTTAAAATATTATTTTTATTCTTGATATCGTAGTCAATACAATTTGAAGATTGTAGTGCATACTGTGACTGAAATCTGCTAATTTGAAATGCCTACTGTGAATCAAATCTGCTAAATTCAAATGCCTATGATTATAAGGAGGAATCTTTTCTTGTATCAGGTACCAAGAAATTGGAGTATATGTGCGTGTGGGAGGCCCTTCTTTTGGAATTCAATCATGCAGATATCTATATTGAAAATCACATTTGTTAGTTGACATATAAATAAACAATTAGTAACATGTTGGAATGACATTGGAACATTACTTGCATTACTTTTCAAAAAAAGAACATTACTTGCATCGATTTCCCCACGGTGCAGTCTAGTTTTTTGGTGTTTCGTCAATTGCTTCAGGTTGTCTTGAAACATGGTACCATTGATGTCATGAATGGCTGGTGATTGTTTTTTTTTTTGCATCCCCTTCAACAACGGTGTTGCACATAAATGACACAAATAGGTCTGGGTTTCCAACCAAATGACATGCCATCATTGCATCTTGGAATTTTTGCCCTCTGTAAATCGTGGGTCCTTGAAAAGAAGTTGGTAATATTATTTTGTTTCCAACCTAGTTAGTTATTGTGTCGCTCTTTTCTCCAGAATGTCCTTTGTTCTAGTTTCCCCTAGATGTGTTAATAAATGGAAGAAGGTTAGGTATCTGAAGTATTTAGGGTGCATAGTGAAACAAAAAGATATTTAAAAAGATCTTATATGCATATCTGAATTATGAAAAAGGTCACATCCCCTGAAGTAATCATTTAAGGATTTACTCAAACGAATGACGTATGTTGAGCCCCTGAAAAGGATCAGATTCTTATATATGTTGATCGGCTCCTAGGATCTCTATGCATGCATGTTGCGTATATAATAAAGTAATCTCCAATTTGTTTTTCCTAAAATTAATCCATGTGTTGTTTAGCTTAGTGCATATAGATTAGGGGAGGCAATTAGGAGATTACCTGGTTGATCTCTGCAACATGATTGTAGATTTGAAGGTTGCTGCGATGAAGATGGTGATGACGTCTTGGTAGTTGCTAGGGAGGATTGTTTGTCGATGTGTCGTCGGATGGATCGCATACTGACTGAAACTAATGTCTAGAATCTCCGGATGGTGGTTCGATGGTTTGTACCGATCCGAAACAAATCTAAAATTGCAAGCTATATTGGTTGACACTAAACTAACAAACTAATTTCAGAAATTCTTGGTTCGATTTTGATTCAACATGATTACCTGCGACGGACGGCAGCGTATGTTCCTGCCGGAGGAGTCGATGCACGGCCAGCGTATCTTCTTGTCGGAGGAGTTGATGAATGTCCAGTGTATCTTTCTGCCGGCGGATGGCTAGTGTGTGCTTGTCGTGAATACTTGATACCTAACTCTCCTTTTATGTTGGTTAGTTAGATTGACTACCGAGCTTTGGAGATAGAGATTATTTGTGATTTAAATAAAGATGAGATCTAAAAAAAAAATCATTTGATACAATGCGTCTGTTAATCTCGGTGCCTGCTTCTGTTACGATGTGATGGACCCCTTCCAACGTCTAGATCGTTCCGTTCCGTTCCGTTCCGCATTGGATTCTTGCAGCAGCGGGGCAGAGAAAAACAATGGAGCCACCGCTCTACCTGTACTCCATCGCATAGGATCCGTTCCATGCATGCCCAGGATCCGTTCCGTGCATGCCCACGTTTTGACCCGTGCCGTTGCGAGGATCCGTTGCGTCCGTATCTGAAGAGAACAGCAGAGGCTATTTTGATTACATTATATTGATTGATGGCATGTTTTTCTTTTTTTAGAGAATTTTTTTGATTTCTCTCAATTTCTAGGGTGTCCACCTATGACTCTATGTGGCTTCACGTGGAGGCTCTTTTGATTTCTCTTATTTTCTAAAGTGTCCACCTAGGATCTTATGTGGCTTCATGTGGAGGTTTCAAAAGGAGCCTCCAATTAGTAATACTAAGAAAGATTCATCCCATGAATTAGTAGGGGTTATAGAATTTGTTTTGTCATTAGTCTGTATTTAATACTTCTAATTAGCATTCAAATATCTGATGTGACGGGGCGTATAATAAACCCAAGGGAGACCAAACCTGGCCTAGGAATGAAGCAGTCTGGCTGGCTTATGTCACCAACGCTGAAAGCTCTTGAATGTCTCCATGCCCACCCACACTATGGTCGTCTCTCCATCTTTCTAGAACCTCTCTCAAATTCTTCTACCCGCCAAAATAAAGTGAAGAGAAAAATGTATGCTTTGATTATATTTGGATGCTCATCAAATCAACAACCTTCACTTGTTCATTCTTTTTTCAGTGTCAACTTCACGTGCTGCATGTATGCTTTTCTCTTTTGAGGTAATATATGGTGACACCCCTGCTTGACACTCTTCACTTGCAAACTATTTTTTTGCTACGGTCTGAGACGACCAAAGCGAAGAGGTTTCCTATAGGCGGCGAATTTCAAAATGAAACCAACTGCTCAAATAAGAGCCGAGCCGAGATGATACGATGAATTTTAATAGTGCACTCATGATTTGGAACAAGTAACATTGCAGTAGTCGTCAGACTTGGACAGCAGAGAATCTCCTGCAAGCGCAAACTTTCTTCAGCAAATTCAGAGAGCAGGTGGCCCAACAAGAGTACCAGACAAAGGAAGGAACAGCCCATGGTTTTTGGCAGACACAAGAGACCAATGTTCAGGAATCAGGAATGCAAACAAACAGCTCATCACTGTAACATTTTTTTTAAGACAGAAAGAAGTATGAAAGATGCAGAAGCCCTTGTCATTTCTTCAGAGTCAAGACTGAGATGACCATTTTTAGCTGCTTTTCTTGAATTGCCTTGTAAAATATTAGACATTTCTCTAGGACATTTGGACCGACTTTCACTCCATGGAAGTGCACAAATCTTGAGAACAAGAAAACAATCAAACATCGACATTTTCACAGTGAGGAAGAGAAGACATTCTTCTGTACTTCTTCAGCTGTAACGGTTTTGCAATAATTCCAACAACTTTCAGTAAGCAGTTTCAGTTCAGATTGTAGAGTGTTCAGTGCCTGCTTCTTCCTGCAATTCCAGCCTGCACAGTGACTGTAGAGTGTTCAGGTTCAGGCTTCATCCTTCAGCTAGAAAGACAAGGCGCTCCTGTAGAAGTGAAATCTGACGGCGGTGCTGTTGCAAATGCAACTTGCAGGCTTGTAGCGGGGCTATACATAGCTAGAGACTAGTGAAAGCTGCTGACGCCCGCGACGCTGCTGAGGAAGTATAGGGAGATGGAGGTGTGACACGCCGGTGTGTGTGGCGGCACTCCGGGTAACACGCCGCCGCGCGCTGCATGGAGGTGGAGGGGAGGTGGGGCTTTCGCTTTCCCCTGACGCCGGAGCAACTTTGGGGTGGCAACTAGGGCGGTGACGGTAAGTGGTCACGGCGGCCTCGGACGCCGCGGAATCCATGGCACAGGACAAGGTGATGCGCATCGGATCAACGTGTAGACCTTGCGCGCAGGTTGCGTCGGCTCCTGACGGGTGTCGCAGACGGCCGATGCCGTCTCCTTCCCCCGCGGCTGTCGAAGGAAGCAGCACTGCCGGCGTCCTCGAGCAGCGCCGTCGCCGCCGAGCTCCGCCATCGGGCTGCTGGTATCGGAGACGAGCTCTTAGCGTGCAATGGCGCCGTCCGCGCCATCGATGAGCCACCGTTCGTGACACCATGGACGAGGCCTACCTACGTGCCCGGAGCCGTGGAGCATGCCAGGCCGCGGTGAGGCGGACGGCTGACGATGGCGCACAGAGAACCCTTTCCTGCTACGGTTGAAGGGACGAACAAGTCACCATGAAGATGGGCTGGAGCTCCAAACGGAGCACCTCGCCCACACGCGCCGTGCTTGCGCAATCCACCGCGCCACCAGGCCCCCGAGAACGAGGACGACCAAGTCAGGCTCCGACTTTGCAAAATCCTAGCCGCACATATCCGATGGAACGGTCTCCAAGCACCCAAGGGGTGGACGGTAAATGAAATACCGTCCACCCCCCGACCTCGGTTCATGCCTCGGCTCGCCAGAGCGCCGCCGCGTTCCCACCGCAAACTTGCTCCCGGAGGCTGACGTCCATGGCAAACCCGGTTGCATTGGCCACCGGTGTGGTTAGAGGCGCGAGCACTGGCCTCCAACACGGGAGAGGGGCGACTATCCTGTAGGATGCTGCCTCGCCATCGTCGCCGACGCCGTCCTGTACTGATGCGTTCGTGCACAACGCCGATGCCGATGAGCTGAGGCACGGTGTTTTGCTCCGGTCGCTAGAGCTCGATAGTCCCGACCGGGTGTCTAATTCGGCGCTGTTCGCTCTCGATTGAGTCGGGATCAGAGAAGACGGCAATGGCGTCATCAGCGGAAGCATGCCTTTTGGGGGGAAATTGGCTGCGATTGAAAATTCAGCGCCATATTAGCTGCAATCCTGACCCTGACTGACCTCTGCAGTTATTTCAGAGTTGAGATCAGAGAGCACTAGTTGACAAGCCTTGCATGATGCAGAGCAATCCGAACATTACTCATTCTGAAACGATTGAAGCCTGTCCGGACTCCGGAATCGATTTGCAAAACTACTTGAAGCTGTGCTGTCGCTCACCACTGGGCATGCTTCAGCTTGAGGAGGGCGTTCCTGGTCCAGGCATGGCCTCTTGGTGTCGAGGATGACCTTGGAAACCAGGCGAGCTCGCTATTTATGGCGGCATCGGATGCCGCGGCATCCACGGCGCAGGGGCGCAAGGCAGAGGATCATCATGCAGGTGAGTAGGTGCTTGAGTGTTGCGTCGGCTATCGTCGGCGTTGACCCGGCCGAGTGTCTGTCGAAGGACGCGGCGGCGGGACTGCCGGCGTCCTCGAGCAGCGTGGCCGCCGTCGAGCTCTGCCGCTCGCCATCGTGGCGCGATGCGTCCAACCTCCGGCTCCCGAGGCCGGAAACGAAAGTCAGACCGTGACCTTCTCGAATCCAGGCCGCACGTGTTGGATCGAACGGCCTACAGAACCCAAGGGGTGGACGGTAAATGAAATACCGTCCACCCCCGACCCCAGATGGCCGCCCACGAGCGCTGCCTCAGCTTCGTGCCTCCTCCCGCGCTCGCCGCCGCCGCGTTCCCGCCGCTACCCGCCTCTGTATCCTTGCTCCCGGCAGCCGGCATCCATGGCGCTGCGCCATCCGAGGCAACGTGGACCGATTCGTGCAGTTGGTGCAGCGACTGCGAGAGGCGAGGACGAAGGCATGGCGCCCATGTCAGTGCCGAAGCTTAAGCTCTAGACCAGACCTCCGCACGCACGCATGCTGTTCCGGCGGCTCGAGCTCTGCTTGCTGCGGCTCACTATTCCTCTGACGTGCCACAATTGGTTGCAACTGAAAATTCAGTCCACTGATGGCGCAGGCGGCTGCGGACTGCGAGGGGCGAGCAAGGCATGACGCCCATGTTCTTGTGCCGCAACCCCAGATCCCGACCTCGTTTCGTGCCTGGGCTCGCCAGAGCGCCGCCGCGTTCCCACCGCATACCTCCGACGTCCATGGCGGACCCGGTTGCTTCGGCCACCGGATTAGTTAGAGGCGCAGGCAGTGACCTCGCCGACGCCGTCCTGTGCCACGCGTTCGTGCACAACGCCGACCCCGTAGGCCGTCGCTATGGTGCCGTTGCCGATGAGATGACGCACGGCGTTTTTTTACTGGCCGCTAGAGCTTGGGGGACCCGGCCGAGCGTCTGATTCGGCGCTGCTCACTCTCGATTGAGTCGAGATCAGAGACGCCAGACCACCGCCGTTGCCGTTGCCCCCGGCCTCTGCCCCGGCCGGAATCTTGAGGCCCTATCCCTCCAAGCATGGAGCACCCCGTTCCAGAGCGCAACAGGGACGCCAACCCACGCCGATGAAGCTCTCCCGAGCGCGAAGCACCCCCAAGCAACGTCGCCGACGTTGAAGCCCTGGAGCCCGTTCTGAATAGCGCGCTCTTGCACCAGGCAGAGGCAGAACCCCTCGGGGTCTATGGCGGCCCCGGACGCCGCGGCATGCCGGCATCCACGACACAGTTGATGATGACGATTGAGCAGAGGACGATGGACGATGCCCCGCCCCGGCGTCTGCCCAAGGACGCAGCGCCAGCACTGGCGGCGTCCTGGAGCAGCGTGGCCGCTGTCGAGCTCCGCCGCTCGCCATCCTGGCGCCATGCGCCCGACCAGAGATCGCATACGACCAAGTCAGACCGCGACTTCGCCAAATCTGGATCGCACATATCTCATCGGACGGTTTCCGTGGCCCAAAGGGGTGGACGGTAAATGAAATACCGTCCACCCCCGATCCCGGATGGCCGTCCACGCGCCGCCTCAGCTTCGTGCCTGCCTCCACTCGCCTCGCCGCCGCCGCCGCGTTCGTGCTAACGGTGTAGATAGAGCGCTTCGTGCTCTTATTGAAGGGACGGCGGCGCGTCACCGTGGAGATGGACTGGAGCGCCAGAGCGCCGCCGCGTTCCAGCCACGAGCCCACGACCCGCCTCCGCTTCCTCTGCAATCCGTCGCTAGACTCCTGCGTGCCCGGCGCCCCGCTCCAGAGCGCAACGGAGACGCCAGCGCCATGGAGCAGAGCAGCCCCGGGCGGTGGATGCCGGCGAGACCGGGGCTGAGCGCGCCGTAGAGCAAGCCGGGGACGGTGGTGGGTCTGTCTGACCGCACCGTAGAGAGAACCCGTCCTTGAACCAGCGTGGCGTGGCGAGGTGGCGGTGATGTGACCAGCAATGGTTTTGCCGGGGATCAATGGTGGGATAGGAGACCCGGGGTGCTTCGCACATTGTGTGCCGGACGGCCACATTGACACACTGACAAGAAGATACAGAGAACAAGAAGGAAGAAGGACAGCTTATATGTATGGGCTGCCGGATCGTCGATTGAAGGTAAAAGGGTACCTTACCATCGCCTTCTTATCAAACTGCAACTATACGATTAACTAGCATACGATTAACTAGCATAATGCACATAACGCATCACAAGAACACACACACAACAAGTTTGAGCAAATGTCATGAATCATTGGCACCCATAGCCTCATCACTGTCGTCGCCCTTCAGTGTCACATCCTCCCCGTTCTTGATCCTCCTCATCCTGTCCATCACCCCGTCCATGGTGATGTCGAACGCGTCCCTCATCTCCCCCTCGAACCTCACCCTCGGGTCCCTGTACAGGAACCTAGGCATCATCTTGATCAGCTCCTCCCTCATGGCGGCCACCTCCTCGTCGGTGTACCTGCTCAGCTCCTCCTCGATGTCCACCCTCCCTTCCAGCACGTCGTCGGAGTTGAGCAGCACGTAGTACCTGCCCGGCGGCCCCGGCTCGTGCCACCGGTACTGCGCCGCGAGGGTGGAGGCCCGGTGGAAGAAGACGGGGATGCACCCGGCCATGACGCTGTCGATGGACGAGCGCCGCATGAACGAGTCCCCGCGCGGCTGCAGGCAGAAGCGCGCCGAGGTGAAGAGGGAGACGAGCTTCGCCGGCGTCCGGCAGGTGATGCTGCCCTCCAGGCCGTGGCTGCAGTCCACCAGCCCGCAGCGCGCCGCCGCCTCGCACACGTCGAAGACGCGGTCGCGGATGGCCAACTGCCCCTTGCGGCGCCGCGCGCCGGCGAACGCGAAGAGGAACGGCCGCGGCGCCGCCCGCGCGCGCGCCTGCCACGCGGCCACCTCGCCGGCCGACGACGGGTGGAAGTAGCTCGGGTACGGCACGGCGATGTCGCGCGGCGCCCAGATGTTGGACTCGTAGGTGAGCACCGTCATGTTCCCGGTCTCCGGCTGGCCCAGGAAGTTGTTGCCGCACCCGTCGTCTCCCCCGCCGGGCTCGCGCCGGAACATCCACGTCGTCTTGGCGGCCACCATGAAGTGGTCGCGCCCGCCGAGCGCCGCCCACGTCGGCTGCGACGACAGCCACCGCAGGAACGCCTCCGACGGGCCGTCGCGCGCCGTCGTGTTGAACCCGCACAGGTGCTGGTGCAGCTCCAGCGCCGGGTAGTAGGGCACGTACACCGCCGTCGCCGCCGCCGGGTCGTCGGTGAGGCACTCGTACCGCCGCATCCACTGGTGGAAGATCACCTCCAGCGCGTACTGGTCCGTGCTGTACCTGCAACACACACATTTAAATTTGTATTTGTGCACACATCATCGTGTCATCACAACCATCACCGACGACAATGTGCATCAGCACAACGTGCGTGCGTGCTTGAAGAAGCTTATTACCATCCTGTGCTGGGGATGATACCGGTGTCACCGTCGCTGCCGTTGCCGGCGGCGGGGACAACCTTGGGACCGAGCCCGGCATTGACGGTGATCGCGCACCAGCTCCACATGTCGTCGAACAACGGCGAGCCGGCAACGCAGTCCCTGAGCATGTCGAACCGCGACGGCAAGTCGAGCATGTACACGTACCGCCCCTCGCACGACAGCGGCGGCGGCGGCGATGACGGCGAAGGCGACGCCGCCACCGACGACGCCGACCACAGCTTGTCGTCAGCCTCGACGGCCGGGGCGGGGAAGAAGCTAGCGTCCAGCGCGGCGGGGAGCACGACCAGCGCGGCGCGGCGGGGGGCGGCAATGGATGAGGAGAGGGAGAGGTGCAAGTACTGGAGGTGGAGGAGGCAGGAGATGAGCCACGAGCCGGCGATGAGGAGGCAGTAGAGGAGGTACTTGGGGTAGTGAGCTTCCATGGCTGGAAGATGGATGCCTCCGTCCCCAGCTAGCCCTGGGGTTTAGTAGGGGGACTAATGGAGGATTAATGTTTGAGCTAAGATTTTGCACAGAGAGCCCCTACTGTGTGCTAGGGCTTTGTGTGATGATCCAATCTTTTTTTTTACCTTTGACCATGGACGTAATAAGCCGGCCATTAAGATTCGTAGCTACAATTAGCAGTGATGCATGAGCAAGATCTTCGGGCAATGCACCTAACAATAACTATATGTTTTTTTGTATTTCTTATTAAGTGGAGTGGTACGGCATGGCACTTAGGATCCAAGTCTGACCTTGACACCTTGTCCCTCTATTGGTCTCATTGGTGTGGTGCCTCCTGTGTTTTTGCAGTTTAATTGGGTTGCCATGCGTTGTTTATATATGGTAGGTCGATTGTTATATGCTGTGTGTGATCTATGCAGGGTTCACGATTTCGTTTTTACTGTTCCGAATTTCGTTTTTTGACCAAAGTTTGACTTTCATATTTTTGAATTTGAAACCGAAATCACCCATTTTCCAGACCGAAATTCGCTTCCCGGTGAGTAGCGAAAACGGGAAAAAGTACCGAAATTTCGGTCTTTCCGACCGAAACGGTGAACCTTGGATCTATGACCACTCGTGTGGAGCATGTTGACATCATGCATGGCACTTGTGGACTGGCTAGCTAAGATTACATAAGCTGCTAGTATACTACTTGATGCTGTCAGTATCAATTGGTGATGCATGCTGAAAACGGTACTTGATATGTAGTGTTGATTTTACTTTACATTTGTAAATGGTCACTTCATTACTAGCTCAGCTTTTGTCGAATTGGAATGTTGAAATAACATTTTTGATTTCTTGAAAAAAAATATTGTTGCTCATTACTTGTGGTATTCGAAGCACTACGTTTGTGATTGAGCGTACCTCTGTTTCATTCCCCCTATTAAAATAGTTTGAAAGTAAACGTGAATATGTACAGATGGCCGTAATACAGCAATGTAAACATGAGCTGACGAAAGCGATTGGGTGCTCTAGAGTCTAGACTAAGAGGGGGAGGGGGTGAATTAGGCACTCTTAAAACCTTAACCTATGGCTCTAACTAGTTTGCACAAAACTTAAACTAAATCAAACTATCTAGATGTACAACTATGGTTCACCTTAGTGTGAAACCTTCATCCCAAAATAGTTTTGCAACCTATAGCCAATCCTAGTAAGATACTATACTAAGAAAGTAAAGGCACGCAAGTTGCAATATAAAATACGGAAGTTTAAGAAGAGGGATGAGAGGAAGCGAACTCTCGACACGAGGATTTATCCCGTGGTTCGGATTGCCACAAAGGCGCCTCTACGTCCACGTTGTTGAAGCACTCACGAAGAGTATCGCTTCCCGGCATTCAAGTCTCTTCCGTGAACACAATCACGGTCACCTTGATCCCGATCTTCACTAAGAGAAATTGCCCACGAATGAGGGGTCTCCGTCCCCCGCACAATGTCGTCGACGCCGCTCCACACCAAGCCGGAGGGTCGTAGACTTGCCGGTGAGCCACCAAAGCTCCAAGGAAGCCGACGCACCGGGATACACTTTTGGTTCACTCTAGAACCAGCCACAAGGATCTAAACCTTGCTTGTACACTCACTCAAGAGCTAATCTAGCACTAACACTCACAAAGCTTGTGCTAAGGACTAAGGATTTGATCTTTATGCTATTGGATGGCTTGGAGGTGTTCTTGGATGTGTATGAGATGTCTTGGAACTCCAGCAAACTTCAAATGGCCGGAGGAGCTCATATATATAGGCCTCCAAGTCGAACTAGCCGTTTGTAGCCGTTAACAGCTTTTCTGCGTGGGCATCGGAACTTTCGGTGCTTCTGCATCGGTTTTTCCGGTCACTCACAAGCTGAAACTAGCCGTTGGCTTCTCTGACGCTTCTGCAGCTGAGTTGGCACCCATCGGTTGAACCGATGCTATGGTGTCGGTTCAACCGGTGACTCTTGATCATCTTGTAGCCGTTGCCCTTGCTGACGTCATTGTTCTGACGCCTTGCTTCGACGCACCACCAGTTCAACCGGTGCTGAAGACTTCGCTCCTGCTCGCTTGACATCGTCTCTGGAACATGGTACGTTGAATGCACCGATGCCTATCTTGAAGCCGTCGGTTCAACCGGTGCTTCACTTCTTTCTTCACTTGATCTCCAGAGGTGCTCAGTACTGCACCAATGCTAGGGCGTCGGATCTTTCGACAACCATCGGATACACCGATGCTATGGGCATCGGTTCTTCCGGTGCTACTGATTTCAGTAGAACTCGTCCAATTCAGCGTTTCTTTGAGTTCTTTCTTCGTGTTTTACTTTGTATGGCCTTTTTACTTCATCCCTGAAATTTAGAAATGTTCACTTAACAAAACCATTAGTCTCATTTATTGCGTTGTCATACGATCATCAAAATCACTCGAAATAGCATAAATGGTGTCATGTTCGTTACAGCTGAATATCTAGATGATTTCTCATTCTTGTATGTAAAATATATACAAATGATGACTTAAGAAAAAGAATTTGATGAGTAGTTCGTGTGATCTTCTCAATACTACACAGTATCTTTAAAACAAATAAAAAAGGAAAAAAAGAACTACTCAATTAGTACGGAGTATGGTTTAATATCATGCCACTAAGATCTTCTTGGAACTGTGAATATATAAGATCGGGCGACTAAACTGTTTTTTTTTTGGCGGATATCTAGTGTGAACTGTTCCCTTCAGCGTATCTTTGCTTGGAACAGTGTGCCTGCTGTCTCCGTCAGATGCACTCCGTCCGCTTGGTGCAGAAAAACCCAGACGCGTCGCCGGATCCAAAAACCAAGCTGTGGGCTTCTCCCAGAAGCCACAGTTAATAGTGCTCTGGCTTGCGCTGCTACAGCTCTTGATCAGAAGGCTCTCAGTTAATTGACTTGAGTTGTCAATCTGATTTGCTCATTGGGATTCTCAGTAATCTTCCAGAGGATCAGTGTCAAGATTCCAGGGGCTAATTTTTTTAGAGTCCCTGTCCCAGTGGCTATTAATATGGAGATTATAAAAGTGCTTTGAAGTTGATTGAATATTTGGGGGCAGATTCGACGCTCTCACAAGTCCAAGACAGTGCCTTGGGGTTTGCTGATCCTCTCGTTTTCATAGCTGGGGCCGGCCTGGGTGCCACACTGCCACGTGCAGAGCACAAGAAGTGTGTATAAGAGTTGCATGGATCCTTATAAGTTATCAGCGTTTATGTTTTTTTTCTCCTTGTTGGGTCAAGTAATTGCATGAAAAACAAAGGAGTGATTTGTGCCCTACTTGCAAATTCACATCCCCTGTGGATGACAAAGTGGGCCCAGTGAGTCAGTGCCCTGGGAATATACACTGCAGACTATCAAGAGGGTCTATCAACAGTGTGCTGCTCACCAGGCATACTCTGTGACACAGCAGGATCTTACATGGAAACGCTCCACCAGGCAACGAGTAAACTCTAGGTACTAGTTCTTGAAATGTTCATTACATCAGTATGCTGCATTTCAAAGCAGCCAAATGGTGGAAATTTTTATAGTAAGGTGCCAAGCTCTCCTCATGGAAGTCAAAGCTTTAACACTTATTTGGACTCGCCCTGTGTCAGAGCCATTTGCCTGGAGCATCTGAAGTTCGGGGATCGATGACAATTTCTAAAGGGTAATACAGTTATAGGGCACCATTTTTCCATACATCCCAAGGGAAAAAAAACATATCATAACTCAGTAATAACTCTCCATATACTAGCAGTTTTCCAATTCATGGTTAATCTGCATCTAATAAGACTAGGTAAATCCAAGTCATCGCTTGGACTCGGATAGGCTATCAGCTTTCTATAAGTTGGCTTTTCTGATATCTAACAAACCCAAACTCCCAATGTCTTTGCATATTGCAAAGGATCTGCCACTGTTGGTGTTATCTACAAGAGGCGGATGGGATGGATGGTCAGTCATCGAGCCAACCGCATGAGCCTGGGTATGGATCAATATACAAGGAACTTGGCGCAAATGAGTCCATAGGATTGGAGCGGAAGCACTGATTCTGGACGGTTGCAGGTGGCGGCGGAGTCTCAGATGGTTCAGATGTTGGATGGCCAAGTAGCTCTTGTTCGACCAATATATCTTGTTCCTTCGGTGTACTTTCTGGATCTTTGGGTGCAAAAAGTTTTTTGGCCTCAGGAAAGATGATAAGTTTCCTCCTGGGAATCCCTATTTCTTTTATGATCTCATGCTTCCTGCAAAGGATCCAATATAATCAAGTCACTCGTGTGCAGCAGATAGCTGACAAAGGTGAGAGAACCAACATACATGCAGTATATCAGAATTTGATCACGAAGAATGCCATCCCACGCCCTTTGAAAAATGTAGCCATTGGGGCCTTCCTTTGCTGCAAAGGGGATATCACTGGGAAAACAAGGACAAACAAGGAAAAAAATACCAGTTTAATCAATCGTATTAACAAGAAGGGAACAGGGCAGAGGATTACAGAGGCCTCTTCAATTATCCAGTATAAGAGAAAACCTGGGCAAACACTTCCGGTGATATGTTGTTGGGCAGAGCCTGCATACTGCAAACTGCATATCCTTATCATCCTTATTCTCGTCTCCATGACACGCACTACATTTATGCACATGACACAGGAATTTCAGTCCAGCAGCAACATGCTGTTCGAAAAGGGAGGCCCGGACTTTGCTATCAGGGTGTTGCAGTTCGGAAATACACTTAGGATGGTAAAAATGCCCACATGCATAGTCCTTACATTTGAATACCTGAGAAGAAATGCAGAAGTTAAAAATGAATTACATCTGTTCAGATGAGAACGTACAGAATAAAATTTGTCAAACATTTGGATTATATGCCCGTGGAAAAGGGAATCTTGTTATACTTGTTCAGATGAGAACGTACAGAAGAAATTGAGCTGTCCTTTTTTACACAGTGTTTCAGACTTTCAGGTATACCTTGTGTTATTTATTCATCTTTTCCAGAAAATACAAATTCAAAAGCCAGTTAACATAATCAAACATAGATGGTAAGCCTACCTCAGCTCTTGATGATAAGTCTGAAGACCCCAATAATCCACAAGCAGAACACTGATGTTGCTTATACTTACAGTTCTTGCATATAAAGGCTTTCTTACCAATTATCATCTGAGTTATCAATGAAAAGAATGAAGCACTTTGCAGTTTGCACATAGAAAAGCAAGCACGAATTTAAAGAGTCAGCAACTCAATTAAGAATTTAAGAGGTACCTTTGCTTGTTCACTAGTAAGCCCAAGGGACGGACACTTGGAACCCTCACCATGTCCTTCAGTTAGGTGGAAAGACCTCAGACATCCACCATCACAGCTGAAATAAAACTAAGGAAAGAAGTGATAAGCATTGAAATAAGATTTAAGACAAAACATTGCTGCAGAAATCTCTTTATCTTAGTAAAAGTACGACTGAAGGAATATTTTTATAAGCATGTAACACATCAAAAGTGCATGACTTCACAAACAATTTAATGCATCATTTGTGGCACAATCCAAAATGAGATTTTATAAATTATCATTTATGTCTATCTGTAACCACTGAATGGAAAATTGGACAGGACAGCTGGGAGGATGTGGCAAACTCATGTTTTAGTGTTTGAACTCAGCATTAATATAGATACAAGATATGGTTTGTTCTTGGAAACAATGATTAGCCTCATATAAAGGAGAGGAAGCCAAACCACTGAAACTTTAGTACCAGAATACCTACCAAGTTACAAATCCACCATCGTCGCAAATTGCACAGACATCATCTCCCTGCAAAAAGAGCATATTAATCTTAATGTTGTGAAATTGGAAGAATTACACCAGTAAAAAATGAACACAGAAAAAAAAAGTTACTATTTAGAGAAGACGATAAATCTCAAAAAAAAATTGAAAAAAATATATGATAATCTTTGTGTGCAACGGAATGGATTTTAATCCAAAACAATGCTTTGGGTGAACACTCTGCACCAGGTTTAGCGTCATGCAGTGTTACCTAAACACCCATATCTTTTTTTTTTTTGGCCAACTCAGACACCTCGCTCTTGTGTCAGATTCATTGTAGGAGAATAGAGATGCGTAATTGATGGATTGTATTAGCCCGAGCCTTGGGGCTGAATATATAGGGGTACATGACTTGGAGGGCAAGAAGCCTCTCCTACAGATCTGGTAGGATACGGATACAATCCTAATTTACCTAATATAGAGATATCCCTAATATACTCTAACATTCATAATCCAAAACAATGCTTTGGGTGAACACTCTGCACCATGTTTAGCGTCATGCAGTGTTACCTGAACACCCATATCTTTTTTTTTGCCAACTCAGACACCTCGCTCTTGTGTCAGATTCATAGCGGTATCCGGTATGTATTTGGCATGCCCACAAAAAACTTGCTGAGTTGGATACCCCCATCCGAACTCAAGCATCCGTGTCCATGTAACACCAGCGCCATGTGCCTCTCCTGACAGCTCAGACTCATGAAAATTATGAGATGGCAACCAGTGTTGGCTAGGTAGGGCAACAACTCGAAGAACAGAATTTGGGAGTTTGGGCAGTGCGTGACCACATACGGCCCCTTCATTTACACCTTTGTCTGGGATGACACCTTGTTTAGTTCAATCAAGCACGTCAAAATTATGCCCCATGCATGCCGTGCTGGACAATGCTGGCTGCAATCTTAGTGCTCTTGAATGGTTTTTGGATGTGCACCAAACAAAAATCTTAGTAATAGGAGCAGTGGTTCAAAGAGAAATTTAGTTTAAAAGTGGTATTATGTGCAGGTTTGCCACATAAACCCTGTGCAGACTGCAATCCACTTAAAAAAATATTTTTAAAACATCATTCAAGATTTTTTTTTATCATTATGGGGTAGTGGAAACTGAGTAGTCTTATAAAAAGAAGCATTCACAGCCAGTAAATTCAGGTCTTTAGTATCTATACGATTATCTTTACCAAACAGATCAGACATGGCAGTAAAAACACTATTTTATTTAGCAACTATTCTGGAGACGTTCAAGTCAACTTAGAACAAGGCGAAAAGCTCATTGTGTCCATAGAGGTAGGGACCACAAACCACATAATGAACCACCCCCAGAAAACATAATAACCAAACTTGTGAGGACATTAGCTTAGCTTTTCCAATTTGTAGCATCTTGCAGATATTTACCAAACAGTAAGGGAATGTGGAGCCACAAGCCCACAACAGGTACTCCCTAGTTTTGTATGGGGCGGGGGGGGGGGGGATGAAATCAGAAACTAAACATGCAGAACCACGACTGTGCTTTATGTTAATCATTGCATAGTGGTAAACATTTTTTTTCTTTCCTAATCTATTATGGCTATTAAGAACTCCTCTGTTTTAGATGTTACACCTAAGCAACAAAAAGAGAGATAAGAGATAAGTTTGCCACACAACATAGTATTCTGTCCAAGTGACATGACGAATTTAAGGAGAATCCATTCTCCAGATTGATTACCTGCATTTTGCTAATACCCAGCTGAGCAAGCAAAACTACAAACTACCTAATCAATGCAGCACCATGCTTCAGTTCAATTAAAGTGAACCGGAACCTTTCGCTGCTACATAACCGATTTTCCCAATTAATAATAAACACAAGAAACAAAAAAAAAACAAGGTTGTGAGCTCATTTACATCTTGAGGTTCTGCCTTGCGCTTGTTCTTGCTCTTCCGCTTGATGTCACGAGCTTTTCTTGGTGTCCGGGGCACATGGCCTGAGTTCTCTACTCCATCCATGGTCTGCTTCCCCTCACAATTCATTTATCAGGCAGGCAGGTTTGCTGCCAAGAACAAGAACCCGTTCCCAGTAAGAGCTACTGATGGACCAATCAGAACCCCAGGTTGTTTCCCCTCTATCTTCGAAGTACCCTGCTCAAAGACAATAAATTTCTGCTCAGCGAATAAGAATCACCAGAGCCAACCACCGCTGGCCGCACTGCCTTTGCGCTGCGTGGGGGAAACAAAGATGCACCCGCACATGGATCCTCAAAATCTACGGCATCAGTTGGGATCGATCGGCGGCAGCGGACCTAACTCCTGATCGAATCGAACCCCAACCATGGTGAAGAATTACGGCACCAAGAGACGGCTTACCTCAGCATTCCGGATGCATCTCCGTCCGGACGGTGCATCCGGCTCCGGCTGGAGAGAGAGAGAGAGAGAGAGAGAGAGAGAGCTGAGCTGGGCACTAGTGCGTGAAAGTGAAACGCTGCCTGTATGAATGCAGTACTACAGCTGTTCTGGAAGGAGGATTTTATTGCCAGTTTGGGAAATGGAAACGGGGCGTAGGTTTGGAATCCTTTCACCATTTTCAAAAACTAGGTAAATCTATTTTACTAGATCTTGTTTAGATCAAAGACTTTACATTTCACAATTTTACATTTCAAATGGCTATAAACTTTACATCTAATGTTTGGACACATGTAAACATTTGCTAATGGATTAATTAGTCTGAATAAATTCATCTCGCAGTTTACAGGCGGAATCTGTAATTTGTTTTGTTATTAGTCTACGTTTAATACTTTAAATGTGTGTCCGTATACTTCAAAAACTTTGCACCCCTGTAACCAAATCTTTACATCCAAAACTTTACAAATGCCTGTTTAGTTCCAAAATTCCAAAAGTCGTCCAATTTCAAAAAAAATTTGGAATTTTGGGTGCATCTAAACAAGGGAGATAAATTTAGATCTCGTTTGATTTTTTTAAGTATCTATCACGTCGAATGTTTGGATGTCAACTTAATATAAAAATAATTGCATCAGTTGCAATTAGAGCTCTAGATGAATCTATTAAATATAATTAATGCACAATTAACAGACGATTACTGTAGCAATTAGTGGTTAAATTATGTACTAATTAGACTTAATAGATTTGTCTCATGATTAAGTCGTGACTTAGAAAATTATATTTGTATGTAATGCTCCTAATTGGTGTTTAAACATACATGTGATGGGATATATGACTTAAATTGAAAAACAAACAAACCTGGCCTTAGATTAGGGGTGGAAAATCCTTCATCCAACAATTTCTCATTCTGGCTTGCCTCGCTATCCCACTCGGCATCACTCCCCTCCACTTGCATCCCTCAAATTGAACCTAGATGATGCACTGATGCTCGTGTTTTCCTCGTTCTATCGTGTTCAACAAGTTTCCATGTCTATCGTGTTCAACGAGTTTCCATGCTCGTTCATGGCACCGCCGCCATGCTACCGCTTGTCGTGGGCTACACGCGTGTGACCCTGTGTTACCTCTTCATTTAGCTAGGATTTTTACCAAATTTCTTGGTGATGCTTCTATAATTGGGTCTAAAGTTGAGTTAAAAATCGAGAAATTTTGAAGGCTAAGACTCCCTTTTCGGAACCCAAAGACATCCTTACAAGCGGAAAATATATTCATCCAACACGCCTCCAAAGAAAGTGCATCACTCTAGTTCGTTGAGAACGTATCCTGTTCGTTACATCAGGCAGGGGACACCGGGTTACTCATCACTGTTGAAAACCAAAGACGAACACTTTTCCCGTAGTTTTTCATCCATCGCAACTGCAAGTTTGCAACACGATTCCTTCAAGGCACCTCCTGTTTTGCAACCAATGAAGGAAAAAACAATCCATCGATACACGCCTCCTGACCATCAGCATCAGGAACGTGTGGAAGCTACTCATTTACATGCACTTTGCAAAGATCGTATTACTGTTGGGTTATTAACAAGGGAGGGTGAATGGTGCCTGATGCTGATGGTCAGTCACCAAGACAACCACAAGTTCCTGGATGTGGATGCGTAAACATGGATCCTGGTGCAAACGAGTTGATCGGACTGGAACAGGAGCACTGGTTCTGATTGCTTGCAACTGGCGGAGGAGATTGAGGTGGTTCAGGTGAGGTGTTGTCGTGCAGCTCCGCTTCCTCGGGTATATCTTCCTCATTGGGTGGTTCTACCAGCATTTTGGGTACACGTTGTTTTTTGGCATCCGGAAAGACAATGTGATTCCTCTTGGGAGTTCCTAACTTTTTTAGAATCTCATGCTTCCTGCAAAAGATTTTAACAAATGCGATAAATCTGGAGTGGTAACTGAGGACAGCAGCCAACCAGGAGCAAGGTGCGCGAATTAACACACGTGCAGTAGATCAAAATTCGATCACGAGGAATGACACGTCCATCTGGTGCTTCCAACTCATCCCACGCCATTTGCATGTAGCCATTGCGACCTTCTTTTGTTTTAAAGGGGATGTTACTGCCAAAATTGTATAAATTATCAGGTAAACAAAATCATGTTTTCACCAATAGAACATTACAAGAAAGGGACAGGGGTACGGAGGAAAACCTTGGCAAACACCCCCGGTGGTATGTAGTTGGGCAGCGTCTGCATACTGCCCATTGCATGTTCCTATCATTCTTGTTCCCTTCTCCCTTGCACACAATACATTCATGAATGGGGCAAGTGAAATTTTGTCTGGCTGCAATTTTGTCCCCCAAAAGTGAGGCATCGAGTTTGCTATCCGGGTAGAGCAGTGTAGCAACACACTTTGGGTGGTAAAAGCGCCCACAATCATCAGCCTCACATTGGAACACCTGTCGAGTCAAGCAGAAACACAAAGAATTCAATATATTCAAAAAGAACAAGCAGACACGCAGGTAGCAGAATTTCTTGCATTTTAAGCATCTGTCCATTCTGGTGCATCCTGGGATACCTGTGCATTCTTTTCCTATACCAAAGAAAAGGTTCCTTTCTTTCTTTTTTTATCCAATCTCTTAGTAATACTTTTGCCATTTCATCAAATCTTTCAAAATAAATTAATTTCAAACTCTTGAGGAAATAGGATTCTGCCATGCCTACCTCAGCTTCAGATGACAAGTCAGAAGATCCCAGCTTTCCACAAGCAAAACATTGATGTTGCTTATACTTGCAGTTCTTGCATATAAAAACTTTATCATCAGCAGCAAGAATCATCTGAATTATCAATGGAAAACATGTCGATTTTAGACAAACAAAAGCAAATGCAAACTTAAAGAAATAGGCAACTAGATAGATACTTCTGCCTGTTCTTTGGTTAACCCAAGGATTAATCTGCATCTAGATCCTTCACTGTTTTCATCAGTTAGGTGGAAAGACCTCCCGCACCCACCATCACAGCTACAAAATATCAAGGTAAAAAGAAACACTCATATGAAACATTGGACAAGGATTTAACCCTTGTATTCCTCCAGAAATTCTATAATTGATCTTAGCAAATATGAGAAATTTTGTAACATCAGTGCAGTTGTTAGTTGGTAATGTTTAGAAGTTTATGTCACATTCTATAATCTGGACACTACAAACTCTTTATTGTGCATTGTTCAGGTGTAATAAGGATTTACATGAAACCGGACAGCTGGTGGAAATGCAGTGATGTGTCATGCTGTAGGGTTTTATCTCTAGCCTAACCAAACTTGCTTGGGATTAAAAGGTTTGCAAGGAAAAAAAGAAAACTGTAATGCTGATTCAGCATTATTTGAACACGGTAGAATATAGAAAAAAGTATATGATTTGCTCTCAGAAATAAATTGTTCACCCAACTACATGGATCACATTGCAGACATGTAAGTGTGAATCAGTAGATTTAGATTGTGCCTGAAAAAATGTCCTGAATGCAATGCTAGCCCAAAAATGATAAATAAATTTCTTGTTTGATGCTCACCCTCTTTCTTTGAGTCAAACTCATTTTAAAGTAGGTTTTGTGATACAAAAACGAAAACAGTACTCATATTTTAAAATTCTTTTCTACTGTCATGATTTTGTTATGAAGAGTGTACCACAACAGAAACTAGTGGTTCAAGTTTAGTTTTTGAAGACTACTCGGAGTGAAAATGCACCTTATATCTTGAAACAGTGAGAGTATTCAATAAAAGAAAGTGCATAATAGATTTGGTCAAATTTTCAAATTGTGGACTATCCTTAGCGAAACATAGCATGTGTTTGGATTGGAGACGGGTTGAGTCCAACCCAGATTTTAGGGTTGGGTTGAACCCAGTTAGTGTTTGGTTGGAGGGTTGGGTTGAACCTGTTGGAGTATATTGAGCCCTGTGTATAGAGGCCCATCTAGAGACCCATGTATAGGTATTATATATACCCACCCTTCTAGGATTGGATGAATACAAGCATTATTCTCTCCTACATGGTATCTAGCCATCTCTTCCCTCTCCCTCCCTCCCTCTAGCGGCCGCCGCCGGGCCCAACCGCCGCCGGCGCCATGGCCGGCCGGCCGCCTGCGCCCCCTCCACTCTCCTCCTTCCCTCTCTCCCCTCTCCTCTGCTACCGGCCGCCGATCTCCTCTACTCTGGGCGCGAGGCCCGCAGCGCCCTGGTCACCTGCCGCTGCTTGGCCTGCGGCGCCCTGGCTTCCCGCCACGGCCCTCGCCGTCGTCGAGACCCTCCCCAACCCACTCCTCCTGCCGCCGGCCTTGGAGACGCCGGATCCGCCTGCCCTGGGCACGAATCCGGGTGCGGGCCTGGCAGCCGCCGCCGCCGCCGATCCCGCTGCCCAGGGCACCGATTCGATTGCCCTGGGTGCCCTAGGTGCCAAGGGTGCGGCCACGGGAGGTCCTGCTGCCACCGCCGCCACCCGGGGCGTGAATCCGATGCCCCAGGATGACGCCGCCGCCGCCCTTGCCGCAGCCCTCGGCGCGGATCCGGGCGCGGGCCTGGCTGGCGCCACCGCCGCCGCCGATTCCGCCGCCCGGGTGTCCCTGGCCGCCGCCGCCACCGCCGCAGCCCCGGCCGCTGCCGCCCCTGACGGTGCCGGGACTGGCGCCGCCCCTGCTGCTGCCGCTGCAGCCCCTACTGCCGTCGGCGCCAGGGCCCTTCCTGTGGGCGCGTGGGACTCCGGCGCAGGCACACCTCCCCTGTTCCAGGCAGCCGCCCAGGCGCCTCCTCCACTCCAGGGCGCGGGCCGCGCCGCCGAAGCTGCTGCCTCCCTCGCCGCCGTGCACGCCGTGCGGGCTCAGGCCGTCGCGCCCGCAGACCTAGCCGCCGCCGCCGCCTTTGTGGCCGCCGTCGCGCCCGCCGCGCAGGCCGCCGCCTCCCTCGCCGCCGCGCACGCCGTCGCGCCCGCCACGCACGCCGTCGCGCCCGCCACGCACGCCGTGGCGCCCAGGGACCCCGCGCGGACCGCTGCCTCTCTCGCCGATGCGCAGGCTGTCGCGCCCGCCGCGCACGCCGGGCCGGTCCAGGCCGTCGCGGGCCCTCGTCCTCGGCCCCAGCCGGCGGCCATGCTCGCCGCTGCTGCTCCCCTGTTCGCGCCATTCTGGACACCGCCCGCTCCACCCAGCCAGCAGCCGACCTGGCCTGGGAGGTGGGACCAGGCCGCACTGGCGCAGTCCTTCAGCGCCATGGGGCGGACGCCGCCGGTCTGCACCGAGTGGATCGCCGACTCGAGTGCCTCCTTCCACACCACCCCACATGCCGGTATCCTCTCTTCTGTCCGACCCCCACACCCCTCTTGTCCTTCTTCCATCATGGTTGGTGACGGGTCTTGCCTTCCTGTCACCGCCGTGGGTTCTGCTCCTGGCTCTTTTCGTCTTCCCAATGTCCTTGTTGCTCCTCAGATGGTTCATAACATTCTCTTCATTCGTCAGTTTACAGCTGACAATTCTTGTTCCATCGAGTTTGATTCTTCTGGCCTCACTGTAAAGGATTCGGCCTCCCGGCGTCCGCTACTCCGGTGTGACAGCACGGGGCCCTTTACACCCTTCGCCTTCCTTCTTCCGCTGCACCACTCTCGTTTTCTTTTTCACCCTGACCGTCTTGGTCTGCCGCTTTTGCCACGACGCCGTCTTCCACCACCTGGCACCGCCGTCTTGGTCACCCTGGCCGCGACGTTCTGGCTCAGCTCAGTCGTAGTACTGATGTTCCTGGTACTAGGGCTCCTGCTGAGCCCCTCTGTCATGCGTGCCAGCTCGGTCGTCATGCTCGGCTCCCTTTTTCCTCTTCTTCGCATGCAACGCATGCATTTGACCTTGTTCACTGTGACCTGTGGACCTCTCCTGTACTTAGCCTTTCTAGTTATAAGTACTATCTGGTGGTGGTCGACGACTTCTCGCACTACTCTTGGACGTTTCCTTTGCGCGTCAAGTCTGAGACTTTCCCCACCCTCCTCCACTTCTTTGTCTGGGTGTCCACTCAGTTCGGCCTCACCGTTAAGGCCGTCCTGTGTGACAACGGGCGGGAGTTTGACAACTCCACCTCCCGTTCCTTCTTCCTGTCTCGGGGTGTTCAGCTGCGTATGTCTTGTCTGTATACCTCTCCTCAGAACGGCAAGGCTGAGCGGATGATTCGCACGATGAACGGCGTCGTGCGCACCCTTCTGATCCAGGCTTCTCTGCCCCCGCGCTTCTGGGCTTAGAGCCTCCACACCGCCACCTACCTGCTCAACCGCCTTCCATCCACTGCTTCTCCTGCTCCCACTCCACACCACGCTCTCTTCGGTACCCCTCCTCGCTACGACCACCTTCGGATCTTCGGGTGTGCGTGTTACCCTAACACCTCCGCCACCGCTTCTCACAAGCTGGCGCCCCGCTCGACTCGTTGTGTGTTCCTCAGGTACTCCCCTGACCACAAGGGGTACCGATGCTTTGACCTCACCTCTCGCCGCGTTCTGATCTCCCGACACGTCGTCTTTGACGAGTCGGATTTCCCCTACTCTACCTCCACTACACCTTCTCCTGACCCCGAGCTGGAGTCTCTGTTTCCGACTGACCCGGTGGTTCAGACACCGTTATATGTCTGTCCTTTTCCTGCAAGTTTTCCCGGCACGCCGGCACCGTTTCCGGTGATCCCTGCTGCACCGAGCGCGGCCCCGGTGCCCGCGGTCGCACCACGCGCGGTCCCCAGACACCGCAGCGGTACGCTGAGCCGGTGCAGGTGTACCGGCGTCGTTCGGCGCCGACACTGGCGCCGCCTCCTGCTCCGAAGGCTCCTGCGACGCCGACGCCGGAGCCGTCGCCGCCGCCGCCTCCTCCGGCTCCCTCTCGAGCCGAGCCGGAGGTATACCACCCGCCAGTCATCCATCGGGATTCTCGGCATATCCATCCCATGGTGACTCGGCGTATGGCGTCTCAGGCCGCGACTCTCCCAGCCACCGAGGGAGAGCCGCGGGTCTCTCCGGTACCCTCCTCTGTCCACGACGCCTTGGCGGATCCTCACTGGCGTCGCGCGATGGAAGAGGAGTACGCGGCAATTCTTGCCAACCAGACGTGGGACCTCGTGCCGCGTCCGTCTGGTTGCAATGTGGTGACTGGCAAGTGGATTTGGACGCATAAGCGTCGGGCTGATGGCACACTGGAGCGCTACAAGGCTCGCTGGGTTCTCCGGGGGTTCACTCAGCGGCCTGGTGTGGACTATGATGAGACCTTCAGCCCAGTTGTGAAGCCCGCTACGGTGCGCACGGTCCTCTCGTTTGCGCTCTCGCGCTCTTGTCCTGTGCACCAACTGGACGTGAAGAATGCGTTTCTTCACGGCACTCTGTCAGAGACTGTCTACTGCTCTCAGGCAGCGGGATTTGTGGATTCGAGTCGTCCGGATATGGTCTGCCGGCTCAACAAGTCTCTCTATGTACTGAAGCAGGCTCCTCGGGCTTGGTACTCTCGGTTCGCCACGTTCTTGCTGACATTGGGGTTCACCGAGGCCAAGTCTGACACGTCTCTCTTCGTCTACCGCCGTGGGGATGAGACTTCCTATCTGCTGCTCTACGTTGATGACATTGTGCTCACAGCCTCTAGTCAGCGGTTGCTTCAGAGTGTCATCTCCTCTCTACAGCAGGAGTTTGCTATGAAGGATCTCGGTCAGCTCCACCACTTCTTGGGCGTCACTGTTGAGCCTCGCCCGTCTGGTCTTCTCCTGCACCAGCGGCAGTATGCACTCAATATCCTAGAGCGGGCTGGGATGACTGATTGCAAGCCCTGCTCCACCCTGTCGACACTCAGGCGAAGCTGTCCGCTGATCTGGGTGATCCGGTGGCTGATCCTACTGCCTATCGGAGTCTGACTGGTGCTTTGCAGTACCTCACCTTCACCAGGCCGGACCTCACCTACACTGTCCAGCAGGTCTGTCTCCATATGCATGATTCCCGGGAGTCACACCTTACTGCGCTGAAGCGTCTCCTCCGCTACGTCCGTGGCACTGTGGACCTCGGCCTGGTGCTTCACCGCTCGTCCTCTGCTGAGCTGGTGGTCTACACCGACGCTGATTGGGCTGGCTGCCCGGACACTCGTCGCACCACTTCCGGCTACGCCGTCTTCCTGGGCGGCAACCTAGTCTCCTGGTCGTCCAACCGGCAGCTGGTTGTCTCCCGCTCCAGTGACGAGGCGGAGTACTGGGCTGTCGCTAACGGCGTAGCGGAGGCGTCCTGGCTACGACAGCTCTTGGCAGAGCTCCACAGCCTGCTTGCCAAGAGCACGCTCGTCTACTGCGACAACATCAGCGTCGTGTATCTCTCCACCAACCCCGTCCAGCATCAGCGGACGAAGCACGTGGAGATCGACCTACACTTCGTGCGCGACAGAGTCGCAATCAGCGATGTTCGGGTACTCCATGTCCCGACTACCTCCCAGTTTGCTGACATCTTCACCAAGGGGCTGGCCTCCTCAACCTTCTCGGAGTTTCGATCCAGCCTCAACGTAGCCGGTGGCTAGTTGTGGCGGCGGGGGGTATTTGCCCTTTGTACTCTATTTGTACTCTCTTCTTGTCCAGTCTTGAACACCGCTGCGTCGGTAGTTCAGACTGCGGGGATTGTTAGTTTTCTTGTTGTCCAGTTTTGAACACCGCTGCACCGGTAGTTCAGACTGCGGGGGGGGGGGGGGGGGGGGGGGGGGGTGTTGGAGTATATTGAGTCATTGTGTATAGAGGCTCATCTAGAGGCCCATGTATAGGTATTATATATACCCACCCTTCTAGGGTTGGAGGAATACAAGCATTATTCTCTCCTACAGGACCCAGTTTTTTGTTTGGTTAGAGGGATTTGTAGAGATGGAATGGATGTACATTTAACTCTGTTATCAACAGTAAAATATGGACCCCACGTGTCATCCTCTATTGTTTTTTCTTTTTTTCCTCTGCACCTTATCTTCTTCCTCCAGCTCGCCGCCGCCGCTCCACGAGCTCCACGAGAGGGGCCACCGCCGCCGCGGGCTCCCGGCTCTGCCTCCGCCCCGCCCCTTCTTCTTCCCCACGCGCCGCCTCCGGCCGGATCTCGTGGAACTTCCCACGCGCGGGATGGCGCGGATCTCGCGCTCGCCTCCGCGCCACGCCGGCCGGCCGGCCGCCACTCGCGCTGTCGCCCCGGCGACATGCCCATGTTGCTCAGCCGCCCCCACGCCACCCCCACACGCGCATAAAGGAGACAAGCAATATAAACCTACCAAGTTACATTACCACCATTGTCACATATCGCACAAAGATTATCTCCCTGCACAAAGAACAGATTCTCCTTAACTATGTTAAACTGAACAAGCTACACCAGAAGAAAATGTACATATAAAATGGTTAACTAATTCTTTTTCTTAAGCCATCTAATATGGCAATTAGAAATCATGCACGATGAACTATTCTGCAACACGTAAAGACTCTCATGTAATGTAAGGCCACAGCTGAAGCTGCTATTTTTGGCATACGTCAACGTGAACGAGCAAACTGACAAAGTAATAAATAATTAACTAGGCAAAGTGCTCGCTCGCTTACATCAAGTCGCGGCTTGGGCTTGCTGCTCTCTTGGTCGGTGCCACCACCTCTCCCCGGCCTCCTAAGGTCGCTCCGCGAGCTACCTACTGGAGTCATGGTCTCCTTTCCCCCACGAGAATCAGGCGGGCAGGCTGCTTGCGCGCAGATCCCTTCCATGAAGCAGGGGCGGACTTGGTGTGTTTGGCAGGTTGGAGTTGGAGTGGTGTGAGAGAAAAATACTATTATCTGTTTGGTGATGGGAGGTTAGTGCTGGAGCGATGTAAGAGAGAAATACTGTAGGATTGGAGCCTGGTGCACCAGGCGAACACGGTGCATGCGCAAGTGGCATGGATGCTCGATTTCGCACAGCAGGAAGGGAAGGGAATGCGCGGGCGTACCTACTCGCCGCCGGGGAAGCTCCCGACGAAGAAGTGGCCAAGGGCGGCGCCGCTCGCCCTGTAGTCGCCGCTATCGAGAGAGACTTCGAGAGATAGAGAGGCAGTTGCCGCTATCGAACAGGCCCACGGCCCAACGCGCCTTCTGCTCCTGCGGGCCGTGGGCGCAGCCAAAGCAGGAGAAGAAGGCCCAGTTTCCCTAAAAAAAAAGGAGAAGAAGGCTCAGTTTGGCCCAACGCGCGAGAAAAAGAATGGGTGGATAACTATGGCCAAATATATGAAATTTAATCTATTTCTAAAACAGATAAGTTTTCCACCTCCAATTTTGATTTAGTCTGTCTTGCATTATTAATAGATGATCTTAATTTATCATGTCTGTGAGTCCGACTAGATTTTTGTTAATTGAAATCTTAATTGAAACGCGGACAAATCAACCGGAATCATAATCGTAACTAGAGAAATCAGTTGAAATCATAATCGGATCCCGAATAATCAATACCCCACGTGATCACAATACGGTCTATACATGAAGTGAACAAACATAAAGTTAATGATATTATATAAATCTATTATACTATTCGTAGCAACACAAAGATACTATGCTATGCTAGTTAATCTTTAACTATTTATAAAAAAACGGACGGTAGAAACGGTACATTGACTTTTCCTCCGTCCAAACTCACACGTGAAACACCGACCGGCGGGTCCGGGGACCCACGCGTTCTCTCCGTGATGGAAAGCCACCCGCCGCGGGTGGATAAAGGAGAGGCGCAAATTCCGTGGCCGCCACGGTCAGAGCGGAGGCGCCCGCGCCGCCAACGGGTAGGTAGGAGTGCCGTGCCGCCACCTGCCGCGGTGGAAGCAGAGGCGCCGAGTTCCGCCGCCGCCGCGCCACCGCGAGCGGGCGGGGACACCCTGCTGATGCGGGGCGGAGCTGACGCACCGAGTTCAGCGGCCACCACGGTCGTGAGCTATCAAGGGAGTTCCTGGGCAGGTGGGAGGTGGGAGGGGTGGTAGGGCGCGGTCACCGGAGCTGAGGAGGTGGACCTCGATCGGCCTTCGGCGCGGGAGAGACAGAGCTGAGTAATCGCCGTTAATTGATGCGGGCTCTAGACGTGAGCCCATCTTAATTTTTTTTATTGGATTATATTAACTCCCAACGTGACAAATTCTTTCCATGTTGCTTCCTTATTACTCAAGGTTCCTTTTGAAATTTTCATAGTCATAAATCTTCAGCCAATGATTCATGCAAGTATTTTGATTAATGAGATAACATATAACTACAACTGAACGTGGACAAAGTACATGCATTTTTTTTCTTTTATTTTGTTCCCGCATTAGCATACAGAAAATACTATTAGTTAAAAATATCTATATGTATCTATATTTTCTAATAAAGCATGTAAAGTTTTTTTTTCTAACTTTTTTGGTTTGGTCCACCTTGTGCCATTGATAGGTGGGTCTTAATCCATCCGTATGCAAGCCAGATCAGCCCTCCGTCTATGACTCAATTACGTACATCACTACAAATTAATGTGCGGATAACTATACATATATAATATTAATATTGGCTTGGTCTATAGCAACGCTCGGCATATTGCCTAGTATCTACAAGCAAAGGTGGGTGAGTGAAAACCAGGAAGAATTTATTTAGTTTCAAATTGTGTACTTGTGTGTTGGGGGTAGGGGGCACACAAGTTAACAAAATGGACTTTTCCGGAATGAAAATGTTTGAACAACACCACAATCCCACACAAATCTTATTCCACACCATAGGTGACAAAAAGAAAAGGCACTCTGAATACGCAAAAGCACTCACAAACACTGACCACATGCTGATGATGCATGTTCAAAGTCCAATTTTCACCCTCGAACTATCGCAAAAGTCTGATTTTCAACCTTCAACTACGAAATCGGACAACATAGGTCATCCAACTATCAAAACCGGGCAAATTTGGCCCTTGGGTGGTTTTGAAGGTTGTTTTGCATTTTCTAAAAAATAAATAAATCTAATTAGATTTAGAAAATCAAAACTAATTCACTTTAAATCATAAAAATATGAAACTAGTACCAAAATTTTTCTAAAAATGTAACCTATCTATTATTGCTCCATTTGAATTTTAGTTATTAAAAATAATAGGCATAACTGCAAGTAGCCAAATATTATGAATATAAATAAAATTAGATCTGAATAGCTTGGTTTGTAATTTATCAATTTGTTGGAGGAAAAAAGAAATCCATTTTACTACCTCACCAATCCACTTTGTCCGTTTTACTCCCCTAACAAAATTTAGGATAATTTACTTTCTCAAACTATTTCGATTGGCCTGATCGACACATTTGTCTTTTTTCCTCCATGTACAAGTTCTTGTACTCAAGCAGCTTGCTTACTGTTGATTAATTACAAACCAAGCTGGAACGCATTATCTAAGAAATACGATGGGTAGCATCCAACTTTATCTGTAAGAGATCATGAGACTATTGACGTCCTATCGTGGTGAAATGTGATATGATTCATGTTAAATGAGAAAAGATGATTCTTGAGTAGTAGTCATGACAGTTTTCCTGATCATTAAAGGAATTCAGCCGACCTAAGTATCATATCTTCAACATTTAAAGAAAGAATTTGCCTTGGTTATTCTGAGGGCAAAAGTCAGATACAAATCTGTTATGTCATCATGGCTAGAAGCCTTGTGAAATCCTTTTCATTTTTTTTGTTTCTTAATTGTACTGAACTTCCCTTGTTGTTGTTTTTTAATATAACATAATCAGCAGGGGACTATCCCTACTGTTTCATAAAAAAAAAATTCCTGCAGTTGGTTTGGAATGTATGCATATGCAGATCTTACATGTGGTACTAGTAGCACTACTACGGTTTGATGAGCAAGGGGATAAAGAAACACTATTGTTGTACAGATATCGAGTACGATGATGGTTTGATCGGTCGTCTGTGTTGTTGATTTCTTCAATGAATAGGCATGTCAAAAATGTAGCGTGGCTTAACGAACAGTCCCAAGCTAGCTACCCCAGAGCATGTGCCGACCTAGCTAGGCAGATCACGTTCTGCACTATACAGCTCGTTTGGCTATGACGACACCATGATAAAAAGTTAAAACCGCTACTATTCCAACAAGTGGTCGTGTATTAGGATTGACAGTTATTAGTGTGTTTAGTTTCTATCCAAAACTTTTTGTAGGGTTGTGTGTCATTAGAGCCGAGGTCGGGAACATTTCAAAGCGATGTATCACCTAGATGTATCAAACTTGAAATTAATAAAGTTTCTCTTTTCCAAAAAAAATGTGATTAGCACCAGCAGACTGGAAAGTTTATATGAGCTGCTGATCCAGGAGAGCTAGAGTGAGAAGCATGTGTTGGCTTTTGCATCAGGCATGTAGGAAAAAATGTAACTAGAATTGCTGTAAACTGTAAAGTTCTTGAGTACGCCAAATTAGTACTAGTATCTTCTATCTTATTCATTTACTGTCGATTCTTTTGAATCGTTGATATAATGATGCTTTTTCCGAAAAAAAAATCTAACTAATGGTGCTATTTCGTTCTGCCCACCAGCACAAAGGAAAGTGGCACCGTCGAGTCCATCTCCAGATTGATCTGTCTCAGCAGTGATGCTTTTTTAGTTTCCTGTTAGTTGGCTTGTACTATGCATGGCCAAACAGTTAGCGCGGCAACGAGACATGGTAACAATGAAAGGACGTTGGTGCTACAGTGACATAACTTATCGAGGAGTGAGTAAACACTATTGCTACACTAATTGTTTGAGTCTGGTCAATCGAAGAATTATTGTCTGGAAACAGATCTTGTCGTTCCGCTCTATTGCACCTGTTTCTCCATTCAATTATGATGTGCCTTAGTACTCGCAGAACTTCAACATATTTCAGATTGTTTTAATGCATTTTATTTTGAGATTGTTTTAATGCATTGTTATATTTCAAGGTTTGAGCCAGTATTGTTACCTGTCTCGGTTCAGGGCAAGAACTTTTTCCAAAACATCATCATCTGGACCTCACAAAATTAGCCAAACATAAATAAATCTAGAGCCGAAGGCCACCCTCTGCCTCCTGCGATCACTAGAAATAACATGGATCATTTGACACTCAAGGTGAGACATTAACCAAACGACTGAATATATAAAAGACAGCCTGCACAGCAGATGACAGTAGAACCTCTACCGACAGAGCATAACGACAGAGCAAGATGGACGTCTCAGATTGCTGACAGTAGAACATCTAACTTTGGTGACAAAGAACCTTAACTTATTAGCCATTGATTTCAGAGAGAGCAAGAGACGGGAATGAAATAGGAGATAATGGTACATGCTATGTTGCACTGGACTTGAACTGCCTCCCTGCAAACCACCGGTTATGTGCAGCATGCTACAAAATGAAACCAAATGATTCCAATGACGACAAAAGAGTTCAGGTTTGGTCGTATCTAACCAACACAAACTGTCGATCTACATGCATTTTGCAGAGGACGACCTGTAAACTTCTGGTTTCTGTCGTCTACTGTCGACAAGATACAGAGAGGTTGTATGGAGTATGATCAGTCATCGAGCCAACCGCAAGAGCCTGGATATGGTTGCGTGAATGAGGAGCTTGGAGCGAATGAGAGGGGACTGGAACAGTAGCACTGGTTCTGGTCACTTGTAGCCGATGAAGGCGCCTTAGTTTGCTCGGAAGAGGGCTGATGGTCGTGCACCTCGATTTCCTCAGGCACATCTTGTTCCACGGGTGCACCTTCAGGTGTGTTCGGCATGTGGAGTTCATTGGCTTCAGGAAAGATGATATGGTTCCTCTCGGGTGTTCGGAGTTTCCTTACCAGCTTATGCTTCCTGCAAAAGATATTTTGGTGAATTCAGTTATCTATTCGGGAAAATAGGGATAACAGGCAAAGACAGGGCTGAGCATAAATATGAGTAACAAATGTAAGAGAATTAACATACATGCAGAATATTAAAATTCGGTCAGGAAGAATGTCGTCCCACGCCCTTTGCAGCGAACCATTGGGACCTTTCCTTGATTTGAAAATGATATCACTGCAAAAACAGCAAGAACAAAATCTCAGGAAAAAAGGTCCAATTTTCAGGTAGAACATGAAGGAACAGAGTATAGGGACGTGTCTATTATCGAGGAAAACAAACCTTGGCAAGCACTTCCGGTGATATACAGTTGGGCAGCGTCTGCAGACTGCAAACTGCATGCTCCTATCATTCTTATTCTCTACACCCTTACACTCGATACATTCATGCACAGGACAAGTGAATTTCTCTCTAGCAGCAGCAACTTCAACCTCAAAAAGTGTGGCCTCTTCGCTATTTGGGTATAGCAGTTGAGCAATACATTTAGGGTGGTAAAAGTGTGCACAATCGTCATGCGAACATTGGAATACCTGACAGGCAATGCAGTAAATTAGCAAAAAAATAAGATCTAAGAAAGGGATTTTTTTTCCCTTCTCTTTCATCTCTACGGAAGTAAATCAAGTTTAAAGGTTTGAACAAAACATGATCAAACTCATATGAACACTGATTTGAAATAGAATGATCAACCTTATACATTGTGCTCTCTTACCTCAGGTTGTGATGACGTGTCATCAGAAGATCCCAACAATCCACAAGCGAAACACTGATGTTGCTTGTACTGGCAGTTCTTGCATATAAAACCTTCCTCCATGTCGATAATCATCTGAATTATCAATGAGAAACATGAAGCGCTATGTTGATTGTAGACACATACAAAGTAATAGTGAGCTTAAAGAACCTGACAACTCCAACAGGAGATACCTTTGCCTGTTCTAAAGTTAGCCCAAGTTTTTCTCTGCAATCTGCATGTTCCTCCTCATCACCGTCATCTAGGTGGAAAGACCTTCCACAACCACCATCGCAGCTAAAATTTGTAAAGAGAAAACATATTAGTATTAAGCATGGAACTATGTTTCATTCACACATTGCTGCATAATATACCTTTTTTATCCTAGTAAAGGAGAGGAAGGCGGATCAGTGAAACTTTATAATGAATACACTCACCAAGTTACAGAACCACCATCATCACAAATCGCACAAACATCATATTCCTACAAGAAGAGCACATTGATTTTAATTAACTTTTTCAAACTGGATAACCTCACAGAGCAGAAAATGGACATAAGAACTGTATTAAAGAAGAAAATATAAAAAGAAAACCTGATAACCAATTTAAAAGGCACATAGTCCAGGGCTCTAGGCGTGCTTTAACATGTGTAGTCAGTAAACTGACTAAGTTTTACTCGAGATTAAAAAGAAGAATTGAGTAAATCGTACTCCAAAACTCCTCTTTGGGCCACCTCTAAATCAAAAATTGGGTGCAATGCAAGTGTTTAGGAACAAAGAGGTGATACAAAGAGGATTTTATCCGCAGGTTTGGATAGAAATCCTGGTGCATATATATAGCACAACACATATACACAATTAAGAATTTGTTAAGACTTAAAACACTGACAATCTTGAGGTCCATTACCTCGATTGGGGCACTGACCTGTTCTGCCTTAAGGCTGTTTTTCCTTTGCTTGATTTCACGAGTCTTCTTGATCCTCTGGGCCTCCTCTGTAGTCACCTTTTTCCGGGCCATGGTCTCCTCCAAGAATGGAGCACTCGGGGTCTGGTTGCCAAGAACAGAACCTCCAATTTCCTGGTTGGAACTTTGCAGATGCTCTGCCCTAGCTTGATCGGGATTCCCTGCATAAAGGCAAGAATGTTCAGCTGTTGATCAGTTCGAGCGGGGGCACACGTCACCGAAATCAATGGCGACGGGCCGCATCAACAACAGAGACAAAGAAAGGCTAATCGAGCCGGGATAGGAGGGCGGATCGACAGGTTTGAGAAAGAATACACTACTGCGAATAATCAGAAAGGGAATCCGCCATCCATCCATACCGGCGACTAATCAAATCCAGGTAGGCCCGATCAGGACGCCGATTTGGACAGCGGCGGCGGCGGCGATGACGGAAATCCAAGGGGCAAGGGGTGCGGTTTGGAGGACGTCGTGGACGGAGGCGGCGCGACCGTATATACGAAGCGTCTCAACAGGACGAGGCGGCGGCGGGTATGGTGCCGAAACGGACACAGCATAAAGATCCACCGCATAAAGGAGATCAACGGCCTCAATTCGGTCTATCACGGCCCGCGACGGCCCAAACGCGCCGCTATCTTCCTCGCGTCATCGCCTCCGGCAGCTCCGCCATGGATAGGGTTAAAGAGTTCAGGGTTGCCGGGGGCGGTTGCTCACCACCGGCCATAGAGAGAGGGCCGGCAGCGGGATGCCAACTCTAGGGGGGATGCGCAGTGGCGGAAGATGGCGGTTGGGCCAGCGCTAGGGTGGGAGAGTCAACGACGATAACGGCGGTGGACGGAGACGACGGCGGCAGGAGGGTGACCACCACGGGCGGACTAAAGTCCCGCCGGAGCTCCTCGCCGGCCGCAAATCTCAAACTTAAAAGAAATCTTGCGATGTTTAAAATTTTTAAGATTTCCTTAGTACAAAAATAGTACGGAGAAAGGCTTTGCTTTGGAAAGAAATCTAGGGAAACAAAAGTTTCTCGAAACTATTTTCTAACCTTCTCTCTATGCCTCTTCAAAAATCCCTGAGCATAACCCATTGTACTGCCAATGCCCCAGCAGGCCAGCACAACATATCCAAAGGACCTTATCGGTTCATATCTTTAGACTGTTTGATTCTATAAATCAGCTTACTAAAATTCAATGACTTATAAGTTTGGTCTGTTTGGTTGCATATAAGTTATATGCTCTGTTCCGGATACCTCCCTCCAGCCTCATTCACCTGCCTCTTCTCTCTCTCCACCGTCGGAGCGGCCGAGGGGCTCCAGCCTCCGCCTCCTCACCGCAACGCTACACCGGCGGGCGGCGTCTAGATTCATGCCCTCCCTCCCTCCCTCCCAAACCATTCTCTCTATCTCTTTCCACATCGTGTCGCCCCCACACCGCCTCCTAGGCGCCGGCGAGCCGCACCGTCCCCACGCCTATGCCTCCTTCGACACTTCGAGCTCGCGCGACGCATGGCAACCAAATCTGAGGCGAGGAGCGGTGGCGGATCCAAGACCGCCCGACAGCCGAATCTAGGCGAGGAGCGGTGGTGACGGCAAGATCGGGAGGGGGCGTGAGGGCGCGTGCTGCCGATAGGATTGGGTGTGGGTCCCACATGAAAAAAGTGTGGGTCCCACGTGAGGGGGAGGTGCCTTATAAATTTTAAGCAGGATGTACCAACTAATGCTTATAAGTCCCATGACTTTATTAATGTTGTTTGACAAAATAAATCACTTTTTTCACTTATGAGCAGATGACTTATTTGGAACCAACGCACTCCACCCCAAGACAGAAAAAAAAAATAGAGACAACTACAGAGGTAGAATCTTGTCTGGACGAACAAAACACCGACTCACCGTACATGCTTACATAAAAAAGGCCATCCAAACACTACGCACGCATCCAACTGGAAACAAGTCTTTTGACACAGAAATCCACCCGCCATAAGGTATACAAACAAGAGCAGCAATAATCAATGCCACTCGCTCACCACCAATATTAAGGCTCGCCAACAGCACACAGACCTGGCAGCACAGCTTGTGGCTTCCCTCTGCCCATGGTGAAACCCCGTGTACCATCAGGCATGCGGGGGCCCGGAGGAAGCTTGCTGGCCCCGATCAGCAGCTGCTGGTGCTGCTCGGGCTTGTTTATCAGGTTGTGCGGCGGAGTTCCAACCGGGTGGGCACCACCACGGTTGCCGCCGTGGTTGTTGCTGCTGTGGTGATTGTAGTGCGGCTGGTGGTTCTGGTAGTGCTGGTTGTTGTACTGGTGATGATTGTTGTACTGGTGGTTGCCACGCCCACGCCCCCTGCCACCTCGACCGCGTCCTCTGCCACGTTTTGGAACTTCCTTCTCATTGAAGGTCTCGTCAAACTGTACATTCAAAATGTCAGGTGAAGTTATCTCTTGGATTGTAAGGATAATGCATAAGCATACATGAATTGAGTGGATCACAGAGACAGTGACCACTAAAATTGCACAATATGCTATCAAGCACAATTTTTTACAAAAAAAAAACTACCATTGCTACATCCAAGGTTTGAGACAGGCAAGTGGAATCTAATCCACCGAACAGTTTGATCCAAAAAGAAAACCCAAGGGGAAAATCACAAGCAGCAAAGATTACTTAAATTCAGCATAGGTTGCTCATAACTGTATATATATTGTCAGTAACTAAAGCTAAATAGAATCTTCAGACATACAAAACAAGAACAGAAATCATACTTCATATCCTTCTTTGCATCTACAGGACAAAAGTGCTACGCTGTATTCAGTACATAAATAAGTTTGGGCTAAGTTCCTTTTTGCTCGAATACTCAAGAGCAGAAAAAAAGAGAATTTCATAACAATAGGCTCTTACCAAGTGCTCTGGCAACACATCTAACAGTTGAGAGGATTCTTCAGACTGTTGCTCATTTGATTGGTTCGAAATGGAGACATCTTCCTCACCATTTCCATTAGATTCATGTGCTTCCTTTTTGCCTTTGCCTGTCCCCTTTGCCTAAATCCAAGAAAGTCGCGTAGATTAAGTGTACAAGAAGTGGAACAGAAATTTCAAACTTCTCGATATCTGAACAGCAATCTAGGATGCAGTTATGGATTTCATCAAGGCTACAAAATGATAACAGGTTATAAATGGCAAGAAAGGTCCCAATGAACCAGACAGGAAAGCAGATCAATCAAGACTAATAGTCACTGTTTTAAAACGTAAGATGCACCAAATGAGAAATGCAAGGAGCACAATTATCAAAAGAAACTGCTTAAGTAAATGGTTACCGAGCAAGTATTCAGCAAGCGGACTCTAAGTCCATTTCTCCAGTTTTCCTCATCACTAAGTGCCACAATCTGCATGAAACCAACCAAATGTTAGAACTAGGTGTGCACTGCAAAGGTACTGCTTGCAAGCAATCTACATCATGTACTGATACATACTGCCTTCTCAGCATCCTCAGGTGTCTCATACTCCACGAAAGCATGCAGCTGTTTTCAAGGGAAAGTTCATTAGTAAACAACGAATAAGAGCTAATGCAAATGAACATGCATGCAACAGAACTATTCTAAAAAACATGAGTGCAATCACAGAGCTAAAAGAGATAATTTGCCCCCCCCCCCCTCTCCCTCCCTCCCAATGGCAGGTTTTTCTGAGTAACTCATCTGAACTAGAACACTAAACTCTTCATGTCAAATTGAAACTTCTCAAGTCCATGTGATGTCTTTACGAGTTACAAACACACGGAAGCCTAAAACTTTCAGTTGTAAGTATCAATATTAATTTGTAGTAGAGTCATAAATGCACTGAAGAAAGAAAAACTCATGTAGAACAGTGGGAGCGACTAGCATAGGACCTGGGAGGAAACAAAAAGTACAAAAGGGGGGATTGTGTCAAGTAGATGACAGTGTAGGTGGGGATTGGATAATAAGTTCATATTTGTAGTCAATGCTAAAAATATTTCCTTCAATAAAAATAGTAATAGAAGTTCCATTTGAGAAGAGATTATGATCTTAATCTGTCAAACAAGATGATTTGTTTGGCTCATAATAATGTTAGCCATCATTAGCCAACCCAACAAGAGAAAAATATTTCTTGCAGTTTCCAAATTTAATTTTGAAAGATTCATAATATAAATATATTTGGAATTATAAGATAATGCTTATACAGTATGCTTTGCATGTTGTTTTGCACAGCTGCTGGACACTAGCAATAAGACAGTCAAGGAAGGTTTTCCCCATATTTAAGATAAGTAGATAACTAGTATACACATATATTACTAAAGCAGTGAAAGTGCAGTTACCTTGTTACTAAAAAGCATATCTAGCTTGGCAGATCTATTAGTTGCAGGACCAGAGCCATTTGGAGCCTGAGGATAGCAAGTGCGAATTGAAATCACACTGGAACATGACAAAACTATTAGTTTTACAATGATTCTGGGAAGGCAAGAGAAGGTGCTGACATGGTGCAATGACCATACCTGCCAACAGCTGAAAATAACTTCTTAAGATTCTGGTAGGAAGGATCACCAGGAAGATTTTCTGCAACAACAATTCGGGACTACAGGAGAAGAAACCAATGAATCAATTCCAATCTCAAATTTATAAAATAAAATATACAGTGCAGAGAAATCCATTAATACCTTGAGCTCCAGCAAATCAGATTCAGTAAATGGTTCTTGACGTTTGACCCTTTTTCCATCATCACTTACAACCTGCATCATGAAGTACGTAAGAATATATATGTGGGATTTGCTACAAAATCAGTAGGTATTAAGTGCCTAGTTGAAAACTTGAAATCAAAAGATCAAGAACGATGGCTTCACAGGACAGTTAGGCATGGAGAAACTTACAAGTTTTGATGAGGCTCGGAGAGCTGCAGCAAGCATGGAGTTATTACGCACAGAAACTTTTACTTTCTTGAAGCCAGCAATAACTGATATTGGCACTGCAATTTACAATGATTTTTTTTAAGGAACAATTTACAAGAAAATTTGTAATGGAAAACATAGCATACAATTTCTCTGCCTGACTGCTAGAAATAAGATTCCTACGCACCAAACACGCAGAGGCCAAGGGGGCAAAACCTCATCCTTAATAACCAGTATGTAAGAGATCATTGATATTGTCAAGATCACAAAAATACCACACACGATTTTTTCCCTTTTGTATCTTGGGAAATAATAGAAGCTATAGAAAAAGTATCAAACTTAAATGGAACATAAGTCTACGTAGCCATACAGTGATAAACTGATAATCAAGCAAGATATGGTAAGCTAGAGATGAAATGCCCAACACAAGCTGCCAACAAAAAGGGTAAATTTATAAAAAGAATATGGGAATGCGTTAATTAAGGTAATTTACCAAAAAAGTGTTTACCCCATTTTTTTTAAAAAAAGTGTAAACTAATGGCACAAACACCAATAAGAACGTGTAGATTCCACCATCCGAATATGAAGTTTACTTTTAAAATCTAGCTAAAATACATATGTCAAACTCACCATATCCCTCAGGATCTTTGCTGATGAATCTCATCAAATGTTCTGTGGTAGCCAGGTTTATATCACTAAAATAGTACTCCACCTACAAAATTGCAATACAGAAATTGCACCTGGAGTAAATAAAACATACGAGTAAACGCAAACAGAAAAGAAGGAAAATGTTTCCGAAAATAAGTGAAGAGCAATATCATTGCTCCATGTCCTGAACTTGATCCTCTTTAGCAATACAAATAATTTTACAATCTAGTTGATATGTCTGAGGAAAAACACTGATACAGTTATAATCCAAATAAATCACTTGCAGGCAAGAATAACATGAATTTCAGAATGCTCAGTACCAAAATGCACGATCTCAGATTCTCACATAACTTGGGCAAATGGCAAGTACCAAAATACACATAACTTGACCAAATACATCTACAAAATTTCTAGCTTGGTCAAATTAGCATAAAGCCGTATTGCTGATCCTAAACAGGGAGCCATACTAGAACTTGACTAAGTCTTGACCTAAAGACGAATTTGGTCAACATAATGCCAGACTATGTTGTTAAATCTACGAAACATCTCCTAGTAATATTTGCGTCTGATCTGAACATATCAACCGGGAAAACAAAACCCACCTGCTTGGTGATCTTGTGCACCACCTCATCCTGGAGCCCGTCCACCACCGGCTCCGCCTGCGCCGCGGGCGGGATCAGCTCCACATCCGGCTCTGGCTTGGGCACCTGCTGCTCCTTGGTGGTAAATCCGGCGCGTCCCCCCACCGGCGCGAAGTACTCGAACGGCCGGGGCGGGGGCGCCGCGAAGAAGGCGGCGCGCGGCGGCGGAGGCGGCGCGGCGAACACTCGGATCACCTGCGGCGGTGGCGGTGGCACGACGACCGCGGGCGCCGGCGACGGCGGGCCCCGTGGCACGAACTCCGGCGCCTGCGCGTTGAGGCGGCTGGACGAGCCGCTCCTCGGCAGGCCCGCCGGCCGCTCGGCCGCCGAGCCGGCGGCGATCTGGTCGGCGGCCCCCACCATATACGGCATCGGGGGTTAGGGTTCGCGAGCACACTGGCACGGCCGGAGCGGCACCCGATAGCGACCGCTTGCTGCTGCTAGCTCTTGTTGTAGGCGCGCGGGTGGAAGCTCCCTAGCAGCAGCGGCGGCGGGTGGGGGTACAGGGGCGAGGCTTGGGTAGCGGCGGAGAAGGGAGTTCTCAAAGGGTGGGGTTCCGGCGAGGTCGGATTTTTATAGCGCTGACCCTCGCGGGCTTCTCCCGGCGGAGACGCGGCGGCGACTCGGGTGGCGGCGCCGGGTGCGCCCGGTGTACCGTGAGGAGGGCCACGCACCGTCCGATACACCTCGAGATGTGTGATGCTGGTGTTTGGGCGTGGTCCACCGAAGCGATCGTGCGATGAAAAGGAAGGAGTGGTTTGCCGGCTGTGCCACTGGAGCGTGGGGCCAGGACGGTGTCCCAGTTTGGGTTTCTCTTTGGAAATTGGCCCCGGATCGTAAGCTGCCACTATTGCTCGATTGTTCTTGGGAAATGTCCGTGTAATTGCCACCAAATCTATCCACAACAATGACCAATATCCACCATCAACAACTCAAGATGATAAAAAAAATTCTTCAAGTTCGCATGACACTCTCGATACATGACAAGAGTCCTAACACTGGTGCGAATTTAGAATCTTAACCAACCTTCTTAGGAATCGCATATAACAAAAACGAGTGCCAAGGCGCGCGTAATTTATTTACTTATTTCCGTTGGGCCATATAAATTTATATAGAGATTTGTAGTAAATGTATAGACAAATGGATATATATAGATAGAAATAAGATATTTATTTTTAAAGTAAAGAAGGCAAAAAAAATAGTAGTTGAAATCCGACGTCTCAATCTCGCCGTCGAAGATGGCCGAGAGCGGTCCTCGGGCATCTCCTCACCATGCAATGCGCAGCTATCACGCCCGACCTGCGGTACCGTAGCGTACCGGAGCGAGGCCGGGTCGCCCGCCGGTGACGGCATGAACTCGCCGCACCCGTCGAGGGCGTGCCCGGCGGCCCGCCCAAACTCGCTGCGTGGCTCTCCGGCCTAGCTTCACTACCGTCGTTGCAGTAGAGCACATACTCATTCGGAGGCCACCAAAATTACCGGTCGAGAGTTCTAGATTCAGATATTTTGCAGTGACCGAATGGAGAGCTGATGCGTGGACCATTCGTGTCTCAAGGCCTAAAGATAACAATGGCACGGCCAATCACATGCACTGTCAATTTAGGATCGAATGGTGGGAATCTTTTTTACTGACGTCGCTGGTCTGCCCTTGCGTCGACCTTCGGGGCATTCACATATAGAAATTAGAGTCGTGATTAAATTCAAAAATTTTATCCCAAAAATATCACTTCGAATATTTGAGCACATGCATGGAATACTAAATAAAATCTATTTACAAAACTTTTTACACTGATAGATTGTAAATCGCGAGACGAATCTAATGAGCCTACTTAATTTATGTTTTGCAACATTGATACTACAGTAACCGTTCACTAATTATGAGTTAATCATAAATTAAGTGTGCTCATTAGATTCGTCTCGTGATTTACAACCCATCCGTGCAAAAGGTTTTGTAAATATATTTTATTTAGTACTCCGAAATAGCAAGATTCTCTTTCATCCGTAGCCATACAGTGATACTACATTAACCGTTTACTAATTATGAGTTAATCATGAATTAAATATACTCATTAGATTCGTCTCGTGTTTTACAACCCATCCGTGTAAAAGGTTTTATAAATAGATTTTATTTGGTACTCCGAAATAGCAAGATTATCTTTCATCAGTAGCCATACAGTGATACTATAGTAACCGTTTTCTAATTATGAGTTAATCATGAATTAAGTCTGCTTATTAGATTCGGCTCATAATTTACAACCCATCTGTGTAAAAGGTTTTGTAAATAGTTTTTATTTAGTACTCTGAAATAACAAAATTCTCTTTTATCCGTAGCCATCGGATCGCGATCGGACGGCCGAATTTTTTTCGCCGACGTGGATGCCTTCCCTGGGCGCCGAGCCTCGGGGCATGAACATATAGAAAAAATATCTTATTCAACCATCCATAACTGAAGTGAGCTCTCATTTTCTGTTGTCAAAAGCAGCATTAATTAATCTTATTAGGCAAGCTTATTTTAATGCTCTCATCCAAGTGCCGAAGATGCCATCCTTTCCATACATACATTCCTCCTGTACCAATGCTTTCATTCCATCCCGCATACCGCAACACCAAAAGTTGGATCTGACACTACCTTTCGCATTTCATTTGGAAGGGATTTGTATCAAATCACTATCGTTGTGCACGTACAACCATAGTCTCCTATGAAGCCCAAAAGGACTTCAAATTGTAATTTATAATTTGAATACCGGTAGAGAGATTATAGCTAGGTGTCTAGAAGTCTCAAATATTTGGTTCGAACTAGGCCAAGAGACTATGTTGCACGACAGCACGAGTAACATATTAACTTATTAGCGAACATATCTGATGCAAATCATAATTTTGTGAAAACCCGTGCAAACTACGGCAAAAAAATCGTCTAAATTCATCAAAAAAATCACATATATAGAAGATATGATGATATATAATTTTGTAAAATATTTTGTCCAAACTCGACTTCGTTTGTGAGATATAAAAACAAAGTCGAATTTGGATAAGATATTTTATAAGGTTATGTATCATCATATCATCTACATATGTGATTTTTTTGGTGAATTTAGACGATTTTTTTGTTATATTTTGCACGGATTTTCATGAAGGCTGTGGTTTGCACTAGATGCGATCCCAACTTATTAAGCTTGCGCATGTTAGAATAAATCTACGTGATTTGGTTGTGGGATCTATATTCAACATGCAAAATGAGCACAATTTAGTTATAAGGCTTTGATTTGTTTAAGAAAAGAATTTTTTTGGAATATAGTTCTCTCATGTTCTAGCGAGCAACAAGACAAAGTTGAGAGTCGTTATCTTGTAAGATAAGGTGAAAATTGCGTGACAATTCACATCCGCTCTAGACAATTTATTGAAGAATCGCACTTTTTTAAAGAGGAAAAAAAGAGATCCACAAAATTCTATCGCATCCTTCGTCGTTTAGCTCATGCAACGGACACCACGTGTCCTCTTCACTTCCCTTCCTCCTCTCGCCTCGTCAGTCGCCACCCCACCTTACCCACCTCACCGCATCGCATGGCGGCGCCCTCACTCCTCCCTCCCCCTGCCATGGACGAAAGCAGCGCCGCGCCGCCCGCGCCCGCGCCCGCGACCCTGGACCTGGCACCGCCCCCACAGGAGCCGGAGCCCCAACTCATCCGCCGGCGTCCGCCCATCCGGGTGACCTCGGAGTTCGACAGCGAGCGGCGGCTCTTCTCCCACCGCCTCTCCTGCCGCGTCCTCGACGGTCTCGCTAAGCTCCGCCTCCGCCTCAGCCACGCCGCCGGGGAAGGAGGGATCGCCTGGGGCCCGCCTGATGTCGCGCTCCTGGCGCGGAACTTCTCCGTCGTCGTCGACCCCGCGTCACGCGGCGCCGTGCTGCGGGGCTCCGCCGACCTCGCCGGCTCGCTGCGCCTGCGCGCTTCGCACAACACCAAGGTGCGGCATCCGATTGATTGCGCGCTTTTTCCACCGCGAATTTTGCTGCTGCCTCTGGTAGTATTTGTGTCGGGACTCGGGATTAGTAATTGGGAATATGGTCTGAAACGTGATAAAATTAATGTGACTAGTTGCTTTACAGCATTTGGGAGCGAAAGGGAACCGATAGGATTTTGTAGTTCTGAAATGTGAAAACGAAATACAAAAGTTTCTGGAAATGAAATGAGACGAATTTGTCCAGAGTTCACTTTGAATGAAACGTGATACTACATAGTAGAGTTAGGTGCTAGTACGACTTGTGTTTGTACAAATGTGCACTTTAAAGTGTCAGGGAATTAATCTAGGAATACCAGAAAGCACTAAGACTAGACATTCTTGCTTTGTTTGGGGAGCAAGAACAAAAGGGCATCCAGGTCTGCTTTGTGACATGAGACAGCATGTCTTCCTCTAGAAGTATGTTTCTATGAGGCTGGGTTCAGTTCTAGTGCATAAAGGTTGGACTTTTTGCTTCTGTGGTGTGTCACTCAGGGTTCTCTTAACTTGTGGTATGGCTGCATAAAATTGTATGTTGAGAACTGTTTTCTTGATGAGCCCACATCATGTAGGATAGGGCAGCGTCAACAAAGTTTCTGTTGGATCATACGTTCAGTTGAGAGTATCAGTATATATCGTTGAAATTATACTAGCTTTTGTTGAAATAGTTAAGCTTGTATATATCAATGAGGAGGTCCTACTCAAACTAGGTTAAATGGATTGGAGAGCTCCTACTCTAATTTTAAGAAATGTAGTGGAAATAGTTCATGTAAGCTTCAATATAATGATCTAAGAATTGTGTTTTTCAAATATTCATGTGATGCTAAAGAAGTCGAGATACTCATTAAAGAACTTGAAAGACAATGGATTGGGAATAATTGTAATTAGATTGATGGGAGCAAAGGCTCGAGTACATATAGGCAGAGATGTTCACGGGAATAGGAAACAACCCTATCACGGAAGATCTTGCCTATTATAACCAACTAACCAAAACAGGGGAGGCGCACAAGGCAACATGCCTGTGCAGCCGTACCACCCTAAACCCAAGGATCACACCTAATATAGCTCACGCTAACAGAACTGAATATGATTAATGTGAATAATGTAATTGTGTTAGTCTTTTTCTTATTGTCCAAATAACTGTGAATATGATGCAAAACCACTACAAATTATTGTGTCATCACTCCCCTAACAAATATGAATACAAGTTCATTAGGGCATAGTGCAGCTTAGCACTACGAAATGCCTGTTGTCTATTCTAAGTGCACACAGCCTATTTTCTTATATTTGTGGTGGGAGAAGTTTATTTTGATGCATTATGCCTATTTTCTGCTCAAAATTGTTCTTTTCATGATTGGAACTCTGAGGTTGGAAGTGATTTCAGTTGTTCATATTTGGTTCTACAGCAGTACCGTGTGACTTTCTGAATCTGGCTTGTGTTTCAGAATTGCCAGAGTGGAGAACAATCATATATTCATGTCAGCTGTTCAGCACACTGTTTATCTGTGTCTTGCAACTATGAATATGACAAATCTATTGTGTCTTGCATTCACTTGGATAGGTGCTGTCAATTCAAGTACGAAAGTAGAAAGGTGTGCCCTGTTCAATTGAAATGTTTTGATAACTACGTCATGTTCATGTGGTGAATCTTCAAGGAGTATTCTCTTTGAGTTTGTCCATGTATTGTTTTGAGAATTTTGCCTTCACCTGGATTCCATGTGCTTTTCTTCCTCATATATCTTTTATCAAAACTAAAATTGAACCATGGCATAAAGAAAATGTGTAATGAAAGCAGGCTTTTCATCTGTACTAAGCATAGATTAATATCTATCAGACTTGCTCTGTGGAGTTAACTTCGATCAAGTGATACTTCATACCACCTATTTATGAGTTGTGAAGAGATGTCATTTTGGTTGTTACTGAGCAATGAATTATAAATGAAGCTCATGTTATAATTGCTAAATCTTTAAAATATTCAGTTGAAAGATTTTTTAACTGAGGTTGACGGAAAAGCACCTCATTCTTTTTGAAAGGACTACCACATGCATTCGAATGATTCTATGCCAAAACATGTTTTTCTCCTTTTCTATTTGGATGTCTCTTTTTGATGTGCTCTGAAATGCAGAATGACTTGACAGTTTGTGTAATTTAAAGAGTTCCATTCAACTTCTTCGATGAATATATTGTTCATTTGTCTTGATATACAATAGGTTTATGTTCAGATGGCAACTTGCAAAGCTATTCTTTTTTGTTCTCCTATTATGCTGAAGAATAATTGCTAATAATCAGTATATCTACAAATAATTTGTTCAAAGTTCCTGGGACATTTTAGTAATAGGCTAATAGTACATCAGGCAGTGGAGCCTCATGGTCTGTAGCACTGGAACTTTTTTGTCTTTCTTATCGAGTCAGTTGCTTTAAAGGAAAGTGGAATTGGTTTCCAGGTTTTTTTTAATAAACCTCAGAAGTGTTGTGTATGCAGTTTAGACGAGCCCAGTCAACTACTACTCTTTTGCTGACCTTTTTTTAAAAAAAATTCTCTCTCCTTTCCCTTGAATCTCTTATCTTCATGTTGTCACCATCAGAGCCCCCCCCCCCCCCACACACACACACACACACCGAAATGGTTAAGTATTCGCGATTGAGGGACTCGTCGCTTAATGGTTATTAATATCATTATTAACGAGAGGAGCATGCATTAATGCTTGATTTGATCTTCTTTGATAAACCATCAGCTTATGAAGTTTAATGGATGATAAAGATCCTTTTGAATCTGCCAGCAAAACTTTTGTGTGTTTTCTCCACTTTTCTTAGATGCTTCTCATTCAAGGTTGGACAAATACTAGTGAATACCATCATGCAAGTGTTACAAAATGCATTCTATACTTTGTTTGGTTTTCTGTTTCGTTCTGCCAATAAAAAAAACTGCCAGCTAAATGCTATAAGACTACATCTTTACCACTAAAAATGGTAAATATGCTGCTGAACCTTACATTTTATTCATTGTGTTCTCTTGGAAAATGAGATTTAACATCTTGGTAAGCATGTCACAACTCACAAAGTATTTTAATTGTTGTATCTTTTTTTTTTGTCTAAAGGTATTAGAAACAGTACTACATTTACACTACTGCATAATTTAGGTTACCACTTTTTTCTCTCAATTCTCAGGAGCAACAAGGAGAAGTGTCAGTTACTGCAAATTTGGGAGATTCACCATGCAAGATTGAATTGTCATCTCTGGTTCCTCCTAGTGGACCGGTCAGTGTTTCACAAATTGGAGAAATAAAAGAGATCTATACAAATGTTAATCCTGAAGTTTGCCTATAGTTGAAGCCATTATTCTTCGAAAATTATGCAAACTGTAGGAAAGTAGGATTGGTGTATAATGTGGTCGATATATTGCTTGAGCCCCTTGGGCGGTATATATAGGAGTACATGGCTTGGAGGGCAAGTAGCCTCTCCTAGAGATAAGGAAGGTTATCCTGTGATTACAATCAATCCTAAACTAACCATATCCGGAGTGCCTGCTTGACGAAGACTGGCGGCGAGTGGCGCCACCGCCTGAAAAGGCGACGACACCGGTAGGGTGGCTTGATCACGAACGTCTTTGCTGCAGTCTGGAGGGTGCAGCAACAACCTCGTCCTTCGGGAGTGTCGACGATAAACGGAGACGAACGGCAGGGCGACGCAAGCCGATCTTAGATCGAAAAAAATAGAAGTAGCATCAAGACGAACCTGCGGGTACAATCTCGGGTGTACCAAGTGATGCCCTCCCAAACCTTATCCTCATCCGCCTGTTGGCCAGAGGGCAAAGGAAGGAAGGGGCAGGAGCAGCCCGAGCGGCTCCTCTGCTCCGGCCACGCAGCAGCCCGACGACCCCCAAAAGCCGCCCCCGCAGCCGCGACCTTGCGGACGGCAGCGTGGCGTTGAGGGAGGAGGGGAAGTAGGCTCGCGGCGGCGCATTGGAGAAGACCGGTGGTGGAGGGCGGCGGCAGCACTGCGGCCCGGCGTGGACGTCAATTGGCGGTGCGGCGGCCCGCCGGCCCCGATGGTGCATGTCACAGAACAGTCCAAATAACACCAATCAAGTGCAATAATTGACACTTAACATCAAACCAGAATTACTGCACTCAACCAGTACACTCAGACCGCCTGCTGTAACCAGGACCGATTACACAGAAACTCTCGCCAAAAGACGAGCACAGATGATTATCGGCAATAAAAGCGTTCAAAGCCATTTACAACCCGAGTTTATAACAGAAGCACCAACTTAATCTACAGTAAGTGTTTACAAGCTAGTTTTACAATTCAAACCTCAGAGTTCAAACGCGGCGGAAGGTAATTTAGAGTTTAAAACAAGCTTCAAAACACAATACGATAGATAACGTCGACGACAGAAGACGAGCTTCACATCTTGCCCACTGATGTGAGGCTCACCTGCCCGAGCTTTACGGAGAAGACGGGACCCACTCGACTGACCAACCCGGAGGAAATGGTTGACCGATCCACGAGGCGCAGATCTCCTCGAAGTCCTCCGGAACGCATCCTGCTAAAAATATATTACAACAAGACTGAGTATTCTAATACTCAGCAAGGCTTACCCGACTATTGGTATATACTTAGCCGACTCCTAATCATGCAAGCTTTTTGGCTCTGGAGTTGTTTTGCTGAAAAGCTACTATTAGTGAATCCTTACTTCCAGTATTTTAGCTCAGGTTTATTATACCAGTACCAACTAGATTTGCCTAAACATCTAGAGCACGCATGGTTGCTCACATTATCTTTCTAGAATACCACAGCCAAACATTCTCAGTTCAATCTCATTCCACTTCTTTACTATGATGTGACGAAGTGACCAAGGTTCTCTTAACCGAGAGAGACGGCGAATCGATCCGATTTAACCTTGCAAGGTGGACCTAACACACACGTCACATATAGGCCCCATCGGACCATACGTGGGAACCCTTCACATATGCACACCGAATAGCCGAACTGCCCTGCGACCCGAGACTGCTAGCCCCACCGATACCAACGAAGGGTCAGCTATGAGTTTGTATACTAGCTCCACTGGTGAAGACAGTATCAAGTCTGCCTACCAGTGCACATATGGTACTGAGCTTACCGGTTTCGACTACCTCCTACTCCCGGCATGCGGTTAGTACTGTTCAAACTCGGTCAGCACGGCCAACAACGGTACGGTCCTCAATCGACATAGGCGGAGGCTTACTTTCCATCCAATCCATATCCATAACCAAATCCATCTCCGCTCGGTCTCCATTTTTCCTTTCTTTTTCTTCCAGATTCAATCTCCAGTAACTTCAAAAGTAACAAGACCTATCTCTCGCGAGTGACAGGAATCACTCGGCTTCTACCGTGTTCCTAATTAGCAAAGCAGTTCTAACGGTGCCTGTATACTAGTAGAGACCCATAGGTACCTAGGGAGAAACATGTATACTAGGGTTTCATTCAACTCCTAGAAAACTTAATGCGCAATATTTAAATAATAACATTGAATACTGAAAATAGAGGTTATGTTCCGGGGCTTGGCTTGCTAGTCAGCGGGGTTAGCGACTTCTGGATCTGGCTCGACGGCTGCTTCGGCTTGCGGTTCCCCTGCTTGCGGCTCCTGGATCGGCTCAGCGACCAACTCGTAGACGGCTTTGCTCGCGGTGTCTACACGTATGAAAGGATGCCATGCCAGAGTCAGAACCACAGCAGTGCATGGATGCTCATGATGCGACGCATTTTGATCCAAAGCAATTAAAAGAACCGACAGAGCTGACATGCATCGACTGAGTAGCCACCACAAAGAAAGTAACAACTGAACGATTTGAGTGCTTAGGTGCGGTTCCGAAGTTCAACTCGTTTTAGCCTGAAGTGTTTCTTTCAAAACAACAGCTACTAAACTACTTAGGACAACTAATCGCACATCTAGAGCACAAGGAAAACATAAAACTACGGACTTAGAACTAACTAACCACAAGCATCAGGGATAAAAACCAAAACTAGGAACTAATTAAAGATCAAAACTTAACACGCCATAAGGATCTAGTAGCACAACTTTTCTATCATGAAAAACTACTGATAAGGAATGCATAAATAAATTACCAACATTTATTGATATAGAAAAGTATTTCTTTTAGCCCTAGAAAGGAAATCAAGCAATATTAGATCCACAAACATACACATAGGCTATGCACCTGAAAATTTTTCAGTGGACTACACATACAAAGAGTAATCTACTGAATAAATTTCATAATTTTTAGAGCAATAGAACAACCGGTATTAATTAAACTAGCTTAAACACAACCCGAATTTTTAGCAGGGGAAAAAGTGACATTTCCCAAGCACAAGTATTTTTCTTCCGAAGATCTCGATTTTAGAAACCTAACAAAATTTATTTTGCATTTTTCTCATTTTTCTATATTTTTCTACACATTTTCAAAGTTTTCAACCGAAATAAATAAATGAAATTAGAAAACAAAAGCTAAAAAGGAGGGCCTGACGACTGGGCCCCACCCGTCAGTGGGAGGGAGCCCAGCCCAGCTCCCCTGCTCGTGGTGCGCGGCCATGGCCGGCGCGGCCAGGCAGGCACACGGCCAGGGCAGCCCGGGGGGCCGGCGCACACGGCGGCGCGGCAGGGCCCGCGCTCAGCGCGTCTCGCGGCGGGGCAGGGCAGGGTAGCGGCGGCGCGCGGCCGTTCCGGCCGGCGCGGCGCATGGCAGCGGAGGGGCGGGGCGCGCCCGTGACCAGGGGGCCCAGGCGGCCCTGGGGCGCGCGGTGAAGCTCCGCGAGCTCGCGCAGGGGTGGTCCGCGGCGGCACAGGCGGCGGCGCAAGGCGGCCACGGCGGTGCACCGGCTCCGGCGGCCGCGGAATCCGAGGGGGAAAGGTCAGGGAGGAGGAGGTCGCGAGGAATCTCACCGTGCGCTCGAATCAAGCTAAGGAGGGCCGGGAGAGGAAGCTCGACGAGAGGGGGCGGAGTTCCGGCAGCCAACAATGGCGGCCGGCCGGCGCAGGGCCGATTCGGCCAGGGAAACGGCACGAACAGGCTCAGAGAGGGGCGGTGGAGGTGGAGGGCGAGGTTATTCGGCTTGGGGCGCGAGGAATCGAAGGGGAGCAGCGAGGGGTGGCCGGAATCGGCGCCGGCGACGAGCTCCGCTCGGGCTCGGCTCGCCTTGTGTGCTCTGCGCGGCCGAGGGACGGGAAAGGGGAAGCAAAAACGAAATTGACCAGTGCACGGTAGTGGAGAGCTTAAGCAGCGTTGGTTCTCGCCGGCACGGCGACGCGTGGCGTCGCCGGCTCTGCACGCCGCCGCTCAATCAACGGCAGTGGAGCACAGTGACCCCGATCAAGGGTTTTGAGCCGATTTTGACCGTCTAAAATTCAAATTTTCATAATGGCACTCGAATTTCGGCCAAAATAGAAGTTGTAGAGGACAAGATGATTGACAACTTTGTTTTTAGGCACAACTTGATATGAAGCTCGGATCATGGAGAAAAACGCGCTCGAACTCGGCTGAAACAATGTTTACCACGCGAACTCGATTAATGCTAACGATGAGCGTAAGTCCATAATTAGCAGGTTAAGCACATGATTAGCATCACGATTAACACTGGGGTGTTACAGTGCAGTGGCCTGGCGTCCCCGCGGTGGTCCTCCGCAGCCACGCACTCGTGCTCATGGCAGCGGTGCGGCGGCGCTGGTAGGAGTCGGGGCGCCTGGCCTGATGCGCGGGAGGGGCGGGCGGATCCGGATGCGGAGCCGAGGGGGATGACGACGCGGAGGCGTGCAAGCCCAGTGGCGCCCCCATGGCGATGTGGTACCCGACGGGGACGTCGAGCGGCGCCGCCATGGGGCGGCCAGGGAAGAGGTAGGTCCTTCTGCTGCTGGTTGACGACGGCGGCGGCGCGGATCAGAGGGATCCGCGGCGCATCCTACGAGGGCGCTGCCCCCGGCGGAGATTGATCTCCCCGGGGGCGGCGCGGGTTGCAGCGGAAGTGGCGGTGGCTAGGTCAAGATCTAAAACCTAGGCGTCTGATGCCATGTAGGAAAGTAGGATTGGTGTATAATGTGGTCGATATATTGTTTGAGTCCCTTGGGCGGTATATATAGGAGTACATGGCTTGGAGGGCAAGTAGCCTCTCCTAGAGATGAGGAAGATTATCCCGGGATTACAATCAATCCTAAACTAACCATATCCGGAGTTGCCTAATATACTCTAACACAAACAGCTATGAAAATTTTCCCATTAATGACTCTATCAACACAAATATAAAAAGCTATACAGTTGTGCAATCCTGAAGATGGCCTACGAATGGTGAAATTATGCTTTCGGAATTATTTGGACAACTATGAATTTTCTCAAATAATGATCATGCAAACGCCATAACCTTCGCTAAGCATAAGTTCATTGGTAACATGCATGAGTTGATCACACTAAAGAAAATAAATTATACATATATTTCCTGTAGCCAAGAGCAACATTCTTCATTCCAAAGGGTGAAGTTTCAATAAAAGAGAAGATATTGGATGAGGGTGACAGAATTTTGTCAGTAAATGGCCTAGTGAAGTCACATGTTTTGAATGGAGTTTGCACAGCTGTGTACAGTGATAATGCAATGAACATTAAATACCGCTACAAGGTAAGGCTTATCTCTGCTTGTTTTGTTTCACTTATATTTACTACTTGCAACTCAATGGTTCATTGATCATATTTTGTAGGATGATGAGATATCATTTATCCCCAGCATCTCTTTACCATCCAATTCCCTATCATTCGCATTCAAGCGCCAACTAACGCCATCAGACAAGTTGAGGTAACTACAATGACATAATTTTTTCGACGCATAATATCTTGAAATTCAAACATTTATGTGGTTGCATAAACATCTGTAAAAGTGGCTGAGAGATTGAGAAATGATAGAAGCACCATATAATTATGTCTCAGATGCATGAGACTGTCGCACAGTATTTGGACCTGGGGCATTAGAATGCATCTAAAGGCTTGAGGATGCTGTTTATAGGTGATCCCGTTGAACTTATGAAACTTCTTGTTGTTTCCAGCTATAGGTACAATTTCGACACAAACTACTGGGGTGCCATCTACAAGCACAAGGAAAATAAGCATCTCAAATGGAAAGCTGGTTACGAGTCAGACAACAGGCTTGGATATGCATCGCTTTGGGTAAGGAGGCACACATGAATGAGTGGATACCTTTTCTGTTTCTGTTTTCAAGGTGTGAACGCCTTTTGTCCCTTTTCTAGCATTTTTTGGCTAAGAGAATTTCTGATAAGGCCAGGGAATGAACCTTTATTAGATGGGAAACGGTCGAAGTACATAGGGCAGCTTGAGCTTGATCCCCTCCACTGAGGAGATCTGTGCTCAATTCTTGCCCTATCCTTCTACACGAGCTGGCTTATATGATGCCAAGCCCAACTACCAAATCTAGAGACCCTAACAACTACAAACAGAATATCCCTTGGCCAACTAACTGAACTCCTTGCTGCCTGCGCCTGCTGCTCTGCCGATGAAGTAGAGGCTTCGGTCTCTTTCTTCTTGCGACGCTGCCGGGCATACATCTAGCCAACATATGCGTCCATAACAATTTCTCAATTATGAATCAAATGATTTTTTTTTGCATTTCTACTGAACCGTGACCTCTGTGTCTTTTGGGTTTCATCTCTAGCCTACCCCAACTCGCTTGGGACAAAAGACTATATTATTGTTGTTGTTGTTGTTGCAGCACTTCTACTGAAACATTGGAATCAACTGATATAAAATATGGCATGTAGGTTGGAGATGCTGGCGGCAGTACAAAGGAGGTGCCTTTGAAGGCCAAAGTTCATTTCACACTTAAGGTTCCTCAGGACAACGTACAGAATTCTGTTGTAAGAAAAGATGGGATTTTTAGGTTCTACCCATGTAAGCATGTGCTCACAGATAAAAGAGAGAACCAACAGGGAACTGGAATGCATGTAAATTTGTTCTGTCCAGCTAATTTGTTACATGCTGATGCCATGAATAAATTATGTGATGTTTTTCCAGTCGCATTCGCATTGGTGGCCAACAGGAATATTTTCATAAGCTATTCACAGAAGAGAAGCATAATGCCTTGAAGATGAATTTTGATGGTTTATCAGGGTTCTACTGATACATTGCCTATAACCGCACTAGATTTCCTTTGGAGTTATCAAGACCGAACAAGAAATCTCCAAATAAGATAACAGCGATATATTTTGCACTGCTATACTTCGTTGCAGATGCTGCTTCTACATTTATCATCATAGGTCCTTGCCTCCACCAGAACTCAGTTTCCATTGGCATCTAAGGCTAGGCTGGTGTCCATTGAAGTTGGACAGGGTGGCTTGATCCCACCCAGCACATCTCTGTTGAGTGTTGGGGTCAAGTAGCATTCCCGCTTGGCTTTCTGGGCAGTCCTGGAGCTAACAATATGTCGACCCTGAGTGAGAAAGTTAAGACTCTTCAGAGGCTTTTCTGCTATCGAATTCATCAGATCCTGGTTACCTGCAGCTCCGACCTAAGCAAAAAACGGTTTGGCAACATGATTAGAGTAGACTAAAGATATTAAAAGTTATCAACAAGAGCAGTGCCACTTTTTTCTCTTAATGCCACTTTGACAAAATGAGTAGCATACAAAGCAGGAACTTCCCTGCCTCTAAGATGTGCCTATGAAGACTATCTTTCGTAAACACTGAATTAATGAAAAAAATAGCATCTTTTTGAGAAATATCCTGCCCCTTTTCCCAAAGAAAATATATTAGTCTTTTATTTCATCTTTGCAAAAAAAATTTCTCGAACGCGCAGGAGAACTGCACATCATTATACAACAACAACAACAACATAGCCTTAACTGCGCATCATTATATTAAGAAGAAAAGTGATGGGGCTGTAGCCCCTGGTGTTACAGATATAAAGGGGCTGTAACCCCCCTAGGTACATCTTTGCAATTTTTGACCAAAGATTAGTCAAATTATGTGTGTTTCTTGTACAAAGATCAGAAAAGGTTCTCATTTCAGGGACTTCTAAGATGATGTTAATTCTGTAGCAATTGACAATTAATTGCAAGAGAAATTAAATGTCAAAAATCTACTTTTGAAGACTTCTCTACAAAAAATACACCCTACATTAATGGAAAGAGATGGTAATAGGATAAGTGGGTCATTTTGCATTTATCAAAGGAAAAAAAATCTATCCAAGGTCTCTCATTTTCTCTAGCAGCTGCTGGAAAACCAGATAGATACAACTGTCAAATTACGCAAACCATGCCCTAAGGTCACTATAGATAAAATGCATGCTTAGATTGCTGCTTTGCCTGAAGCCCACCCTCCTTGAAGGGTGAGCAACTGTGCTAGGTGTTTCAGTCCTAAATGGACTACTTAGCACTTGTGCCACCACATATATGCTGCTTGAATGCTCGTTTTTTTTCTCCATGTGGGCCATGTGGCATTCATGTTGCCCGCATAAGCTAGCAGCTGTTGCTGGTACTACTTGATACTCAGTACATAAACGTAAATGAAGTTTTCACGTGTCGAAGATATATTAGCGAGTCACATTGTACTAAACAATCTAGGGCATTATTTTACTTTTATATCTTTGTGCAAATAGACAGTTTGATTAGCATTATTAACTGTTTTTTCTGTGCTTATTAATTTTTTGCATGTGTATTTTGAATATACCATTCACGTGTTGCTCTGGTCTGTTGGGGTAGGGGAGGAATAAAGTGTTACTGGAATGTGGGTGCCAGTTGATGGTAGGGTTATTAACATGGCTGAAAGATCACTAAAAAACGCCAATAATACCGGCCTTGTTATGTAATTCTACACTGGTTTCGATGTTTTGGGGATATGTGGGGAATAGGGTTGCACATGAGTGACTGCCAGAAGAAAACTAAACCATAGGACGAGTTTGAGGGACCAAAACAGATGCACTTTTATGAAAATAAATCTAAAACCTGAGTAGCAAATAATTTGATGTTCACACACTCACCTTCAGCAGCTTCAGACATACAGCAGCACCATACAGCCTATTAAGTATTGTCGCAGCAAAGACTTCATTACATTCAGAAATGATCTGACATCTTCAAACAAAATTGTCCTTGTTTCCTACAGTCAGGTGGACATCCTGAAAACTGGGGCATTATCATTGCTCAGAGGAAACTTATCATGGTAAAGTAATGTTGCACAGTGCTAACACCCTAATAATTAATTCTATTTACCTATGTCATCAAAATCCATTTCATGTTGGACAGTCCAATGCTGTTTTCCTCTAGCCAATTCAAAATAGAAATTACATGCCAATCATGACAGATGATAATGCTGGTAAATTGCATTTTCATCTCCAAAGATATGGTAAGAAAAATATCAGACTGGAGACCAAGAGGAAACAAGAAACTGGCCTAGTAGATTAGTCACCTGAAAAGCAAACATAAATGTATCATTCTTTGTGTAGATTTTGATGAAGAAAATTGATATATGTATATCAGAAAGGTCTATCATTCAGTTAGCCCTTGGACTAAAAAAGTAGGAGAAATATATAGTAAGTTTCAGTGGGACGTTCTTCTCATCTGAGCAGGTTCAAAACACAATGCAACTTCTATTTACATACTTTTCAACCAGTAAAAGATATCATTTTCAGCAATTAAGGAAAATCAGTACCATCTACTGAACTTGCACCAATAGCACAGAATAATATTGAGAAGAATTCTCCTGATGAATTTATAGTATAGTATTAAGTGTACCTTTGGTCCAGAATCTGGCATAGATTGATCATTCATTGCATCATCTATTGTGACATCCTCATTGATGTTAATGGCATCCCTTTGGGAACCCCGACCAGGATTTCTTTCATAAGCAATAATCTCTTGATATGCCTTCTGTAAGATATCTTTTGCTGCTTTGTAGACTGCCTCGGATCCAGATCCTTTCTCAGCACATCTGATGGCATCAACACATAGGACATTGTAACGGCTAGTAATGGACTGCGAAGGATCCTCATCATCATAATTATTGTTTTCTTCTAACAAAGCATCATCATCTCTGGCTTTCCTTGTCCATCTTCTCAAAAAGTAATCAGGAGGAAGTGTACGCGGATCAACTATTATGTATACTCCAAGAATATGACGGCACAAAATACCTGAGAATTCAAAATATTTGCAACTACATTTTGCCATCTTATTTGAAGCATTATAAGTCACATAGAATGTTTCAGTTGGATCTTCATCTTTCCTGATGCTGTATTTGCTTATACAACCATCACTAGTTTTCTGAATAATAAAACCCAGAGACTCTGTGAACTCCTCCTGAAATTTACTGAAGATTGCTTTGGTATAGGTGCTTGCTGCCTGTTTTTCTATTAAGGATGCAGTTTTTGTAGTTGCCTTGTTTAAGTAGGTGTCCATATCAGCTTTTGCTTCATCCTCGTATTGGCTTGCCATGCTCAAATTGAACTGATTAAGAAAAACTTCCAGTGTTGTTTTTGTATTAAAATATTTCTTATAGAAATCATTCATGGTTTCCAATTTCCATGTGGGTGCAATTTCTGCAAAGAATGTATCCATCAAGTACAAAGGAATCCACTTTTGGCGGATGCTGTATATTGCTTGAAGCCATGAATTCTTTCTCAAGTCATATTTATCAATGATTGACGTCCATTTTGTTTCAAATGTGGGAATAGTTTCAGACTCAAGAACACAGCTTTCAAGCTCATCTCTTAGGGTTGGATGCTCTGTGTATGCATGGGTCAGCTTTTGTTTGGTCCTACTCAAAATATTCCACTTACAGAAACGGTGACAGGAATTCGGAAAAACCTTCACAATTGCAGCCTTCATGGCCCTGTTTTGGTCAGTGACTAGTGAGCATGGCGCCTTCCCTCCCATTGCTGATAGCCATGTTTCAAATAGCCAAACAAACGAGAACTCAGTCTCTTCCATAAGAAATGCACATCCAAAAATAACAGGCTGCAGATGATGGTTGACTCCTGAGAAAGTAACAAAGGGCATCATGTACTTGTTCTTTTTGTACGACGTGTCGAATGTAACAGCATCACCAAAATGCCGATAAGCTGCTTTGGCCCTAGCATCAGCCCAGAAAACATTCACCACACAGCCATTCTTGTCAACCTGTATGGCATGGGAGAAAGCAGGGTCATTGGCTTGTGCCTTCTTGAGATAATCAATAAGGCCTTGAGCATCTCCTCCTTCCCCAAGAACATTCTGCCTAAGAAATGCCATCTCATCAGGTCCCAACATGGTGACCTTATCAGATCCACCTAGCAAACCTCTAGCACGAAGATACCCAACCTTGGTACTGCAAGTGCCCAGGTCATGATTGTGTGCCTTCTCAAGCTTGGAGACAACCCAATGGTCTGACTCCCTGACCACCTCCATCATAGCATTGCAACCTTCCCGCATTGACATCCTCTCACGCTTCCTTGTAGCCTCATCTGGTGAGGTCTGTTTCTTCTTGTACACCCCTTCCCTGGAGCAAACAAACCTCTTCATGACGACTACCTCCTCTGTGCCCTTGGAGCGCCGAGACCTGCCAACACGGAAGGGGAAACCAAGCCGCCTGGCATACTCATTGTAGAACGCCTTTGCTGCCTCGTCAGACTCGAATGTCATACCGAGCACAGGCTCCTTGGGGTCCTCAGCAGAAGCAAAATCTCTCATGGCATCCGGCTCCGTTCCGCCTCCAACCGCCCCTTCCACAACAGGAGCACCGAGAATGAGAGCATCGCTCGGGCCAGCCCGAGCGTTGGTGTCCAGAGACATGAGGCAATCGACATAGTCGTCAATCAGCTCATCGCCTTCGGCCCTTTCTCCCTCCATCCTATCAAGAACTCACCATCCAGCACAAGCATCCATCGCCAAAGTACACTACTGCTGTGACCAGGGGCGGACCCTGTGCAGGAAATGGATGATTTTTGCACAAACTCGAAATTAGATATACTGTAATTGGGTCAGATCCGGATAGAAATTGCTTCCATTATGGTCTGGAGTGCTTCACAAATTAGGGAGGGAAGTGAAAGGGGCGGGCGTACCTGGTGGCCTGGTGGGTGTTCTTCGCCTCCGACGAAGACCTGGGAACGCCGCCACCGCTCGCCCAGTCGTCACAACCCAAGAGAGAGAGAGGGCGGGAGAGGGTGAAAGGGGAGAAAGAAGCAGGAGGGTCCTCATTTTGCATCGGGTATATCTAGCCTACCTTCCAACTCCTCGTCCCGTCCCAAATCTACTATAGTAATAATGACAATAATTACTATAATAATAATTTTACTAGCATAATGACTATGCGTTGCGATAGGTAATATGGTAGATTTACATAATATCATCAATTTTATTTCGTTCACTTCATGCACACATCGTGCCGTGGTTACGCTAGACACCGAGACATTGATCGTCTGTTTTCCGTGTAGACTTCCGATTGACTGTTCGCGTAGCCCGTGTATACGCTATAAAGTGGCTTACTGTATCCGCCAAATCAGGTGTTTATCATGTTTAATCACCGTTTACTCTGTTTAAATAGCCGTGTAACCCGAATAAATAGCTAAATGGTATATGTTTGTTTAGTCCTTTTAAACATTTAAGGTAACACAACCAATTGATTTGTTCAGATTCCAATTAGAATAGAATTCTTATTGATGAACCAAGAAAACATTACTTGATTTGTCCGAATAAATAATATGATATTTGATTTGGTAAAGGTGACATGGAGATCGAGATTTAAATCGTGGTCGGTCCATCCCGCACTATAGCGGAGACATGATCCGCAGGACGCGAACTCTGGTTACCAACCTCGCACCCACGGGACTGACTAACCGAGCCGAGCCCAGCTCCCTAATTTGGTACGAGTGAAATCAGCTAATAAGGATTTAAAAAATCCCGTTACTACCTTAAGTGTGACCAAAAGTTTGAATAACTCTCTAAACTATTTTTGATCAATTTACTTTTCACAACTATATCACTTGTCCAATTTACCGGTAATAAGATTTGTTTTTTCTCTATGTACATGTGAAGCTTCCGGTAAAAATTTTACCAGATGGTGTTGGATATGTTAAAAGATACATTATAATGTTATTATTTCATCATTATTTTCACCTGTCGGCCACCCTTCTTTTTAATATAGCAGGCAATTATCTCATCCTTATTTCAAACAATTATTTTAATGATTAATTTGTCAATATATGTCATATCCTATCTGCATTATTAGATGTCTTGGCCTATCAAACAATGATTGTGCCTAAGAACCTCAAATTCTCCAACACCTCAGGGCCAGGGGCGGAGCTACGTTGGTTCCAGGGGATGCTCGAGCACCAGGACCGGCTCTATAATTTCAAGGGCCCTTGGGCGAGTATAAGTAGATAAGGACCCATTGAAATAATAAGCATTATGATTACCTCAAATAAAAAAATGTAATGCTTACTATATTGCGTGCGTGTTGGGCGTCTGCCGTTCTTGCCGTTGGCGGTCAGGCTGAGTAAGGAGAAAATCACATCGGCATCAGCATCTCCTCTCCATCTAGAACCCAAACTAGTGCGAGTGCGTGAGAAGAATGCTAGGGCCGCAGGGGTGGCAGGAAACGAAAACGAAACTTTGAAACATGCCTGCGCTCCACCAATGGTTAGGTTACAAACTGGAGATTTTTCTACGGCTGTACGTCATGGTTAGAGGTGGTAAAAGACCTCAAATATTAGCTTTGATAATTTAAGAACCGGACTCGAAAAGAACAGACTCTTATCTTACTCAATTTTGAACTAAAAATATATAAAGATCAGGTTGGATTGTGAGTGCAATAGAGCCATGATCCGTAACATATGGCCACATAAACTGGTATTTGATAATTATTATACCAAATAAAAATTTCTATATACTAATTACCTAAATGATCTTGGGGCCCCTAGCACCATGGGCCCCCCGCGGTCGCACCTACTGTCCCTCTCCTAGAGCCGGCCCTGTCAGGCACCCACACTGAAATAAAAACTCAATGCTAATTATCAAATTTCCACCTTATAAATTAGAGAGCTAGTAGGATAACCATGGACAGAGCACTCCCTCGATTCAGTTCTAGCTTCGCCCGTGCTTAGGGCACGTATCAAACAGCAAAAAGAAAGGGAATCTATCGACCCATTTCACTAATCAATTACCGTAGTCTTTTACTTGCCTTTCTTACCTTCAATGTTAAAAACCGTGCTTCTTAAGACTTAACCGGCCTTGAAAATGATTCCGACTCTTAACTTGTACCAGCAAATACATAGTGTAGCTTTGGCATGCAAAATGGATCAAAGTGAGGATTAGAAAGAGGGCTAGCCTAGCATGGTGGAAGAGAATCACTCGCTTAGCCAAGAATGACCGCCATAATCCACATTTCATCCATCATGAGGACTCCCTGATGAACAAAATAGTAGAGATAGGCAAGCCATTCTTGGCTAAGAGAGATAGGCTCTACATCGCCATGTAAGGCATCCCTCCTTATCATCACTAGCTTACCCTGCTGCACCTAGCTTGCTTGTTTAGTTTGACATTCAGACAAGCCAGCACCAAGTATTTATAATGTGGGCAGGAGGAGGGATCCGACCAGGTAGCGTGCTGGGCTGCCCCTGTTGCAATTTGCATGGTATAGCACTGACCTTTCCCTCTGTATGGAGTATATTCTATGTCAAGCAGTCTTTTCAACAAAATCCTAGCTTAGCCAAACCAGTTCTGAATGGATAAGTACGCATGTAGGGGGTTTGCAATATGTCAATTACACTAGCCACATGATTACAAAATGTTTTCACCAATATTTTATCAAAAATGCTTGGACTTTTAGATGGTCTTTCGAGAATGGTAGATATATTACATATTTTTGTCTGACCATTCCCCAGCCTTATTCACCAGATCACTTACAAAGCCAGTTCTCTGAACTCCACTCTTAGAGGCTAATGACAAAAAGTTCTTCCCATCGAAATGAAAATTGGGCATCATCGCCAGGACTGAGACTGACTCATTTAATTGTTAGGTTTATATTCTCTAGTTGTTGATGTTGTCTTAGAATGCTATTCATTCCTTAATTTCTAAAGCTAGAAGTTGCGGCTTTATTTCCAGATAAAGGAAGGCAAACATGAGATGGTACTGCACTATTACTTATTTGACAATGTTTTACATGCGATCATTTTTTTGAACAAAATTCAACCTCGTATTTTTGTGTAATTCTCAATGCAAGGGTAGTATAGGAACCTAAAAGCGTTGAATTTGAGATAAAATTCAGAGGAAATGTCCAAAAAGTGTTAATTATTAGGAAATTTCATGGGAAGACCAGGAGGTTCTATGCACAAACAATTTCTGAAATGAATGTTTGCCACATCGTTCCAGCTTGATAGAAACTCACAGACCTAATTTCCCTTTTGAAAATAAAATTGCCCCCCTATAAGATTTGCACATAAGCCCAATTTCCCTTTTTATTTGTTCTTTCAGAGGACTTCATTTTCAACTGAGGCAAATGCTACAAATAACTATGGAATTGCCAAAGGAAGGAGCTATAAACTCGAGTTAGATATGTTTGACAGTAAGATCCCTGCCTAGGCTTGGTGGCCTCCTGCAACTGGTTGATGTGAACTTTGAGATGCCAGAATGAAAAGAGTCAAAGTATCAAAGATTTTATTCTGGCAAAATGTCAATAATATATCCGCAACAAACTTTTCAAAGCAAGGATCCAATTTGCTTCCAAGTGCCAACTGTCCAAGTTTCTTCTAGTGGAAGAATAATTCCATTAAAAGGACCTGTAAATAACCTTCCCAGCTTCCACCGGCAGCATCTTGATTCGGAACATTGTACTGATATAGTCAACAGACCTGCATGTCAAACTATGATGCATATGGTTCACTGCAACACATCTTTTTCTAGAGTTATCTATATCTTTAGGATCAACTTGACCTTTCGACATTCATTGTTTATTCTCCTTTTATTTTGTAGTTCCTGAAGCAAAATGATTTATGTTTTTCACGAGTTGAGGAGCTTTCAGTATGAATTTCAAGCTGAACAAAAGTCATCATGGATTATCAGGTGTAGGTGCACCACAAGGTTGAAAATGGAAACACAAGCTTTACCATAAACATGGAAAAAGGGTAACTTAAATGAACCCTAATAATGTAAAAAGTAAGCTTAATTATGATGGAGCAAAAGTTCAGGACTGATTGAAAGATATTCTGTTAGCCTCTCGAGAGAACTGAAGAGCTACTGCCTTTAGCCCTTTATAATGTGCTCTTCAGAAAAAAAAATATTGATGCATGGAGAATACGTTGCTTTTATTACAATGGAATATTTTTTCTTAAAGTACCTCGTGTATGGTAAATACTAACCTTCTTTACAACTCCAGTGCTGGCATAAACAAAGCTTAAATTAACTCCACCAGTATGTTTTTCATCAACCACAATCTTTGGTCCACTAGCAGTTGCCCTTCGACGTTACACAAGGACAAATTATGCCACCCAGATAGAAATTCCCATATATTTGAATTTTCTTTCCAATCTTCACTCTCAAAGGTTACTCATGGTGGTTAAAACTTTAACAATGAAAAAAATCTACTATGGATATATCAAGCCGCACGCAGAACAACAAAACGTCAAGACTCCGATTGTTAGAACCAAAGAGAACAATACAATACATTTAGAATGATAACAAAATTTATTGTCTGATTTGTGACCAAGCTTGCTGTCATGTTCTCCATGGACAACATTTTGTGACATATCCAGTGCTAAATCTTGAATTATGATTGGATGAAAGGACATAATGCCATTCTCTGAAATGTAAAACCCCTTGGAATTTAAATGAAAGGACATAATGCCATTCTCTGGTCCCAGTAATGAAAGCATAATGCATCACGCGTCATAAAAGAATGGTACAGTTTTTGCCAAGAAAATACAGACACCTGAATATGGAGGCAAACATGAATAGAGAAAACAGATACGGAGAACAGTCAAATATACATCTCAGAACATGAAACCTACTCAAAATACTCGAATCACAAGAACTGAAACAACAAACTCATTTTTTTTTAATAAAATAGTTTTATAAATGATTGACCATATGTACCAGCACATTATTCTAGTTAGTCTTGCAACGAGGTATATAGTACCAGGCTGAAATTAATGAAATACTTTGGTCCCAGCAAATCATCAAGGATGCCGCGTTTTTTTATTTTTATATTTTTCAAAATCATTTTTTACAGAAATATATTTTTGGTTTCATAATTTACAGATTTATACCCCTACCGCCCGGCTGCGGGGCGGCCGACCCCCTGCCGCCCTCCTGTCGGGCGGTAGGGACCTTAATGTAAATAAAATTTATTTTTAATCGCATTTTGGCCCCTCCTGCAGTGCGGCAGTGCGGCATTAGATGTGGTTTTAAATATTTTGGATAGAAATAAAAACCGTTAGTAAAGTAGATGAATATGAAAAGTATAACTTAGCAATTCATACACATACACAACTGAGAACGAAATATGTGATGCATGAGAACGAAATAAGTATAACATGATGACATGTCCATAACAAAAATGCAGAAACAACTAGAAGCACCTTCTAACTACTCCGGCCATGTCGACCTCTTTTACGCTAGGCGTGGACGTGGTCTGTAGGGTAGGTATGTCGGTCAGGAGACCCTACATCTCTACCTGGACGTCCGGTGGCCACATGTGTCTGGAAGGTAGGCTCGGCCTGCTGGTTAGGTGTAGAAAATAACCGACTCCAGTCTTCGAAGCTCGCCTCAAAGGTATCATGTGTTGCCCCTATGCAGTAGCAATTAAGATATCTTAATCATCGTCTCATAAGTCATATATTTGGGTACATATTCATCATACGTACCTGTTGGTGGTGGATACGAAGAAGGACTCATATCAGGAAGCTGGTGGTGCGATCCTGTAAACCGCCCCCTGCTGGGCGGCTGCCTGGCCTACCACCCCGCCACCGGGCGGGCGGGTACCTGCCGCCCGGCTGCCGGGCGGCAGCCTCCCCCCAGAGGCCAAAATACGATTAAAAATAAATTTTATTTATATTAAGGTCCCTACCGCCCGGCAGGAGGGCGGCAGGGGGCCGGCCGCCCCGCAGCCGGGCGGTAGGGGTATAAATCTGTAAATTATAAAACCGAAAATATATTTCTGTAAAAAATAATTTTAAAAAATAAAAAAATAAAAAAAACGCCAATGATGCCGATATGTTAATGGCCCATTTAGCGGGGCTAAATCCTAGCCCAATCCACAAATGAAACCTAAGCCTGCTTTAATGGGCTCTTGAGGGGTCCATTCTAATTTACGGTCGCCCCTTCGATTTGATCGGTACGGTCAAATTCCGACAAGATCTGTCTTTCTCTTTTTAGCAAATGTGCGGGACCAATTGATTCTCTTTTTAGCAAATTAACAACGTGCGCTTCGAGAAATCTAGATTAGTCCTACCACCGCTTAGACCCCAGCTCCCCGCGTCCCCAGCCCAACCAGAAGAATTAATTCTCTTTTAGAAATGATAATTTTTTTTGAGGAGGTGGGAAATTGGATGTAAAATTTAGGTGGGCGTGTGAAAATAAAAGTAAATTTCAAACTTTACGTGCAAAAAATAAAACAAAAATTGAAACTAAGAACTTTTCATGAATAAAAATTTAGTAGATATTCAAAAACTTTTTAGATTCTTGATTCATTTCTAAAAAAAATTGTACATGGAGAAACTTTTTACAGTGTGAAGCCAAACAAGTTCCCAAGGTGCCTTGCAGGCTGAGCCAGAACAAGAAGTTTTACCCGTCCAAAGGAACACACGGCGCTTAGCGTCAATCAAATCAATGGGAACATATCGGGTGGAAACCACAATTTCATAAAAACCCGTGCAAACCACAGCAAAAATATTGTCTAAATTCACCAAAAAATCACACATATAGATGATATAATGATACACAACTTTATAAAATATCTTGTCCAAATTCGACTTAATTGAAATTTATTATTTTTATATCTCACAAACGAAGTCGAGTTTGGACAAGATATTTTAAAAGATTGTGTATCATCATATCGTCTACATGTGTGATTTTTTCGGTGAATTTAGACAATATTTTTACCGTGGTTTGCACAGATTTTCACGAAGTTGTGGTTTCCACCCAATATATTCTCCAAATCAATGGCCCCTTTGGGTAACAGAATAGAGCACATTGCATAAATTGAGAAGCTGAAAAAAAAAACAGAGCGTACAATAACCTCTCGCCCTCGCCCACCATGATTCAGGAGGCTACCACGCCAACCGTCGAAGTATTTTTCAAACCGGTCAAGCAACGGCTAAAGGCCACTCATCCGAACTTTTGAGGTGGAGGCCAACATAAGCCAACATAGGCCTCAAAAGCTCTCACCTCACGCTTACAGCCTGTTATCCCTTCTTGGTTCATGCAGATCAAACTGGGTTCCTCAAAGATCGTAGTATCTCGGAGAATTTTGTTTATGCTGCTGACATAATCCAATCTCGCCACAAATGAGAAGTCTCAGCAATGGTCATTAAGTGAGATTTACCACAAAGCATTTGATACGGTCAATTGGTCTTTTCTGGATGCTGTACTTGCTGCTAAGGGTTCCCCCTTCTGTAGCTGCAATGGTTCAGAAACTCGCTATTACTAGTCAGTCGGCTGTTCTGCTCAACGGTAAACCTGAGTCCTTGCCAATGTGGTCGTAGTTTACGCTTCTGCTCAACGATAAACCTGTTTCTTGGATCCAATGTGATCATAGTTTAGGCCAGGGAGATCCTCTTTCTCCTTACCTGTTTATCCTCGTGGCCGATGCTTTGCAGCAGCTTATCCTTGGGGCTCCCCGCCGCGGTGAGCTGGCGCAGCTCATTCGTCTTAAGCAGTGATAATGATGGAAAATAGTTTATGCCTAATAAAACACGAAAAATGCACAGAAGGCCACTAGCTATTTCCTGCTACTAAAAAAAAGGCTATTGATATTGCTTACTACTTGCAGTACTGTGTGCTCGATCGCTGTGCTCGTACAGCCACGAGAGGTATTGCTCACCTGTCACGGATTCACAGTACACGGCTGCCTCAAGTTAGAGGACAGCATACCTGCAACCCACCGCTCCTGTTTGTACTGTGATCTGCCAACTCATCCTTATTTCACACCAGGCTATTTATTCAAAATAAAAAACAACCGAGAGACACGGAAGTCGACCAGCCCAGCGACCAGCACGTAGGTAAGACTTTATGATGTTTTGGTTGGTAGCGACTGAATGCCACGGCCAGAGTATTTTCGTCGCGCTACAGTATTTTGTGGGCGGTGAAAAGCCCTAAATCTATTCATCACGCGCGCGATATTTGCGTGGCGCGTCGCAGAAGCCCCTCACCTGTTCATCTTCTTTCTATAGACATAGGAAAGGGGGGTGGGGTGCGGGAATGGGTGGATGGTGGGCGGAGCGGCTGCCGGCGAGGTCGCCGGCGGCCGGGATGTTGGAGGGCGGCGGCGGCCTTATGATCTGGGTTGCTGGGGTTGGGGTGGCTCCATGGTCGCCGGCCATAGAGGAGAGAGTCGGGGGCGGCGGCCGGGCGGTGGCGACAGTTTGTCTGGTGGAGGGCACGGTGGCGCGGGAGCGCCGGCGGCCTGGCGGAGCTGGATGGCCGGTGGGCGGTGCCGGCGGCGGGAGCGAGGAGAAGACGGCGGCGTGCGACGTTGAGCTAGGTTAGGGAGGGTGGCGGCGGAGGTGCCGGGGGCGGCACCGGAGCCCGGGAGGCGGAGGAGGCGGGGGAACAAGATGGGACGAGCACGGCGGCGCTTTTGCGATGGGATTCCTTCCCATCGCACCTACGATGAATAGAAGCGTGTGGCTACCAACCAAACAACCATATGTTCAAAAAAACGGAATCCAAATAGGAGAGGCATTCGCATGTTTGGGTCGCGTGAAAGGGAAGGATCACGGACTTAAACAGTCGCTTCTCCAACAGCCGACGCAAACGCCGCTTGCTCCTCCCCGTGTCGCCCGAGATCCCCACACCGTGCCGCTTGCTTGTTGCTGCGGCCCGCCGCGCTAGCGGCTCCCTGATGCGGATCTGCCTCACCAGTCGCGACCCGTCCTCACTAATGATGGCGGCTCCCTAACGTGCGCGGAACCACCTCGCCGACCGCACCCCATCATAGATTCACCTCCTCACCATCGTCAACTCGTTGTCCGCAGGCCGTCATGGATCCGCCTCGCCAGCCGCGCCCCATCCCAGGACCTTGCTGTCCTAGACGCCTCACCCCGACCCCTCTATGAGCCCACCACTACGTGCGCGAGAGATTGCATCGCAGAGAAAGAGGTGATGCTTTGCATTCCACCTCATCTCGGACGCAAAATGGGTCCTCTGGTTGATTGTGTCGTCTATTAAAGCGTGTGTTTCATAGGCAAAAACACTGTGCATGATTTTTTTTGTGTTTGGATTGCCCTTTGCGTGCTCTGTTGGAGCTTAGTCTAAGCTGAAAGATTTTCTAAGGCTAGTCTCAATGGGAGTTTCATGGAGGGTTATCATCAATTTTGTTGATATGGTAAGAAGAGAGAATGGTATAGTTTCATGAGATGTGAGAAGAGTTTTATCATCATGAAATTCATCTGGCACAATTACCTAGTTTCAGTCTAGGTAACTGTGCCCATGAAACTCCCACTGAAATTGGCCTAAGGTAACAAACAAGTCCAATTCCGAACAAAATGGGGTAAAGAGGGATGATTCACTAGCTCTAATTCTAATGTACTCTTTCCATCTCAAAATAAATGTACTTTTGGAGTTCAAAAATTATCTCAAAATAAATGCATATCTATAAATGGAACAACCTAACTCTAGTTGTCCTTTCTATTATCTCTTCTTCTAAGTTGCACTGATGGTATATATGTAATTTCGCACTACAATTGATCTTCGCTTCTAAACTCTAGAGGTCCACTTATTTCATGAAGGAGAAAGTAGACATCATTTTATGGAACCCACCTATAGAAAAAAAAATGAGACTCCCGGCACCCGGATGGTTCCGGCCGGCATGGCGGCCTACCGGCTCTTTTCGTGTATCTTCCCCCTTCAACGAGGGAAGAATGGCCGACCAATTTTTTATTCCCTCGTGTCGAACGAGTTGGGAGGTCGATTTGTATCCCTGACACTGAACTTTCACACTGTGCAAAAATCGGTTTGGTGAGCTCACGGTCGATTTATCAGCACCCTGGAGCTGCCCTGTATCTACCACACATAGAGACATCGTGAAGGATCTTGAAAAAAAAAACATAGAGCAGAGGAGCGAAGAGCAGAGAGGAGTGGGAAGAGCAAGCAATGGCGGCGGCGGCAGCTTCGGTGGTAGCTGAGGCGGAGGGGGAGGAGGTGACCAACAGGCAGGTGATCCTGAAGCGCTACGTGAACGGGTGCCCCACGGTGGACGACATGGAGGTGGTCGCCGGCGCCGTGCGCCTGGCCGTGCCGCCCGGGTCGGCGGCCGTCCTGGTCAAGAACCTGTACCTCTCGTGCGACCCCTACATGCGCACCCGCATGACGAGGCACTCCGAGACCAGCAACTTCGTCCCCGACTACGTCCCTGGGAAGGTTTGTTTTGTGTTGTGTGCCAACATCACAATCCACTATTCTTCCTGTCTGCTATTTTCATAGATTGTGTAGTGTACATGCTTTGAGCATGCATGGGTATGCAGATTGTGTGTTTATGTGCTAACATGCATGCTCAATGCAACTTAGTTTTTTTTTCTGATTTTTTTTGCTTCATCAATTCCGTTGGAAGTTTTACTGTCTGAATTCTGAGGATGAAGTGTTTCTATTTCTACATGCTATGGACATGGATGGAGCTGTCAGCAGGTTCTCGACAATTGTAGCGTGTGCAAGGTGGTGCTATCCGGCCACCCGGATTTCAAGCCCGGCGATCTTCTGTGGGGTGTGACCGGGTGGGAAGAGTACAGCCTCATCCCCAATCCAGTGTTCTGCCACAGGATAAATCACCAAGAATTTCCACTCTCCTATTACACCGGCGTTCTTGGTGAGTTTCAACAAGTTGTTAGTAATAACCAATTGTACATTTCAAAGCAAGCACTGATTAATGCCCAAAATCCTAAGATTCACTGAAAAAACTTTCTCTCTTTTTTTTTTTGCAATTGTAAAACTAACCCGATGAATTCAGGTGTGCCGGGCCTCACTGCATATGCTGGACTTTTTGAAGTGGCCAAGGCCAAGAAAGGTGAGTCTGTCTTCGTCTCCGCGGCAGCAGGCGCCGTCGGTCAGATCGTTGGGCAGCTTGCTAAGCTCACAGGCTGCTACGTTGTCGGCAGCGCCGGCTCTGATCAGAAGGTCAATCTGTTGAAAACAAAGTTTGGCTTCGACGACGCTTTCAATTACAAGAAGGAGCTGGACCTCAACGCTGCCTTGAAGAGGTTGCGATCGACGAACCAACGACAAAGTTTTTGTTTTCAGTTTCTTTTGTATGCTCATGATGAAGATGAATCAATCATATATATGAAACTCCTTGGATCATCTTGAAGGTGCTTACCTCATGGCATCGACGTCTACTTCGAGAACGTGGGCGGCGCGATGCTGGACGCCGTCCTGCGCAACATGCGCCACCGCGGCCGGATCGCCGTGTGCGGGCAGGTCTCGCAGTACAACCTGGAGCGGCCGGACGGCGTCGACCTCTTCCAGCTCGTCGGCAAGCACATCCGCATGGAGGGCTTCCTGGTGTCCGAGTACGCCGGCGACTACAGCCGGTTCGAGGAGGAGATGGCGCGGTACCTCAAGGAAGGCAAGGTCGTCTGCGTGGAGGACGTCGCCGAGGGGATCGAGGCGGCGCCGGCAGCACTCGTGGGGCTCTTCGCCGGCCGCAACGTCGGCAAGCAGGTGGTCGCCGTCGCAAGGGAGTAGTTGAGATATCAGACGTGCGTTGGGTGCCGTACCATGCCATAGGCATGGACAGATGGTTTCCCATTTCACCAAACATTATTATACATTGCTCGAAGATACATTCGACACGTAATTGTTCTGGAGAAGAATTGTGCACTGTTCAGCTTCAAAGCTGTCTTCTTCCGTTCAACATTTTTTTTTACAAAATGAAACCTTAGAATAATCTTGTTGTCTCACTCGACCAAAAAAAAATCAGGTTCTAGCTGGTTATGGTGTGAGCAAGGTGGTAGCATCCGGCCGGATTTCAAGGTAGGCGATCTCGTGTGGGGAAGAACCGGATGGGAGGAACTCACTTGCATCATCACTAAACCAGAGTCTCTTTTAAAGATCAAACACTCCGAAATGCCCCTCTCTTACTATACAGGTGTTCTTGATGAGCTGATTTTCAGTTCTCACTCTTGCGCATCGCCAGCAGAATGTCATCTTTAATCATTCAGAAGCTTCTCCAATGATCCAAATAGACGCTATAATCTGTTTCCCCGGCCGGGAAGACAACGAACCTCATTCAAAATCCTCAAGTGTTACAGAATGCAAAGTTGTTTTTCCCCCTAACTGTATGCTACAACCACAACCATCATTCAGGTATGCCAGCCTTACTGCTTACGTAGGACTTTATGTTGTGGCCAAGGCTAAGAAAGGAGACTGTCTTCAATTCAGCGGCAGCAGGCGCCGTTGGTCAAATTGTTGAGCAGCTTGCTAAGCTCACTGGCTGCTATGTTGTTGGAAGTGCTGGTTCTGATGAGAAGGTCTTCTGCAGGAAAAAAAACAGCAAACAATTTACACAGATAATGTACTGTTATCTACTGCAACGTACCTAATGAATTGGGGATGGCTTTTGTCACCAATGGAAGAGCTAGAAAAGTTCCAACCAAATCACATAACCTAACTTTGATGTGCAGACGGAGGATTAGAAAGAGGGTTAGCCTAGCATGGTGGAAGAGAATCACTCGCTTAACCAGAATGCTTGCCATCATCCACCTTTCATCCATCATATGAAGGCTCCCAGATGGACCAAATAGTAGAGATAGGCAAGTCATTCTTGGCTAAGGGAGATAAGGCTCTTCATCGCCATGTAAGGCCTCCCTCCCTCATCAACACTTGTTTGCCAATGCCATAGGCTAGTAGCTTTGTTGGTTTGACATTCAGGCAAGCAAGAGCCAGGTATTTATAATGTGGGTAAGAGGAGAAATCAGGTAATGCTGGGCTGCCATGTTGTGATTTGCATCACACAGCACTGACCTTTCCCTCTGTATCGGATATATTCTTCGGCTATCAGTCTTTTCAAGAAATTCTGAATGGATAAGTACATATATAACTAGGAAGTTTGTATTATGTCAGTGCACAGTAGCTACATGATTGAAAATCGCCTGTCTTTTCTGATATTTTTCAGAAATGCTTGGGCTTTCAGATCAATGATCTTTTGAGACAAGCATACACATTACAAATTTGTATGACCGTTATCCTTATATTACATTATTACTCACAAGAGGTAGTTCTCTGGACTCTCTCTTAGAGGCTAATCACGAGAAGTTCTTCAATTGGAATGAAAATTGAGTAACATCAGCAGGAAAATCTAATCATGAACAGCCTGAACCAACTCCATACCTAAGAATGCTCATCCCTTGCTTAATTGCTCAAGTTAGAAGTTTGTAGCAAATATGAGGATACTAATTATTCAAGTCTAATTCTTTACTTTTGAACATTAAATTCTGGAATAAAATTGAAAGCGACCTAATCATGTGTATTATTCCACATTATGTAAAGATAAGCGGAGAATCAAGGTGCCTTTTGTTTGTTACTACTACTGTCTATTGCATTGTTGTGTTCTTTATATACCAGGGAACATGTAGGAACTTAAGAGCTAGCATTGGACATCAGAAAAGTTTAGAGTACTTGTGCAAAAAAGTGTTAATTATCTCTTGAAACTCCAGGGAAAGACCAGGTGGTTGTAGGCACGGGCAATCTCTCTAAAAAAATGGATATCTGCCACCTCAGAGTACGAAAATATTATATGAACTTGCAGCTTGATAGAAGTGGCAAACCTTTTTTTTTTTTTGAAAGGCGCAAACCTAATTTCTTCTTTCGATAAAATGAAATATTCTTTTTTGACAAGTGGCGCCTGCAAGATTTGCATATATACCCCGTTTTCCCTTTTATGTTCGTTCCAGAGGACGTCGCTTTCAAATGGGATAGATGCTATCCCCCACGGAATTGGCGAATTGCCAAAGCAAGGAGCCCTCATGGAACTCATGGAAGATATAGGTTTGACATTAGATACCGACGCCTAGACTTGGCATAGGTCCTCCTGCAAGTGGTTGATGTGAACTTTGACTCTTTGAGATGCCACGATGAAAAGAGTCAAAGTATCAAAGATCCTATTCTGAACGATATCGCATTAATGTATCGGCGGCAAACTTGTGAAAGCAAGAATCCAGTATGGCTGCCATGCCCCAACTGTCTCTATATGCTTCCAGGTGGCCAAGTTTCTAGTGGAAGAATTAGTTCCATGGAATGGAGCTGTAAATCACCTTCGCAGCAGCTTCCGCCCACTGCATCTTGATTACGCACATTGTAAATAATCAACAGCTAACAGGCCTGCATGTCAACCTACGCATATTGTGAACTGCTGGTATGCCATGCTAGAATATGACAGAAAAGATGAGCGCGTACATGTAGGGGTGGTGATGGACCATAGCTCTAATACTCTCTTCATAATGCAACTTAGCTCTTAATATTTTTATCTTGAAATTAAATAAAATTAGAGTCCGACCCTTAGATTATGTAAGCTAAAATTAAAGTCCTCTAGCACCCTAGGTACACGTCCGGGTTGCGCCGGCCGCCGCAGCCACCTCCCTTACCGCGAGCTCGATCGGCCGTCGTGCTTCTTTGTCTCCCTCCCGACGTCTCTAGCAGCCGTGCACAGACCGCGTTGGCGTTGGTCACGCACAATCGCCTTCCAGGAGCCGCCGTGAACAGCAGCCATCCCTGCCGACGGGCGCCGGCGCCGGAGCAGTCAGTACCTCAGAAAGGTAATGGGCTAAAAAAACTGGGCCTTCGCCAGGCTATGGTCCTCAGAAAGGTAATGGGCTCGTGAAACTGGGCCTTCCCTCAGCGCGGCCCAAACCATCGCTCCCCAGCAGCTCGCGAGGTCCGATCCAAGCCGCACATATGCGATCCTACGGCCAAGAATCACTCAAGCCCGGGCGGTAACCGGAATACCGTCCAGCCCGGACGGTGAACGAAACCCCGTCCAGTCGTCCACCCCCTAGCAGGGCCGGGCGGGCGGAGACGCCGGCGCGCGCGGCCGCCACCCCACGACGGCGGCGGCCGGCGGGCGCCAGCTTGCTTCTCCGCGCACGGCTCGCGTTCCCATTGCCGCGCACGCTTCGTCGCGGCAGGGATCGGACGAGGGTGGGTGGGTGCTGCCCGGCGCCGCTGCCGCTTGCCTTGCCACCGCGCGCTGCGTCGCCGTGGCGAGGCGAGAAGGCCGCAGGACCGCGCGTCCGCGCCGCCACCGATCGCCCATGTCCTGTTCGGACCCGCCTCGCACCCAGCCTCTGCTGAACGGCAAGTTCCATGACACGGACGCGCGCACACTCCTATACGACTGCCGGGACGTGCGGGTGCGGCGCCTCTCCGGCGAGGCAAGCGAACACGGACGAAGCAGAGGAAGTGCTGGTTTTTGGACTTCTGATGAGGTTTGTAAGGGAAGACTTTTTCTTATCAGTTCATATATATTTGGGTGAACTGGTGGGTGCATACGTCTAAATATTTCCTACCTTGTTCCCTTATCTACTACTGATTACAGGAGCAACACAGTGTATTATCTTAAACAAATTCGGTACATTATCTGAAAAAATTGCTTGCATGCTGCCTCTTCAGGTAAAACTCCTGAGAACCAAGTTAGGCTTGGATGAAGTTTTTACCTACAATGACGGGCTGGACCTCAATAAGGAATTGCAGAGGTTTGGTTTGTGATTTTAGAACCCCCCCCCCCCCTATCTCCAACCTGAAAAATATAGAATCCCGTCGGGAACTTATGGCTTGCTTGATTTTCGGTAAAATGGCTAATTTCATCCTTCAATTTTCCTCTAAGGCTCAAATTTATCCTTAAACTATCAAATGGCCCAATTTAGTTCTCAAAATTTTCATTTAGGTTCAATTTAGTCACTAGAGTGTATGTAAGGTTCTGGACATGTTACCAATTCCAACAACGGTTTCGACTCAAGTGGTATACTAACTCATAATTCACTAACATAGCTAAAATTAAGTTATTGATGATCTTGTATCTATGAATAAAAGATTTACATGTTTTGTTTATTCGAACATTCTGATTGTTTGTTGAACCATATTTTTTGCGGGACATCAAATGTGAGGAAAAATTAGAGGTAAAAAAAGAGTCTATTTATATCTATTGACTTACTTTTACATCACCCATTGTTGACTAGGTGTACCAACATGGCATGCCACACAAGATTAGGGATGATATTGAGCTTAAATAGAAAGTTTGAGGATGAAATTGTTCAATTTCATAGTTGAGGAATGAATTTTAACCTGAGGCAAAAGTTGAGAATTAAAATTGGATATTTTGCTTTGATTTTTGATAGAATATTATTTTCCAAATCCCGATTGAATTCCTCTGTTCCGAACTACAATAAAGGCTCAAAACAAACTTTCGGTATTCACGGAGCGTGATATGTGCAGTAGTTAATAGGAAAATGAGCACCGTGTGTGACCAATTAATAGTGAATTACAAACAAGATTTTGCCTAAGGAAACCGTGATTCATGCAAATGGTGAAAGACACAATTATGGATCCAAGAACACATTCTCTGATTGGGTTCTTTATTTCACAACGGATACAGAAGCACATGTGACTATTGGAAAACACAATTATGGATCCAGGAACACAATCTCTGATCGAGATCTTTACTTGACACAGGATGACACGAGCAAACACAAACACACAGGTCGGCAGGAGCAAAGATCTGCTCGGTACATACAGATGCAGGGGCACAATGCAACGAGACGTCAGGCACCACCAGATCACGAGCAGTGGTTGTTCTGCATTATATTACGAGATGTGCAAATGTTCTTGTTAAAAATAGCATTAGATTGGGAGTAGGAACTAGTAACAGTGAGAAGATGTTATGGAGAGATCTGAAAATCCTGAGCAGTGTCTTTCTACTTATTAATGAATGCCGGACAATGTTCCAGGTCTTTCAAAAAAAAAAATACTGAGCAATGTTAGTTCTTACCTGCTTTGACCCTTTGAGAACGGGACAAAATCCATGGATTGTAAGTTCCACTATGTCCCCTTCAGTCGTTTTCTTGTGAAACTTCTTGTAAATGACACCTGTTGCCCCCCACAATAGCCCATTCACCCCTGATGACATCTAATCCCATCACCTGAAAAGTGGAACCCTTGAACCTACACCAATTATTCGTACATGATAGTAAGAGAACACCAAGTAACTGGTACAAATCAAATGCGACTATGTAAGACTTCTCATGAATAATTCATACTACGAATGAAATACTCCTACCTGCCATCCTCAAAGGCCCGACAGAAGAAATTCTGCCAGATTTGGTTGACACCGGTGTTCATATGCATGCCCTGTGCGCGGGCGATGACTTTGGCGTTCGGATCAGGGCCGTCGCGTACTTCCCAGTTGTTCCCAACCAGCGAACCCAACCCGTTCTTGCTTACAAGTGACTCTTGGTTACAGTTTGGGCCGGAGGTCGTGTGGTACAGGTAGAGGCCACTGAACTTGAGCTCGTTGCGCTCCACAAGCGCAGGGGTGATTTGGAAGGTGGCCATGGCTGGATGCCTAGATGCAGTGCAGGGAGCTAGAGAGATGATCGTTGCTTAAGTGCTTATTCTGTATCTGCTCTGGTGTGAGAAATTGAAGCCAGGATACTGGTATTTATAGAGAGAGGAGTGCATGCATCACGTGGAAGTATGCTTGGAGGGACATGCTGTCTCTCGTGCAGTAGTCAAACACATCATTTAATCATCTGCTGGTACATTTAACTCCATAGTGACGGCAATGCAAGCTCGTACACAAGCACTCCAACACACGTGTGTCACGGCCATCACCTAGTAAGGTCCTCTTTAGATTAGTCCTCTCCTTTTAGTCCTTTTTTAGTCCCTAGTGAGCCAAACACAAGAACTAAAAGAGGGACTAAAACCTTTAGTCCATTAGTCCCTAAGGGATGGCTAAAATGGACTAAAAGTCCTACTTTCCACCATCTGCCCTTCCCCACCAACCCTATCCGGTCGTGAACCTCTCGTTCTCGCTCCTTCTGGTTTCCTCGCCCCCCTCCTTGCTCCTCTAGTTTCCTAGCCGCCACCCCACACGCTCCTCTGATTTCCCCGCCGTCGTCACGATGTTATCCAGCAGCCTCCTAGCCTGCCGACCAATGCCCCGGGCACGGCCGGGCCTGCTGCTGTCGGCATCGCCGCCCTCCACAGCTAGACGGGACACCCGTCGGCTCACAACCTCCTCACCACGATGCTGCGGTCATCGCTATACCGGTCTTGCACCACCCACGACGGATTGTTGGGGTCGCCGGAGCCCGGGGCGGTGCGGGCGTCTCCCTCCTCGCTGCATCTTAGGCCTCCTCACTTGACGAGGAGCGCAGTGCGATGGCTGAGCCGATGCTACATCGCCGCGGCGCACCCACGCGCCCGCCCCTGGTGACAAGTGCCGAGAGGAGGGCGGCCCACCTCCGCGGTGGCCCCACTGTGGCTTTGGGTCCATCCCTCCGCCCGCTTCTTGTCTGGCGATGTGGGGCGGGCGAGCTCACGTGTGTTGCTTGGCTGCTGGGTTGGGATGGAGGGAAGTGAAGGGGATGGCGAGAGAGGGGAAGAAGAAATGCCAAGTGGGAGGGCAGGGGTAACATAAGTAGAGCAAGATAGGAGGCAGGGGTAACATAGTCTTTGTAGATTAAAAGGATCCAAATAGGGTCTAAGATCTAGTAGCTTCTTAGAACATTGAAGTACAATGAAGAAATTTAGTAAATCATGATGGGTATATGGATATTACATGGAAAACGATTCAAATGACTTGGAAAATATGGGTACCGTACCGGATCCAAGTTTGGCAAAGGCAACAACAAGGCTTGTTCTTGAAGCAAATAAGTAAAGTGACCCATAAAAAAGATCCCCTGACAAATCAGTATGAGTGAACTGTAATGAACATGTAAGTCTAGATGATCTGTTATTGATCTATCCAATTAGTGTAAATTTGACATGGTTCTGCCAAAAATACTATGCCGGCCTAGGTTCTAAAGTATCATGCCACGCATCTAGACAAATATTGCGAAACGGAGGGAGCGACTATATAACTGTTCAGATGAAAAGGAGATGCATATATTTCTATGTTTTGGTTGCTCATCAACTATATATATGTTTTTAACACTACTAAAGTCTTACCGTTTTTGAAATTATTAAAGCTTACTTGTAATATAATTTCAGTTAAATGCATGCTACAAGTAGAGCAGTTCATGATTAAGATAAACTCTTGCTATTCATTGCCTTGTGGGCCCGGGGATATAATTACTAAAATGATATCTGCGCGTGCATAAACACACGTGAATCACGAGACTGGAACGGTGGCAGGCCCGTGCAGACATCCATGATTAACCATGCAGCTCCCCAACCACTGTAAATACCAAAGGATGTCCTTATTTGGTCCCAGAGTAACGGAACATGTCCAGTCGATTATCAAGCTCACCGTACCAACGGTTAGATAAAAGTTGAACACAAAGCGCGGAAGCAAGCAAAAAAGCAAACAACTCGAGCAAAAGATACCACAAAAGTTTCACTTGACTAAGCATGCAATTAAATAAAGATTAGCACATTTCAAAATCAAGTGGAAGCAAAGCTTAGCCAACAAGCCGATCAAAAGTCTCACAAAAAAAAATCCAAATTAATCACTATAGAAGAGACCTCTTAGTTAAATATGTAAAGACTAGTAAAAATTATCAACCACAAGAGCTAATCAACAAGAGAACATATCGGGTGGAAACCACAACCTTCGTGAAAATCCGTGCAAACTACGGCAAAAAAAGTTGTCTAAATTCACCAAAAAATCACACATGTAGATGATATGGTGATACACAACTTTGTAAAATATTTTGTCCAAACTCGACTTCGTTTGTGAGATATAAAAATAATAAATTTCTAATAAATTTTTGGTTTCCACCAGATATGTTCCCAATCAGAGAAAGCTAAAGCATGCAAAGATTGATAAAGATTAGAAATAAATCTAAAAACCTAGCTAAGCATATAATCAGGAAATAAATAACAAGGTCAAAATAAAGTGCAAACCAAGATGGCAGCAAGCAGCAAGCAGCTGCAGCCCTGCTCTATCTTGGTCCAGCTGCTGCGCCTGGCCAGCACGTGCTGGCCTGCTTACTCCTCCTGGACCACGATGGCTGGCTTGCCACCTGCCTGAGCTCGATGGCTGTCACAGCCGGCCTCTTCTGCTCTCCCGCAGAATTTTTTTTATTTTTTTTTCAATTTATCAAAAATATATATCCAAATTTTTTTTTGCAAAAATGTAACCCTGCCGCCGGTTCATTTGGCGGTAATGAGATACCGCCGGATGAACCGGCGGTAAGGGTTCTGGCCCACCGCCTGACAACATATCGCCAGTTCATCCGGCGGTAAGATGCTAGGCCAATGGGCCTTCGTGGGCCGGTAACTTACCGCCGGATGGCCCCCCTCTTAATCCCGCCCACCGCCGCCCGCCAGCCCGCTCACTCCCCGCGCCGCCGTCCGCCCGCCAAGCGCCGCTCGCTCTCGCGCGCCGCCGCCCGCTCTCGCGCGCCGCCGCCCGCCAGCCCCGCGGCCCGTCCGCTCCGCCGCCCGCGTCGCGGCTCGTGAGGGCCGGCCCCCGCGCGCCGGGGTTTGGCCGGCCGGCGCTCCCCTGGCCACGCGCTCGCCCTTTGGTTCGCGCGCCCACTAGTGTGTTAGGTATATTTTTATTTTTAGTTTTACTAATAATAATTTGTAGATTAGTATTACAAATATTAGTGATTTAGATATAGTTTTAGATGTAGAAATAGTTTTAATAAATATTAGTGATTTACGTATAATTATTTTTAATATGAAATCGTAGAACTTGAAATTGAAAATATTAGTTTACAGACGAATATAATTTCATATATAAATATTAATGAGTCCAAACAGACATATCATAAAAATATTATTAATTGATATTATATTACATAGAAAACCTATGAATATATGTCAGTAATAGTAATAGAAATTAAGATAGATGTAAATAGTAATAGAAATTGTAGAGAAACAATTAAGATAGATGTAAAAATAGCAGAATTATTTATTAGCGTTGATTAAATTCTAAGGGTAAGTAATTATTGTCGTAAATATTGGCAGACATGTCAGATGATTTATATTTTCAAGTGTTCTATGGGTCAGGAGAAGTTAGATATGGTCCTGAAGGGATAGATTTGTCAGAGTTTAGCTCGATCACAAAAAAAAGTATCCCGAGCTAGAGAGAGGACTTGAATTTCAATATCCAATTGGCTATATAAAGCTTTCAGCCTTAGTCGAGATGAACATGAGATCTCTGTCATGGCAGTGGTCAGTCGAAGGGAACCAGTATTTTGGGAGCTATTGCCGCTTGAAGGGACGCAAAACTGGAGGAACTATGTCAATATAAGTAGTAGCCGAGGCTTACCGCTTGTGTTCTTTGTTCAAGCATTCGAGAAGATTAGTTTTAGAATTGAAGCGGGCGGGGATCATGAAGGCCAGGGAGATATAGTATCGGAAGAAACTGAGACGATGCATAAATCTCATGAAGAAGGTGGTGAACTCGAGATTTTAGAAGATGATAGACATCGAAATCGTAATTGAAACTCATGAATATCTCATAAAAATATATTTTCACAAACTATTAGAGTTAAATCTAATTTGTATAAATTTTTTAAAAAATATTTCCCTAACCTCGGCTATCTCTATTATTTTCTGAAATATCTCTAAATGTAAAGAAAATAATTACAGTTCAGACAGTCTATAAAATAATTATACAATTAATTACAGCAGTGAGAGCATATAAAATAAAAAAAATTGTGGGAATACCTACCGCCGTTTCAAACGGCGGTAGGGCGCTGGCCGTCTACAGGACAGCTACAGCCGGCTATAGCCACGCTGTAGCCCGGCGGTAGCACCTACCGCCGGTTCGTTTGGCGGTAAGGAGCTACCGCCGGATGAAACGGCGGTAAGTTCCATGGGCCGTGGGCCAAGGATCTTACCGCCAGTTCATCCGGCGGTAGCTCCTTACCGCCAAACGAACCGGCGGCAGGGTGACATTTTTGCAAAAAAAATATAACGACATATATTTTTGATAAATCGAATAAAAAATAATATAAAAATAAAAAAAACTCTCTCCCGCAAAGCCATGTGGGCCGTCTGCCCGCCTGCCCACGGTTTGCTGGGCCGTGCGTGGCTGGCCTGCAGAGGCGGGCCGAGCAGTGCGCCCCGACCCATAAATTCTATTAGGGAGAGTTTTTTTTTGAGAAAAGCTATATGACGACTGGTCGCGCTACTGTGCGAGCGCGCGACCATCCAACCCAGCAGGACGTGCCCAAACCGGCCCACTACGCACACCCCCACCCCCCTCCTCATCCGGACACACCTCCCCTCCCCTCCCGCACCTTCCAAAAGTGAATCTCGGCGGTTTTCGTTTCCAAAACCTTCCACGGCAGTTCTACTCGGTGGTGGGTGGGCGCGGGCCGGCGGCGAGGTGAGGCTGCCCTGCTGGAACATCGGCGAGGCGCGGGCGGTGCGGGTGGATCCCGCACGCGGAGCAGTGGCGGAGGCGCCATGGCGGGAACATCCGCAAGCGGCGCTGGAGAGGAGCCCCCCCCCCCCCCCCGCCCCCGCCCCCGGTTGGTGCTGGCCGCGGCGGCATCGGCGGCTTGCGTCGAGGGACGAAGGCATTAGCGATGCGGGGCCCCAGGCCGACTACTTCCTCTACCTCCGCGGGTGCAGGTTCCGACGACAACGACGCCAAGGATGAAGTTGTGGGTCGCCGGCAAACGAGGGTGTCCAGCCGCGGGGGAGGCGCTGCCTCCCCTATGAGGGCAGCGTCAGCGAGTACTGCTGCTACTTCCGGCAAGGCACCACTCCCTCCCATCGGCAAATCATGGTGGCGCTCTATTCCCTTCCTCCCCCCACCCATCCTCTCTCCTTCCCCTATTTTGCGTTCTGTTAGGCAGTTTTGTGGTGCGTTTGATAGAGTGCCTCCAATTGCTAAAGCTGCATACTATTTTCCAATGCCTTGTTAGGTAGTTTTTGTGGTGCCTTGTTTATGATTTCAATATTAAGAGCAAGGATTAGTTTTGTGATTTCAATATTTTCGTCAGTGATGATTGATCAACCATTGGATTTGGGGAGAGGCAAATCGAACCGTCGCTGAATGAGGTCGCCGTGTTTCGCTGAAGTGTCGCTGAATTGATTTGTTCCATTTGAGCATTACTGAAATGAACATACAACCCCTGGTTAGAATTGCTGGTGACGTTTCCATGATGGGCTCTTTTGTAGTTTTGTGGAATTGATGTGAGAATTTGGGATTATGGGTTGATATGTTCATTTGACAACCATTTTATATTTCCTTTATCTGTTTTTTCGAGTATGAGATTATGATGGGTTTGCTATATCTTGATCATTTTGGCAGTCTTTCATTTACACTGAGTACATTTTTTGCTTGCTTGTATTAACATTTTATTCTCGTTGAAAATTAGTCCAGACTTATCAGATTTACTAATTGCCTTGTATCAGTTTACTGCACTTTTTTCTCTCGAATCAGCTTACATCCATCTAAAAATGCCAGTGTGCTACCTCTCTGAGACTTCCAGTAAATATCTGATATCTAATAATCTGAATCTCTATGTGTCCATTTAGCATGTCAGTGCACTTTGGTCATTGACACCATTTGTTTCAGCTATCTGTCGTGTTTGCATTGATACATCCATTATATAATTTTTGTAAGACCAATCTGATACATTTTCAATAGCATTCCTATTTTGTACAACCCCCCTCCCCCTCGCCTCCATGTAGCAACTTGATTTCTGTTTTTTTTTCAGCAACATATTCATCCCCTCTGTAGTAACTTATTCTGTTATCATGGGGGTTATTTTTTGTCTTACACATTTTCCTTTCGTACTTTTTTATAGCATGGCCCGGAAGCGTAAAACCGAAGCTACTAACACAGTCCCGTCTCCAAAGAGAACAACTAGGGCTACTTCTAGAGCAGACAAAGGTACTTCTAGAGGCAGTGTTGAGAATGATGAAACGACCGAAGCTGATGGAAAAAAGCACGCAGAGCAGGTATCATTGAGAGCAAAAAAACTATGCTGCATGAATCCTTTTTTATGCATAATTTGTATTATGCCACTCTAGCAGTGTTTTAGTCAGAAAAAATATATTTCAGTTGAGCATTGTTTTAGAGTCATTTTAGTTTGCTTATTGCCCTTTTTCTATATCTCAATAAAGGATAGCATGGAACTGGCTTTTTGCATGGAACCTGAACTAATATAATTCAGTTCGGATCGATATGTCATTTATGATATTTTTGATATGATAGTAGTTATTTTAGAGGCTTGTCTGTTCCATTTTCCTCCACCGATAGACAGCAATTGCATAGATGTTTTTTTATGGCATTTTTCCTTTTTTTCTAGCAACTTGATTTTCCTTTCCAGCAACTTTTTCTTTTCCTTAGTAGCAACTTATTCTGTTATCATAGGGGAACTTGATTGTCTGAATTCATAAACTGTGCGGGAACTCATTGAATGCATCTTTTTTTCTTTTAGGATATAAGGAAAAAAGGATCAGCAAAAAAACTGAGCAAGATCAATAGGGATCTCTAGGATAATCAGAAGGGGCGAATTGCAAGTGTTGGGTTTGAGGGACTCCTTGAAATCAAGTGCAACACTGTACCCGAGAAGCTGTCAACTTAGCTAGTTAACATTTTCGACATCAACACGTCCGAGTTGGTGATTTCGTACAGGGGGAGAATAAAGGTGGATGATCAAGCCGTTAAACGAGTGCTTGGGTTACCAATGGGCCCTAACCCGGTTGTTTATGAGAAGAAGAGTTATGCTGATACATTCAGCGAGTTCTACCCAGTGTTTGGCCACGATAATGATCATGAGGCACCAACATTTGTAGAAGTTGACAAATGGTTGTCTGGTGAAGGAAAGAAGTCAACAGATGACAAATGATTGAAGGTCTGGCTAATGTTCGCAATCAGCACCTTCCTGTGCCCAACATCAAGCCCTTTTATTGTGTGCGGGCTTTCCATTCTATTGCAATCACAAAAGATATCAAAGGATATAACTGGTGTAAACTTGTAGTGGACAGGCTAATCAAAGGAATTGCAAAATTTAAGGCTGGGAAGCAAAAGTTTGTGCCCGGGTGCCTCTTCTTCCTCACTGTATGGACACTAGACTTGTAGTGCCCTGTTTTTTTTCTTTTCACATTTCAGCACCTTTCTTTGTGATTAATATGCTTTTTTTGTGCTGCAGATACTGTACCTAGATTCACTTGATGTTGGTGATATTGTCAACAAATATTTGGAAATAAGAGCCGCTGCGTGGACGAGGCAGCTTGTCTCCAAAGTCTGTGCCATGGATAGGTTATCAGAGACTCAGTTCGGCAAACTGCAAGTAAGACTGATCTAGGAATTCAGCAACTTGTTAATATCTCATATTTTTCAACTTATACATGCAAAGTAGCAAGTTATACATGTGAAGTAGCAAGTTATACATGCGAAGTAGCAAGTAGCAAGTTATACAACTCTTTCTTTCACACATACGTTGCCTGTGCAAAACCAGTAACCACTTTTTTTCACTCATGCATAGTTTTCTCTTTTTTTTTGTACAGCTAAAGCCGCAACGATGATCCCACCAGAAAGGATTCATCAATTCAAACATGCCGGAATATGTCATTGTTGTATGTTTCTGCCCTCCATCCTTTTTTTCTATCATCACACATCATTTTTTCTTCCGCATCTCTCTCATATGATCCAACCATCTCATGCTTTTCTTCGCTGCCTTATGTTCCTGCAATTTTTTTTTGCAGAATCGGGAGGTTCTCAAAAGTGCACTGAGCGAGTTCAGCATGGCAATCAATCAAGCTTTTGTTAACCTAACACAAAAGTTGTGCCAGGGGGGACAACAGCCAGAAGCACATGCAGAATTAACATCAATGGACTGTCTAGGTAGAGAAGGAGGTCAAGCAGGCCCCAGTACCTCTAAAGGTACTCGGGAGGTTAGGAGTAAAAGGAAACAGGACATTCTGGAAGAATCAGAGTCCAGCAGCGATGAAGAAAGCTTTCAAGATTATGCCAACTTTGACTCTTGCGACACAGGGGGAGACGAAGATGATGAGAACAACGATGGTTTTGGAGATGATATCAATTCATCACAAATTGACACAAGAGTTACTGAGAGGGAAGGTAATGACTAGCAGCATCGCATATGCTTCTTTTAGTTTGTTTTTCTAACAGAAACATTTTTTTCTTTGATAGTGCAAAGCAAGAAGGTTAGATTTGAAGATGAGGATAACGCAAACAAGCAAGATGATGTCATAGAGGACAAGTCAATGAAAGGCAATCAAGGTAAATATGTTGACATGATATGTTGGATCAAAACTTATATGTTGGTAGCAAGATCAATGGAAATCTCAAGGGTTCTTTATTATTATTTTTCGTAGGATCTGCCTCTGGAGCCTCATGTAAAGAAGAGGCTGCTGATAAACAAAGAAAGAAAAATGACCATAATGATGGCGGTTCAAATGATGGGGCCAATGCTGATAAAAAATCAGGTACGCAACTTGTATTGAAGGCATGCAACAACTTGTATTGGTTCAGTAGCATATTCTCTTTTGGAGACAGCAGCAACTTATGTTTTATATTTTTTAAAGTATCTGCTGAACCATCAGAATACAAAGATCAGTCTGGTGATAAATCTAAAGGTGCGCCATCCAAGGATGATGATAAAGGTGCAAAGGACGATGATAAAGCAGCAAAGGATGACGACAAAGTATCAAAGGATGATGGCAGCGTCAGAGATAACACTTACAGCACATGAGGTAGGAGCGGGCATGGTTATGGGGAGATCGCTAGGCCAACGCCATGCATCTTGGGACTTACGTGCTGTCACAGGACCCTAGAAAGAAGAGGACAAAGATAATGTCCCCATGGGTGTCGGTAATATCATTTTTCCCCCTTTGGCCCCTCTGACATCTTTGTGTATCTTATCGTTTTGAAAGTATGTCCCCATATGCATATCTGAGCATTTTTTGCCATATGCTTTTTTTTGCTACAGATCCAAATGATGACAGGGCCCATGAACAGCAACATTGTCAAGAACGCTTTTGAGTTTCGCGAGTCAAACTATGAAATGGTAAAACCATATTTTTCTTTTTCTTGAAAACTTTGTGTTGTCTGTCTAGTAACCTAGTTTGCAAAGTTGTGTTGTATGATTCTAGCAAATTTTAGCCCACAGAATCCATTGGTGATTGCAATATTACTAAGGAGTAGTTTTCCAATGCCTTTGTTTTCTGATTGCAAATATTAAGAGTAATGAGTAGTTTGTGATTTGCAACATTCAGAGTTAGGTAGCTTTCTGATAGCAATATTCAAAGTTAGATATTTGTCGAGGTCACAGACTCACAGCATACTGCTTCAATTGCTGAACATTGCATATCACTTCCCATTCACAGTGCCATTTTTGTTTCCCAATATGTTTTTAACCGAATGCAGAACAGAAATTGAATTGGATTAGCATGTTTGCGCAGTTCAGTAGCATTTTTTTTTCTTTTTTTATCAGCAACTTATTCATTCCCTTAGCAGCAACTTATTTTTCTGTTATCATGTGAGTTATTCAAATGATTTTTCTATAGATACTCTTTCCCGTGCACCAAGAGAATACAGCGCAGCCGGGCGGCGATGGCCACTGGTTCGTATTTGCTGTAAATATTCAAGATAAGAAGTTTCAAATCATAGACTCTCTAAGGAACAGAGCGACAATACTGAATTGAGATGGAAAGCCAACTAGGTGAGTGCAAAAGTGATCACCCTATGGAACAAGTACACATCTAAGGTTCAGGGGTGCAAGATTCCTACCATTTACAACTTCGAGACGCAGTTCATTGAGGGGTACAAGCAATTCGAGATGTAAGCACAAGTCGTTCTTATCTTTTTATCCTAAACTGAATTTCAAACTGTAGATATTGTAACATTTTGTAAGTGCTACTTTATCTAACATTTTGTCTCTCTTTTTTTGTGCCCTCAATCTCAGTCATGACTGCGGTCTGTTCACCCTCAAGGCTATAGAGCACTGGGATGGACACAACCTCCCAAATATGATGGAGTTTGATGAAATGAAGCTGAGGAAAAGAGTTCTTCATGAGTGGCTTCATAGCCCTTCCAACAAGCTAGAGAACAAGACTGAACTATTCTCAAAGGGAAAGGGAAAGGGAAAGATGGCAAATCAGTAGGCTAGGAGCGGAGTGAGGAAGGGGAGGAGAGATGTGTGTATTTTTCACATGATGCATATACTCTGTATATAGATGCTCCCATTTTATTTTAATTGATGCTCATATATGCTCAGATATTCTGTAATATACTGGCAACTTGCGACCAGTTCAACAGACAACTTGTATGCAATTTGTGGCCAGTCCAACAGCAACTTGTGATTTTTTCATGATGCATGCACTCTGTATATAGATGTTCTTTGTGGTTTTAAACAATGCTCGGATATGCTGATCGTTTTTTTACCGCCCACTTTCCTGTGTGAGAAGCAACTTATGTAATATATGGAGATATCCTTTGTGATCAGCAACTTATGTAGTATATGGAGGTATTTACATTGGCAACTTGTGACTAGCCCAACATGCAACCTGTCTGAAGTCAAAACAGCAAATTATGCACAGATCTTTTTTTTTGAAATGTCAACTTCTGTACATCAGATCTGCACTTTGTCTTTCTGTTAACTTAATTCAACATGCAAGTTATAATTTTCCAATCTTTTTTTCATAAGCCAACATACACAAAGCTTTATTAAAAGTATATTTATCCATATATATAGCAAGTTTGAAGTGTACAAAAGCATCAACTATTCATTATTACATCACCACACACCATGCTTTAATAAAAATCAATTCACTAATTGCAGTTTCATAAATCACTAATTGTAGTTTAATAAATTACAAGGAAGTGGAAAAAATGTTAGATGCATCCCCCTGCAACACATCTTGTTTTTTCATGCAGCAGCAACCTCATTTAGTGATTTATCCGAGAGTTCTTTTGTTTGCTTTCTTGCCAGCTTGGCGGGGCAAGTTGATGTGGTATGTTCTGTTGAACTACAATAGCCACATGGTGGTTTTTTTGGGGGAAGCAACCCCAATCCTGTCTTGTATCTCTTTGACCTTGGACGCCCTTGCTTCTTTGTTATTGGTGGGTCCCCAATCTCAGCACCAGCAACATACGAGCCTGAAAAGTCAAAACAATTTCAAGTTACTAGGAGTAATACACACAAGTTGCCAGAACAAGGAGTACACGTTGCTAGGCTGAATGAGTAGAAGTTGCTAGGGGCAAGGAAGTACGAGTTGCTACATTCAGTTAAGACAATACGCACCATTAGGCTGTTGTGACAGATTTGGATCCCCACCCCCTCCGGTTGATGAGCTTGTTTTTTTGTACGATTTGTTCTGCGGCCTTGGCGCAGCGGGTTGTTCAATATCAACTTGTTCACACTCCACCCCCGGAAGAACACTTGACGCTCTCCTTTTCCTCAAAGCAACAAGCTTAGATTGTAGGGCACTCACTTGTTTTGAGACTATGCCATACCCCTCATCATCAGCCATAAAAGGTCTCACAATCTTATTAAAGTTTGTGCACATCCTGCTGTAACGTATAACATGCTTCCCGTGGTCTGTAATCTGAGCTTCTTGAAGAGGCTCATTAGTGGCAACTTCCACCCTACTATCAACCACTGGCTCAACTGACCATCGAGGGAGAATGTACCGATCAGGCACCTCGCGGACTGCAAGGGCGTCAAAAACCTTCAATATATGGCAGCAAAGCACTCCATCTCTCTCAAACTTGCAACAAGTGCAGCTATACAAGCCCTCTACCCTGGATGATGTGACCCTAAATGTCCGTGTCCCATACAACAGATCGGGGCAACGCCTGTACGGAATAACATCTATCAAGTCATCCCCTTCAATACGAACAACATAGTAGCTCGAACTTAGCTACAGCTCGAGTTGAAACACATTGAACAACCTCCTTGTATATGCTTTCTTCATCTGATGCTCCATAGGGTGCCCTGTCAAGTAGTGTGGGACCTTCGTGGCTGTGGCCGCCTCTTGCAAATCTTGCTTGCTGAAAATCCTTTGTTGTATCTTCTTATATTGTTGCACAAAGTTGAGTATCGAGTTCTTTGGGTTGACATAGCGCTTCAGGACAGCATTGAAGCCTTCACTCCGTGCTGTTGTTTGGAGGAAGGGGAAGAAACAATGCATGAAATACGCAGGGATCCAACAATGTCTCATGTCATACAAATGTTGGAACCTCTCATCATTGTTGAGCTCATATTTATCTAGAAATTGTAGCGAAAATAGCCTCTCATGCCATATTTCAATATAATATTTTGGCGATTGATGACACACACAACACTTGAACTAATATATGTGTTAAGATGATCATTATCAGGTTTATAGGTCCAAGGGATGAAAAGATCAAAGACCCTGAAGAAACCAAGTCGAAAAGATCAGAACAGAGACAATTTACTATCACCGGTTAAACCGACGATAGGCAAATTGTACTCACCGGTGCAATGGACTCAGAAAAGGCCAAATCAGGAGAGTACACTGGATGAACCGACGAGGAGTAGAGCGAAGGCGTCGGTGCAATAAACCCAGAAGCTGAGGCTAGGGTTATGCGTCGGATGAACCTACGATGCCTGAAGACAACGCGTCGGTGCAATGACTTGAAGTAAAGACAGACCCAGAGGCACCGGTTGAACCGACGATGAAGAAAAAGTGAGCGTCGGTGCAGTTGTCCAGAGACTCCATTTTTCGGGGGGTTTCTGAACTTGCACTCACCGGTTAAACCGATGAAGAATTCAAGAGCGTCGGTACAATTGATCAAGTAGCCGTTGGAGCAGGAACGGCTAGTTGCTGGGAAATAGCATTCACCGGTTGAACCGGTGTTGACAAACCTGGAGCGTCGGTTGAACCGGCGTTATGGAATTTTGTCAGCCTTTCCCAACGGCTAGTTTTAGTGGTGTGGGTTATATATACCCCCAAGGCCGGGTCATTTGAGGTTGCTGGAGTTGCTGAAAGCTTACTACACTTGAGGAACACCTCCAACCACCATAGAGCTTCATTGTACATCATATAGGCTTAAGCACACTTGTGAGAGTGCTTAGTGCTTGATTAGGCTTAGTTCTTGAGATAACTAGCTTGAGTGAAAGTCTTACTGCGGCAAGCATCTTGTGTATTCGTCGTGTGACCCTCCAACTTGGTGTGGAGCGGCAACGACACTTTGTGCGGGGAAGGAGACCCCTCTTGGTGAGAAGCTCCGATAGTGAAGATGATGCCGTTGGTGACGCTTCGAGAGAGACGGTGGCGGTGGCCTTGTCTTGGTGACTTGGGGTCACTTAGTCTTTGCTTGCCGGGAGCCTTGGTGGCGAACGCAAGATGGTGATCAAGCGAAGAGACTTGGCATCACACTTGTTCGTGTTGGACAAGTGGCCGTGGACGTAGGGAGGGACTTAGTGTCCTAACCGAACCACGTTAAATCGTGTGTCTTGGTGTCTTCACGGGAGTTTGCATATTATCTCCCTTACCTCTTTACTTACCATATTACGTTTCCGCATTTACTCTATCTTGCGTACCTTTACTTTCCTAGTTAGTTTGATTAGGTTTGGGTATAGGTTGCAAGTATTTTAGGGGTAAGTAGAGAGTAGCATAGATAAACCTTAGTCATAACTAGCATGTGTAGGACGTGTTAGGTTTATCTCATGCAAATAGATTGAGCCCTAGGATAGAAAGCGATTAGCGACCCTATTCACCCCCTCCCCCTCTAGGGTCGGACACCCCGGTGATCCTTACAATTGGTATCAGAGCTTGGTCTCACACTTCTTACGAGGATTAGCCAATTTTATTGGTAAATTTGTGAGAAAGCTCGTAGGAGACCCGTCGACTTCACCGTCGAGTGAGTATTATGTCCGGGGAAGGGATGAGTACCGATAGGGCTCCGTTTTTCGATGGCACGGGTTTTCCACGATGGAAAGTGCTTATGCAAGCACATCTCCAAGCCCGTGGGCATGATGTTTGGCGTGTTACCGAATTAGGCATGAAAAATGAGAATAAGTCCGAGAGACAATATGATGCAATTACTAAATCAATTCTATTGTCCTCGTTATGTGATTGTGTGTTTAATCGTGTTTTTACTAATGAAAATGCTCATAAGCTATGGAAGCAAATTGTCGAGAATCATGACGGCACAAAGGATGTTGCCAATCAAAAATATCATATTCTCGGCGAGGAGCTTAGTAGCTTTAAGCAACTTCCAAATGAAAATGCTCATGACATGTACTCACGATTAAACACTCTTATCAATGAAATTAATGCCTTAGGTCTCAATCAAGTTAAAGATGAGGAAATTAACCGCAAGATTCTCCGAAGTCTTCGCAAGCCCTACTACGACACCATCAATACACTCTTGCAAAAGGAAGACTTGGTCAAGCTTACACCCAACCAAGTCATCAATCAAATTATTGCCCATGAATATAGTATGGGAATGACAAAGAAGAAAGAGCAAGAGTCCACCTCCTCTTCAAGCAAAAAGAGTCTCGCCGCCAAGCACTCCTGCAAACACCAACCAAGGCGACAAGACTCATCAAGCTCAAGTAAACAAGAAGAAGAGGATGAGGAAGATAGTGATGATGAATCAAATTCAAGTGATGAAGAATATCCAAGGGCCGTGCTATACCACCACCGCAAGATTGCCGAGCATGTACATGAGCTCTATGAGCTTGGGTACAAAACACTCATTAGAGGGAGTGCGGTTGGGATGGAAAAGATGGCGAAGAAAAAGAAAGTCAAGATCCTAAGCTCTCTCCGCCATCTACAAGCCCAAGAAAAGTGGTGAAAGCTCAAGTCACAAGAAAAATTCCAAGAGCTCCACCACCCATCGCCCTCGGAGATTATCACCACCACCCATGTGTCTTATGGCACTAGGTAATAACGATGTAAGTGATGACTCCTCCTCAAATGATAAATCCGATGTTGAAACCGATGAAATTAGTGAGATGATGACACTTCTCCATAATCAACAAGAATATCTCACTAAACAAAATGAAGAAATCAAAGCTCTCAAGGGTAAAGAAAAACTTCATGCTTTATTTGTCTCAAGATATGAGAACTTGCTAAACAAATACAATTTGTTAGACAATGAGCATGAAGAGCTTAAAATGAAATATGAGAGTCTTGAATCTAAAAGTGAATCATCATCGGATAAATCTTTTCTTTGCAATATTCCTTGTGCTATTCCCATTGTCAAGGTAGATGTGTCTACCTCTTGTGATCTAACTCCTTGCAATGAGGATGTGATTGTAGAAACATGTGATGATCTCATTGCTAAGGAAAATGATGAGCTTAAACAAGAGGTAGAAAGGCTAATGGCGGACTTGAGGCGGCTCAAAGGAAAGTACACTCAAGAGCAAGTCCAACCTTCTCAAGATAACACCTCCACGGGCGTGAAGAAGCTTGAGAAGGGAGAAACCATGACTTACTTCAAGTGTTGCAAAGAAGGCCACAAGTCCTACCAATGCAAGGAGAAAGAGGGCAAGTCAAAGGGCAAAGAAAATGGCAAGCCCAAGAACTTGAACAAAAGCAAGAAGGGACACAAGAAGGCTAAGGAGATCAAGAAAAACACATCTCCATACTTGAAGGCTTCATACATGTACACCAAGCCCACCCACAAGAACAAGCAAAAGAGCAACCACTACATACTTGAAAAGAAGAAGAATGGCAAGGTGGTGGCTCATGTCATGGGGTGGAGAACATATGGATGGAACCGGCCTATTTGGGTGCCCAAGGATATTATTCATACCATGGATGGCTCTCAAAAGGTTTGGGTCCCTAAGACTTAAGCACCAAACAAGTGAACGGGGAATTTGGAGGCTTGGCAAGGTTTGGGATGCATGAGTAGGGATGCATCATGCAAAGATGTAGTAAAGCCAAGTTATGGATTAAAGATTAGTGACCCAAATTCCCCTCCCCTACATATGAGGTAATGAGCAAGGTAAAAGGATGATCTCAATTCATTTGATATCCTTCATGCATCATTGTAGCTCAATGCCTCTCTAGGATTGCATGATCTCATCTTCAAAATTGGTCTTTCATTTGATATGCTTTCCTAGATATTTCATATGGTAGGTTGTCTATGCTTCATCATATCTTGTTGCAACCTACATGAGCTTAATTGTTGTCCTCTCATGGCATATGTCGTCCATAGCATATCTTGCAATTTGATATCTCTCATACTCGTGGTAAAAATGCTTTTGATATCAATTGCTTGCTTAAAGTGATTCAAACACTAATGCACACATTTAGAGGGAGCTAACTCTATAACTTATGTTTGTGTGACTAATATGCTTTACAAGTGCTATTTGTTGTAGTCACCTAGAGCTATCTCCATGAGTTCAATTTCTTTTGAACACTACCCATACAAGTCACAATTGGCATCACAATTGGTGTCAAGATAGGAGGTGCCACAAACTTTGAAAAAGGGGGAGCTTGTTCAAACAAAGGGAGATATGCCAAAGTTAGTGGGTATAACACTCTATCACTAGTAAATTCCTTTTGCTACTAATGCTCTTTGTTGCTAGTGGTTATAAAGCTTTTAGGTGTTTGATGATAAAGGGGGAGAAATGTACCCTAAAAGCAAGCAAATAGTTTGGAGTAAATGATGCCATTAGCAAGGGGGAGGAATGGAAAATGCAATGCAAAAGGATGCATGGTGATAGGGGGAGGTACTTAGTCAATGTGGGGGAGAAGTGCAATTTGATGATTCCATGGACTAAGGTACAAAATTTTTTCATTGCTCATATGGTTCAAACCACACACAAGCCATTGTTCTACAATTGGTATCAATTTCAAATACCGGTGGCTTTTAAAATGAGCATTGAAATGTCATCCGAGCAAGCTAAGTAATTTCTAACTTTTCAAATTGGTATCAATTTCATATCCTTGCAATTCATCTTGCTTGCTTTGGTTGTGTTGTCATCAATCACCAAAAAGGGGGGAGATTGTAGTGAAAATGGCCTCGGCGCTGCCGAGCTCTGCTCAGTGTGCAGCGTGTGCGCGGCAGAGAAGAAGAAGGAGAAGGGAGGGAAAGGAAAAAAAGAAAAAGGAAAAGAAAGAAAAAGGGGAAAAAGAAAAGGAGAAAAAGAGCATGTGGTGCGGCGGCGGCGGTCGGCCATGCGCGTGCTGCGGCGTTCGGCTGGTCAGTGACGAGCACGTGGAACGAGGGAAAAGAAAGAGATGGGACAGTGATTGGTACTGGTGTTGGGATGGCGGATCGCCGGGAAAAATTTTGGGAGATCAGGATCTCGGACAGAAGGATTTGGAATGAATTGAGCTCAGCGTCGAAAAGATTTTGAAAAAAATATTTTTAGCGAGTAATTTATTTGGGTGGATTTTCGGGATGTTACAAACCTACCCCACTTAAAATGAATCTCGTCCTCGAGATTCGGCTGGTTCCTAAAGAGATGGGGAAACTCCTTTTTTAGAGCATCTTCGCGTTCCCACGTAGCTTCTTCTACTCCGTGTCTGCTCCATTGCACTCTGCAAATCCTAACCTCTGAGTTCCGTGTTCTTTTTGTGACAGTGTCTAAGATTTTGACAGGCACTTCCTGATACCGAAGATCCTTTTGCAGATCAATTATTTCCACTGGTACTATTTCTTCTCTAGGTACGCTCAAGCACTTTCTGAGCTGAGAGACATGAAATACCGGATGTATATCCAACATTTCCTCAGGCAATTAAATACGGTATGCTACCGCTCCAACTCTTTTCACTACTTGGTATGGTCTAATATACCGAGGAGCTAATTTTCCTTGAACTTGAAACCTTCGAGTCCCCCGAATCGGAGAGACCTTAAGGTATACAAAATCTCCAACCTCAAAACATAATTCTCTTCTTTGCTTGTCTGCATAACTCTTCTGCCGTGATTGGGCTGCTTTTAGCTTCTCTCTAATCTCAGCCACACGTTCTTCTGCCTCATTTATGAGAGCTGGTCCAGTTAGTGTACGCTCTCCCACCTCTGACAACATCAAATGGGTCCTGCACTTTCTTCCATAGAGAGCCTCAAATGGTGACATGCCTAAACTTGCCTGATAACTGTTGTTGTATGAGAACTCCGCATAGGGTAAACTTTGTTTCCAATCTTTACCATAGGTAAGGACACATGCCCTTAGCATATCCTCCATAATTTGGTTTACCCTTTCAGTCTGTCCATCAGTCTGCGGGTGATAGGCCAAACTAAAATCTAATTTGGTCCCCATGGCCTTATGCAGACTTTTCCAAAACTTGGAGGCGAACTGGGTCCCTCGATCTGAAACAATTCTACTAGGCACACCGTGCAGCTTTACTATATTATCCACATAGAGCTGGGCTAGCTTTTCTCCTCCATAGTTGATCCGTATGGATAGAAAGTGAGCGACTTTGGTGAGCCGGTCCACTATTACCCAAATGGAATCATAATCTTTCTGGGTCTTGGGCAATCCTACCACAAAATCCATTCCTATCTCGTCCCATTTCCAAACTGGGACAGGTAAGGGTTGTAGTAATCCTGCTGGCTTTTGATGCTCAGCCTTGATACTTTGACAGGTGTCGCAATAGGCAACGAATTGGGCAATGTCTGACTTCATTCCATTCCACCAATACTTTTGTTTTAAATCCAAATACATTTTGGTGGACCCTGGGTGGATAGAATATGCCTAGTTATGAGCCTCGTCCATGATCATTTGCCGGAAGTCTCCTTCTTTGGGCACACAAATCCTATCTTTGTACCACAAGGTTCCCTATCGTCCACTCGAAAATCTGGTGCTTTGTTCTCTCCGGTATGTTTGCGGATTTTCATTAAATCTTTGTCCGAATCTTGGGCTTTTCTGATGCTGTCCTCTAGGGTAGGTTGAACACTCAGCTTGTGGCTAGAGCCTCGAGGGGTAATGTGCATATTCAATCGTGCCATTTCCTCTTGAAGACGGGCATTCTTGGGTCCATAAGATTTCCGGCTTAAAGCATTGGCTACCACGTTAGCTTTGCCAGGTGGTAGTGGATTTCCACATTATAATCCTTGACCAGTTCTAACCATCTTCTCTGCCTGAGGTTTAGATCTGGTTGTGTGAAGATATACTTCAGGCTTTTATGATCCGTATATATCTCACACTTGTTTCCAATCAGGTAGTGCCTCCAAATCTTGAGGGCGTGCACTACGACTGCAAACTCCAAATCATGTGTTGGGTAATTCTGCTCATGAGGCCTGAGTTGACGGGAAGCATATGCAATAACTTTCCCATCTTGCATCAGTACACACCCTAGTCATTGTCGGGATGCATCACAATAGATGACAAAATCCTGATGAATGTCCGGTAAGGTGAGTACTAGGGCGGTTGTCAATCTTCTCTTCAACTCCTGGAAACTCCTTTCACAGGTTTCCGTCCAAACAAACTTCTTTTCCTTCTTAAGTAGCTCTGTCATGGGCCGGGCGATCTTGGCGAATCCTTCAATAAACCTCCAATAATACCCAGCTAAACCAAGAAAGCTTCTGATTTCACTAACATTGGTTGGCTGCTGCTAATTGGAAACTGCCTCAACTTTCTCGGGGTCGACTGCTACTCCATCTGCGATCAGGATATGACCAAGGAAAGCTACTTTCTCAAGCCAAAATTCACACTTGCTGAACTTGGCATATAGCTTATGTGCTCTTAGCTTTTCCAGAACCACTCTTAGGTGTTGTTCATGCTCTTGAGCACTTTTGGAGTAGATGAGTATGTCGTCAATAAAGACTATGACAAACTTATCTAACTCATCCATAAATACCTTGTTCATGTGGTTCATGAAATAAGCAGGTGCATTGGTGAGTTCAAAAGACATCACAGTAAACTCAAACTGCCCATAACGGGTGACAAAGGCTATCTTTGAGATGTCACTTTCCTTAATCTTGAGCTGGTGATATCCTGATCTCAGATCAATCTTGGAGAAGTACTTGGCTCCTTTTAGCTGATCGAAGAGATTATCAATTCTAGGGAGGGGATACTTATTCTTGATGGTGACCTCATTCAGTGCACGATAATCTACACACATCCTCATACTTCCGTCCTTCTTCTTGACAAATAGGACTGGGGCTCCCCATGGGGACGAACTAGGTCTGATAAAACCACTTTGTTGTAATTCTTCTAGTTGTTTCTTCAGCTCTGCTAGTTCTGAGGCTGCCATCCTATAGGGTCTCTTGGCAATAGGAGAGATTCCGGGGATAAGTTCAATGACAAACTCTATATCTCTGTCAGGTGGCATTCCGGGGAGTTCTTCTGGGAAAATATTAGGGTACTCATTCACAACTGGAACTCCTTCTAGGGATTTCCCATCCATACTGAAAACCATTGGGTCTGGTCCACTTCCCCGAGTATGGCATGTCACTTGCATCCCATCTGAGTTGGTTAGGTGTACTACCTTGTCAGCACAACCTATGAGGCCATTGTGTAGGCTTAACCAGTCCATTCCAAGGATCACGTCTATTACCTTAGACTTAAGTACTACTAGGTCCGCTAGGAATTCTACCCCACTTAAATTGATCCTTACCCATAAACAACCTAGTTGACACTTGATGTCACCTCTAGGCGTTCGGGTTAATAGGGGTGTTTTTAGTAGTACCGTAGGTATTTTATGCTTATCCACGAAGCTTGACGATATGAACAAGTGTGATGCTCCAAAATCAAATAACACTGTTGCCAGAGTTGAGCTGACTAGAAACTCACAAAGTACCACTCCTTGTGCACCCTGAGCCTCCTGCGCGTCGATGTGGTTGACGCGGGCTCATCCATAAGGCTGCTGGCTATTGTTGTTGCCCTTGTTGTTGCTGCCGACGGGGACACGGTTGGCTTCGGACACCGGCGGCCTAGACCCATTCACCGAGTTGGAGAAGGCTGATGCAACAGGCTTGTTTTTGGCATAGGGGCAGTTGGCAATGTAATGCCCTGTCTCACGGCAGTTAAAATAGGCCCTAGCATTATTGTTGTTAGTGGTGACTTGGCTGGCATTGTTCTGCGGGACTTTCATGGTGTTCTGGTTCCTGAACTGTGTGTTAGGGGCCTGGGGGCCTGTCACTTGGGACTGGGTCCTATACTGCATTGGGGCCAGAGATCCTGGTGCAGTATAGCTGGAGCTTCTTGGTTTCTGGAAGCGGTTCTGCTGGCGGGCCTTGCTTTCCAGGAACTTACGTTTGTTTTCTTTCCTTTCTTCAGCTTTGGCCCTTTCTGTGAGAATGGCCATGTTCATCAGAGTATTGAAGTCCGGGTATATATGAGGGGTAAGCAAGGTTCGGAGTTCTGGGCTTAATCCCTTCTCGAACATGTCCTGTTTCTTTTCATCCTTATCCACTTCCTCTAGTGCATAGCGGGCAAGTTCCATGAACTGGTAGGTGTATTCTTCCACAGACATGCTCCCTTACTGTAATGCACGGAACTCATCCACCTTGCGCTTCATGGTGGCTGCGGGGATATGGTAGCGGCGGAACTCTTTCACAAATTTGTTCCAAGTGATGGTGGTGGCATCTTCGGCAGCGGCACAGTAATTCTCCCACCAAGCTAAGGCAGTTCCGGTGAGTTGGTGAGCTGCCAGAAGAACTTTATCTCGGTCTTGGCATTCGAATGGCTCGAGCTTCCTTTCGATCACATGCAGCCAGTCATCTGCCTCCAAGGGGTTGCTGGATCCGGCAAAGGTGGGTGGCTTGGTTCTCAAGAAAGCTGTCAGCTTGTCATTCATGGTCTGCTCTCGTGGCCGCTTATTGACGAGGGCATTGGCCAGGGCTTCCAGTATGAGGGTCTGATTTTTTATCACCTGTGCCAGGTCCCCGACAGCTGGAGGTGGTGGCAGTGGTGCTTCTCCTTGGCTTCCTCCTCCTTGCTGGTTTACCTCCTGCTGTCTCTGAACAGGGTCCTGTCCGTGCTCATTTTGCGGTCCTCCTGAGCCAGGGGCTGCAGAGGTGCAACTGTGGGAGGCTCTTGAACTGCGTCGGGAAGCCATCTGTAGATTGGGTAGAGTCTTTATGAGACTGGGATTAGGATTAAGTGATGTTTAAGTTATTTAGTTCGTAATTTTGAAAAGGCTGAATCCACCTCCTGCCGAAAGCACACCAACTAACGACAAACACACAGACTAGCAAGCAACAAGCACAAACAACTCCATTACTGCAAGGGGGGTACAACACTGGGGCAAGGCCAAAATGCGTACTACACGTCCGGCTACATAACTCCAAAAGAAGGGGGGCACAACTCTAACTTTGGACCACACGGCTTCATCTCTTGACGGTCACTAGCACTTAGGCAGACTCATTGACTTGAGTGGGTTCTCCCCTTGGAACAAGAAGAGAACACACATCCTCCAGGGGAATGAGCAGTCCTTGCTCGCCGTTCTCTAGGTCTCCGTTTTCTGGGGGTTGCTTAGCAGCTTCTCCTTCAACGGCGACAGTAGACCCTTCAGGGTTCTCGGGTGGGGCTTGTGGGTTCCCCAAAAGTGGACCCCATCCTATGATGGGCGTCCCAAGTTGGACATGGTTTTCCCCAATTGTCGAGACTGGCATTCCACTTCAGGTCCATTCTTGCATAAGCCGGTCCCGGGCCTGCCTGAGGCTCTCCTGAGCAACCGCTTGACTACTGACCGCGGCTGCGGCTCTTGCCTCGGCTTGAGCCACCCGGATCTGATGCATTCTTACCTCGAGCTCTGCTTGCTCGGCCCGATGGGTCTGCTCCCTCAAGATGTTGGCTTGCTCGTCAAAGAGCTGATCCAAGGAGGCTAGGTAAGTAGCCACTTGGTACAGGGGGTCCTCTTTATGGTGGCGCCATTCCAGGCTTCTCATGCGAGCCTCCCAAACTGGGGTTCTGATGGCCGGAGGAAAGAACCTCATTGGTGTGGGGGCGACGTGTCCCTCGAAAATCCAGCACAGATAACAGAGCGCCTTCCTGACGACCAAGGGATAGGTGTCTTGGTACCTAAACCCGGTGGTAGTCACTCGCCATGGCTGGATGTCGGGGTAGCGGTCACTTTTGGCGATGACCAGGATCACCCTGCAGCGGAGGGTACCATGGTGCTCGTACTCCCTGCTGTAGTACCTTGGGCGTTCCAAAACACCAAGGCTCTCCAGGGCATTGATCAAAAGGCTGGGGAAGCTACCTTGGGCGTTCCAAAACACCAAGGCTCTCCAGGGCATTGACCAAAACACAAAGATAGGGTGAACAAGCTTTGCACAGATACTTGGGTACAAAGGGGATAGATGGTCTTTATTATTACAACAGGGTGGGGTACATTTTCCATAGATACACGATTATTAGGATAGCGGCTCTAGCTTAGGTGTACTACTCTCCTATCATGGGGACTCTTCCTCGATCTGGATAGGGCGCTTCTTTAGTGGAAGACACTGCTCCAACACCTCATCCTCGGTCTGAGTACCCTTATCCCAATGGGTTTCTTCAGGTTCTTCTTCTAGCAACCCAGCTTCTGTCCTAAGCGCCTTGTCGTTTTGTCTTTGGGTTTGGAGAGCGGCTAGGGAGTTCTCAGCTCGTACGGCTCTTATCCGTTGTGACTCCATCTCTTGGATTGCCTTTTCTGCCCTGCGGATTTGGTATTTCAGTTGTGTCGCCTGTTCGCGGTAGAGTTGATCCAAACCGGTGAGGTAGATGGATAGGTGGGAGACCGTATCTTCTAGTTCTTCTTCTTCCCTTCCAAGTCCTCTCATCTGGACAATCCATGAGCATCCTCTTCCTTCAGTAGGCGGGAAAAATCCCATAAGAATCCGCTAAAGATGATGTTTGTAAACCACACGCAGACGTCGCAGGGAGCCAGGGCTTTTCGGACGGCCTTTTGGTCGGTGTCTGGAATGTAAAAGCCAGTGGTGAAGATGAACCAGGATTCCACGTCAGGATAGCGGGTGCTTTTTCTCACAAAGATCATTATGTCACACCGACGGGTGCCCCAGGAGTCGTACTCCCGGTAGGTGTACTCTGGTGGGTCCACAACTCCGACGCGTTCCAGGCTGAGTAGCAATAACTTAGGGAGGCCAGGCTCTGCGGGGCAGATTCCGCCACTCCATCCAATGTCAGCCATCTGTAACAGGCAAGAGTCAGCGGTGAGTGTTTGTGTGGAAAAAGGGTTAAGCAAGAAAAGTCCTAATGTGGAAAGGCTTAGAAAAAGGGTCTCGATCCTATGGGTCACGTCCTACGGCTAACCTACGGCTCTGATACCACCTGAACCGTCCCCTCATAAGAGGTGACTTAAATGTGATACAGATATCAGTCCCAGGAGACTGATAACACATTTATTATCAGATGGTACATCACCGTACAACTCTACGTGGTAATGGGCAACGAAGCGCCACTATCGTGAGGACAACAACTAAAACCTAAACAAGGACATTAACTACGAAGAGGTCATCAGAGTCTTGCGCCATACGAAGCTTCTTGCGGGTGACCCTATCCACAGGCAAGGTTGGGTGCAGAACGGAACCCCTACTCAACGTCCTTGGGGATAAAGTCTGGATCTTCCTCTGTAAAAATTAAGCAAGGGTGAGTACAAACATACTCAACAAGTCCAACCACACCCACGGAGGGGGTATAAACAGAGTACATGCACAGGATAAATCAAGAACAAGACTATGGTTTAGTTTGCAGAAAGCTTTTGTTTTGAAATAGAGTTTTTCTTAAAACAAATCTTTAGTACTGAGTGGGGTTGATCCTACACAAAGGATCCAAGTTTTAAATTGCTACCAGACTCCTCATCCGCCGTAGCACATGGCACAGCTGCCGGACACTTTTCCAAAACAACTCACGCCATCCCATCCATTCCCAGAAGAAGTACTAGTTGTGTGACCAAACGTAACTCGCTCAATACCGTGAGCACGGCTATTCGAGTAGGTTTTAACTCTGTAGAGGTGTGCAACTTTACCCACAAGCGGGGTACCACAGCACGATCACCTTAGTGTCGATGCAGATCCCAACAAAACCATTACCCACCTTAGCTAGACCTAACTAGCTAACACAGGATCCACCAAGGGGTCATTGACCTATCACCAAGGTTTACCCGGGGGATAAGTCACCATGATCTTATCCCTTCTCCTTGATCACCCGTTGCTCTCAGCTCTCCTGATGGCTATCAGACTAACTAGTGGAGTTTATGCTAAGCTGTTGCCACACACAACGGTCGAGTGGTTTGCACGATAGTTGATTTAGGCAAGATGACACATCAACTCGGTCCTTACTGTGACAAGATGGATATCTCCCATCCTTCTTGCTCAACCACAAAGGTACGAGCACACCTCCTTGCAATTCACACAGAAATGACATCCATCTCATCGAGACACATCTTTTATTTATTTTCAACAAATCCACCTTTTTTCCTTCCCACACACGCACACATTTTCCTTTATAAATAATCATATTTGATGTGTAGTAGAATGAGTATAAGGTCCTAAGCAATTCTAGCGGTGATTAACATCCACATAGAACTAATCGTATGTAGACATCAATCTAGGTGGTCAAGGAATGGTTACAACAAGTCAAGGGGTGGCTATCCAATCATGTCTTAGCAGTTAAAGCATATGCAGTTTTGTAAAACAGGCCAATAGGTTGTGTTTATAAAACTGGGACAAAATATGCATCAAAGGATAGGATTGAACTTGCTGTTCACAAAACCTTCCGAGAAGTCCTGATCGTGGTACTGTCCTTCGGGTTCGGGGTCGCGGTACTGGTCCTCGCACACTTGCTCGCGGTACTGCTCATCGACGGGTTCTCCCTCTGTAACACCCTAATTTAAATTCCAGCATTTTATTAATAAATTTAATTGGCTTTATTTAATTTTCCAAGGTTTATTGTGTTTAGAATGGCATTTAATCTAATTTTTGTTCCACAGGAAATTAAAATTTTGTCTAAGTTTAAAATTTGTTGTTGCATTCATGCTGGTGCATTGTTTTATTTGTTTGAGTACTAGAGCTAAATTCAAATTTGAATTTGAATTCAAAGGGCTTTAGTTTAAGTAGTGTTTGAAATAGGAAAATAGAAATAGAAAGGAGAAAGAAAATAGGAAGGAACCCAGCCCAGCACCCAAATCAGCCCAACCCGCTCTTTTTCCACGCGGGCCCAGCTCTCCCCTCTCCGCGGGCCAGCGCCGCTCGCTCGCCCCGCACGACCCACCGCGCGGCCCAGCTCAATCGCTGCCTCAGCACGTGCTCGGCCCGCTAGCGCACACGGCCCAGCGCACCGTGCGCCGCTCAGCGCCCGCTCAGCGTCGCTCGCCCCGCCGCTGACCAGCGGGTCCCGCCTATCATCCCCCAACTCCGCCTTCACCGCGCTGCAACGGCCGCGCCGCAATCCCCGCCGGGATCACGACGGGCACACCCCCCCCCCCCCCCGAGATCCCCGGACTTGCTCCTTTAAACCACCTGCGATCCCCTGCGCCCCATCCTCACCCCCGCAGCCGCCGTAAACCCTAGCAGCCGCCTCCACCAGCTCCGCCCCGCGCCGCTCCTCTGCGCCACCGCGGCCACGCCACCGCGGCCATGCCGCCCCGTCGCACCGGAGCCCCGGCCAAGAAGCGCGATAGCTCCGCCTCGACGCCTGGAAACTCCCCGAGCCGCAGCCATCGACCCTGGTCCACGCCGCGCCGGGAATTCGCCTGACATCCGCCTCAGGTGAGCGCCGCCGCCCCCGTGATTCCATGCCGTCGGCGTGTTACGGCCCTCACTGACCATGTTCCACCTCCGCAGCACCACGGCGCAACGATTCGAGGGGATCCGAAGCTCAGAGAAGCACCCCCGCACCCAGACCGCGAAGCTCCCCCATCGCCGCCGCTCGACCTCGCCGCCGACGTCCCGCTGCGTCACGCCCCCGCCTGATCCTAGTACTCGGTGAGCATCACGTCGGCCCCTCCTTTTTTGCGCTGGATATTTAGGCCCGTAGCCCACATCCGCGCCTAGAACACCACCGCCGGTGCACCACGGCCGCCAGCGCCGCCCTGCACAGCCGCACGCCACGCCAGTTTCCCTACGTGCCTCCTAGTGCCCCTGGACGAGTTCGCCTTGCCGCGCGCTCGCTCCTCGACCAAACCCAAGCCAAATCCGAGCCCAGAGCCACTCAGCACCTGCACGCCGTCAGGCACCACCGCGCAGAACCGCCGCCGCCCGTGCCCGCGTCGTCCAGAACCCTGCCGAGCTCAACCGAGCCTCCAGGTGAATTACGTGTACCCCGACGAGCATCCTAGACCCAGATCCGGGTCGGATTGACCCCTGGGGCACCGGTTTTGTCAACCCTGGCGACCCCCCCCCCCCCCCCGCCGCAGAGCAGAGCTCCGGCGGTGTTCCGCCGCCGCTCCCGCGCGCAAATCCTCTCAGCCACCCGATCCAAGATCGACGGCCACGATTAGATTTAGATCCCATCGAATCAGAGCCCTCAGATCTCGATCCAACGGATCAGATCTGAAGATACCTCTTCGGCCTGTAATTTTTGCTAAAGAGACCCTGATCTATCCTATATTCAACCCGCAGTCCATAGTAGTGTAAAACTATTTGCACTGAGGCCCAGTTTTTAGCACTTAGGCCCCTGCGCTTTCCAGTATTCGAACCCGCCGTCCAGCCCCTGCCTTTTTGCGAGTTAGACCCTAGAGTTTTAGTTTAATTATATTTTAGTCCTCGGTTTTTTCCCAGAACCCCCAACCCCCTGGAACTCCAGTTTTCTTACAAAGAGGTCCCTGGAACTTGTTTTTTGCCTAGATTTTGCGTTTTAGCTCCGTTTTAGGCGTTCTTTATGTCCACACGATCGTTGTTCCGCATAGAATAGTTTTAGAGTAGTTTTGTTTGCTGTTTTTATGGATTGTTGTACTGTTCCTTAGTATTTGCTATTGTTTGCATGTATGTTTATGTTGTGTATTGTGTTTGGCTATGTGTTCGTGAGTAGACGTTGATCCATCTGAGGAGCCCCAGTACCAATACCCGGAGCAGCCGTCTTCCGACAAGTTTGAGCAGCAGCAGGAGCAGTATGAGGAAGGCAAGTATAACATGAACAACACCCATCACTTTTAAATACATTTTCATACTGCATTTTAATATTGTATGCCTATAAGGATTTCCTAGCCACTTTATATCCTTTATATATATCCTTTGGGTTGTATTTTGGTTAGTTGTGCTAGGTGCCGCGCTATAACACACTTGGTCCTTTTTAATTAATTTGATTAATGGTATATGCAACTTAATTCTGAGAGTGGCCCTCTGTGTTGGCTTGAGTGGCTCACGTCTCGTTAAAATATGTTTTGTTAGAAACATGGTTTAGGGGGCCAGCACGGTGCTTAGTGCTTGGTTGGCCACTCTCCATAAGGACCGGTTCATAGAGCGACAACCTGGGACAACAGCGCTACCACAAGACTGGAATGAGACGGTCTTGGCTTACTAATTAGGTCTTTTTGGTTTGGAGTAACTTACCTGCGGGGCAAAGGGTGGTAAGCTTCAATGGTCCCTGCTCCTCCGGCTTGGTCTGTGCTTGGTTTGCGCACCTGTGCTTGTACCCCCGTGAGGTGGGCCCCATCGTCGCCGATCCAACTCTTTCGCGGTTACGCCCTACCAACGAGATTCTTTGTAACGGCCTCGTAGTGAGTTTGCTAGCCATCTCACCTAAGAAAGTGGGATGAACAACTAGCGTAGCTCACGACTTGTGGGTAAAGATGTGCAACCTCTGCAGAGTGTAAAACTGGTATACTAGCCGTGCTCACAGTCATGAGCGGCCCAGATCCTCCTTTTGATTAGTGGGGTTATCTTCCTTTGACGAGGCAGGTTTCCCCGGGTGGCTTGGTTCGGTATGGTTCTCAGTAGTAACATGATTAATTTTGATTAATTATTATGTAACTGGGTTTATGGTAATTCATCAACTTGTAGTAAATAGCTTTAATAAAATTTTGCCAAGACTTAAAAGCTAATGCAGTCTGTCAGCCAACCTTAGAGCCTCATAGTTTGTGTTATACTTGTTGAGTACAAGTTGTGTACTCACTCTTGCCTACCCTACTCTTTTTCCTCTTGGGACATTCTACTGCTGCTCAGTTCCTGCCGATGCGAGGGAGTTTGCTCAGCGCTACCAGGACTACGAGGACTTCTAGGCGTTTCGTCTCCCAGTCAACGTCCCTGTGGCGCCCTGCTCAGCTTCAGAGAGTTTTTATCGTATTTGTACTTCGCTTCCGCTGTATCAGACATTTTTGTCATTAATGTAATAAATAACATTCATACTCGCTTTATTATATCTTTTTACATGATATGTGCTGTGATATACTGTTCATTCTGTTGTATATACGTGTGACTTGATCCTGGCACATATATGACTACTCGGTTTATGTCCTTTTATAAACCGGGTGTTACACCCTTGTTCACACCGTGATCTACGGCGCACACAATAAAGAAAAAGAAATAATGGTTTTATCGTTGAGCTCGAATCAGGGAAAAATTAAGATATGGATATGGGAAGAATATTTTCGGGAGATTTTCTAATGGTGCATCCAAAATTATATTAGAAATGGCGTGGTAAAGTTTCGGGGCAAACGGAGGATTTTTGGCGCATGAAATGATAGGTCGAAGAGGGGTTTCAGGGCTAAATAAGGATATAGGGGCTTCTTTGTAATTATTTTTGGGATGGCAAGGGCTTGATTATAATTATTGGAAACATTTGCATCACTCAGGAAATGGGCAGGGGTCTATTTGAAATTATGTTTATATAGTGGAGAGGCTTATTGGAAAATACTTTTAGAAGAGGAAAGGACTTGGTTGTAATTTTTAGAAATGTCTGGGTTGAACTAGAAAGGTTAGGGGTCTAATTGAATTTACTTTTATGTGGTGGGAGGGCTTATATGGAAAAGGGTCTAGTGAGAGGGGGCTCTTAAACAAAAAGAAGAGAAGGGAGGGGCCTAGGGGCAAAACTGCCCCTTCTTCCTCCTCGCGATAGGGGAAAACAGGGGAGGGGACGCAGGGGGGGCGGTGGCCCTTGCCGGCCGTCCAGGGCACGGAGGCGGCCGGGGATGGGGGCAAAAGTGAGAGGGGGTCGAGGGGATTCCGTCCCCCTGCTCACCTCGGGCGGAGGCGGCTCAAGGAGGCGCGCCCACGAGGTCCGGCGGCGGCGGGCAGAGGCGGGCGTGGAGGCGGCGCTGTCAGGCTGGGGCGGAGCTACGGCGGCGGCGGTGGTGGTCGTGGGGGCTGGAGCTCGGTGGAGGGCCTATTTATAGGCCGGCGAGGCGAGGGAGAAGGGCGCGTGCGGTGGCCGGCCGGACGACGGGTTCGGCGGCCATTAATACTGTGGGGGCGGCTTCGGTGTCATGGAGCGGCGCGGTGGCGCTCAGAGGCGACGGCGAGAGGACAGGTGGGCCGAGGGGCGGCGCAAGTGGGAGGGGGCGGCGGCCAATGGCGAGGCGGGGGCGCCGTGCGGGGCCGGCTGCTCGGCGTCGCCGAGCTCTGCTCGTGCCACGGCGAGCGCGAGCGACGAGGCGGCAAGGGTGTACGGCGGCGCAGGCGATGGACGGCGAGTAGGGCAGCGCAAGTGTGAGGGCTGGACGTGGCCGGCTGGTGGGGCTCGGCGCTGCCGAGCTCTGCTTGGTGTGCAGCGCTTGCACGGCAGAGAAGAAGGAAGAAGGAGAAGGGTGGGAAAGGAAAAAAAGAAAAAGGAAAAGAAAGAAAAAAGGGAAAAAGAAAAGGAGAAAAAGAGAGTGGTGCCGGCGGGATTCGCGGCGGCGGTCGGCCATGCGCGTGCTGCGGCGTTTGGCCGGTCAGCGACGAGCATGTGGAACGAGGGAAAAGAAAGAGATGGGACAATGATTGGTACTGGTGTCGGGACGGCGGATCGCCGGGAAAAATTCGGGGGATCAGGATCTCGGATAGAAGGATTTGGAATGATTTGAGTTCAGCGTCGAAAAGATTTTGAAAAAAAAATATTTTTAGCGAGTAATTTATTTGGATGGATTTTCGGGATTTTACAGACTACCTGCATTGGGAACGGTATCGTTCCCTGCAGCACGCAATAGGTAACAAAACGCTGCAGCGGGGAACGGTACACCCTACGGTAAAGCAACGGAAGCAGCCTGTTTCGATAAACCAAGCAGAGATGAAGGGCGCCCTCTACATACACCATGGCACGGGACCCACCCACCCGACCGCCGCCAGCAGCCGCGCCGCCGCCGCCTGCCCCGGCCGCCCGACACGCCGGCCGCCCCCGCCCCTTCGCCACGCCCGCCCGCGCCTACCGCCGCCTACCCGGCCGCTCACCACGCCATGGCCGCCCCTTGCCCCGGTCGCTGCCGCCGAGGTCCTTTGCGGTGCTCCACCCGCCGCACCGCCGGGAACCGCGCCACTGGGGAGTCGTGCCATGGACACGGCAGCTAGCCCGCTCGCACTCCATGGCCTCCGCGACGCCACCGCCGCGCGCTCCACTGCGTCTACGCCGCGCCACACCTCCGCCGCCCAGCAGGAGCAGGCCGTTGCAGGACCTGCTCCCCGCCAGGACCTCCATTTATTTATAAATAGATGCTGCTAAAATACTGAAACACGTGAAGCACACAACCCAAATACTCCTCAATGGTAAAACCATTTAGTTTTTTCTCGGAGCACCAAACAGACGCGCCGCCTTCACAATTTCGCTTTGCTTCGCCTCAACGCAAGCTTCGCGATGACGCCACGTGCCATTCATCACTATCATCCGCCCGCACCAAACACGCCCTTAGTTTTGAGACCCATACTGATAAACCTGGCTGCTACGATGTCGACATGTGTCTGATCTCTACCAAACTTTACTGCCTTCAAGTTTTTCGCGCGTCCGCCGCACAAACAGTCTACTCAAGCTTACCATCACATTCCTTCTTAACTTGACTAATGTTGTCTTCGTCAGCATCTCACCCTCCATATACTTTTTCCGACCACTATTGGTCCTCGATATGAATGAAATCAAAATCTCTCTGACGTTTTTATTGGATTTTTTTATTGCTGTGGATTTGTCTTCACGTCTTTCAACTGTGTCTGGACATGCATATTGCTATAGAGAAAGCAATCTTTATATATGGATATCTATCCGCTACTCATAATTAGCCAACATCAAATTTAAATGAATCATATTTTTAGCTTGCCTACAAAAACATCCAATTTGGTACGGATTCTCCGCTGAATCTGCCAAGAATTAGAAATGATTCTTGGAGCTCCTGCAGATGAGCTGTGAAAATCCCATGGAAACAGCTAAGAGATGTGCAAGAAACGCACGGTCCTCGAGGATGATCCATCGTTCAGCAGAGATTTGTTTTTTTGAGCTGTGGAGCAAAAGAAATCAAATTACATCATGTGAGCATCCTGGTTAAAGATTTCAGTCTTGTATCTGTTGCATGACCTACACGCTCTTCCTTCATTTCAATCTAGTTTCAGTCGTGTTAAGGCTCTGTTCGGCTGACCGCATGAATAGTGTAGGACTGGTAGAATGAATAGTATTCTGTGAGAGGAAATAAGTCAAGACAAGTCGAGACAAGATAAGCCGAACAGCCTCTAAGTGATTGAGGGGTGTTGTGGATTTTCTTTCGTTGTTGTTGAGCTGCATTGTCCCTGTCGTGGTGACTTTGCTCTAGGATGTTTTCTGAAATTGTGTTGCTGATTATCTTTCTTTTAATAAAATATACGCCTCAGTCTGTCAGTCATGCTATGTTCTGGAGGAGGGGGGGCGGGGGTGTGGAGGAGTACCAGCAGAAATAACAGATGAGAGTGCCTGTGTGAAGTTGCCAAATCTGCTGGGCCTGCCACTGCATGGCCACATCTCAGCATCCGGCCCGTCTTTTTCTTTTTTATATTTAAAAAAATTTAAAATTTCAAAAATATATGTCTATTTCGAAAAATATACCCCGGTCGCTCGGTCGCTCGGGGGGCGACAGGGGTCGTGTCGCCCAAGCAACGGGCGACATGACCTTAATGTAATTTTTTTTTGAATTTGCAAAGAGGTCCCTGGCCGGGGGTGTGTGGAGGGAGGGGGCCTGTCGCCCCCCCACGGGCGACAGGCCCCCCACGGGCGACAGGGGGTCTCCCATCCTATATAAGCCCTGGCCTCCATTCTCTTCTCATTTGAGCCTAAAAATTACACCAAAAATTCAGAAAAAAAGAGAGGGATGAGGGGAAGAAAAGCGGCGAAGCTCTGCCGAATTGCGCACTCTACCGGTAACTTCCGTATGAATCCATTGATATTGTATAAAAATTTAATTTAATTATCGGATTAGTTGAATTAGATTTGATGCTTTAGAACACTCGTTTAGTATTACAATTTCAGTACTATTACAGACTTATTTTTAAATTAATTATGAATTACAATAGAATTATGACAGTACCTTATTGATATTGCAGCATAAGGCAATGCCTGCCTCCAATTGTGTAGGATTTTCATGGACCGAAGAAAAATCTGGTATAATACTTAATATCATGACCCATCTTGTTATCAGTAAGAAGTTGGATCCGTTAGCGGATGGTACGATAGAGATGGTGTTGTCCAAAGTAGTAGAGTTTAAAGATTTCACATTATTTCGAGTTATTACAACGCAAGATGTAAAGGGACACCTGCTAGAACGTCGGAAGATATACATGAGAGTATGTGAATTAGCGAATCATCCTAATATCATTGGATTCTTACAAAGTTCTTGTAAGATATGGATGCGGCCAGAGGTGTATGAGATGCACATTAAGGTAACTCTCATTCAATTGTAATCTCATCTGTCATTTGGAATCTATATGTATGAAACAGTAACATTGTTATTTAATTATATGTTAGGATTACCCCGAGGACACGGAGTTGATTAACAAATCGATACCAAATTTCCGTAAATTGGTATGTATCTTCGGTGGACTTATGCCACAAACTAGGCGAAGGAGGTGGAGAAGATGTTCGGGTGATAGTACTTGGCCTCCACAAGAATAGATGACCGGATGTTCGTCAAGTCATGCTGCAGCACCTCAAGCACCAAGTTGTGTTAACTTGGATGACGACATGGATGACTTCATGCCCCCCAAACCATGGCCTCCAACACATGATGTTCCTTCCCCTGTACATGAATCTAGATCCAGAAAAGAGAGAAAGGGAAAGGGAAGAGGTTCGTCAAGTCATGCTGCAGCACCTTAAGCACCAACTTGTGTTAACTGGGATGACGACATGGATAACTTTATGCCCCCCAAACCATGGCCTCCAACACATGATGTTCCTCCCCCTGTACATGAACGTAGATCCAGAAAAGAGAGAAAGGGAAAGGCAAGAGGTTCGTCGAGCCATACTACACCACCTGCAGCACCACCATATGTCAGCATCTTTTACGGCTTCAATGTTTGGATATGTTGCACCTTGCACTACCTCATTCCCTCTGTACTCTCACTCCTGATTTCATACGTCTTTTGCAACATGATTGCCAAAATCATGCTGCTTCCACTCTTTTGGCAATGAGTACTGCTCGTCATCAGATGAGCCCTCATATTCTTCTATCTCCATTGCGGTTTGGTCTTCTGCCTCCATCTCGTCCACAATGCTATGTATCCTCTCTCCCTCATCAGCAAGGCCCTGTGGTCCGATGTTTTGGTTCTCTATCTCTTCTTACTCATCTTGCTCAACATAGTTGGTTTCTCTTCGAATACTCGGAGTTGCTTGATCTGCACCATGTTGGATTTCATTTTGTGTCTTCTCCCGGATTTGAACAAGAATGGCCAGAGGCCACCCACGCTCTAGAGCTGCTTGCATGTACTTCTGCCAGTCATCAGTGTTGTGTATCATCATCAATTCTCATAAATCACTTTCTACCTCCCAATTAACAAGAGACTAGATGGTCATCACATGTGTCTCCGGATCAACACGGAACCCACGCTGCAGCCACTTACATATGGAACCAAAACTCCTTTCCAGAGGTTTATCTATGGCGCTAGATGTGTACTTAAAGGCAGAAATGTCTACTCCATTTGGCCCATACAAAATATTGTAGTCACCAAAAAATACTTGAAACTGCATCTTGCTCGACATATCTGTATATCACAGAATACTTATCGAGTTATACTCTTTACTTCACTAACTTATTCAATAATCCGTAAAAACGAAGTATGGATTTCAACTACAACATATAAGTATTCATAACTACGTGATGACACTCAAATTCTATACTGCATATGCGAAATTCTATTCTAAATCGTAATTAATTTATAAACACGTCTCTAATAGTACTGCAATTGTAATAATAAATGCGTAGTACTAATTTTCTAAACTAACTTACTACTACGTAACTAAAGTATCATTAAACTCCTACTTAAATGGTTCTACTATAGCACTAATTAAATTAAATTACTCTACAATACCAATGGAAAAATACATAAGCTAAATGTACTACCCTGCAGATCACAAGTGCGCAATCCGGCAGGGCTTCGCCGCTTCCCTTCTCCTCACCCTCTCTTTTTTTCTGAATTTTTGGTGGAATTTTTGGGCTCAAATGAGGAGGGAATGGGGGTAGAATGCTTGCAAGACCCGGTCGCCCGAGGGGGGCGACAGGCCTCCCCCTGTCACCCGTGTGGGGGGCGACTGGCCCCCGTGTCGCCCGTGGGTGGGGCCCCTATCGCCCAAGGGGGGGCGACAGGCCCCTTGCCCCCACGCGCCCCCGGTCAGGGATCTCTTTGCAAATTTGAAGAAAAAATTACATTAAGGGCATGTCGCCCCCAATGGGCGACCGGGGTATATTTTCGAACTTTTTGAAAACAGTCTTATATTTTTGAAATTTTGATTTTTTTTAAATATAAAAAAGAAAAAATCGCGCACCTGGCAATGTGACGCTGTCATCACCAACCACCGCCGGGCGGTGGCGACCGGCCTCGAGCGCCCCAGAAACATCGTGTCATCGTCTGTACCCACAGCCTCCACGTCCATGGGCCCACCCGCCACACAACACAACAGTCAGAACAAGGCAGGCCCAAACAGCATCTCAAGACAGCATCTATCCGCGTTGCCAAGGCGGGCCTGCCGGTGAGTCGAGAGCGGCGGCGCGATGGCGGCGGCGGCGGGAGAGGAGGTGCCGAACAAGAGGGTGGTCCTGAAGCGCTACGTGACGGGGTTCCCGTCGGAGGACGACATGGAGGTGGTGACGGCGACGGCGCGCCTGGCCGTGCCGCCGGGGTCGACGGCCATGGTGGTCAAGAACCTCTACGTCTCCTGCGACCCCTACATGCGCGGCCGCATGACCAAGCACGAACGCCCCAGCTACGTCCCGGACTTCGTCCTCGGGGAGGTAACAATCAAACCGTGACACGCGATGTTTTTATTTTATACATAAACCTGAAACTTTTGCTGCTTCCTATCGCTAGCTGGTCATAAACTACTCCGGTAGGTCGTGGTGTGAGTGTTCCGTGTTGAGGCGTCAAGCAAGACTGTGTGACCACACACGCAGAGATGAAGCTTCGTACTATTTTTGCAGTAATTTTATATTAGAGGATTTGGATTTATCTTGGTTGAATTACAAGGAATTTTGGCGAGCTTGGGAGCTTGTGTTCAGGTTCCCAGATTTTCTGACTGTGGGTTCGGGCGATTACTCTTCAAATCAAAGCTTGCAATCTATGCGCTGAAAGATCCTAAAATGCAATTGGGAGTCTTCTGTGCTCTGTTGAACCTCTGCACTGGAGATGGGTCCCCTTTCTTCCATGTAGTACCTTATCTTTTTCAGCTGGAGACCTTACAATTCTGTGGTCTCTGTTCGTACAAATCTGCAGGTTTTGGTTAATTTTGGCGTCAGCAGGGTGATAGCATCTGGGCACCCGGATTTCAAGGTTGGCGATCTTGTGTGGGGGATGACCGGATGGGAGGAGTACACTCTCGTCCCTAAACCGGAGTCATTTTTCAAGATCAACCACCCTGAGTTGCCTCTGTCCTACTACACAGGTGTTCTTGGTGAGTTGTAGACCAATCAATCTTTTCTTTCAACCAAATTGTTAAACCATGAATACACCTTCCTCCAACATTAAGCAAAATAATATCTTATTCCTTTTCTTTGTTCCATTTGTCTAACCTACAAATCAGAATTTTTTTTTCCATTCGGGTGATTGTTCATTGGCCTTTTACTGAATCCAAATATGTTACAGTGCTACCTAGAAAGAAGCCTATCTCAAATCCTTTGTTCTCACACATTTTAAGGCTGTTTTCTAACAATGCTACAACCCAACTACTCAGGCATGCCCGGCCTTACTGCTTGGGCTGGATTTTTCGATGTCGGCAAGCCTAAGAAAGGCGATTACGTTTTTGTCTCAGCTGCATCAGGTGCCGTTGGTCAACTTGTTGGGCAGCTTGCTAAGCTCACGGGCTGTTATGTGGTTGGCAGTGCTGGTTCTGATGAGAAGGTTTGTGAAGTCTTATCTTCATTTTGTCTTTGCTATGATATGCTCTCTTGATCTAGTTCATGTGCAGCTTTGTGAAGTCCATTAGTTACCTGCGTACAGCCATTTCATTTTCTTTTTTGTGGTTGTTTAATTTGTTTCATGCAAATAATCACAGATCGAATGTTCCCTTATAGTAGTCCAGTGTCATCCATCAACTGAATGATTATCTGGTCTTGTTCAGGTTAACCTTCTGAAAACCAAGTTTGGCTTTGACGAAGCATTCAACTACAAGAAAGAGCAGGACCTTGATGCCGCCTTGAAGAGGTTCCTGAGCTTCTATCCATTGTACACTTCAGCATCAAGAGCACTGATTTGACATCCTCTAGCTCTCATTGCTGTGGTACCATTGCTCTGCCTCTGCAGGTACTTCCCTGAGGGCATCGACATCTACTTCGAGAACGTTGGTGGCGCGACACTAGAGGCCGTGCTGTCCAACATGCGCAATCACGGGCGGATCCCCGCGTGCGGCATGATCTCGCAGTACAATCTTGAGCAGCCGGAGGGCGTGCGCAACCTCTTCCAGATCGTCGCCAAGCGCCTGCGCATGGAAGGATTCATCGTCATGGACTACTTCAGCGAGTACTACAAGTTCGAGGAGGAGATGGCAGGGTACCTCAAGGAGGGGAAGATCACCTACGTCGAGGACATTGCTGAAGGGCTGGAGAGGGCGCCGGCGGCGCTGATCGGGCTCTACTCCGGGCGCAACGTCGGCAAGCAACTGGTCGCCGTCGCTCGGGAGTGAGTGCTGGCCATCCATGTGACGGTGAAGACAGAGTGTGTACATTCTGAATAATGCCTGAACTTTCAGAGTTAGGTGTGCAACGAACTGATGGCTTGTGGTGCTTGTAGTCACAGACTCACAGCTGCTTACGTGAAAAGTTTCAGGTTTTCTGTTCAGTCTCATAGATTCGTATACTTGTGGGTTTTGTGTAGAAGATGAAACATTGGTTTCTGAAATTGAAAATTATTCAGATGCATGGCCAAGTCATTGTGAATTGTACAGACCCTTTTTGTTGGTGCTGAATAACCTGGACTTAATCTGAGTAGTGCGCCCAAGACAACTATGCAATCTCTAAACAAATTTAGATAACTTTTTTAAGAAAATGAGGAACGGGGTGTGCGATTGTACGAGGTTGCCAACCCAGAACATGTGGATGACTGTGCGATGTAGTGCTCTGATTCTTCCAGAAATTAGCTCTCATTTGATCGGTGGGGATGGATGGGTGCGGTCTTTAATTTTTTAAATCGATTATCTTGTGTTCATCATAATTCTCCTCTGCTCTTAACAATCTGTATGTTCATCCATGATTACTTAGAATCTGCAATCTGTGTTTAGTTGGTGAAAAAAGTCACATTTCGTTGTTACTTGACAAATAAAATCAAATTACAAATTAATTAGGTTTAAAAAAATCAACTCATGCTAATGAATTAGATTCTAATCAATTAGATTGTATAATTAGTTATTTTTTTCAATTGTATTTCATGCTCGTGTCCAAAGATGCAATTTTTTTTTGAACTAAACATAGCCTTAGAATCTTAGAATCTGCTATCCCATAAATCACAGCCTGCTCATGTGCTGGAGGGTATCCACCAGGCTGACATGGGGCCCGCCGATCTGCGTTGTTTCCCGTCGTTCTGATAGATGGGTTGAAAGGAACTTTAAAAGATGCTATTAGAATCATGCAAATCACATTTTGAAGTAACCCATCCCTGAAACTTGTCTGCCATCCATGGTGGGTAATCATCTAGTTTATTGGCTATTGTATTTAAAACCGTGTAAATCTGTTGCCCATTCACATGTTCGATGTCTTGATAAAAAATTGAAACTAAAGCTACAGATTGATTGAGAAAAAAGAGAGTTGTAGCAGCTTGTTCGAGGCCGTCACAAAACAGTGGAATCTGCGGGGCACGGAGAACTGCATGTTCAAGTTCTTTGTCGCCAACCTTCAATGCAAAGATCGCCACTAATCTGGCCCCTTTGCTCTGCAAATTGGCTAACTTGTCTTTTATAATCCGGAGTATATGTAATATGTAATAAAACAAAAGAGGAAACAGCATTGGATATTTTGATTGCGTGGCAAAAGAAGAGGATGTAGCAGCTTGTTCGAGGCCGTCCCAAAACAGAGGCAAATCTGCGCGGCACGGAGAACTGGAGTTCGTTGTCGCCAACCTTCAATGCAAAGATCGCCACTTTTCTGGCCCCTTTGCTCTGCAAATTGGCTTCTTTGTGCCCAAATTTTCAATCCAAAACTGATCCAAATCAACAGACCCAAAACAAAAACCGAAAGCATCTACCCATCAGATCTCCCGGAGAGAGAACGAAACCAAACCAGAGCAAAACCATTAATCGGATATATCAGCTAGTAAACAGCAAGAAACGAAACGAGAAGAGATCAACAGCTGCTAGAAGGGATAAGGACGGGGTCGACCGGGAGGCATCCGATGGCGGCGCAGCAGAGGGCGCTGGGAGGGGATCGGAAGGGTGGGGAGCACGGTGGCTCGTTTTTATAGGGGAGGTTAGCTGGCATGGTGCGGCGGCGGCGACGAAACCCTAACCCTGGATTGCTCGCATCGTCGTCCTCGTCCGTGCATGATGGGCACCGGCCCTTGTCACTGTAAGAAACAGGCCCGCTCGCCGGCCCGGATTTACCAAGGTTGGGCCTCTATTGGGCTCGCCTAAAGAACAGGGGGAAGGGACGACGCAAAGCCCACCGCCAATCTTTGTTCTTTTGATGAAACACACAGGTGCATTGCAAAATTGGATTAGCAGTCATCAACACGGAGCTAAAATGGCTCCTTATACAGATCATAGTTGATGAGTCTTAAAATGGATCCATGGTTGTCTATTGCCTGTGTGACCCTGCTAATCGGAGCAAAAAAAAAGTTTGTTCATATACTAATAGTTGCATATTATGAACAGAGTGAGTAATACCAGTCTCAGTGGAAAGTGTCATCGCACAGTTACCAAAACTGTGAACTAGGTAACCGAGCCGGAGAAGTGTCATGGTGATGACACTCCTCTCGCATTCCATAACACTCTTCGTTCTCTCTTCTGCCATGTCAGCATATTTAATGCTCATGCCAATGATGCAAAGCAAATTCCTCGAGGCTGCCGTGTAGAGATACTGGTTCCTTAAGGATAATCAGATAGCAACTGAAACGAAGGATCATATGAAGAAACTTCATGGTACAGAAATGTATTGGAGTTGGACAGAGTACTATCATGGATCATTGCACATTTGACATGCTAATACGCGACGAGGTTTCTTCCCACAACACCAAAAGGTTGATCCAATACCACATGGCAACATATGCCAACATGGACTACGCAGGATGGACCGCAGCTGCAACACAAAAGTTAGACTTAGGGCCTGTTTGGCTCCAGGACTTTTTCCAAAAGTCCCTATCACATCAAAAGGAATCTTACTATTTTATATTATTAAATAAAATCTGTTTATAAATGTTTTTTGACAGCTGAGTGCTTTTTCGCGAGACGAATCTAATGAGCCTAATTAATCGATGATTGGCTACAGTGATGCTACAGTAACCATTCGCTAATCATAGATTAAGATACATCATTAGATTCGTCTCGCAGTTTAGCCCCAGGGTTCTGCAGTTAATTTTATAATTAATATTTATTTAATACTTCTAAATACTAAAAAGTCCCTGGGACTTTTTTGAAGTCCCTGTTTCTAAACACCCCCTTAGATGCTTCAAAAGTCCCCAACTTGTACCCTTCTTCAGCACCACCGACCAGAGCAGCGTTCACCATTCAGGTAGGTCGAGACATGAGGAGGCCACCGATGTCGCAGGTGAGCTTCTCCTCCTGGATCACCTCACCACCGGTGTCTTCATCCACCGTGGTTCGGATGTCTAGCTTCATGTAAGGCCTGCATCGATCGAACAACAAAGGTGCAGATATCATATCACTGTCCAATGTCCATGGTTTCGCATGTAGAAGAACAGAGGATGAGTTATTTGTTGTAACCGTGCAACGTCTGCGATGCTGTTCGGCGTCAGGTCGGGGAGGAGCCCCCGGAGCATCTTCATCATCTGCGCGCGGAACAACTTCATCTCGCACTCGCCGTTGGCCGTGAACTCGATCGTGCCCTCGGAGACGCTGCCCGGGTTGCCGACGTCGACGCGCACGCACTGCGCGAACTGCTCGCGCCAGCGCAGGCGCCGCAGCGCCGGCGCGCGCACGGCGAAGGACCTGTAGTCCACGGCCCAGCGGGTGGAGCAGCTGACCGCGAGCTCCTCAAGCTCCGGCGCGTCGACGGCGACGTCGCCGAACGGTGCGTCCTCGCGGCCGGCCGAGCCGACGTCGACGTCCTCCATGGCGAGCAGCTTGAGCCGCGGCAGGAGCACGACCACGGCGCGACGCTCGACGCGGCAGTCCTCGATGCGCAGGCGCTCCAGCAGCGGGCACCACTCGCCCGGCACGAGCGGCACGGCGACGGTGACGCCGGAGAGCGTCAGCGAGCGCAGGGAGCGGAGGCGCGGCGCGTCCTTGAGCACCGCTTGAGAGAGGGAGAGAACGTCGAGGAGCTCGGCGCCGGTGCCGTCGATCATTGGCACGCGGTGGTCGCCCCCGCGGAGCTCGAGCTCGCCGGCCAGGAACGGCACGTACATGACCCACCTGTCCAGCCGGCGGAAGAAGGCGTCCAGGAGCTCGCCGGTGGTGAGGGCGCAGCTGCGGGCGAGGGAGATGCGAATCCTGTGCGGTTGGACTCGCTCCATGAGATTGTCGGCGTGCGTCCTCATGTCGCGGTCGCCGGAGCAGTAGGTCAGGTCGAGCATCTCCACTGGGCGGCTCCTCCTCTCGTCCCCGAGCGCGACGCGGAGGCCGTAGATGGCGGCCTCGTAGATGGTGCAGCCGTCGACCATAAGCAGGTCGCGCAGGTCGATGTCGACGACGGGAGTGGTGGTGTGGAGGCGGAGGCGGCGCCAGGCGCGGCACACGCCGTAGAGCTGGATGACGTCCCAGTAGGGGAGCAAGGCGAGGATGCGCTCGCGGACGTCGGGAGGCAGCGCGGCGAAGCGGGCGGCGGCGCTGCTGCGCTCGCCCCTCTTCCCCTTCTTGCGCGTCCGCTGCTCCGGCGGCGGCTCCGTCATCTTGCCTTGCCCCTTCTTTCGTCCTCCGATGGTCGGCGAGACGCGGGATGGGTGGAAATGGAATGGGAATTGGGGCGCGTTTGGGAGGGCGAAGCTGAGATTCTCTTGGGAAATGGGGATGGTGGCGGGATCCATTCACATTTCGAAGACGCGCGCTGCTGTTCGAAGTTTCAAACCCGAACAGTCTCCCGCCATTTCACCTGCCTCCGTCCCATATCGAGCACAACAGTATTTCGCTAACGGTGGCTGGGAAAAAAAACGAAAGGAGCAGACCCCGTTTCAAAAATGCAGGGCGATGGTACGTACACAACATATTATATTGAGACTTCTTTTTTAAATAAAAAGTCTGGAAAGAATTTGCTAATCTGATATTGATAGAGAAGAGTTTGTTACAGAGAAAAATTTATACAAAAGAAACATGTGGCCTAAGCGCGCCCACATACTCATATTCAACTTGTTTGGCTGCCTGGTGGCTGATGTCTTATACTGATTTGTTGTGAAAGAAAAATAGTAATACTATTGATTTGATGTGAGAGAAAAACACTGCTGGCTGGTAGCTGACCAGCCAGCCGAATACAGAATTTCTCAAAGGTTCTTTGCTACTATGTGGTGCTACCAAAGGGGCCGTTGTGGATCTAGGATAGCTTGATCAGGGAAATTAAAGGCTGGTCCATAGACCAATCGTAGAAAAAAATGGTCTTTTCTTAGGATTTTTACTTTAGTTATCGTTTGTGATACTGCCTACACTTGTTCACCGTACCCTTGATTTTGTATTTATGCTTTTATGATGAACAGTTATAACTAGAATTCTACAAGAATTCAGCAAATCCATATGATCGGTACCGTATATTATTATCTCTGACATTTGCTAGGAATGCAATCAAAATATTGACGCAGCTGATCAAACTATGAATATCTATCCTGGATATTTAACCGACTGGATCCATAGGCAGAGTAAAAAGATAAAAGGCAAAAATAAAAAAATTACAAAACAAACATTTCTCGGTTACCACTAACTTTGTTTCTACTTACAATTAAATTGAACAACACTTTTATCCAAGGAAAATAATCCAACAAAAACCAACAGAAGCATAAATTAATTAGCGAAAATAATACAACACGTGCACAATCAGGCTGCCGCATTACCATGCCGAAGGAATGAATATCTACAGTCAGGGCATCCTCCTCGCCTCCGATCATCTACCTAGCGCGGCGAACCCTCCGCCGCGCATCATCTGCTTGAACTCCGTGAAGTCGACGCGCCCGTCGCCGTCGGCGTCCACCTTGCTGATCATCTTGCGGCAGTCCTCGGCCGCGCGGCCCTGCTTGAGGCCGAGGCTGGCCAGCACGGAGCGCAGCTCCTCGACGGTGATGTAGCCGTCGCCGTTCTGGTCGAAGACGTTGAACGCCTCCCGCATGTCCTCCTCGTCGCGCTTGTCGCCGTCGTCGGCGCCCTGGCCCTCGCCGACGATGGAGCGGTAGAGCTTGCCGAACTCCTCCACGTCCACGCACCCGTCGCCGTTGGCGTCGATCTTGCCCATGATGGCGTCCAGCTCGTCGTCGGGGATGTAGATGCCCAGGTTCCTCAGCGACTCGCCCAGCTCCTTCTTGGTGATCTGGCCGTCGCCGTTCTTGTCGAACATCTGGAACACCTTCCTCAGCTCCGACGAGTCCATGCTGCTGCTGCTGCTCGTGGCCCTGTCTTCTTGCATTACTCCGATCCCGTCCTCCTCCGATCGATCAGCTTGCCTTGATTGATTTCTTGCATATATGTGCGATTCCTGGAAAATGGCAGGGAAGGGTCGGCCGGTAAACGGTTTTGTTCGCCGGAGAAGAGATTGTTGTGTGGCGTGGAGCAAATGGCGGTGTCTATCTTTGTCGTGCATTCAACTGCTGGTAATTGCCATTTGTGTATGTTTTGTTAGATGCTCGAAGAAAACTAAAGGCTTTTTTTGGATAGCTCCTCCTCCTATTTTAGACTTGCATGTCTAGAATTGTATGAATAGTTCATAAACACCTAATAACATACTTGGATACAAATTTTTTTTCATCGATAACCTCATTTCCTACATTGAAGGCATCGCATATTTGATCTTCTTCAATATTGAATTCTAATTCAATAACAAGTGAAAGCCTTTTATCCCAAGCAAGATGTAGTATGTTGCTTCAATATCCTATATTACAAAAAAAGGAGGAAAAATCCACTGCCTTTTGAGTAACCAACATAGACAAGAAACTCCAAAAAAAAAAAAGAGTAAAATGCACCAAAAGTCCACCAACTTGTAAGGGTGTACCATTTAGGTCGACGAAATACAAAAGTGCATTTCTAGATCCATCAACTTGTAATTATTGTCACTTAGGTTCATAAACTATGAAAGTATATTTTTAGATCCATAAACTTGTAATTTGTGTCACTTAGGTCCATAAACTCCGAAAGTGCGTTTTTTTGGTTTCATGAACTTCATCCATGAGCAATCGTGTAGCTATAGACCCTAAAAGGTCGCCCCAATATAGCTATCCATGAATACCTTTCAACCCCTCACCGAGAACCACTCTGGGTTGACCCAAATCTAGCATCGTCACAAGATTTTTCGCCACAACAACTTGCACCACCATATCCGGCCACCCACGCCACAAAGTATATAATATCCCCTACCACGGTACACATGTTGTTGAGTACGTCTATAACCTTCTTCATCTTTCCAAAGCAGTCACCCCCTACTCTCCACCCATATTACGGCAGTCTGAAAGCCTTTGAATCCCAATACATGTTAATAACCTCCAAAATAAGTCTTGCATCCCCCTCTCCTCTCCATATGCACTTGATTTGAAAATGGGGTTCAAATTGAGGAGAAACTTACTCAGCATCGGCTGAGATGGTTTGAACATGTCCAACGAAGGCCTCCTGAGGCGCCGGTGCGTAATGGGATCCTTGAGCTAGTCGATAATGTAAAGATGGGTAGAGGTAGACCTAAACTGACGTGGGATGAGTCGGTTAAGAGAGACCTTAAGGATTGGAACATCTCTAAAGAGATAGCTTTGGATAGGAGCGCTTGGAGACTAGCTATCAATGTGCCTGAACCTTGAACTTATTTCTTTCGGGTTTCATCTCTAGCCTACCCCAACTTGCTTGGGAAAAAAGGCTATGTTGTTGTTGTTGTTGTTGACAAAACTCCAGCAATGTGTGGGAACCGTATAGATTCATATTGGTGCGATATCAATGCATTAAGACACTAGGTGGAGAGGTATGGATCTAGATGACACAAATTACAAGTTTTAGAACCTAGGAATGAACTTTCAGAGTTCATGGACCTAAATGACATAAATTACTAGTTTATGAACCCAGAAATGTAATTTTGAAGTTGATGGACCGAAGTGACACCCTCTTACAAGTTGATGGACCTCTGGTGCATTTTACTAAAAAAAACATAGACAAGCAACCGTAGATACATCTCAAAGAAGGGTTCAGATTGGATTATAGACAGGGTCTCTGTTTTTAAGGCGCCGCCTAGGCATCGCCTAGGCGACAAGGCGGTTCCCATCGCCTTGCTTAAGGCTCGCCTTAGCCCGCCTAGGCGTCGCCTAGGTGACTGAGCAGCTCCCCATCGCCTCGCCTTACCGCTTTAAAAACCTTGGACAGGGCATACCAAAATCTTAATATGACTATTCCTATTTTGATGAACACTATAAAAGATTGATCGTTATTAATCACCACACCAACTTTGCATTTTCCTCATCTGCCTTAGACAATTCAGTTATTCCTTCTGTTCCAGAGTACACCACTTTCAAAACATCAATATTGCTACAAGGTCAAATTTTACTACCTATTTCTTTCAAAGTAAACAACAAATCACGACCACAGATCATCGACACCCAGATGACACAACAAAGTTTATCATTAACAGCATAAGTCTGAAGAGACAAAAGGCAGCATCACACAGTTACCAAATATTATACTAGTCACGGGCTCACGGGTCATCGTCGTATGGAGCATAAGTGCCCAAGTTCGATGGTAATACCAGGATTGGCTTTCCATGCTTCTTGAATTCAAGGAACGCAGGAAAAATAGTTTCTGACAAATGAAAGTTGCCAGTCAGATCCACTCGATCCAAATTACCTGAAACAAAGGAAAGATCGGTTAGTTATCAACCAGTCTTGATTGTCCGGTGCCCATACAAACAAATTTGCCTTGAATGTAGTTAAGCAACAAATAATAATTTAGTAAACTATTTATTTTCTTATTACATGTCCTCTGCTTCAAGGCGTTACAAATGACCTCCAATGATTCAGGCGGTAAAATGTTGGCTGCTGCATTGACTGAGACAAGGTTTGGTGCTTGCAATATTAATCTGGAAACAAAATATGCTGCTCTGATCCCACCACGATTCTTACTGCAATATATAGGCGAAGCCAGTGAGGAAGCTGACAACTTGTTGAATGGCAGTGTTTGTTTCTACCTGATGTTGATATGGGAAAGAGCAACTTCCATTGGCAATGCTTCCTCGAGTTTTTGGAAACCTATTGTTCCCAGGTCAATATCTTCAACATTTAGATCCCTTACATGTGAACCCAAGAATTTGGCCAATGCAGTTGCCACAGAACTGCAAGTGCATTCTGATCAATACATTAACATAAGTGAAAACAACATGATAAAATGCATGAAAACAGATACTACTCACCTCCCTAAAGGATTGTCTGCTAGCGATAACACATCAAGTGGTTGCTTAACGGATGTGAGGCACTCAAGAAGCTTACTGACACCAATACTGGACAAGTCACAATTCTCCACATTTAATCTCAAAAGTGGATTTTCCTTTTCAATTGCCCATGAAATAAAAGGGATCAACGATCTGCAATTTTATGTGCAGCTGTTGAGTGCTTCAGTAACTCAACAAAAAACAGTTTAAAAGAGGCAACAAGTTACCACAGATATTCAGAATGACTGTGCATGTACGATTGATGATATCTAGAGGAAACTGAAGACACACATTCTGTACTGATTACATCAGTGTACATATGGGTATTCTGTTATATCAGACAGTACCTGATACCTTCATCCATGATTGGATTGCAACTTATATCTAAATCCCTTAAGTTTGGCAGTTTTATTAGGATTTTGTGAAGATCTACAACATCATCCTTTTGCAAATTATTATTCCTGAAATGATAAGAATCAAGAAATAGAAAAAATACAATTAGGCCATCAGAAATTCTGAAAACAACCAGCAACAGAAGTCTTTTGAACAGCCAGGTTATGGTAAGGACAAAGAAATACCTCAGGTTAAGGATGGACAGGGAGTTCAAAGAAATATCTGATTTTAGTACTAATGAGGAGCTTGTAGAACTTCTGTTCATTTTTGAAAGCCAGCCTGGCATCTACAAGAAACAATCAATTTAACGGGTAGAGAAGATGTAAAAGGATAAAAAGAGAAGGTTTTCCTGTCAACCCACATTATTGTCTGATATCTCAAGAGTTTGTAAACCACAAGACGACTCAAGGAGAGTGTGAATAATCATTTGAGCAAATGATGGCTGCATTTTACTATCATGGAGTGACAGCAAGTGCAATGACCTGAACATTCACAAGAATTTAACAGTGTTTAAATGTTTCACATTGTAATGAACTGCACTGAGTATCCATACAACAAATGCATATAAGTTGCAATGATGACTTAGCTGAGAAACACATAAGTGTAGTAGAACAATAAAGGAATAAAAATAAGGTTCATGCTCTTTTGTCAAACCCTAATATGTATAAAAAAACAAAACCAGTTAAGCATATAAATGGCATGCGGCACTTACTTGGCAGATGATAGAAAATTTAACAGACCAACAGAGGTGTTCAGAGGCCTGGCTTCACAGATACGGGATGATATAATACGTAATCGTTCGATTCCATGGCTTTGAGATCCCTTTTGCAAAACAGCCACACAAATTTTATCCATGACAGCAGGATAAAGCTGGCAGTGGATGAATTCAAGAGATAGCAGTGTCTCTGCATGGCAGCTCAGAAGCAGACATACACCATTTACCTGTCAATGAAAATTCAGAAGAAGAAAAAAACCTGGAGCCATTAATATCTTACTGCCATATCACTAAAAAGAACCATAAAAAACATTGGACAATTAGACATCATAGAGAAAATGGTAGTATACTAGTATTGACATAATTTAATCACTAACAATATCTGCAGCTTGTTTCAGCTTTTGATATATAATTCTCATTTGGAATGCTTATTCACCTAGCCATAATAGTCTCACGAATTCTGACAGCACATGCAAAAATAATCTGGGCAGTTATTCTTGGGGCTGAAAAGAACATGATAAAATAACATGTTGAGCATTTCTTTATGCTTTCACTGAATTTCAGAGAATGGTTCCGATGCCATACATTTTTGTTCCAGATGGTATGTTATTCAACAGCAAATGTATTATCTCAGGCATAAGATTACCTCAGGCTCTGCTATAATTCTTATGAACATTAATCTTTCCAGCTTGCAATGCTGAAGCAAGTCCTGAGAGACAAAGCATTCCCAGCAGTCAGAGTACAACCATCAAAACATCATAAAAAGGATTCACCATATTTCATGATAAATGTATTCTGGAACCATGTATAAAGAAAGTTAAATCAATGATGTAGATACCCCCCATTTGACAAATAAAATGGATGCACACACAACAGCTACATAAAAGAAAACAGAGTGGAGAGTCAAGGAGCTCTAAGCTTCTATAAGTTTCTGCACTTACGTCAGCAGTTAAGCACTTACATAAGTTTCTGCAGTGCAAAGAACGCCTTGCAGTCTCAAGCACCTGGAAATAAGGAGAAAAGTCAACATTAAAGAACTACAAGTGACTAACAAAAGACAAAAACAGCAGGTGCGTGTGATTAGACCCGCTGTTACATCAACACTGTAGGACATATAACATTGCATATCCAAATTATTATAGATATTAATAAGTCCTCAATCATGTGTCTTAATGAATTGAACATTCATATTTTGCAAGTGCTGCAAGAAAAAATAAGAATTTTAGAGCTAAAAAAGAAATGAATATGAACAATAATTGCTGTATGCTGGCACCTTGCATAGCAACCAAATCTGCTAGATTGATATTTTAATCTTGAATGCTGTTGAGAAATGTCCTCGCAACGGTAGATGGAATTCATGGATTTAGCTGGAAAATCATGAAAAAAAAATAGAAACGTCATTGCAGCAGTGGATGGGTTATCCCAGTTTTAGGTAATGATATCTTCAAATAATCAAAGTCAGTCCTGCTAATCTAAACAAAAGAAAAAACAGCGAAGTCACTTCAACAGGAAATAGGTACCACACTGTTAGATACATATGGTTCAGGTTTGTTTCTCAAACTAAACTACATGGCATATAACAATTAATCAGTTAACCAAGAAGTAACAAACGACATTATGGGTGTGTTTAGATCCGCGAAAATCTGGTAGAAAAGGTCACATCAGACACTGTAGTATACTGTAGCACTTTTCATTTGTTTGTGGTAAATATTGTCCTACTATAGGTTAACTAGGCTCAAAAGATTCGTCTCGCAACGTACATCAAAACTATGCAATTAGTTTTTTTATTTACCTACATTTAGTACTCCATGCATGGGTCATTTGCTATATTTAATGTTTCGATGTGATTTCGATGTGATGGAAAGTTTGGAGGAGTTTGGGGGAAGTGAACACAGCCTATAACATATATGTCAGGAAGGAATAGTGGATACTAACCTGATACGCTCAACTCACCAATACCTCCAGAAAAAGAAGGAAGCAAGGCACTCTCTGTAGCTTCATCCAGGCACCTGTTAATGGTAACAAAACAAAAGCTCATATGTGATGTAGGGGTTAAAGAATTTCATACAGAAAACCCAAACGCAAGTCATCGTACACATACTCTTGTAAATGCCTTTCCCAGTACTGTTGCTGCCAATCCACAGTGACCACACTATCATGCCCAGGCTTAACACCAAAGGGCCAGCGAAGTTTGAACAATGACTGCCAAGCTGTGTTGAAATCTTCGCACCTAAAATCACCATCGTATGCGTCAGATATTGATATTGGAACCAAACACTGAAGATTCTCGTTGGCAGTCCAATAGGGAAGTATTTACAAAAATGCATTTTTTTAATAAATGCCTGTAAAACCTTGAACGTTTTATCCCACGCTTGTGGTCATCTTGCCCTCCAAGTCCAGTAGCAGTAGTATCAGCAGAAGAGCAGCACCTGAAATACGCGCAATTACAAGCATAATTATCATCTCTCCCTCTACGAAGATTCAGGATTGTGTCAGAGAAAACACCATATGACACTGCAGATGTAGAATGGAAATAAAGATGGAGTCAAGCTTATGAATGGGGCCTTCTGGTTGCTGCGTACTTCTAATTGGGACAGAAAGGGAGATAAGCAGGGTACCGTGCATGGGCAGCGTGATGGAGCGACTCGAGCGCGGCGGGAGGGAGCCGGGACGCCAGCCGGTGGAGAAGCTCCCAGGGAAGCACCTCCGCCACCTGCTCCGGGCCCAGGTGGTCGTCGTCCGCCTCCCCTCCGCCTTCTTCTGCGCACCCGCCAAGAGCCCCGCCGCCGCACCCTCCTGGCCATCCAGTTCGGCCCGCGCCCAGGCCTGCGCTGTCGCGGGTGAGACGGGCGGCGACCGCGTCCAGGCACAGCGAAAGCAAGCTTGGTGCCGGATCCCCGACCGCCACTGCCGACTCCGCCGTGACGAGCTCCTCCATGCCCGTCCGCTACGCCCTTCCGACTTCCCGCGAGCCACCCCTGTGCGGCGCGTCTGTTCTCCCTCCGCCGCCGCCGCCGCCGCCACTGCCGCCGTCCCGTCAGTTAGCTAGAATTTTCGACGGAAAAGAGTCTATACTTAAGGTATCTCCGACCATTCCCCCGTCCAACTCCCCCAAACATACTATTTACTATATTTTACTACCTCCCTCCAAAAAATTCCTCTCCCTATAACTCCTTCTCTCCAACCATTCCCCACATATCTATTCTCTCTATATACTATCACTCATTAACTAATTATTTATTTATCGTTTTTTAATTTAAAAAAATCATACAATATTTGTACTGTCATAATACGCATTATCATCGTATTACGGGGCTCAAACGGGATTAATATCACGAAAAAACGGTGTGATTAGAGATATAGGGGGAGTTGAAACTCACCTTATATATGGGGGGAGTTTCAACTCCCCCTGTGTATATACGGGGAGCTTTGGGGGGAATCGTTGGATCAGATTTCCCCCCAAAACTCCCCTACGTGGGGTGGGGGCGGTTTACAGGGTACCGTTGGAGGTAGCCTAACCGTCTGGAGTGTCTACTTCACCCTAATTTTAAAATCGTCTATTTTACCCCCAAACTATCCAAAACCGGTCAAATAACCCCTGCATGGTTTCGGACGGCTGTTTGCTACAGTAACACAATTTTATCTTTATCTTTTTTATTTATTTCCACTAAATTTTTAAAAATTCATAGTAAATCACAGAAAAATTATAAAATAAAAAATCTAATTTTATTGGACTCCACATGAGTAGATCTACACAGTGAGCATATAATATGGTATAGTTTTGTACAAAATTTTTAATATATCTTTAGATCTATACTTTTCTGTAATTAATTGAAATAATTCATATGTGCAGCTTCTATGGTCTAATTAGGGTAACATTTTTATGGTAAAAAAATTATTGTATGCTTTAATTGTAGTAAAAATTTCATACTAAAAAATTATTGTATGTTTGAATTGTAGTAAAAATTTCATACTCATTGGATCAATTATAAATTAGTTATAGATTTAATAGATTTGGAGCATAGATTTAACGAGCATAAATCTAAATAAATCTATAACTAAATTATACATGGTCCAATGTGTATGAAATTTTTATTACAGTTCAAGGATACATTAATTTTCTTACCATAAAAATTTCACCCCAATTGGACTATAGAAGCTGCACATATGAATTATTTCAATTAATTATAGAAAAATATATATCTAAAGCTACATCAAAAAATTTGTAAAAAAACTATACCATATTATATGCTCACTGTGTAGATCTACTCATGTAGAGTCCAACAAAATTAGATTTTTTATTTTATAATTTTTCTGTATTTTACTATAATTTTTCAAAGATTTAGTAGAAATAAATTTTAAAAAATAAAATCGTGTTACTGTAGCAAACCGCCGTCCGAAATCTTCTGGGGGGTTATTTGATCGGTTTTGGATAGTTTGAGGGGTGAAATAGGCTACCATTGGCAGTTCAAGGGGTTAAGTAGACTTTTTCCAATTTTCGACGCGGAGAGGGCGACGCAGCAGTGTGGCCCTGGGCTTGATGGGCCTCATTCCCGAGAGGGGCCTTGGTGGGCCTTATTTCCGAATGGCTATTTGATGATTGAGTTGGGCCAATAATACACTCAATAGTATTTTGGAAAAATCTTTTTGCCTCCCTCAACTTTGGGCCGAATCTATTTTTTCTCCCTGAACAACAAAAACGTCCTTCCAGTCTCCTCAGACTCACAAAACTGTCCACATGACCTCCTTGAACGGTTTGAGGGTGATGTGGCAGTGATTTTTCTCCTTTTCTTTTATTTTTTATTTTGACTAAATTTTTGAAAAAAATCACAGTAAAATATGAAAAAAATCATAAAAGGAAAAATCCAATTTTTTTGAACTACATATAAGCATATCTACATATTGAACATATTATATGGCATAATTTAGTACATATGTTTTGTTGTAGACTTAGATATATATTTTTATGTAATTAATTTATTGTTATAGTCTCCGACCTTACGATGAAATTTTATGGTGGTCTAATCATTATATGATTGAGATGTAGTAAAATTTTATAATTGTCGGATCATATATAATTGAGTTATTGATTTATCTACGTTTATCTATAAATTGGTCTAGATTTATCTAGGTTTATATAAATAAATCTATAGCTCAATCAAACATGATCCCCTAATTAAAAAATTTATACTATAGCTCAATTATATAATATTAGCCCACCATAAAATTTGGGGAAATTGTGTTTCTACCCTTACTTTGAACTCCAATTGCGATTTTACCCCTACTTTTTCTGACTTTGCATTTTTACCCCTACTGTTTCGAAATGAAGCCTCGTTCTACCCCTACTCCGTCAACAACACCTAACACTGTCAAAGAAGACAATTTTGCCTTTGCGAATATACCCCTACTTTTTTTAGAACTTTGTGAATATACCTTTGTTTTGTATTATATTACAACAACATTTCAATATCAATATGAACAAGAAATTGACATAATTTGGGCAACATCATGACACATAACTAAGTTCAAACCACATGCATATTATCTGGCAGCTAATTTTTTGCCACCTTTCTGGATGTGAAGCTAAATTTTTGCCTGAATCGTCGCACACCAAGTCATCTAACCAGCATGGAGGGAACACGCGAAAAGACTCGGTGCCTTGAACTCAGTATATGCTCTCTCTATCTCAATGGACGAATCAGCTTGGAACAATGCAACTTGCAAATCGATCGTGAGAGACACTAGCATTGCCGAGCAAGAGCTAGTTGAATTCCTAGCTTTGCCGCATGCATGTCGGACGAGCTGACGTACTCTGAGTCTCTGACAGCCGGCAGCCGGTCTCGTCTCCACATCCAATCCTTCCTAGCTTTGCTCCTTCTGCACGCGCTATCCACAGCCGCAGCTACACCGCCCCCTCCACGCGTAGGCCACAGCCCTGCATGCGCGGGCGGCAGCCACCGCCGCAGGCCGCGCCCCTGCCTCGCGCGGGCCGCAGCCGCCGCCGCCGGACGCGCCCGCAGCTGCACCACCCCCGCGCGCCGCTGCAGACCCCACGTGCCGCGGGCAGACCCCCGCGCGCCTCCCTTAGCTCCGCTCGCTACGGTTAGAGGAGGAATGGAAGATTAACGGGAGGGTGAGGGGAGGGGGTTGAAGATATAAGGGGTAGTCTTGTCTTTTCATCTTATTATGAAAGGTTTTTTTATTTTTATAATTCATAAAACATTTGCTGCATCTAACGATGTCAAAAATAGGGGCAAATGGAGGGTTCGCATCGAAACAGTAGAGGTAAAAATGCAAAGTGAAAAAATAGGAGTAAAAAAACAATTGAAGTTTAAAACAGGGGCAAGAACGCAATTTCTCTTTGGACAACAGAAACTATAGATATAAATTAATTACGGAAAAGTATATATCTAAAATTTTAAAAAATTGTACTAAAGTATATCATATAATATGTTCAATGCGTAGATACTTACGTGGAATTCAATAAAATTGGATTTTCTCTTTTATAATTTTTTTGTGATTTACTGTGATTTTTCAAAAATTTAGTCAAAATAAAAAAAAATAAAAGGAGAAAAACTGATGCCACCTCACTCTCAAACCGCTCAGGGGAGGTTATATGAATGTTTTTGTGAGTCTGAGGAAGTTGGACGGACAGTTTTGTTGTTTAGGGAGGAAAAGCAGATTCGATCTAAAATTGAGGGAGACAAAAAAAAATAGCTTTTTCCTAATATTTTTTCCAGGGAGTTACACCATATCTTGGGCCTTTGTGTTAGCTTGGTGACCGATTGCCACACTGCACCGGTCCAGCTGCCAGCCTGCCACCATGGCCTTCACTTTAAAATTTTGCCCCACCACCCAAACAAAACCCTAGAAGATCGCAGGAGGCAGAATATAGGTTGGAAAGAAAGAAGAAAAAACTTGGATGCCAGAATGAAATACCATACCAGGCCATGCTACAGCTTCCTCCAAAGAGAAATCTAATAAAGTACTCCCTCCGTTTCTATTTACATGTAGGTTTGTTATACATCAGATTTAATCATCTTTAAATGAATTTATAGATAAAAATAATAACATTTACAATCAAATTTGTTTTTTTGAATCCACTATGAAATGTATGTCGATAGTGCATATATTGGTTAGTACATATGTTGCTGTGTTTTTCTACCACTACTACAGAAACCTACAATAATCCCGGTTGGAAACTAGTTTTTATCCCGGTTTTCCAACCGGGACTATGTAGCCGGGACAAATGCATCACATCCTTTTATCCTGGTAACTATGGAACCGGGATAAATGAGATTTTTCACAAACAAAAAAAAATCAGCTCTGCGCACGCAGCTCGTCTACGCACGCATGCTTTTTTCTCCAATTCCAAACGTTTCTCCATAATTGCAATAACAAAATCAATTACAAATGTTTCTCCATAATTGCAATAGCAAAATCAATTACAAATGTTTCTCCATAATTGCAATAGCAAAATCAATTACAATCACACAAAATCATTCACAAGCACATAAGAATCCCAGTCCATATACATATTTGGAAAAAAAGTAAAAAAAATCTGAAGACTAGCCTTGTGCGCCGTGCTGCCAGCCGCCCGGGCTCGCCGGGCCGCACCGCTCGCGCGGGGCCACGCTGAGCCACCGCTCGCCGGTCCTGGCTGCGCCGCCCACGCCGGGGCCTAGTCGCGCCGCCCGCCGGGGCTTGGCCGAGCTGCCCCCGCCGGCGCATTGCCGCGCCTCCCGCCGCTCGCCAGTCCTGGCCGCGCCGCCCACGCCGGGGCCTAGTCGCGCCGCCCGCCGGGGCTTGGCCGAGCTGCCCCCGCCGGCGCATTGCCGCGCCTCCCGCCGCTCGCCAGTCCTGGCCGCGCCGCCCACGCCGGGGCCTAGTCGCGCCGCCCGCCGGGGCTTGGCCGAGCTGCCCCCGCCGGCGCATTGCCGCGCCTCCCGCCGCTCGCCAGTCCTGGCCGCGCCGCCCACGCCGGGGCCTAGTCGCGCCGCCCGCCGGGGCTTGGCCGAGCTGCCCCCGCCGGCGCATTGCCGCGCCTCCCGCCGCTCGCCAGTCCTGGCCACGCCGCCCACGCCGGGGCCTAGTCGCGCCGCCCGCCGGGGCTTGGCCGAGCTGCCCCCGCCGGCGCATTGCCGCGCCTCCCGCCGCTCGCCAGTCCTGGCCGCGCCGCCCACGCCGGGGCCTAGTCGCGCCGCCCGCCGGGGCTTGGCCGAGCTGCCCCCGCCGGCGCATGGCCGCGCATCCCGCCGCTCGCCGGTCCTGGCCGCGCCGCCCACGCCATGGCCTAGTCGCGCCGCCCGCCGGGGCTTGGCTGCGCGGCCCAAAGCCGAGCTGCCACCGCCGGCGCATGGCCACGCCTCCCGCAGCTCGCCGGGCACCCGCCCGCGCCACCCACGCGAGGGCCCAGCGGCGGCTCGCCGGACCCCCGCCCGCGCCGGTCCTGGCCGGAGGGAGTGAGGAGAGAAGGGGGGCGCGGCGCCGCTGAGGAAGGGGGGCGGGAGGAAGGAGATAAGGTAGAGAGAGGAGAGGGAGAGAAATTAGAGGAGCCAGGGACTTAGAAAAATATCGGGAGGGAGAGGCCGGTCGCCTCTTTTGTCCTGGGCGGTTGTTTGGACCGGGACAAAAGGTCCGCGCAGCTTTTGTCTCGATTGGAGGCACCAACCGAGATAAAAGGCCACTCTTTTGTCTCGGTTGGTGCCTCCAATCGGGACAAAAGGCCCATGTCTCCCCGCTAGCCCGGCTAGCCGTTGGAACCGGGACAAAAGCCGCCTATTGTCCCGGCTAGCCGTCGGACCCGGGACAAAAGCCGCCTATTGTCCCGGGGCCAAAGCCAGCCGGGACAAATAGCCTGGAACAAAGGCCTATTCTGTAGTAGTGTACAGATTTAGTTAAAGTTGACTAATTTTGACTTAGAACAAACTTAATACGATATATAAATAAAAACGAAGGGAGTAGTATAAAGATCATGACAATTCGTACTTTCGTAGAAGTTAACAGCTCTAGCCAAGGAGACAACAACGCAAAAAAACACACTATTAGATCTCATACATTAAGGTAGAATAATAAATGAAAACAACTCTTCATGCTGCGGACAATAACATTTTTGGTCGCAGTTTGTTTTTACAAAGAAGAAATGCTGGAAACAGTTAAATTTTGAGACGGGATTAGTTAGATTAATGAACACGGGATGACACAGCAGGGAAGCAGTGGAAGAATCCCAAAAATGGCAAAACGGGAACGAAGGACCCGGGGGGAAAGAGGGCTGCCTCTCTGTCAAAACCATCGACCACGACAGCGCCATTTCCTTCCGTCTCTCTCCTCCGATCCTCTCTTGCCCTAGGGAGAGGGAGAGGAAGAGAGAGATCCACGCCACCGTCCCAGCCTCCCAGGGAGAGAAACACACCGGCAGCCACTGGAAACGCGCTACGTCGTCGTCGTCCGGCCGGCCAACCGTGGGCCGCGCCGATGGGGAACTGCTGCGTCGCCCGGCCGTCGTCCTTCAATAATAATAAGCGGCGGGGTGGAGGCGCTAGCGCCGGCGGGCGCGCCGGCGTCGGGAACCGCGGCGGCCGCCTCGGCGGCGCCAACGTGCGGTCCTACTCCACGCTGTCCTCGATCTGTGACGCCGCGGCGCAGACGCCGTGCGCGCCGCTGACCGTGCTGGGGGCGGGCCTGGCGGCGGAGGCCAGCGCCGAGGAGCTGCTCCGGCGGTACCAGCTCGGCGAGGAGCTGGGGCGCGGCGAGTTCGGGCTCACGCGGCGGTGCACGGACACGTCCACCGGCGAGGTGCTGGCGTGCAAGTCCATCAGCAAACGCAAGCTCCGCAGCAGCGTCGACATCGAGGACGTGCGGCGGGAGGTGGCCATCATGCGCTCCCTGCCGGACCACCCCAGCGTCGTGCGCCTGCGCGAGGCCTTCGAGGACGGCGACGCCGTGCACCTCGTCATGGAGGTCTGCGAGGGCGGCGAGCTCTTCGACCGCATCGTCTCGCGCGGCCACTACACGGAGCGCGCCGCCGCCGGCGTCATCCGCACCATCATGGAGGTCGTACAGGTACATACGTGCGCATTGCCTGCTTTGACTCTCTCTGCTCTGCATGGAAACAAATTTGACTTGCATATGTGACCAGATTGTGCATGTAGCTAGGATACAAACAGAAAAGGTTTGAAATGAGATGAGAAAACAAACAGAAAAGTTATGGCTCACAAATCACAATTTACATATTTTATTTGCACTAGTTTACAGCAGAAACATGTGAAATGCGCATACATGCATGATTTGGCTGGAATCCTGTAAAATGCCAGCACACGCATTCACCACACTGTATGCTTAATAAGAAGGTCTGAATCTTGTTGCCATCTTCCAAATCTGAACACAAGTTCATGTTTTGCACATTAATGTCATGCAAATGAAATTGAATGGTGTCCCTTAAAAAAACAAATTCCAAATGTCAATTAAATTGAACCCAAAGGTATGGTTTTGACTCAATGCTTCTCCAAAGACTCAAGATTCTCTACGCTTACATGATCTGGCACATCACAACCTCTTCATTTGCAGCATTGCCACAAGCACGGCGTCATGCACCGGGACCTCAAGCCTGAGAACTTCCTGTATGCCAACACATCTGAGAACTCCCCTCTGAAGGTTATCGACTTCGGTCTCTCTGTGTGCTTCAAACCAGGTAGCTTCCAGTTACTTTTTACATGCATGCTTGAAGAAACTCCCTAAAAGTAAAGCAATTTTCTCATTATTGCGAGCACTCTTCACTTGTTTTTCAGGTGACAGGTTCAGTGAGATCGTCGGATCCCCCTACTACATGGCACCTGAAGTCCTGAAGCGGAACTACGGGCAAGAAATCGACATCTGGAGTGCAGGAGTCATACTCTACATCTTGCTATGTGGTGTCCCACCTTTCTGGGCTGGTAAGTTGCACCCATTGATGTCAGGAACTCCAAATTTTGTCCTGGTTCAGCAACTCATCGACTTTCTGCACGCTGATCCTTTGCAGAGACTGATGAGGGGATTGCACAGGCTATAATCCGGTCGAACCTCGATTTCTCGAGAGAGCCTTGGCCAAAGGTGTCGGAGAATGCAAAGGATCTTGTCAGGAAGATGCTTGATCCGAGCGCCTACTCTCGGTTGACTGCCCAGCAGGTTCTTGGTTAGTTGTTCATTGTTGTTTAAAAATTCTACTTCTCCTCACCCAAATTGAAACTTGTTTGTCTGAACAAGTGTAACCATCATTTGTTTTGATCCACAACAATGTAGAGCATCCTTGGATACAGAATGCCAGTGCAGCTCCCAACATCCCTCTTGGAGAAGCAGTGAGGACCAGGCTGAAGCAATTCACGGTGATGAACAAGTTCAAGAAGAAGGCCCTGCTCGTAAGCTTTTCATATCTGATCTACTGGCCGATCGATGTCTATCTAATTTTTTGTATACATACAAAAAATGTCAGTTCGTTCTGAAAGTCGAAGCCGAAGAACTTGTCTTGAGCAATTTATTGTCCAGGTTGTGGCAGAGTGCATCCCAACCGAAGAGCTTGAGGCGATCAAGGAGCTGTTCCACATGTTGGACACCAACAAGGATGGGCACTTGACGATCGAAGAACTCAGGAAGGGACTGCAAACGACAGGGCACAATGTCCATGGCACAGACGTGGATATGCTCATGGAAGCTGTGAGATCCTCTTCTTCATATCGGTCATTTTGATTTCTTCAGAATGCAGTGATGTGTGGCGTTGCTCCATGTATAGATAGATTAGATACATCATGATCAATCAAATCTCATCTCTGAAAAAAGATAACCACTAAGATGGTCCGGTGTTTGCATACTCTAGGCAGACATAGACGGCAATGGCACCCTGGACTGCAAGGAGTTTGTGACAGTCTCCATCCACCTGAAGAAGATCCGTAGTGAGGATCACCTGCCCAAGGTCTTCAGCTACTTCGACAAGAACGGGAGTGGGTACATCGAGATCGACGAGCTGAAGGAAGCCCTCTCTCCAAGAGGCGATCAGAAGGCGATCGACGATATCATCATGGACGTCGACAAAGACAAGGTTAACTAATTAAGCGCATTCATTTGCAGTACTAGTAGTAGTAATTAACAAAGAAAATGCACGTACGTGTTGTTTCGACAGGATGGGAAGATCAGCTACCAAGAATTCGAGCTGATGATGAGAGCAGGGATGGACTGGAGGAACACGTCACGGCAGTACTCGAGAGCAGTCTACAACACCCTAAGCCGCAAGATGTTCAAGGATGTGTCCCTCAAGCTTGACATCAACGGTGGTGCAGAAGCGCAAGCACTTGGTGCGACAGTGGCGAAAGAAGAACGAGAAGCGGTTGACTGAGCTGATTAGTGATCGATGCCTTGCTGCTACCTGCTGCAAACCCAAGTAAAAATGTACAGTTGTCCAGCATGTTTTTGTACAGGTCACCACATTTTGGCATGCAAACGTACCAGGGGTGGTCCATTGACCCTGTTTCAGGTGCAAATGTCAAGGAACTCGCTCGATTACATCCTTTCACTTTCTTGAAAAAAAAAATGTGAGCGCATGCTGGGGGCACCACGCCGCCGGCCAACCTCGCCTGGCGGCACTAGTCGTCCCCTGCATCAGTTGAACAGGTACCGCAGAAGTTAGCTTGTCACTTGGTACTTGACCAGTTGACCCCTTTTTTTAGAGAAAAGATGGCCACCGTCCAGTAATAAATTCAAGAAGTGTAAAATTCAAGAAGTCCAAAAAAATCATCAAAATATCTTTTTTTAGAATTACACACATTTATTATAAAAAATTATGATGAGATCGAGCTTAATATTTGTTTATCTTGTACTCCATTGTATTTTCGTTTGCTCTTTTTTTTGTCTTTCTTGTACGTCTGCTCGGATACATAGAAACACGGAACGTATAAGCATTAATGTGTGGCATTTGTGGCAGCGGCGGAGCCAGCAAAAAAAATTAGGTGGGGCGGGCTTGTGCGAGAAACATGACTCATACTATCCAATATCGTATTGTATCTCACAGTTCTATAGGAAAATCACACGAATACGATATGAAATGTTAATAAACGGTACATTTTTAAGATCAAAAATGGTACCTTCCAAATAAAAGGTCGTAGAGTCTTGAACACCACAATATATGCGCGCGGCGGTGGGTGCCAGCGGGCGGGGGCTGGCAGGGGTCGGCAGCGCGCGGCGAGGGCCGGTGGCTGCCGTCGGGCGGTGGGGCGGGGGTCCGCTTTGGGCCTTTTTTTTGAAAGCACCCAGGAGCACTGGAGGAGTCATGTAAGATTTTGGGCGCCCACGCTGACCGGACTCAACGCAGACGAAGCTGCTCGAGTAGTCTCGAAACGCGCTATACCGAGGCTTACGCACACCACACCCACACACACACGCCAGCACACACGCACACGGCCTCAGCACCCGGTGCGTGACGGGGGCTCGAACCCTACCGGCAGCCTCCCATCCTCGGGAGTTACCACTGGGATGCCCGTGGAGTCTGATCTAGCCGCAAGGAAGGATTGTGAATGGGCCGGCCGGCACAAGCCCAAGCCCAAGTAATAGTTCGTCGTTCTTCTTCCTCCCGTAGTTTCCCGTTCCTCTCGACTTCACCGCAAAACACAAGCAGCGGCCATCAGCACCGCCGGCCGGGATTGGGGCCAGGCCGTGGATTCGCCGGAGGAGGAAGGAGGGTCGGGTTCCCGGCGGCTAACTGGGGCATATGCCCCACCCTGCCGGATGGGTGGCTCCGCCTCTGATTTGTGGATTGTGTGGTTGCATATGGTCAACTGACACATATAGACAGCCAGGACAGCAATGGAAATATGAACCGAAAAAATGGTTGCACAGCTTGCTGTATGTACTAGGATAGATGGTAATTTATAAGAATTGCACATGTATCCTACCATCATATATAAAGGAGGACTTAGCTTTAAATTTGTTTCTTCTGTTACAAATTTTAACTGATCAGAGCAGCTGGTTTCTTATACTTGCACTCCATTGTATTGTATTGTTTTTTTTGTCTTTCTTGCAGGTCTGCTTAGATATATACAAACGCGTATAGTTGGTCAATGGGCCGGCTCGGCACGGCATGACCCGGGCCCGACTCAACCCGACACAACTAGGCCCAGCCCAATTGGCCCGATTATTTATCCGTGTCGGGCCGAGCCGGCCCACGTGCCGAGGCCACAGGCACGGGCAGGCCTGAAGCCCAATTTGGCGTGCCGGGCTGGCCACGGCGCGGAGGAGCTGCCGGCCATGCGGTGTCGGCCGCCACGACGCGGGAGGATGGGCAGCGCCGGCCGCCACGACGGGGGAGGAGAGGAGGTGGCCAACCGGCCGCAGTTCGAGAGGAGAGAAGGGGTTGCCGCCGGTCGCGGTGCGGGGGAGAGGAGGTGGCGCGGCGGCGACGGTGACGGCCGGCGGCCACGGCTTGGAGGAGGAGGAAGACGCCTTCGCCGGCGGCCGCGTGGAGAGAGGGGCGGCCCCGGCCACGGCCCGGAGGAGGAGGCAAGCCAACACCGGCGGGCGGCGGTGTCCCGGAGGAGGAGGGGGCGGTGGCGGCGTGCTAGAGGTACGGCGGAGGGGCGGCGCCGGCTGTCGCGCGTCGACTCGGAGGGGAGAGGGGGACCAGTGCCACGCGCATGCTTGAAGGGAAGGGAGTGGCGGGTTGGCGGCGGCGCTTGCCGCTTGGGGAGCGACCGAGAGAGAGGGTTGTGAGAGGAGGGTAGGGATATGTGGAGGTTAGGGTTTGGAGAGATTGATGGGCTGGGATGTGTAAATGTTTATTTGAGCCTTTTGTGCTCGGCCCGGCCCGCGTGCTTCTGTCGGGCTGTTGGTTAATCGTGCTGGGCTGGGCCGGCCCACGTGCCGAAGGCGCGGCCCAGGCACGGCACGACTCCCGTGCCGGCTCGGCCCGGGCCGGAGTCGTGCCGGCTCGGCCCGGGCCCGGGCCAAGCCGGGCCTTGTACCGGGCCAAAAAAACGTGCCTCGGGCCAGCCCATGGGCCTCGGGTCAAATGGAAAACTATATAAACGCATATACTTAGGCCAGTCTCAGTGCAAGTTTCATTGCACAGTTTTCGAAAATAGAGAACTAGGTAATCGTGTCATGTGAGTTTCATGGTGATGAAACTCTTCTCTCGTCCCATGAAACTCTCTCTTCTCTTTCCTCATAATGATCATGTCAAGTCATCAAAAATGCTGATGTGGCAAATAGAATTTAATGCATGAAACTCTCCCACTGAGATTGGCCTTAGCGTACAAGCACAGACGCATGACATTTGTGTGATGTAGTTGCAATATGTATTAGGATAGATTGTAATTACAAGAACTAGCAAACGTGCTTGGTGTTGCAACGGGATTAAAAACTACAATAATGAAAGACGAAGATGACCGTGACATCCATAATATAAGTTAATGTTGTAAGTAATATGACAATATATCCTATTGAGTCTGTATTCAATTAAATACAACATCGATAGTCTATATTAGCTTATGCCGACCAATCGTCAGACGGTACATAGAAACTAAATACCGACCTATCGTCGCTTGGTACATCTTGTATCACTGATCACTGACCGACCGTTCATTGAAAACTTATTGCAACCAACGGTTTGTCGATATTACTGGAGTTTTAGCGACTCACGTCTGACACTAATTTAGTGTTTGTAACGAACATGGCACCATTTATGCCATTTCGAGTGATTTTGGTGATCGAATGACAATACAACACTTGGACTAATATGATTGTTAAGATGATCATTCTCAGGCTTTTAGGTTCAAGTGATGACAAAGAGAAAGAGAAAATAGGCGTAGCAAGGCCCGAAGGGGGAGCCGCCCCTTGCGGGTCTCAGGGCAGCGCCCTGAAAGCTCTTCGGATCAGGAGCACCAGAAGAACCGACGCCAAGGGCATCGGTGCATCCGATGCTTGTCGGAAGAACCGACGCCATGGTACTTTGGTGCAGAAGGGAGTCGAAGCCAAGTCAGCCTATAGGCACCGGTTGACCCGACGGGTCAAAATGGGGCATCGGTGCATTGGCCGTCCTTTGTACCAGAGACGATGTCAGGTGCCCAGGAGAAGTGTCTTCAGCACCGGTTCAACCGATGGGGCATCGGTGCATACCACCGGTGTAATGACGTCAGCGTCCAGGAGAAGATTCCTTCAGCACCGGTTGAACCGGTGAGGCATCGGTGCAAAGCATCGGTTCAACCGGTGGTCTCTGCGTCAGCCGTCAGGAGTCCAACGGCTACTTCGTGTTATGAGTGACCGGATGAACCGACGCTACCCCGCCAAGAGGCATCGGTTCTTCCGGTGGTACGCAGATTTTCAGCTAACCGTTGGAGCAACGGCTACAAGACTTGGTGGCCTATATATACGCCTCACCCCGGCCATTTGAAGCTTGCTGGAGTTGCTGGACATCCCACACACACCCAAGAACATCTCCAAGCTATACAAAAGCATCAAGATCATATCCTTAGCCCTTAGCACACTTTGAGAGTGTTGTGTAAAGGATTAGCTCTTAGTGAGTGAGATTGCAAGGCCTTAAGTCTTTGTGTTGTGGTTCTTTAGCCAGTGGCGAAGCCAGCCTGACAAGTAACCTAGGGCGGAACAGTACCAGTGAAACAGGGCAACGCGCCACAGAAGACGCGCGTGCAGGCTCGCTGGCCGCCGGTGCCCGGCGCTCCAGGCCTCCGGCCGCTCCGGCGTAGCAGCGCAGGCCGCCGCAGCCCACGGCGCCGGCCGCCAGCCGCCTCCGCCCTCCGTCACCCGGCCGCCGCCTCACGCCCCCGCCGGCTGCCTCCACCTCCGTCCACCAGTCGAGGCAGGTTGCAGGTGGCCAAGCGCACGGCCGGCGGGAGGCGCCGCCGCCGAGGGCCGCCCGAGGCAGCCTGCAGCGGCGCAAAGGCCAGATGACGAGGCGACGAGCTGCGGCAGGCGCAGGCGGGCGGGGCCAGGGGTGCGGTCGCGTCGCGCGGCTGGCTTGGGCTGCTGGCCAAGCGGCCACCAAACCCCACGCAAACCCTAGGCTGCGCTGGGCTGAAGCCTGAAGCGTCCCGCAGCCCAATACTCGGCCCACGAGCCACCAAGTCTCGGCCCAGTGCGCGGTTGCCTGTCTTCCTCTCAAATTTCAGCGTCGTCCTCGCTTCTTGCAGGCGCCGCCGCGATTTGCTTCCTTCCTGGCGGCGTGGAGAACTGAGGTCTGAGGATATCCTCTACTGCTCGGCCAAGGGGACCTAGGGCGGCCGCCCGGGCTCGCCCTAGTGGTGGCTCCGCCCCTGTCTTTAGCGAACCAAAACAAGAGCTTGGTGCGCCGGCACCTTGGAGCGTGAAGCTCGCCGGCAACGTCATCGACCCTCCGACTTGGTGTGGAGTGGCGACGACACTTTGTGCGGGGGACGTGGAGACCCCCATCCTTTGTGGAGAAGCTCCTTAGTGGAACCCGGGGCCAAGGTGACCGTGATTGTGTTCACGGAAGAGACTTGGTGGCCGAGTAGCAATACTCTTAGTGAGTGCTACAACAACGTGAATGTAGGTGTGCCTTTGTGGCTAACCGAACCACGGGATAAACACCCGCGTCAAGAGTTTGCTATCTCATATCCCTCTCTTTAAGCTTCCGCATTTCATACTAGCAATTTGTGTGCCTTTACTTTCATAGAATAGTTTCTTGATAGGAAAGGCTATAGGTTGCTAAACTCTTTTGGGATAGGGGTTTCACACTACAACAACCTAGTTGCACATCTAGATAGCTTGTTTTAGTTTAAGTTTTGTGTAAACTAGTTGGAGCCATAGATCTAAGTTTTTATTAGTGCCTAATTCACCCCCTCCCCCTCTTAGGCTAGAGCACCCGATCACTTTCAGTGTTGTGGTACAGTATTTGTGTATAGGTCACCACATTTTGGCATGCAAACGTACCAGGCCGGGGGGGGGGGGGGGGGTGTCCATTGACCCTGTTTCAGGTGCAGATGTCAAGGAACTCCCTCGATTACATCCTTTCACTTTCTTGAAAAAAAAAATCTGTGAGCGCAGAGGAGGCAGCAGAAACATTGAGATTAGCAAACTAATCACTCACAAGTATTTCACTAAACACATTATGTGCACATATAAAAAACAGCCCTATAGTATCAATTCTTCAACCATGATGATGTCCAAACTTCACAATAAGGAATATGCTTGTAAAGATCAGCTCACTAACACATCAATCCCTATCATCAACATATCAAAGAACTCATGTACGCATAATATGCCCATACACCATGAACTTGAATAAAGTGACACTAATAGCAAACAAGATAGCAGCCAATCAACATGTATAGCAAGATAAATACTGAATCACAAGTAGACACAAAAATTTACGTGGAAACCCCTTGCGGGGAAAAAAATCAAGAAAGGCGACAAGTAAGCAATCTACTATGAAGATGAAGAATACATGATGTGGGAGCCAACAAGGTTGAGGGAGGCTCCAAATCCCCTCTGATTTCACTCTCTAATGGATGGATTTGGTAGATCAAAGCCTCACCCCTCACATCTCCTTTCTCCCCCTCTCAACCCTCAAAGGGGAAGAACAAACCACCTATTTTTTTTTCTGAAAGTAAACAAACCACCTACCGAGAAGGGGATATCGGGCTCCCTAGTTGGGCTGGTTTGCCCACATTGCAAAAGTTGAAGAATATCATAAATAAGCCTCTAGACACCTAATCAAACATATAATCTACATTTTGCATAATATAATTGGTCAAATGAGCTTCAAAATGGTGTTAATAGGAGCTGCAACATCACATTCTCTCACAAGAATTTAGCATCAGCCACTAGCCACAGCTAGCCAGCCGAACAGAGTCATTGAAGCTTCTTCACCCTTTTTTGCATTTTAGGTGTCCAAATTAAAAAGGAAAACCATCCTAGTGGATCGGTGTGGTAAGAAAAAATGGGTAATCTATTCCTTAGCAAAATTTTGTTTGAAGATTATGTAATGCTTACTCTCAAACTTTATGTATATGGGAAATGCCGTGGTAATTTTTTCTACCGAAATCTGAAAAATAGTAAGGAAAAATATCTGAACCGGTTTCGCTTCCAGTTTTGTCAGTTTTCTTCTTTTTTCTGTCAAAACTATATTCGGGCGGGAAAATCAATACACGGTGCTAGTCGGGGTGGATTTTTTCTGTCCCGTTTTCAACCCTAATTGATCAGGCGTGGCGCCATCCAATCGTACGTCCATGGTTCGGTTGGGACTTGGGAGGACCACGTAGGGGTGGTAATGGGCCATGACCCTAATGGTTTCTTCACAGCCCAATAAAGCCCTTAAAATTTTTAGTTCAAAAATACATATGTTTAGAGCCCGGCCCTAAAAGGGCCCGATCCTTAGATTTTCTAGTTCAAAATGTTAGGCCCTTTACCACCCCTAGGACCACGTATATTGGACCAGCTAAGACTCTTTGTTTCCATCGGCTTTTTTAGCCCGTGTTACATCAAAATTAAGGAATCTTACTATGTAGAAGTATCAAATAAAATTTGTTTATAAAACATTTTTGACATATGGGCGTTAATTTGCGAGACAAATCTAATGAGCCTAATTAATCCATAATTTGCTACAGTAATGCTACAGTAGCCATCAGCTAATTATTACTACCTCCGTCTCAAAATATAAGTATTTGTTGATTTTAACTAATTATGTTTGACCATTTGTCTTATTAAAAAAATTTGAGCACGTTTAGCAGTAGCAAGCTTGTTGCCTACGATCAAGTACTCCTACGCATAGCGGCAGTCACGCTTGTTGCCTACGATCGAGTACTCCTACGCATAGCGGCAGTCCACATGCGCTGACCAAACTCAACGCAGACGAGACTGTCCGAATAATCTCGGAACACGCCATACCGAGAACGCACACCACCGCACACGCACACACACACCCAGCACACACGCACACAACCCCTTTAGGGGGGCTCGAACCCCCACCGGTACGCTCTCATCAGCAGGAGTTACCGCTGGGCCAGAGGCCCATCCGCGCTGTGCAGTATTTCGCGTGGTGGTGGTATTCGAGAGACGAGCTGGCCCATCCATCCTGGATATCCGGATATCTATGTATGTACTCCTTTCCCGTCGACGGCCACGCCACGCCGCCGCCGGCCCGGCCCGGCCCCCTTTCCCTTTCCCGTTCCCGTTCCCGAGCTAGCGGAAATCGTACCATCCACAGCCACACACCTGGCGGGGCGCCACGTCGGACGGTCGGGCTGATGCTCATCCATCCACGCTCCGGCTCTACTACCGGACGATGAGGGTGGTGCTGCGTCGCGATGGTGTGGTTGGACACGGCGAGGGACACAGACGAGACAGGACAGGAAAGGACAGGGGATACACAAGACGAACACGCCCGCGCTCGTACACGACCCTGACATCCGATCGTCGATCTCTCCACGCACCTACCATACCTCATCGAATGGCAATGGACGTACCTACCTTAATTAGAGGAGCTAATGACGTGATTACCCGAGATAATCGATTGCTGAGATTTTGGCAGAAGCAAGGAGCATGAAAAATCATCACAGTAATATCTGTATCCCGTGATTGATTCACTTCCATAGCCGCTGCCTGTGTCCGTCCCGTCTTGCACGGAGCTCGTCGTCCTTGCATGGCACATGGTATTATCTCCCGGTGGGCCCCAACCCACCCACCCGCCCGGCCCGGTACAAATAGCCCCCACCCCCACCCACTCAGCACCATTTCGCACCTCCCCCCACCAAAGACGCGCCCGAGATGTGGACCTCCGACTCCGACCCCGAGCTCGCCGCCTCATCCTCCTCCTCGTCCACCACCTCCGCCTCCCCGCCGCCGTCCCCGCCTCCCGCTTCCCTCCCCCGCCGCCCGCGCAACCGCGCCAGCCATCGCCGCCGCCGCCGCGCCGCCGTCCCCGCGACAGCCGCGCCCGAGGCCGAGGACGTGTGGCGCGGGGCGCAGTGGGAGGCGGCGTGGCCGGGGCGCCGCTACGCCAGGCCCGTCCTGCTCGCGGCGGACGCCACCGGCTCCCCGGGCGCCGCGGACGACGGCGTGGGCCGCTCCAGGAGCCTCACGGACGACGACCTCGAGGAGCTCAAGGCCTGCGCCGACCTGGGCTTCGGCTTCAGCTACGACGAGATCCCCGAGCTCCGCGGCACGCTCCCCGCGCTCGAGCTCTGCTACTCCATGAGCCAGCGCCTCCTCGACGACGCCCCCCACCACCACCACCACCAGGCCGCCGACCCCGCGCCGCCCGTCACCAACTGGAAGATCTCCAGCCCCGGTAAGTAAGAGAACCATCCGTGCGGGACTTGCCGGCTTGTCGGGATTCTTATTCCCCGGTCGCCGGAGAAACCCAACTTGTCCTCATCAAGATGGAATCTTTCATCTTTTTCCCCGGCACGGAACCAAGAACGCCCACCCGATCCACGACGATCTGATCCCTTCTTCTCTGTCGCCATCTGTCCTCACTCCGTTATCTTGTCTGCTCTTGGGTGGCGCAGGCGACAGCCCCGACGAGGTGAAGGCGCGGCTCAAGTACTGGGCGCAGGCGGTGGCGTGCACCGTCCGCCTCTGCAGCTGAACGCCCGGCGACCGCCACGCCGCCGGGAGAAGCGATCGCCGACAACCGAATGGCCGGCCGGCCGACCGATCGATCAACCGAGAGGCTAGCATCCCGCTGGACGATGACCGGATCAGATCGATCGCCGCTCCTGCTGTAAAGCGACGACGATGGAGGCGCGGCGCCCCTGCTGCTGCTGCTGCTGCTGCGACGGCGGGCGTTGGCGGCTGCCATGATTGCAGCCGGGGAGTTTGGTGGGGGCATCGTTCGTAGCGGACGTCGTGGGAGGCTGGGGAGGCTGGTTGCCGACTTGCTGTGCTCTCTGATCCAGCTGAGCGATCGACCTGCTGTCCAGTGCCAACCCCGCGCCCAGCCAATCTCCAAGAAATAAACAATAGCGATCCAAATAATCATGTTCAGAATAACAGTTGATTAATCTAGTGAGTGCACATTGGGTAGAGGATCACAGTGAATAAATAAATAACTGATGGATCCCAATCTTGTTGCTGCTGTTCTTAATCATTGGTTGTTTGCTTAATCATGAGTATCTGTCTGTGTATCATTTCTTAATCCTTCTACGCTGTTCCACTTCACCACTTGTTTATCTTGGTGCAAAGATTGGCGGTATGCGGGCTGCGCTTTGACTGCAACCAGAACCAGAGATGCTGGTAGATCAGAGGAAAACAGACGCAATCATGTGCACATCCGTTTCTGAAGATTATTAATGCGTGTCCAGCTCGGTTCCTAGGATTCCAAGCCAGATACCACCTGGAGTGGACTGGACTGGAGGCTGGCTGTCTGGTTTGGAGCACTGAACTTTGAGAACATGACAATCTCCAGTCCACTACTCCATGTGACCAGTCAGACAATTAGTGCGTGTTTTTGTCCTGTTGCAATGCATTTGCAGTGGCCTATTTGTCCTGAAGCTGTAAATGATTGTAACAAAAAAAAAAGAATCAAAGAGAGTTTCTTGGTGTGTTTTATATACGCACAAAAATTTGTGGTTGGGCATCCTTTTCATCCGCCGTCTGGTACTAGAACTTATGATGCGATTAAGCTACTGCAATCAACTTGTTCCACTAACTAGTAATCAAAACCAGTGAACAGTTTCAAAAGCAAAAAAACAAAAAATCCACTAGCTCTTCCACCTGATCCGGCGCCGGTTACCATTAGCCCTGCTGATCTCTCTGTTGCCGCGACCACAATCATGCGGAAACAGAAACGCCAAAAAGGACCCCACTTGAACTCGATCGGAGGAGAGACGATTACTGCTTCAGCTCCGTCCGTTTGCGCCCGGCGGCCACTGCAGCCTCACATGAACGTCGTGAGCCGTGTGGCCATGCCTGTCCGCCTCGGCCTCCCTGTTGGTCACATGAGTTCGCGTGCCCGTGCCCGTCAATCTCTTCGCCTGATCGTTGTGCTAGACTGCTAGCTGCCACATGTCTCTGGCAGCCGACATGTCTCTGCACTGTGTTCGGCAGGCTGGAGCTGGAGGCTGGAGCTGGACCGGTGTGAGAGAAAAATACTATTGGGCTGGCTGGAGCTAGAGGCTGGAGCTGGAGTAGTGTGAGAGAAAAATACTGTTGAGCTGGAGCTGAACCAACAAGCCGAACACAGTGCATGGTCATCTGGTCTCGGTGCCCTGCCCATGGTAATTTCTTCTTGTTTCGTGTCAGAGCATGGTTAATAGTAGAGCCATGTGCTTGGCTATAAATCAAGTAATAAGAGTTAAGTCATACAATAGTTGTTTCATATTTGTTTCTAAAAACTTTTTTTATTATTATGTGATGTCATATCTTACCTTTTTTTTCTACTATTCCTCACATGCATTTTTATTTAGGCCCACAAATGTCTATGCTTCTGTGCCAAGTTTGGTGCTAGAACAAAAGTCAAGCTCTTTTTTCTTTCCTCCGTTTTTTCCTCCACATCAGTAAAAATGTTGATTAGCTTGGCTTTAAGTCTATTGTTGTACCTGCTCTCGTGGAGCCGCTGCGATTCTAGTATTCTACTGTTAGTTTTAGTGGAAAGAGGAGACACCTGTCTCGGATGCGCTGGCCGGACAGGGCGGTGTGGTCTGGACGAACAGTGCTGGCAAGGCAAGGCAGCCGTTTCCCATGCAGAGATTAGGCAACTGCCAAACCACACACACGCTGACGCCTGTCAGAGGCTGGATCGATCGATCGATCACGAGGCTGGCACATTACCTAGCTAAGATAGACCATCATCAATCAAGGAGCCTGAAACAAACCGTGCACGAGAGAGTAGCTAGCCCTAGATAGCCAGCAGCCGTAATGCACAAGTGCAGAGACAAAATAGAGACACCACCACATTGTGTTGTGGGAGGCATGCAGGTGCCCACATTACTCAGATTCAGATTTACTTCAGAATGATGCATGGCGTGATCGAGCACTGTTTTCCTCCGGCGGGACCACGACCCACGTCGTCGTCTGCTTGCTCGAGCTCGACAGGTCCAGCAGCCCAAGATGTCGACGTGGCATCCGCCTCCTGCAGGAGCGTCCCAACCCAACTAAGGCCGCGTTTGGTGGAGCTTCGGCTTCGGCTCCGGTTCCGGCTCCTGCTCGCGCCACATCAGCCTCGGAGCTAGAGCTCCACCAAACGGCCGGGACGGTGGAGCGGCTTCTGCTGCCGTGATAGAGGAGCTGGAGTCCTTTTTTTGTCGTGCATGGAGGAGCCACAAAAACTGGCTCCGTGGCTCCGGCTCCGGCTTTGCACAAAGAGCCCTCCGCAAGAAGTCCTCCCAAACGGGCTCTAACGCATGCACCTCGATTGGTATGCAGGCAGGGTTAAAATATCCGACCGATTAGCGGTAACCGCCGGCCTCCGGTTCCGGTTTACCGGACCGGTTTGACCGGTTACCGGTAGAAACCGGTTAAATTCAAATTTGAATTCAAATGGCGCAGTTCAACCGGTTTGTACCGGTATACCGGCCGGTTTGACTGGTAACCGGTCAAATTCAAATTTTTTTCTTTTTTCGTTTAAATTCAAATGCCCGCAAAGTATACTAAATAAATATTTGTATAACATATTTTAGTCTAAATAAACCCTTTAACACTCTTTTGTACTACTTTTACATTGTATTTGTATGCATGTTTTTTTTATTTAACTTCAAATCCCCGCAAACTATACTAAATGAATGAATTTTGAAGAAAATTTGACACCATTAGATTCATCGCACCTTGAAGTATTTTTAGAAATTTTTTAAATTTTTTTTCATTTTTTTGAATTCAAATTTAAATTTGGACCGGTTTCATACCGGACCAAACCGGAACCGGTCCGGACCGGTTTGACCGGTTACCGGTCAAACCGGAACCGGTCCGGACCGGTTTGACCGGTTACCGGTCAAACCGGACCGGTTACCGACGGTTTGGTGAACCCTGTATGCAGGACGCATGTGGAGTGTAGGCTGTTTCAGAAGTCCCATCTCTAGGTGCAAGTGCATCAAATTAGCTATTTACAAGTACCTGGGGGAAAAAAGGGAGATTTTTAATGTTTTTGAGTACTAGCTACTAGGTGTATTCTCAAGCATCTATCTGATCTTAAGCATGGGCTGTGGTTGGAATCTTTGTATTTCTGGTATGAGCATTTGATTTGCAAGCGTGCGAGTGGACTGATGTGCGTGGTTGTGTTGGTGTGCACGCTTGTATGATTCAACTAAAAAGAGATCTCTTTGATCACCCTTTTTCTGGATTCGTTTCAGAAAGTTATGTGCCCAATCAAAAAGCATCCATGGGACCATAGCGGCAAAACGGGACGCAAAGATTCATAATATATACAAGGTCACTGTCACCAAGAATTTCTCGGACGTACAAAATGATTATCGGAATATCCGGTGCTATACCTTTTGCTTTCAAATGCGTAATTGTAGTCAACCTCATCCCAGAACCATTACATTTTGTTCATTTAACCATCTATACAAATTTTAAATTAACAAATCTTGTAGGGCAAGAAGCAAAATGTTAATTTGATTCGAAAGTACATAAAGCATTTTCCTATTCTGTATGAAGTTCTCTGTATGTAGTCTTGTGCAAGCTTCTAGTACCTCCTTGCCAATACATGCAGTGCTCATCTCCAAGAGTTTGCTATCTCAATTTGGCATCCATCTATTTTTGAGAAAACAAGAAAAAAAAGGACTCCAACAGTTTGGCAAACAAACTTGGCAAAAATAGCAACTTGGCATATCTCCCCTCCGCACGCGTAAATATACGCGCGCCTACTCCGCTTGCCATCGCGATTTTTGCCGCGAGCGCTGGCGCGTCTTCTCCCCGCGCGCCTCTCCTTCTCCAGGGTTGAAACCTCCGCCGCAATCCATCGACGCCGGGAGGTGCTCGCCAGGTTTCTAGGTACGATCTCCCCTCTATCTTCCTGCCGATGGGTGTCTCCCGTCGCTGGGGTCTGATCCGGCCGCCGCCGATCAGCGGCGCCTGCCTGCTGCCGAGGCCGCCGGGGCAACAAAACGGCATCTGCACATGAGAACGAACGAACCAGCTGCGTCAATTGGTCAATGAAAGCGGCAGCGGCTAGCTATTGTCCTATCCAGTAAGCCGATTTGTGCAGACGAGAACAAGTTCAGATTTGTTTTACCTGCTACATCGCAGAAGTGTTTGTATTATTTTAGGAGTAGAGTAGTATTTCCAAACTGCAAAAGTGATCGATCGCAGCGGTATTGAATCCATAGCATATTGGTTTACATCCGATCTCTTTTTTTTTTTTGCACGAGGGAGGCTCTGGTCATTGATCTCATTTTTTTTAGACTCATTCAAATGGAAGAAGATGGATTCTTGACAGACATTCTTCTCGATCGAGATCATGGTAGTGTTGCTGGTGGTACGGAGGACAACTTCAACATTCCCATCACACAAGGCATTACTTCCGACGTTGGAGTCCGCAGCGGCTGATCAAGCAATGGGATCGGACGCCGGCGCGGCGCGCGACAGGAGGAACTGCGACGGGATGTGAAGCAGCAGTAGTTGATCCGGGCCCAGTAGTTGAGCATATGTGGGCCTGATTTTTAATTTTACCAAGCCTAAATGACAAACCCTTGGAGATAGTCTTCTTTTTGACTTGGCATATATTTTAGCAAGTTGCCAAATCACAAGATTTTCCAAGTTAATTTTGGCAAACTCTTGGAGATGCTCGCTGCTCATCTCTCATCTCCAGAATACTTATTCGTTGGGAATAGTGTATTGCATTGGGAGGTCACAGGGTAAAAAAAACTTGACCTGCGGGGGGTGAGACCGTCCCCACGGCATTGTTTGAGAGGTAGAATGATCTTCTCACAGCAGGCCAAGAAAACCCCCGAACCCCTGCCCCACCCGTACACGGGGGCCCGTCGCCTTGTGAGTTAGGCCGGGCTCCACAGTGCTTTGGACGTGGGACAAGCGAGGGAGTTTTTTTAACCCCAGAGCTGAAATTCGCCCCCGAGGGGGATCGAACCCAGGACCTCTGGGGAGTGCCTCCAGCGATGCTACCACTACGATAGCAGGCCTTTGGCGGAGGTCACAGGGTGATTCGATTAATGATGGATCATTCATGTTATAGTGTTGTTCTTAATCATTGGGTTCGTTCGTTGTGCTTGATTTGTTTAATGCCAACGCCTCCCTCCTCTCCCGGCTCTCTCGCTCCCTCCAACTGTTCTGCGCAAAGATCTGCAGTCTGCGCTTTGACTGAAACAAAACCGAACCCTGTTAGATTCAGATAAAAAGAAATGCAAATCATGTGTTACTACAGATAAAAAGAAATGCAAATCATGTGTTAGTACTCCCTCCGTTCCAAATTATAAGTCATTCCAAAAATCTTGGAGAGTCAAACCATTTCAAAGTTTGACCAAAATTATAGAGAGAAATACAACAATTTATGACATCAAATAGGTATACTATAAAAATATAACTAACAAAGAATCTAATGATATTTAATTGGTATCGTAAATGTTATTATCTTGTTGTATAAATTTGGTCAAACTTCGAAAATTTTGACTCTCCAAAATTCTTAGAATGACTTATAATTTGGAACGGAGGGAGTACGTTGTGGCAGATCAGAATGTGGAGCTTAAGTTGACCATGACAGTTACCTTTGGTAGGAGTGTATGTATATATACTATATAGTCAGCTCCATGTGAATCCTGTCCTACTAAAAGAGTAGTATCTATCTTCTAATTTAATAAAAAAAGTCTAAGAAATGAGATGTGCAGGGCATCTTTAGTTAACTCTTTTCATTTCACCTGGAAATCAAAACGAGTGCACCGGATGATCAGTTAACTGAAGAAAAGAGAAGGAGGCAGGAGCCGTTTCTATTATTTACTATGGTGAAAAACTACCGCTCATGCTTGTACCCACTGACCACCAGTAGTCACCTGATCCGGCGCCTGTTCCTTTCTTTGCCGGTTAGCCTGCAGCTTCCGACGATCAGGCGGAAAGAGCAGAGAAACGGCGGAAACGAATTGATTGCGTGGGGGAAAGATGATCGGCGACAGTTCCAGGCACGCCTTCCACCTACAGTTTCGTTCGACCAGTACTACAGCGCCTCACATGATCGAGCACTGACTGTGAGTGTGAGGCCACACCATCGCCGGCTGCCGTCATTTCCACTGCTGCTGCTGCTGGTGGCCACATGATCGATTTCGCGTGCCTGCTGCTGCTGATCATGAGTTCCTCAGATGGAGTAGTTAATGGTGCCGACGGTGCCCTGTTTCCTCTCCTAATAATCATCGTAGTGCCTGCAAGGCCAATCATTAGCTTGACGGTGTCTCCAGGCGCCCTTCTTGGCCGACATGGACTTTTTAGTTTATTATTTTATCCGGAGTAATTTTCCTCCTCGTTATTCACGAAACCCATGACATTAGCCGAGAAAACTGAAATGAACATGGCACCATTTACGCCATTTCGAGTGATTTTGGTGATCGAATGTCAACACAACACTTGGACTAATATGATTGTTAAGATGACTATTCTCAGGCTTTTAGGTTCAAGTGATGACAAAGAGAAAGAAAAGATAGGCGTAGCAAGACCCGAAGGGCTGCCCCTACGGGGGTTCCGCTACCCGGTTAGCGGACGGGGGTCGAGGGGGAGCCGCCCCTCGCGGGTCTCAGGGCAGCGCCCTGAAAACTCTTCGGATCAGGAGCACCGGAAGAACCGATGCCTAAGCATCGGTGCATCTGACGCTTGTCGGAAGAACCGACGCTATGATGTTTGGTGCAGGAAGAAGTCGAAGCCAAGTCAGGCTATAGGCACCGGTTGAACCGACGGTCCAAGAAAGGACATCGGTGCATTGGGCGTACTGTGTACCAGAGACGATGTCAAGTGCCCAGGAAAAGTTTCTTCAGCACTGGTTCAACCGACGATGCATCGGAGTATTGCGTCGGTGCATTGACGTCAGCAGAAGAGAAGAAGACTGTGAGTGACCGGTTTAACCGACGGGCAAGCATCGGTTCAACCGGTGGTCACTGTAGCAGCAGTCAGAAGTTCAACGGCTACTTTGTGTCTTAGAGTGACCGGATGAACCGACGCTACCCCTGCCAGAGGCATCGGTTCTTCCGGTGATACGCAGATTTTCTGCTGACCGTTGGAGCAACAGCTACAAGACTTGGTGGCCTATATATATGCCTCACCCCGGCCATTTGAAGTTTGCTGGAGTTGCTGGACATCCCACACACACCCAAGAACATCTCCAAGCCATACAAAAGCATCAAAATCATATCCTTAGCCCTTAGCATACATTGAGAGTGTTGTGTAAAGGATTAGCTCTTAGTGAGTGAGATTGCAAGGCCTTGAGCCTTTGTGCTGTGGTTCTCTAGTGAACCAAAACAAGAGCTTGGTGCACCGGCACCTTGGAGCGTGAAGCTCGCCGGCAACGTCATCGACCCTCCGACTTGGTGTGGAGCGGCGACGACATCTTTGTGCGGGGGATGTGGAGACCCCCATCCTTTGTGGAGAAGCTCCTTAGTGGAACCCAGGGCCAAGGTGACCGTGATTGTGTTCACGGAAGAGACTTGGTGGCCGAGTAGCAATACTCTTAGTGAGTGCTACAACAACGTGGATGTAGGTGTGCCTTTGTGGCTAACCGAACCACGGGATAAACACCCGCATTAAGAGTTTGCTATCTCCTATCCCGCTCTTTAAGCTTCCGCATTTCATACTAGCAATTTGTGTGCCTTTACTTTCATAGAATAGTTTCTTGGTAGGAAAGGCTATAGGTTGCTAAACTCTTTTGGGATAGTGTTTTCACACTAGAACAACCTAGTTGCACATCTAGATATCATGTTTTAGTTTAAGTTTTGTGCAAACTAGTTAGAGCCATAGGTCTAAGTTTTTATTAGTGCATAATTCACCCCCTCCCCCTCTTAGGCTAGAGCACCCGATCACTTTAAAAAACGCCACTCGTCTGACAACCATTTCCGTCATGAGAACTTACCTGTGAATGATCACTTGACTGTCAGCATCACAACGCAAGAACGACAATGCGTATTGCTCGGAGCAGATTAAGCAGGCCTCAAAGAAGCTAAGGCACCGACGATCATCGCCGTCTTCTTCTCTCCGGCCTGGATTGTTCTTGCAAGCAAATTATTACTTGGTAGATAAATCAGGTTTATCTGTTCTGTTGCAGCTAGCATTGCTTGTGGCTGCATTGTTCGTCCAGCAGGGCTGGATGGCGCAGGGACAAAAAGGAAACACACCACCTTTTGGTTGCAGGACAGTGGCCCTCACGCACTGTGGCTCCGGCACCGTGTTGGATCTGAAATAGGGATCTCATGGACCACACCCACCCTCTGCTTTGCTCGGTGCCTCCATCTCTCCAGATCCAGGCAAGGTTGTTCATGGCGGCATCGATCTACCTTGTTTGTGGCATCCAACGTCGATTATATCCGTGTGCTGAATCTCCATGAGAGGGGAGGTTTTTCCGGGGCTTGCTAGTTAGCGCACGCGCGCCAGGAGCCAAACTAACAAACGATTTCTGACAAGGCTAAACTTTTCATTTTTGAATTCCGTGTCATTCTCTTTCCGTTTTTCTTCCGCAGACACGGGCCACAGCTAATAATCAGCGCGCTGTTTGACGATATTTTGTACCATATAAGCTATATGTGTTGATATGGATCATGTGTGCTATCCCTAAACCAGTGAGAGTAGAGAAGCATGAAGAGAAAGAAAACAAGTTAATCTCGCTAGTTGCATGGGCTTGGTACGTTGTGACCAGCACAGCAACTACTACGTATATGCATGCACGTTTCCCTGGAGCTGCCGATGTATACGTATACAGGAGCAATACGTGACGTATCAACGTACGGCCGGCCTGCTAGACAGGCGCGGTATATCCGAGAAGGCCCAGATGAATGGGAAGGTTCTGGAGGCCCTTGTCATGGGCGGCCAGCCAGAGCGCGATCGCCTCGGCGAGCAGCACGGCAAATATTGTTGCAAGGAGTCCCTGAACTAAACAACTACCAGGGGCTTTCTACGTATCTCTATCTATCTCAGGCTTTAGGCCCATATGTCAGAGAGCATCGCGTATATGTTTATCTGGTCACCGATGCTAAGATGGATGAGTTCCAGAAGATAGAGATCGATCTCGAGTTCTCGACTAGCAAGCAAATAGGGATATTCTGTTCAAACTAACTACGGCGGCGCCTGGAGACCGGCGCAGCCCTCGATCTGTTTCCCTGGCAGGTGCTTATATAAGGCCCTGCCTCCCTCACGTCTGGGGGCTTCGGCCTTCTCCACAGGGAGCGCAGCCAGAGGGAAGGTGCACCCCAGGCGATCCCCATCTATCGGAGATGCCGACGTCTTACACCTCTTGCTCGCCTTGACGAGCGGAGGAGATAGAGATAGGAGGCCATAAGAGGTGTGCTCATCGTAGTCCACGCCACGCCTGCGCCTTCATCTGCCGATCTGCGTTGTCCAAGTCTGCACCACGCCAGCCGGCGCCTAGCTTCTTCGAGCTCGCCGTCCACCGTCCACCGTCAGCAAGGAGCCGGAGTCGGCAATCGCGCTGGCGCCGTCAAGGGACGGGGGAGCAGCCAGGCCACGGACCAAGGGCGAGTCGCGCCCCAGCAGATCGCCATGTCGACGCCGTGCACCTCCTGCTCGCCATGACGAGCGGAGCAGATCGCCATGTCGACGCCGGGCACCTCCTGCTCGCCTTGACGAGCGGAGGACAGATGCTTCCGGGGATTCTCTCGGAGTCAAGGAGGCAGGCGCAAGGAGAGCCGAGGAGGTCACGTCCGCCTACATCTTCGTCCTCTTCGCCGCCATCGTCTTCATCTGCACCACGCCGGCAACGCTCTCACCGTTGTTGCTGCGCCACGCCGGCAACGCCCTCGCCGCCCCGCCGTCGTCTTCACCTGCGCCACGCCAGCGACGCCCTCGCCGCCGTCTTCACCACGCCGGCGGCCGCTACCATCCTCGCCATCCTCGGGTTCGTCATCCACACCTACCAGCCGTCCGCAAGGAACTGAAGTCGGCAACCACGCCGGCACCGAGTGGAAGCCGGGGAACGAGAAGAGCAACAAGGACGAGGCCCTGGCGCCGATGTTCACCTTCGGCTCTCTCTCTCTCTCTCTCTCTCTCTCTCTCCTCTCTCTCTCTCTCTCTCTCTCTCTCTCTCTCTCTCTCTCTCTCTCTCTCTCTCTCTCTCTCTCAATCTTTTGTTACAGATTGCATGCACATGTTCTTGGCCCAATGGCCCGGGTCGTCGTCCATCCATGTCGCCGGAGCACTGTACCAAGGCACGACGGTGATGATCGAGAGGCCAAGCCGGAGCCCGGAGGTGAGGACAGGCGGCCGGCAGCGAGACTGGCTGCCGAACTGACGACGGCGTCATCACGAGGTGGCCTCGCGGCGAGTCCAGCGCTGCACATCTACGCAACCGTCGAGGAGCCACGCCGAGCTGTAGGCTTGTTTGCTAGCCAAACGCCTGACGGAGCATTTGCACACATGCAAATTCATGCGTGCCTTGCCACAAGCTAGCAAGTGTACCTACGTGTGTTGATGAGAAAACAAGAGTTACACAGTTCCATGCACAAGAGGGTACGTGCATGCACTATCACATGGAGGAAGCTAGTGCATGTACATGTTGATGTCTCGCCATTCGTCTACGATCAACCGCTACGATGTCGACTCGCCGGTCCTGCTTGCCGACTCTACATCGACAGCCACCTCAGCTCGGCTGCTGGCGGCACCCCTCTACATCGACAGCCACCTCAGCTCGGCTGCTGGCGGCATCCCTCTACATCGACAGCCACCTCAGCTCGGCTGCCGGCGGAGCGGCGCGGCATCCCTCATCATCGACGGCCACCTCGGCTCGGCTGCCGGCGGAGCGGCGTCATCTACGTCCACCTTCTCATCATCGATGGCACCATCGTGGCTGGCGCTGCACATCACACCAACTTGACGATGACACTGCCGTGGAGACGCCGAGGCACGGCGCGGCGAGACTAGCGCTTCACATTCAAGCCTGGCATCGACCGACGACGACCACACAGCTGTGGAGACGCTGAGGTGCGACACCGGCACGACCGGCGCTTCACATTCAAGCCCGGCATCAATCGACAACTACGCCGCCACGAAGACACCGAAGTGCACGCCGGCACAACCGGCGCTTCACGTTCAAGCCCGGCATCGACCGACAATTACGCCGCCACAAAGACACCGAAGTGTGTGCCGGAACGACTGGCGCTTCACGTTCAAGCCCGGCATCAACCCGATGACTACGCCACCACGAAGACGCTGAGGCCGGCGGCATGACCGACGCTGCCCGTTCAAACCGCCGGCGCCGACCAGACGACACCATTGCCGTGAAGATGCCAGGATGAGAGGCGACGCCGATGTCAGGCTGCCGCAAGATGCCGTCACGCGCCGACGACCCGAGGAGCCGCGCGGAGCAGCTAGAGGATCTGCACCTCAGCGCCTGGACGTGCGCTCACCTGCAAGATCATGTACAGCACGCACCTCGGCGCCTGGACGTGCGCTCACAGGCAAAATCATGTACAGCACGCACAAGTGCACATGTACGAGAGGAGAAACTAGCATCTCCAAGAGTTTGCCATATTTTACTTGGCATATCTTGTGTTTTGCCAACTTCTAAAAAGATATGCCAAGTAAAAAAAAAGCTTATCTCCAACAGTTTGGCATAATTCACTTGCCAAATCCAGATCTAACTTACATCAGGAACCCTAAGAGAGAAACAAAATTATATTTATGCCCTTCCACCTCTTGAAAACTAAAATCAGGAACCCTTCTCTGTTATTTATTTCTTTTTTCACCCTCCCACCTGACTAGAAAGCACGATGCCAAGCGCGCGGCGCGCGTGATGGAGGCTGGTTTTTTCCAAGTTGCCAAAAATTGCCAAGTCTTTTGCCAAACTGTTGGAGGAGTATTTTTAATGTTTTTGCCAAAAATCAAAGATGGCAACTCGATTTGCCAAACTCTTGGAGATGCTCATATAATAAGCTACAGCCGCATGCACAAATGCACATGTACGAGAAGCTAGCAAGCCACACATGCATACAGTAGCATGCGTGAAGATGTACGTGCGCCTCAAGAAGAAGCAACAAGCTAGTGCATCTCCATGCAGATGCCTTGCCGTGTCTTTGAGGATCCGCTAGCGACTCAACGACCCGACTCCACGCATCGTCACCCCACTGCAACCTCGTCAGGCCCACACCAGCGAGGCGGACGATTAAGCTGATGTTCCAGCTGCGCTACACCAACTCCGTCTAAGCGACGTCCGACTGAAAGCGATCGGGTGCTCTAGCCTAAGAGGGGGATGGGGTGAACTAGGCACTAATAAAAACTTAGACCTATGGCTCCAACTAGTTTGCACAAAACTTAAACTAAAACATGCTATCTAGATGTGCAACTAGATTGTTCTAGTGTGAAACCCCTATCCCAAAAGAATTTTGCAACATATAGCCTTTCCTATCAAGAAACTATTCTATGAAAGTAAAGTCACACAAATTGCTAGTAAGAAATGCGGAAGATTAAAGAGCGGGATAGGAGATAGCAAACTCTTGACGCGGGTGTTTATCCCGTGGTTAGGTTAGCCACAAAGGCACACCTACATCCATGTTGTTGTAGCACTCACTAAGAGTATTGCTACTCGGCCACCAAGTCTCTTCCGTGAACACAATCACGATCACCTTGGCCCCGGGTTTCACTAAGGAGCTTCTCCATAAAGTATGGGGTCTCCACGTCCCCCGCACAAAGTGTCATCGCCGCTCCACACCAAGTCGGAGGGTCGATGACGTTGCCGGCGAGCTTCAAAGCTCCAAGGTGCCGGCGCACCAAGCTCTTGTCTTGGTTCACTAGAGAACCACAGCACAAAGGCTCAAGTCCTTGCAATCACACTCACTAAGAGCTAACCTAGCACTCACACTTTACAAAGCTAGTGCTAAAAGCTAAGGATATGATCAATGAGCTCTTGTATGGCTTGGAGGTATTCTTGGATGTGTATGAGGTGTCTTGGGACTCCAGCAATCTTCAAATGACCGGGGTGAGGCGTATATATAGGCCACCAAATCTTGTAGCCGTTGCTCCAACGGTTAGCAGAAAATATGCGTATCACCGGATGAACCGATGCCTCTGGCATAGGTAGCGTCGGTTCATCCGGTCTCTCTAAGCACGAAGTAGCCGTTGAACTTCTGACAGCCGACACAGTGACCACCAGTTGAATCGATGCTTTGTACCGATGCATCACAGGTTCATCCGGTGCTTAAAGATCTTCTCCTGGGCGCTGACGTCAATGCACCGACGCAATACTCCGATGCTCCATCGGTTGAACCGGTGCTGAAGAAACTTCTCTTGGGCACTTGACATCGTCTCTGGTACACAGTACGCCCAATGCACCGATGTCCTTTCTTGGACCGTCGGTTCAACCGGTGCCTATAGGCTGACTTGGCTTCGATTCCCTTCTGCACCAAACATCATAGCGCCGGTTCTTTCGACAAGCGTCGGATGCACCGATGCTTAGGCATCGGTTTTTCCGGTGCTCCTGATGCGGAACCCCCGTAGGGGTGGCCCTTCGGGCCTCACTTTGCCTATCTTTTCTTTCTCTTTGTCATCACTTGAACCTAAAAGCCTGAGAATGGTCATCTTAACAATCATATTAGTCCAAGTGTTGTGTTGTCATTCGATCACCAAAATCACTCGAATTGACATAAATGGTGCCATGTTCGTTTCACCGACACGACGAGCTAGACGGCACGGGCGAGCGGGTGGCGTCGTCTTCAACCACGCCACACATGCTCATGGGTTGGCGACATTCCCTTCCTCTTCCTCAACAACTTCTACCACCTCGACCGAGCTGCTGCGACATCGAACCGGTCCAGCTTCAAGTCTTCTCCAAGCATCTTCAATCTACTACTACCACGACAACTACGCCGTTCGAGACCGACGAGGCTGAACGACACGGGCGGGTGCTGCTGATGCTCCAGCTGCGCTACACCGGCTTATGGACACCGACGAGGCCATGGATGACGTCGACGCCAACCTCTACACCACCACCATCATCATGCATGGAGAACGCGAAGCGAAGACTGAAGACGACGACGACCACATCAGCTTAATCGGAGGTACTCTAGCAAGCTAGACTTGCGGAGATAATTAACCGGATGCTTTCCGAGGCCCCGGGAACCAGAGGACCACTTTCGCCCAAGTCAGATCTGCCCAACGGCGGCAGGCTATGGAGCGCACACAATATGTATGGGAACCTGCATTTGTATTTTATGAAATATGAATAAAGCTTGTGTTTCTGTCTTTTTGTTTCTTTCGTGTATTTTCTATATACATTGGCACGACCGCATCTTCTTTATTTTCCACGCAGAGGAAATCTTGCGTGATTTTTCTCTCTAAACACGTGCCAGGAGCCGTGCGGTGCTCAATTTCCTTTCCAAATAAATTTCTTTCTTCATAAATTTCTACTAAGTTAATTCTAATATATGTGTACAACTTTTTTTCAGACAAAAATCAGGTGATATTTTTCAACGTAACTACTAAATAATATTTTTCAGCATAACTTTTATGATACTTATAAGTTTTATGCATAATTTTTCAAACCAACTATTTATAGGATAATTTTTTGACACGGCAGGGACAAATTTTACGCATAACTTTTTTCAGTCTCCTTACTAAATGATTACTTTGAACATAACTTTCACGAAAACTTTTTCTAAAATTTTTTGCAGAAGATAATTTTTCAGCACAATTTCTAAAAAAAAATGTAATCAGGAAGACTTCTTGAACATTTTTTTACGTACAAGTTCATCATACAACTTTTAAGGACAATGCTTCATATAAATTTTTGTTATAATTTTCCTAAAATCTTTGTCAAGAAAATTTCTCAAGAGAAAACATAGTAGAAAATACATCATCATCAGCGACGTACGGTAGTGTTTACCAAAAAAATGATAGATGCTGCCATTACTAAACACACGGAGGGGAAAATAGAAACGAAAGAAAAAACAAATCAATACCTTAGCTTGTCACGTGGGTGGACAGGCGGACAGCTGCTTCGCGTGCGTCGTGCGCCAGGAAATTTAATAGCACGCGATTGTTATTTTGAATTTCCGGGTCCCGCCCCCCTAAAAATCCACTTTACATCTTTCAACTGCAAAACAAGATAACAGAGACCATCTGACTGTTTGTGGCATCCATGGCGGCATCGATCTTCCTTGCATGTTTGTGGCATCCAACGACGGTTATATTACCTCCTATTCTCCGTGTGCTGACTCTCCATGGGAGGGGAGGCTTTTTTTTCTTTAAAAAAATCAGTTTACACCATTAACTATTATGAAAATCAAAATTTTAATCTTCAACTAAAATACTGGATAATATAGACCATCCAACTGTTAATTAGAACCGGACAACTTTGACCCTTAGGATGGTTTCAAAGATAGTTTTTTATTTTGTGAAAATTGTATATACTGAAATTTAAACTAAAAATTCATAAGTAATTTACTTTAAATTAAAAAATATGAAGCCACTACCAAAAATTTTCTCCAAATATTACATATCTATTGGCACTCTACTTCTCAGTTATTCAGATCCAATTTTATCATATTTCTAGTATTTGTTTACTTATAGTTATGCATATTATTATTTAATAAATAAAATTCAAATAGATCAATAATAGATAGGTTACATTTTTTAAAAGGAATTGGTATCCATTTCATATTTTCTAATTTAAAATGAACTAGTTTTGATTTTTAATCTAAAAAATATTTTAAAAATATAAAACCACCTTCGAAACCACTCTGAGAGCCAAACTTGTTCGGTTTCAGCGGTTGCATGGCCCTCATTATCCAATTTTGTAGTAAAAATTAGAAATTAAACTTTTATGATAGTTCGAGGGTGGAAACTGACATTTTCCCCTAGTTTTATGCCATGGAGTTAACTGTGGCAAAAGAAAGGATATCATTAGACAGAGGGCTCCCTATGAGCTACCCATATAGTATGTGAACCTCGCCCCTAGCATGATGTGTTCTTACCAACTCACCTACTATGCTTTATTGCTGTTAGAAATGTGAATCTTTATTCCTTTCTTCCTTTATTGAGCGGATAATAATTTATTTTGATATTCAGGAATCTATATGGCATCAAGTAGCAGCCTAGTATTTTTCATACGTAAAAATATAGTAGCACTCATTGAGACTTCAAATTTCATACAAAAAATATTCATTCAGCCTAGTATTTTTTCCCTTGATCTTTTATTTCTTAGAAAAAGAAATTGCCTTGATATTTTTAGTATCGCACTACAAACTTACGTATAAACACTTGTTTTCATAGGTACATCGTGGAGCATTACCAATTTTCAATCGATTGTTGCATACTCTATAACTAATTCATATGTATTCATATTTGGTCAGGTGGGCCGTCGGTTGGTTTGCGGGCCTAGTGGGTGGGCTTCATCTGGCCGGGTCGCCTCGGCATATGTCGCCTCGCCGTTGTGGCAACTGGCAATGGCATAATTGTAGATTTGTAGTGTAGATGATGGCCGGTATTTGGATCCTGCAGCTACTTAGAGCAAGTATTATGATTGGCGAGGAGCTGGCCAGATGTTACGTGGAACAGAGAGAACAGAAGAGAGAGCGAAGGGAGCGACTCGCACGCCAGACACTGGCAGAAAGTAGGTGTAGAGCACTCTTCTCGACAGCAGTTGCTGTCCACGCTGAACCATGCTCTACCATTGTTGCGCTGCATTAAATATTGTGTGTTGCATTAAATATTGTGTCCATGCTGGATTTTATTTCGCCCCCAGCTGGCGCAACCATTAGGCTGCTCTTATTACTCCCAACGTTGTCGTTTAGAGCAAGGATAGTAGTATTCGCCCGCTGCCGGCTGGGAGCGCACGGGATGGTGGCGGACCCTACTGCCAATCAATGCGTTGAGCAAGCGGTTTGTCATGCGAGCGCTTCCCTTTTCTCTCTCCTTCACGTTGGATCCCAGTCAGCTCTCAGCCCATTATTATACTTGCTCTTATGATTGGCTCTGACTCTGGTCAGCTCAAATTTGAGTACACTCTTCTTAGCAACCTGGTCAACGGCTCGTGTAGATGGATCGGAAACAGGTCCCACATGTCAGTGAAAATACGTGTAGAAGCAAAAGAATATGCTCTTTTGATCACTCTTCCCTAAGAGAGCCCAGTTGCTTGGATTAATGTCCCCAAATCCGACCCATGGCTTCACATATGAGCACCCTCAAGGTCAAGGCTACTACTACGGGCAATAAGGACAACCGTACCTTTTTCAAGCTCAGCGAATTAAAGATAGGAAAAAAAAAAGGTATGCTCAGATGTATATATATGGGAGACGTAAAGTTAGTGGTCGGTATAAGGCCGTGTTTGGCAGGCTCCACGACCGGCTTCAAAACCGGCTCCGGCCGGAGCCTTGCCAAATGGGATCTTCACCCTTGGCTCCAGCTCCGGAGCCCTGCGAAATCCGCTCTCTAAAGCATGTTAGCGTTGGCGAAGCCACGAAATCGTGGCTCCATCCGGCTCCGAGCGGCTCCACAGTGCCAAATGCCAGCCCTACCCCCGACGGGCATGCGTCCGATGGCCGCGGCTCGAGGGGAGGAGGATGGCCGGTGGGAGCTGGCCGCGGCGGAGGGAGGTCGTGCGGCGGCGACAGCCTGAGGCGCGGCGGGGCGAGTCGGAGAGAGCGCAGGGATGGAAGGCCAATGGGAGCTTGCAGCGGGGCAGCCTGAGGCGCGCCGGGGCGCGGGGCCAGCAGCAGCTGTGCGGGAGGCGAGCGGCGGCTGATGCTCTGAAGGCTGAGCGGCCGGCGGCGTGGGAGGCCGAGCGACCGGCAGCACGAGAGGCCTACTAGGCCTAGCGGCAACGGGAGCCTGGCAGTATGGAGATGGGCCGGCGTCCCTGCCTCCGGTCTTGGGGGCGGCGGCGTGCTTCCTGGAGGCCGGCGTAGAGCACTGCGGAGGCACGGAGGGAGGCGCAAAGGGCCTGAAGGAGAGGGGGTGTGAGGAAGGAGATGGCTAGATGGGGATGGGGGAGGGGAGTGAATGGATAAGATGAGAGGAGGAAAAAAAGGAAAGGAAAAGAAAAAGAAAATGAGAGGAGAAAAAGAAAAGAAAAGAAAAGAAAAGAAAGAAAATAAAAAAGAGAAGGGCAATTTAGACATTTTACAATCGCAATCCAACAGGTGAAGTTGCTTTGCCAAACATTTTGCAAAATAGCTACAGCTCCACCAGAGAAGCCGCTCCACCAGAGGAGCCAGAGCCATTTTTGGAGAAGCCGGAGCTCTGCCAAACATGTCCTAAAGCTAGCTCAACCGAAAACAGGAATTATACATATTGCTGGACAAAATATGAACAGCACCCCCCCCCGGTTCTAATTATCGTCGCCTCACTATTCATGTTATCAGATCAGGAGCAGAGATCGTACAGTGCATGCAGGTTGTTTTAGCTTGACAATCGCCAACCTTAGGAAGCAGCTATCTAGCTAGCTAGAGTGAATGGTGTTTGCAGATGATCATTAGCTTTCATCCTCATGTCCTCTTGTTTTCTGAGTGGCCAAGCAAGCTCTACCTAATTACCCAGATAGCAAATGCTGGCGTACATATTTCCCATAGTTTTATTTTCCGGTCCAGCTAAACAGCATTAGCAACTGACATCACAACGTGTGGCAGAGAGGACGGTCGCGGAGAGGACGGCGACGTCCTCACTCACTGAGATCACTCACTGGTGGACTGCCAATGGCATGCAGAGGGCATCTTGTGTTTCCTCCAACTCGAACCTGCGTGTGGATAACGCCAAAAGGATTATTCTTTACCACCGATTAACTTTCTTTTTGCTAGCAAAGTCAAAATGATGTACGTGAAAGGATCGTGGCCCAAGAAGGCGGTTGAATTGAGACTTTTTCGAATTTCTAACAAGTCCTTAACTTAAACTAGTATTGCCCAATCTATATATTCGAAACCTAGTTACTAGAGCATGATAGCAAAGGGTCCTTATGTCGGTAAACACACTATCATGATCATATTGCCTAGATGGATGCACACTAGCAAGATCAAATCCTAAGTAAGAGCTCACGCTACCAAGCAAGTTGTCCTAGTCAAACTACAAGCAAGAAAAGCAACAAACGGAATTAAATGCTTGAAGTAAAAGTAAAGGACACGAGACAACCGGATTTTTTTCCCGTGGTATCGAGGAGTTGACGCTCCCCCTAATCCACGTTGGAGCACCCACACAAGGGTATAGCTCCCTTGCTCCACCAAGAAGCAAGTGATCACTAAGAATGCTCTTTCTCCATCTCCAGAACGGCGAGCTTCACACCGTATACAATCTTCTTATCTTGGGGCTCCCACAAACACCAAGAGCTCACCAAGAACCTCCCGATCACCAAGACCGGCTAGGTGCCATCAAACACCAAGAGTAACAAGCTCCTAAGCCTTCACTTGACCTACACTTAGTTGGTCCTAGCTCAAGCACACTTGCTACACTTGCAAAGGATGGATTCTTCAAGGTTGAAGCACAAACAAAATGCGAGATCTTCTCTTGTATGCTCAAAGCACTTTCTCTTCTTCTCAAAGGTGGCCTCAAGTATTCAGGGTGTCAAAGGCAACTGAAATGAGCCATGGGGTGCCCTTATATAGAGTGGAAGGAGTTACATAGCCGTTGGAAGTCCACTGCAGAAAAACCGTGAGCACCGGAAGAACCGATGGGTGTCTGTTTTGAGGCGTCGGTTCAACCGGTCTCTCTGTGTCCCAATTGTAGCCGTTGGAGTTCTGACACAGTGTCCAGGCTTGCTTCAATGCACCGGTGCATGCTCCGTAGGGGCATCGGTTCAACCGGTGCTGAAGAGGTTCACTGATCAATTCAAACAAGCTCTCTGGAACATAGGACTTCTATTGCACCGGTGCTTTGATTCTGAAGCGTCGGTTCAACCGGTGCTGAAGAGAGGTTGAAATCCACCAAAACATGCTCTCTGGAACAAATAACTTCCATTGCACCGGTGCTTACTTTTCTGACCATCGGTTCAACCGGTGCTAGACTTGATTTCTGCCTTCGTCCAGAGAAGATAGACCGACAGGGCATCGGTCCTTCCGCCAAGCATCGGATGCTCCGACGCTAGGGCACCGGTTCAACCGGTGCTGCTGTTTTTCCTGGTTTTCAGCTGAATTGACTTGGATTTCAATGTAACTTCAATTGTTTCTTCTTCCAAGTGTTGTGTTAACTTCTATTGACTATCTTGAGCTGTTTTTGAGCAAGTGTGCAAGATTTCTAAGGCCAACTCAAGTTTGTTCAAGCTACTAACTCATGAACCCCTCTTAATAGTACGGTCAAGAACTAGACACTATAAACCCTATCTAAATCAAGTGTCCTTCATCTCCTTGTGACACTTGAGACTAGAAAGGTCCTTAATCTTTGAAATTGAGTCTTTGGCACGCGTGATTGTAACGAATTGAGAGGTCTCTTTTCACATTTCATATGGGACTAAATCAATCATTAATTTTTCCTTCAAAACACACGTTAGTCGCATACGGTTGTCATTGATCACCGAAACTTACCATTAACATCTATGGGCCTAGATGCACTTCAATCTCCCCCTTTTTGGTGATTGATGACAACACAAAGTAGAGATACACAAGATATGAAAATGAAAGCGATAAACAAGCATGCATTACTTGAAATAAAGCACATGTAGGGACATGTCAACACAGAGCATACACAATATCCAAATAACATGTCCATACACAAAATCCATGAAGATCCAATCACGCCACAAACCACCAGGCTCCCCCTATCTCTACTCCCCCTATCTATCTCCCCTTTGGCAACAAAGCACCAAAAAGAAAGGCGATCTAATCCTGAGCTGGAGAAGGCGGGGTCTTCCAGCTGGGTCCGGTGGAAAACTGAGCGGCGGAGTCGTCGGCGTCGTCGTCCGTCCAGTCGTCGTCGACCGAAGAAGACTTCTGCTCGACCGGAGTCGTCGGAGCAGCAGAAGTAGCTGGAGTAGCGGTAGAAGCTGGCGCGACGACGATCGTGGAGTCCGTCGGAGGAGCAGACGTGACGGGAGTCAGGTCTGGCTGAGTGGGGCGCACGACGGACGGACGAAGCACCTCAGGCTGTGAAGGTGACTCGAACGTGAGTGACTGAGCTGAGGGGTGCTGGAGCTGGTGTAGGATCTGCTGCTGTCTATGAAACTCTGCGTGCTGCTCGGCAGTCCAAACACTAGGCTGAGGAGCAGGAGCCGGAGCAGCAGTAGGAACAGGACTGGCAAACAACCCGGTCTGAAGAAGTGGTGACATCGGGAAAGATGACAAGGGTGTCTGCACAAATCCGCCAACAGGTGGAGGGGGAGCAGTGGGGTCGAACTGGAGCTGCTGGGGTGTATGGAGCTGAGGCTCAGCCAGTCCAGTGTGTCGGTACAGCTGACCGAAGCATCCCGAGAAGAATGTGAACATCTGCTGCTGTATCTAGGACTGCTGCTGTAGCTGTAGCCTCATGGCCTCCTGCTGCTGCCGAATGCCCTCAAGAACAAGTGTCTGGGCCTCCTGCTGACGAGCCTGCTCGGCCTGCATGCTCAGTTGAGCTGCAGCAAATCTGTCCTGCTGATCTGAGAGCCGAGTAAGAATGGCAGCAAGTGCATCGGGCTGAGTGACCTGAGCAGTGGTGACTGGAGGAGCAGGGGCTCGTGCTGCACCAGAGGATCCTGCCTCATCATCATGAGCTCCTCGAGGGATGGTAACAGTAGGAATGAAATCCTCGTCATCCTCCGAGTCCTCCGAGTCTGTGATCAGGTAGTGTGGGAGCTGGGCCTCTGCTGCTGCTAGTGAAGCGTCCTCGGCTGCTGTCGGATCGTCTGCAATTCTGCCCTCAGCCAAGACACGCTCATCAAGAACCTGCTGAGCTCGGCGCTGTCCTCTCGAGCCACGACGACCGTCTCGAGGAGTAGCAGGTGAGTAAAAACTGAAGTGCGTCCTCGAGTGCTCCAGCTCATCCATATGCTCATTCTGACTTAGCTGAGCCAGAATCCAACAGATCCAATGAGCAAACGGATGACGACGGTGAACTGTCATTCCATCTAGAATCACGTCCTCAAGCTCGCAGACAAAGAAGTCAACGAGGTCAAAGTCTCGTCCTGTCATGATATACAATAAGAGCCACTGCTGCAGAGCTGTAATCCCCTCGTTGTATCCTATCCGGAACAACAGACTCTTCCTAAGAGCTAGGTGGATAGAGTGCGCCATGGGAGTCAGCCTGTCTGGAGTCCTCGGTGTGCCAGGCAGGAAGGGCTGCTGAAAGAGAACACTAATCTCCTCGTCAGATGGAATGTGAGACTCATGAGGACGTCGAGGAGGTACCGTGCTGCCATAAGCCTGATAGTGTATGAAGTGTGGCTCCTCGGCAATCTGAACTCCAAGAAAGGTAGCCAGTCGTGCTCGGGTCAAACGATAGTGCCTCTCCTGGAACATGAAGTCTATAAACTGCCGGTCCTCCTCAATAAACAGAGTGGCGTAGAAAACTCGAACCCACTCTCGAATGTACCTGGACCTCTCACTGAGTAGAGCAGGCAATCCAACATATCTCTCAAAGAGAGGAAGCACTGGAGTCCCACCTGCTGCTACACGCATAGCTACCCAGTGGAGCATCTTGTGCTCACTGATCTTGATGTCCAACTGGCAGTAGGTATGGTAAAAAGACTCCTGAAGCAGAGTGTAAAAGCGACGATCAACTCCAACATCCCTCTGCTCGGGAAACCACTGCTCCGGGGTCACATAACGCAGTCTCTTGACCCTAGGTCCTGGAATACCCCTGAGATCGAACAAATCAACCTCGGGCAGCTCCTCACCACTGTCCTGACCTCCTGACTGAGTTTGACTGACGGTGTGCTGCTGCGGTGCATGACCTGCTCCCCTCTGTGTGCCACCACCTCGAGTCCGTGGACGTGAGCGGGACTCAGGTGTGGCCTGAGCCGTCTGAGTACGTCCTGAGCGACGTAACTACTGCTGTGGCTCCCCCTGAACCCGAGGATCCCTGATCCTGAGCGATCCCTGCCTATCGGCTGCATCTGCAACTGCCTCAGCCTGCTCTCGCTCGCGGTCCTCACGGGTGCGCTTCTTCTTTTTCTGCACAACCATCTTACCCTTGCCCTTCTTGTCACCGGCCATCTGACATAGAGAGGCAAAACAAGAATTCGATTTGAGCCTATGACATGAATTCTAGTGGATAACTTCTGAAGGAACACACTAATGTAGATCTCATCAAGTTAAGAGCCTATGTGTGTGAGTGAGAGGCTAAGATCATGTGTGGTCATGTATGAAAGATATGAAAAGGGAAATATGACACATGCCAAGGAAGTGTGAAGATCATACCCTGGAGGATCAGAGAAAAGAACTCGACAAAGATTGAAGAAAACCCCTTTGGAGCAAAAGCTCGAACACCTTGAGCGCGCTTGAACCAAAGGTGCAAGGAACTCAAAACAGGACTCGAATCGCGGTGGAAACTCCAAAGAAGTGGAGCAGGAGGGGCTACGCGCGTAAAAGAGTCCGTTGGCGATGGTGATGAGCGGCGGCGCGGCGAGGAACAGTCGGAGCACGGGTGCACAGGCGCAGCGAGGGCGTGGAGCAGGCGGCGCAGGCGCGGAGCGGGCGAGGCGCGGGCGAGGAGGGGCTATGCGCGTGCGGCGGCGGTGCGGCGGCGCAGGGGCGGAGCGTGTGGAGCAGCGGCGGCGAGTGGGCGCGTGGCGGCGGAGCGAGGGCGCGGGCGGCGGTTCGCGAGGAAGAAGGGGGATGAGCGTGAGACTGACTCGCGGGTTAAGTGAAACAGGACGTGCGGGCCCGCCAACCCTAAAGCACCGGAAGGTCCGATGGTCCAGAGAAATAGCGTCGGTGAATTCATCGGAGCAACGTTGACCGGATCTGAATGAATCTGAAAGCGTGGTCAACAGGGGTACCGGAAGATCCGCTAATGAGGCACCGGAACATCCGACGGTCGTCGGTGCGTTGGCAGGAGTAAGGTCCAGAGGCTATGCAAGGGCCATTTACTCCACGCAGTAGCACCGGTTGAACCGATGCTGAGGCGTCGGTTCATCCGCCAACCATCGGAAGCACCGGTGATCATCGGTGTAACGGTCGGAGGTTGTTCCAGAGGCGATGCAGAAACCGAGCCACAAAGACGTTAAGCACCGGTTGAACCGATGCAGAGAAAAACCAGGCGTCGGTTTAACCGGTGGTTAAGGAAATTTTCTGTTGAACTACAAACTCTACTTCTGATCCAAATTTGCAAAACCAAAGCCATAAACACTCAATTTGGATCATTTTCGAGAGACAACCTCACCCCTCAAACACTCATTCTAAGTGCTCACAAGCTTTTATATTAACATAGGCAAAATAAGATCCAAGCGAGGTTTAAACACAAAAACCAAATGTATGAGCCACTTTGCCTATGAACTTAGACATAGAAACTTTAAGTTCGATAGGACGTGGCTCAATAGGCATGAAAGCACAAAATTGATCTTATCACTCTTGTGGAGATGATATATCATATTTAGCATGGATATCTTTCTCGAAGTGTGATTTGCTCCCTTGTGATGCTACTAACGTGATGCAATGCCAATGCAAAGCGAGAAATTAAATATGGATGCATTCTATATGACAAGCACATGCATTGCAACATTTAAATCTATCTTGTCAAGTTTGAACCCTCGTCAAGCTTCTTCATGATGAACCATTCTTCATGCCATGAGCGAAACCAAGACCACCGGCTCATGCAAGACCCATGTTCATCACTATATTGACAAGGTTAGACAAGCCCCTAGCACATGTACATATGAAATGCATCTATATGACAAGGCAATTATATGACGTTAGAAGCATCTAGAACGTTAAGCTCACTTCTTAGCCTAACAAAAGTACTCTCGTCTAGAGGTTTGGTGAAGATATCCGCCAATTGATCTTCGGAACGAACACCACAAAGTAGTATATCACTCCTTGCCACATGATCTCTTAGAAAGTGATGGCGAATATCTATGTGCTTGGTGCGAGAGTGTTGAACCGGGTTATTAGCAATTTTAACGGCACTCTCGTTATCACAAAGGAGCGGGATCCTATCTAATACTACACCATAGTCCAAGAGGCTTTGCTTCATGTAGAGGATTTGAGCACAACAAGCCCCGGCGGCAATATATTCCGCCTCCACGGTTGACAAGGCCACGGAATTTTGTTTCTTTGACGACTAAGAGACTAAGGAACGCCCTAGCAAGTGGCACCCACCGGATGTACTCTTGCGATCCACACGGCATCCGGCAAAGTCCGAATCCGAGTATCCCAAAAGTGTAAAACTAGCGCCTTTGGGGTACCACAAGCCTATGCCATGCGTATGCTTGAGATATCTAAGGATCCTCTTAACGGCACTAATGTGTGATTCCTTAGGATTAGCTTGAAAATGGGCACACATGCATATAAACATGATATCGGGCCTAGATGCGGTTAGGTAAAGAAGTGACCCAATCATAGAACGATAGAGAGTTTGGTCAACCGATTTACCTCCCTCATCTAAGTCAAGATGTCCATTAGTTGGCATTGGAGTCTTGATCGGCTTGCAATCATCCATCTTGAATTTCTTGAGAATATCCTTTGTATACTTTTCTTGATGGATGAAAGTCCATTCCTTCAATTGCTTGATTTGAAACCCAAGGAAGAAATTGAGCTCACCGATCATGGACATCTCAAATTCCCTAGCCATTATTTCTCCAAATTCTTTGCAAAGAGTGGGGTTAGTTGAACCAAAAATGATATCATCAACATAAATTTGACATACAAATAGCTCTTCATTGATGATTTTTGTGAATAAAGTTGTATCCACCCTCCCGATCTTGAAGCCCTTGTTGATAAGGAAGTCACGAAGGCGTTCATACCAAGCCCTTGGCGCTTGCTTGAGCCCGTAGAGCGCCTTGTGCAACCTATAAACATGATTAGGATATCTAGGGTCCTCAAACCCGGGAGGTTGTTCAACAAACACCAACTCATTAATCAAGCCATTTAAGAACGCACTTTTCACATCCATTTGAAAGAGTTTCATATTATGATGTGAAGCGTATGCTAAAAGGATACGAATGGCTTCAAGTCTTGCAACGGGGGCAAATGTTTCACCAAAATCCAACCCTTCAACTTGTGCAAAGCCCTTTGCCACAAGTCTTGCCTTGTTGCGAATCACTACACCATGCTCATCTTGTTTGTTGCGGAAGACCCACTTAGTACCAATGATATTCTTGTCTTGAGGACGTTTTTCAAGAACCCAAACTTCATTGCGGGTGAAGTTGTTGAGCTCTTCTTGCATGGCCATCACCCAATCCGGGTCCTCAAGAGCTTCATCTATATTTGTGGGTTCCAAGTAAGAAACAAACGAGTAATGTTTACAAAAAGAGGCATATTGACGTCTACGAGTTCTTACTCCACTAGAGGGGTTACCCATGACCAAGTCAATGGGATGATTCCTTGAAGTTCTTGTAAGCCTCTCTTGTGCTTGAGACGTTGTTTCTTCTAGTGATTCATCATCTTGATCTTGAGCTTGGGCTTGTTCACTTATGATGTGCGTGTCATCAAATGGAAGTTGTTCTTCAACCACTTGTTCATCTTGGGCATCATGGAAAGGAGGTGAGGCATCATCTTCTTCATCGGATGACTCATCACGGTGATGTGATGGTGTAGACTTGTCTTCATCCTTTGAGTCATCCTTGGAAGTGGCTTCAACTTGAGTGGATGAGACTTGTAGATCTTCTACCTCCTCCTTTGGCTTGACTTGCCCAATAGCGATGTTCTTCATGACTTTTCGAAGTGGTTCATCACCTACATCATCACAAGAGAAAACTTCCCCTTGGGAGCCATTAGTCTCATCAAACTCCACATCACAAGTTTCTTCAATTTTGCTTGTAGCACTATTGAATACTCGATATGCTTTGGAGTTTGATGAATAACCAATAAGAAAGCCAACATCACATCTACTTTCAAACTTGCCTAGGTGCTTCCTTTTCTTGAAGATGTAGCATTTGCAACCAAACACCCGGAAGTAGGAGATGTTGGGCTTCCTCCCAATGAGAAGCTCATAGGGTGTCTTTCCCAAGAAGCGGTGAAGATAAACTCGGTTGGATGCATGGCATGCGGTGTTGATGGCTTCCGCCCAAAATCTTTGTGAGATGCCATAGTCATCCAACATTGCTCTTGCAAGAGTGATCAATGTCTTGTTCTTCCTCTCCACCACTCCATTTTGTTGGGGTGTGTATGTTGATGAAAACTCATGCTTGATCCCCAAGTCGTTGCAAAGCTCTTCTACTTGAGTGTTTCTAAACTCCGTGCCACTGTCACTCCGGACCTTCACAACACTTGACTCAAATTCATTTTGAGCTTGCTTGACAAAAATCTTGAAGATCCCCATAGTCTTGCTCTTGTCCTCTAAAAAGAAAGTCCAAGTGTATCTTGAATAATCATCAACAATTACAAGACAATAGAGGTTACCGCCAAGACTTTTGTAGGTGGTTGGTCCAAAGAGATTCATGTGTAGTAGCTCCAAGCTTCTTGATGTTGACAAATAAGCCTTCATGGGATGTGATGATGCAAATTGCTTCCCGGCTTGACAAGCACTACACAATTTGTTTTTGTCAAAAGTAACATCTTTAACACCAACCACCATTCCTCGTTTGAAAGCCTTCTTGAGTTGACTCATGCCAATATGAGCAATGCGGCGATGCCAAAGCCAACCCATGGAGTTCTTGGAGAAGAGACATGTCGCCAAGCTTGCATCATTAGATGAGAAGTCAACAAGGTAGATGTTACCATGTCGAAATCCTTTAAATATTAAGCTCTTGTCCTCCTTGCTTGTCACTATAACCTCACTATCACTAAAGGTGCATATTAGTCCTAAATCACAAAGTTGAGCAATAGATAACAAATTGAAACTAACCGACTCAACAAGCAACACATTAGAGATAGAGAGATACTTGGTTATGGCTACCTTACCCAAACCTACCACTTTTCCTTTTGAGTTGTCACCAAAGGTGACATGTTCATAATCGCCCATATCTTCATCTAGTGAGGTGAACATCTTTACATAGCCGGTCATGTGTTGTGTACATCCGCTATCAAGCACCCAATGCTTGCCACCGGCTTTGTAGTTCACCTACACACAAGTGAATCACTTTTGAGGTTTGGGAACCCATGCAAGTTTGGGTCCTTTGACATGAGTTACTAAAGCTTTAGGAACCCATAGTTGGTGTGGTAGCTTTCCCTTAATTTGAGTGCCAATAAACTTTGCCTTAACCTTGCCACTTTTAAGCTTGCTTAACAAGAAATGATTTTTATTGAATTGAGACTTGTAATTAGGAGGCAAGGTAGGAGGTGGACGTGTAAGAATTGGACACTCCCTTGTGTGATGCCCGGTGACTTGACAATGTTGACAATATGAGCCAACTTTCTTGTTGAAGCATGCCATGAGCTCCGGCGACTTGGGACACTTTTCCGGAGGGTTGGGAAATGATCCAAGTCCATTTGTCCCATAGTGCCTTGCATTGTGGAAGAGAATTTCCTTATGCAAGTATTCTCCTCTTGTCACATTGAACATGCATTTGCTCATGCTTTCAAGTTCTTCCTCAAGTTGTTTCTCCCTATCATGGTTAGTCTTTGAACAAGAAGGAGAAGCATGATGACAAGTAGTAGGGTGAGGCAACTTCACAAGATCTTCACAAGAAGTAGCTATATTGACTTTGATGACTTTTGTTTGAGTTTCTTTTAGTTCTTCATCCAAAGCATCAAAGGCAATGTCAAGTTCTTGATACTTCATATTTAAATTAGCATAATCAAGCTTAAGCTTTTTGTTGCATGAAGTAAGTGACTTATTAAGCACAACTACTTCCTCATATTTAACATTTAATTCATCATGCTTAACAAGTAGCTTGTCATGCTCCTCTCTAAGTTGTTTGCTAGAAACAATGCTTGTATCATGAGTTTCTATTATCTCATTGTGCCTAACAATTAACTCATTATTTGAGACCTTAAGCTTGGCATATTCAATTTCAAGAACTTTACATTTTGATTTGTACTTCTTGATCACTTGTTGGTACTCTTCTAGGATGTTTTGCACTTCAATAGGAGATAAGCAATGTTCACTTTCATCACTAGAGGAGTCATCATTATCACTCACCTTGGAGTTACCTCTTGCCATGAAGCACATGGGTGGTGGAGGTAGAGGTGCCTCATCACCATCATCTTCATCATTATGCATGGCAATCCCCACAATTTTTTTATTTGATTCTTCATCACTTGAGTCATCATTTGAGGATTCACCATCCGTGATCCATTCTCCAAGGAAAGCCTTGACCTTCTCTTTTCTTATGAAAGACCCTTTCTTCTTGTGGTCCTTCTTCTCATGACTTTTCTTTGAAGTCTTGTATTGATTGTCACCATCTTCTTGTTTCTTGTTGAGCTTTGAAGGCTCCGGACAATCATATGAGAGATGACCATATTTGCCACAATTGTAACAAACTTTCTTGACATTGTCTTTGCTCTTCCGGGTACGAAACTTGTTTTTCTTGGGGTCATAGTTGTACCCTCTCTTGTTCAACCTTGACATCATCTTGGAGGTCTTTCTCATGAGAAGTGCTAGCTCAACATCACCATCTTCATCACTTGAATCTTCGTTAGCTTCATCTTCGCTTGAGCTTGGTGATGGAACTTTGCACTTGTTTTTTTTTTGGACTTGTGATCACTCTTAGCTTTGAGTGCAAGATCTCTCTTGTCTTGCGGTGGATCAACTTCTCCCAAGAGGAACATCTCATGAGATCGAATCTTCCCAACAACATCACTCACTTCAAGCGTTTCAAGATCTTTCTCATAGAGCAATGAGGTGACGATGTTGTACTTGGGCTTGTGTAGACAATGTAGGATCTTCCGTATGATGTCACTGTTAGACAAAGGGGAAATTTCAAGAGCGTTAATGTCCTCAATAAGCACATTTAATCGAGCAAACATTTGTTCAACCAACTCATTTGGAAGCATTTTGAATTCATTAAGTTTTTCCTTAAGCACTTGATATTTTTCTTCACGAAGCTTTTTAGAACCAACATAGATAGCTTCAAGTGCTTCCCAAATTTCATGAGAGGTCTTCTTGCTATGAACACGAGCAAAGATCTCCTCACTAAGAGCATCAAATAAAGCATTCTTAGCTCTAGCACCATATTTGACTTGATCCTCATTCCATGGACCAACAATAGGTTTTTCCGTGACCGCCCAAGCGATGGGATTTATAGCCTCAAGGTAACCCGCCATGCGAGCTTTCCAATAAGCATAGTTTCTCCCATCGAGCTTGGGTGGACCACCACTTCCCCCGGCCATTCTCTAGGATTTTAAGCCTACAAAGAGAGCCCTCGCTCTGATACCAATTGAAAGGATCGTGGCCCAAGAAGGGGGGGGTGAATTGGGACTTTTTCGAATTTCTAACAAGTCCTTAACTTAAACTAGTATTGCCCAATCTATAAATTCGAAACCTAGTTACTAGAGCATGCTAGCAAAGGGTCCTTAGGTCGGTAAACACACTATCATGATCATATTGCCTAGATGGATGCACACTAGCAAGATCAAATCCTAAGTAAGAGCTCACGCTACCAAGCAAGTTGTCCTAGTCAAACTACAAGCAAGAAAAGCAACAAACGGAATTAAATGCTTGAAGTAAAAGTAAAGGACACGAGACAACCGGATTTTTTCCCGTGGTATCGAGGAGTTGACGCTCCCCCCTAATCCACGTTAGAGCACCCACACAAGGGTATAGCTCCCTTGCTCCACCAAGAAGCAAGTGATCACTAAGAATGCTCTTTCTCCATCTCCGGAACGGCGAGCTTCACACCGTATACAATCTTCTTATCTTGGGGCTCCCACAAACACCAAGAGCTCACCAAGAACCTCCTGATCACCAAGATCGGCTAGGTGCCGTCAAACACCAAGAGTAACAAGCTCCTAAGCCTTCACTTGACCTACACTCAGTTGGCCCTAGCTCAAGCACACTTGCTACACTTGCAAAGGATGGATTCTTCAAGGTTGAAGCACAAACAAAATGCGAGATCTTCTCTTGTATGCTCAAAGCACTTTCTCTTCTTCTCAAAGGTGGCCTCAAGTATTCAGGGTGTCAAAGGCAACTGAAATGAGCCATGGGGTGCCCTTATATAGAGTGGAAGGAGTTACATAGCCGTTGGAAGTCCACTGCAGAAAAACCGTGAGCACCGGAAGAACCGATGGGTGTCTGTTTTGAGGCGTCGGTTCAACCGGTCTCTCTGTGTCCCAATTGTAGCCGTTGGAGTTCTAACACAGTGTTCAGGCTTGCTTCAATGCACCGGTGCATGCTCCGTAGGGGCATCGGTTCAACCGGTGCTGAAGAGGTTCACTGATCAATTCAAACAAGCTCTCTGGAACATAGGACTTTTATTGCACCGGTGCTTTGATTCTGAAGCGTCGGTTCAACCGGTGCTGAAGAGAGGTTGAAATCCACCAAAACATGCTCTCTGGAACAAATAACTTCCATTGCACCGGTGCTTACTTTTCTGACCATCGGTTCAACCGGTGCTAGACTTGATTTCTGCCTTCGTCCAGAGAAGATAGACCGACAGGGCATCGGTCCTTCCGCCAAGCATCGGATGCTCCGATGCTAGGGCACCGGTTCAACCGGTGCTGCTGTTTTTCCTGGTTTTCTACTGAATTAACTTGGATTTCAATGTAACTTCAATTGTTTCTTCTTCCAAGTGTTGTGTTAACTTCTATTGACTATCTTGAGCTGTTTTTGAGCGAGTGTGCAAGATTTCTAAGGCCAACTCAAGTTTGTTCAAGCTACTAACTCATGAACCCCTCTTAATAGTACGGTCAAGAACTAGACACTATAAACCCTATCTAAATCAAGTGTCCTTCATCTCCTTGTGACACTTGAGACTAGAAAGGTCCTTAATCTTTGAAATTGAGTCCTTGGCACGCGTGATTGTAACGAATTGAGGGGTCTCTTTTCACATTTCATATGGGACTAAATCAATCATTAATTTTTCCTTCAAAACACACGTTAGTCGCATACGGTTGTCATTAATCACCGAAACTTACCATTAACATCTATGAGCCTACATGCACTTCAGTACGCTTCCTAGAAAAGCAGCATTGTCACAACATGTCTAATCTCTACATGCAGGCCAAGCAAATAAAGATCCTTTAATTTGTGACACATCCCTTCACTAGTAGGGAGTAAGTGTGATAGCTACGCACCACCATTTCCTGCTCCAGGTGAAGAAGTGCGCTTGAGGCCATGCGACACTGCGGTGGTTCGCCACACAAGAGTCTCATAGCTTTCAGAAAGTAAGATTTATGCAAGTGTTGTGACACACACACACACAATGTTGATCTTGGTATCTAGGCTTATATCAAAGTTTTCTAGAAGATGATGCTTTACCGTTGGACTAAAAACTTATCGTATCTTGAGTCGTGTTATAGCCTCAGGTGATGCATCACTGCTTGATGTTACTGAGCATGCGTACCTTGCTACTCCCTTTTCAAAATTATAAAAATTTATAGCACCAAATAAATATACTGTAAAAATATATTTAATGAAGAATGTAATGATGCTTATTTGGTATTATAAATGTTAGTAATTTATTGAATAAATTTGGATAAATTTTGAAATATTTTGACTCTCCATGAAAATTAGAATGACTTACTATTTGGAACGGAGGGAGTAGTTAACGACGACATATACCTTGGATCTGGTGGCGCATTCAGCTACCGGACATTCCATGAGCTAATGATTGCCAAGACCCGCACTTACCACCTTTTAGGTTCAACGGGCATTTCTTTGAGAAATCATTTATATAAATAGTTGCTGATAATGTTAAAATGACTATTCAGCTTCTTACATATATATAATGTCTAGTCGCTCCCCGAAAAACACAAACGATGGCAAATTAGCCACAGACGGAGGATAGGATCGCAAAACTCATTTACTGGATAAGTCTTGAACAGATAATATGGATACATGACGACTCAGTGAAAATGATGAATGCTGCACTAGGGTCATTTCAAGAAACCTTTCTCTTTATTTGATCGGCAAGAAACCTTTCTTTAATCGCCATAATTATATTTGACCACGTTTTCCTTGTTTAGGACATTGTTTCGGTAAGAGTAAATTTAATAAAACTATATAAAGTTCATCAAAACTACCAAGAAAAACACATTTAAGCAACAGTTTTAGGTAACCACACTGTGGAATGTGAATGCACGCATAATCTTCCACACACGCACGCTGAACAAAATACGCCTTACATTCTTGGACAGAGGGAGTAGTAGTTTGTAGAGTGAGTGACTTATGACAAAGCTCACTAGACGGAAAACCAATTGATCCGATCCAAATTATCATTAGTACATCAGGGTTTATATATAGAGATACATATATATTCGTTATAATGCCTTGTTGCCTAGAGCCTCACCAAAAAAGTCACAATACTAGGATGCGAAGCCGCGGACTTTCTAGTTCAACCTAGTGATCTTCTTGATCGGGACGATGCACATGAGCATCAAAGGATGCTTCCACCACTGCCACAAACTTTTTCGGCGCCCTCTTTTTCTTCTCCTTGCTGCCTTCGTCTCCGATTCGTACATCAATCGCTTCTACACGACTACACCATCATCATCTTCACCCCCATCGAGAGCACACTGCTCGCTTGCGCGGTGGCGACCAGTTCGACGGCGACGACCCGGCGGAGCTGCACGGCAAGATTAGCTTCTTCAACTGGTACGAGATCTCTTTATTTTCGTCACCCTGGTGTGGGTGCAGGACAACAAGGGTTGGGGGCTTGGCTTCGCGCTCGCAGCGATCGCGTGGTGCTCGTCAGCACGGCCGGGAGCCCTGTCACGAGAATCCTTCAGGTACATAGTTTCATCACCATATATTCGCTATCCTGTGATGTGAACAAACTTGATGAATTAATTCCTGCAAACTGCAGGTACAAGTTTGATCTTCTTTTTACTAATTTTTGTGGACAGCACAGGTTTTCGTGGCAGCGTTTAGGAAAAGGAAGCTACCGCTGCCTGAGAATCTGATGGAGATGCGGCCTGAGGTCAGTGACGGCGCAGGCACGTTGAACTTATGGAGAGAACTACTGGCTTCGAGTAAGGGCGGCTTTCTTGTCCAATTCCAACTCATACGCAACTGGACAAAGAGCAGGAATCCCTCCCTTTCCGAACACTACCCGGCAGTCAGCTTGACTGTTAAATTCTTTAAGAAAAATGTGTTATCTACAAAACTTTTTTTTATAAAAGATGAAGAAATCAAAGGGAAAAAAGAGGGAAAACAACCTACAGCTGTATGAGTCGATTTTGTTTATATATCTTCAAGTATGGAAATTACATGAAAAAAAATCCGATTTACACCCTTGAACTATCGTAAAAGTCCGATTTTCAATCTTCAACTACAAAAAATATGGCCCATCCAACTGTCCAAAATGGACAAATTTAGCCTTCTGGGTGGTTTCGAAGGTGGTTTTGTATTTTTTTAAGTAACTGAGATGACAAGAGGAATAATCCATGATGACGGTTAATTATTGTAAATTTGTATAACCTTCATTAACTATTGAAAATTTGTACATTCTCAATTTCTACATGTTCAATAAATGAGATAGTAGCGTACATTTTCTTCTACCAATCTAACCACTACTAATTGGAGGCTACATCCTACTATAAATCTGACAACTCTATTCATAATAGTCATTGGATCTTGTTAGCATTTCTAATAAAATACTTATTATGAAAACAGACTAAAGTAACCTTAAATATATATCTAATTACCCACCATTACCATTACAAAAAATCTAAAGCAACCCCCTAATCTTCTTGTAAATTACCCACCTATACCATTATAAAATAATGCAAATAACCTCCTAAAATTTAAATATAAATTATCCAATTATATCATTATTAAAAGTTAAAATAACCCTAAATATGAGTATAAATTATATAATTATAATAGAATATTAAAGCATACTAATATAAAATTCTAAATTACTATTTCTATTATTGTTAATATATTATTTAGGTCAAAATACTACCAACGATATGTGTCACCATATATTCATGTATGATAAAAGAGATAAAAATACCAATTCACAAATAAGAATATATCAAATTATCAATCACATATGGAGGTGTGATGCAAAATAAAATCTTCGCCTGCATACACACCAAAGCACATGGAAATAGATCCCGGCCCACCCCTACCCTCTCTCACACAGGTTACAGGATAGGTTACGGCACCCATGTGTAAGAGTATGGTAGAGGTTCAGTGGTTTTCTGAGCCTGCATGAGAGGTCTTATTCTTACGTTAATGCTCGGGAGTGGCCTGGCCCTCACATGTCAATTTTTTTGAAATCTATTACAAGATAACGATAAATACATATTTTAGAGTATATATTAGAATATTTATAGATGAAAGAGGGTGCGATATAAATAATTATAATAATTAATTGTAAGTCTTTTATATTGATTCTAATTACTCTCGTGCAGTAAAAGAATTGTGTACTAATAGGCAACTTTTAGTACAACTTTGCTTGTTTATTTGTACCGACTAGAAATTGGCTTTTCAGAATAGAAAAATGTGTACTGGGTACGGGCATTATTTGCATCACAACAAAACGTGACACATCCAAGGTTTGACTTGCACACACTTGTATTAAATTATTTTGCTTACAAGGTTCCCTGACAAGGCAGCAGTGGAGTGGACGACGGCGACAGACGGGCGTGGTCGCTGTGCACGGTGACGCTGGCTGACGCAGGGGGAGGAGGCCAAGATCATCCTCCGCATGCTGCCGATCTTCTTCAGCTCCGTCCTCGCCAACGTTCTCGCTGCTCCTCTCCCTCACCGTGCAGCAGGGCGGGACCATGGACACCCGCCTCGGCGCCCTCCGCATCCCGCCGGGGAGCCTCTTCGTCGTCCCCTTCGCGTTCCAGGTGCTCATCCTGCAGGTGGCGTACGACCATGTCGTGCCGTTGGCTGCGCCGCGCGACGGGCTATGCCGGCGGCGTCACGCACCTGCAGCGCGTGGGCGTGGACTTCCTGTCCCGCGCCGTGCCGCTCGCCACGGCCGCCGTCGAGGGCCGCCGCAGGAGGCGCGCCCCGCCCATGTTGGCGTTCCTGCTGACACCGCGCGCGGCGGAGGCGGCGGCGGAGGCCACGGCGGGTGGCTTGATGGGGCCAACCTGAACACCAGCCGCCTCAACCTCTTCTACTGGCTGCTAGCCGTGCTCGGGGTCGTCGCCTTCTTCCTCTACCTGAGTACCCGTTCTGCGCGTGGAGATACACGCCTATAGACATGATCAGGGGATGCAGCAATCGACCACAATGCTGGGTGACGAGAAGGGGTCGCTTGTGTCAACAAAGCACAGGCCTCTAGTCTAAACGGGTCCCAACACTAGAAATTTTTGGTTCTCAAGATTACTTCAGTTTTCGGGGTCCAAGAATCCAATATTCTATAGAGGACGACAAGGTGTCTCCCCTGCAGTCCATGAAACATGTTGTGGCTTGATAATGATCTACCTGCGTCTATTACCTCGCTGGTGATTGATCCACTCAACAAGTCACCATATATTTGTATGCGAGTTGTGTAAATTCATTGTTCCGCTGAACGTCAAGATCAGAATGAGACTTCCCCAACTTTGGCCTTGGACACTGACGCGTGGATCCGGATTCACAATTTTTTTAGATTAAGGAAAAGTAGTTCCAAGCACGTCCTCCTCGATAAGCCGACAACAGCTGCTGCACTAGGCATCAACCGGGCCGGCTGTCGTAGATCCGGATTCACATGTCAGTTACCCAAAATGCAGGGGATCAAAGCCAGAGCAACCCTGTCCCAAAATCAAACATCTCACCATCAGTGCTTGTGTGGCAGAGCTGACTAGACCAAGAAGGTTCACAACGCCGCAACAATAACATACTGGAAAAAGGTAGGGACACCTCATGCCCCTTCTGAATATATATGATCTCGTGCAAGTAGCATCAGGAAAATGTGTGCACTACAAGACAGTGTAACTTGCTTTACATGTATGAGGTACAACACTCCAAGGTATCTAGATCATTTTTTTTGTCATGATTTGGTGGCGGCACACTCACAATTATTTGGAGGCACAATCACAAAGATATTTTAGTAGATACGAGTCAGCATCATCACAAGAGAAAACCCTCGGGTTGGTTTGAATATTTTGGCGTGGCGGCTTTCCGCCTCGAATCATGCGACGGGTTGCTCGTCTTCCACGGCTATAAAAAAGCACTAGTTCAAGAGCCACACATGCTGCCTTCGAAGATAGGGAGGAGCTCGAGCAGCACCAGAATCAGGGGAGGTTTGTTTGGCATTGCAGGCCAAAAACCATGGCCTTGCAAGGTCTTGTAGACTGGAGGGGACGGCCAGTTAACCAAAAGAGGCATGGTGGAGTGAAGGCCAGCATGTTCATCCATTGTCAGTAACATTGATCCTTATCTTATTTCCATATATAGAACATATACTAATGATACTGAGAATTATGTTAATATATATACTAAAACCAAGATTGTTAACACGTATGTTTCACTGTGTTCACAGTTCTTATTGTGATGGCAAACATAGCCAATATACCGATGATACTGAATCTAGTGAGCTACTTGCATGGGACGATGCACATGGGGGTCAAGGACGCCTCCACCACCTCCACGAATTTCTTTGGGGCCATTTGTTTCTTCTCCTTCCTCGGTGCCTTCGTCTCTGACTCCTACTTGAAGCGCTTCTACACGATCCTCATCTTTGCGCCCATCGAGATCATGGTGAGTCTCGATCATTCGATGATGGATGACCACTTGGCCAGGATATTACACCCATTTAAAACTCTTATTAGCAAGCATTCCCTTAATAAATGACAAATATGTGAGATCTAGTAGGACAAACTTCGTTCTGACATGTAGCAAAATATTTTATAGTTGAAAGCATACGTAAAAAACAATAATTCGGATGAAATTCATGTCGGTAATTAAGTTGGAGGCTGTTTGGTCCATGGGCAGGGGTACATGGTCCTAGCGTTGCAAGCACACCTCCCTTCGCTGCACCCGCCGCCGTGCGACATGATCAACCACCCCAACGAGTGCGCTCCGGTGAGCGGCCGGAACCTGAGCTTGCTCACCCTGGGCCTTTACCTGATCCCCGTCGGCGAGGGCTCACTGCGCTCATGCGCGGCGGCGCTGGGCGGCGACCAGTTCGACGGCGACGACCCGGCGGAGCTGCACGGCAAGATCAGCTTCTTCAACTGGTTCGCCTTCTGCATCTCGCTCGGAGGGTTCGTGGGGCTCGTCTTCATGGTGTGGGTGCAGGAGAACGAGGGCTGGGGCCTCAGCTTCGCGCTCGCTGCGCTCGTGATTCTCGTCGGCACGGTCGTCGTCAGCGGCGGCTTGTCATTCTACCGCCACCAGAAACCCACGGGGAGCCCGCTCACAAGAATCTTTCAGGTATTCATCCCCCGAGACCGAGAGTGAGCTAGATGGAACTTTCAATTAAACAATCAAAAAACATGAAAGGTTTTTATGGAAAATAAAATAAACTTGATGAAATTTTTTCATGTGAATAACTATCGTTTGGTTTTGTTTGCCTCTTTTTTCTTTTTTCTGTGTGTATGTGGCAGGTTTTCCTAGCTGCCTTTCGTAAGAGGAAGCTATCATTGCCTGAAAATTTGACCGAGACGCAAGTGGTCACCGACGGTAGTGGCACGAGCGTTGAATTTACGCAGAGAACTTCAGACTTCAAGTAAGGGCCAGGGGGCGTCCTGTCGCTCTGTCTTGCTGTCGTGCTCAATTGGCGCATGGTGTGATTGACTTTTCGCCGCTCATGTACGAAGGTTCCTCGACAAGGCGGCGGTGGACGACGGCGACACTCGGCGGTGGTCGCTGTGCACGGTGACGCAGGTGGAGGAGGCCAAGATCATCCTCCGCATGGTGCCCATCTTCCTCAGCTCCGTCCTCTGCAACGTCCCGATCCCGCTGCTCCTCTCCCTCACCGTGCAGCAGGGCGGGACCATGGACACCCGTCTCGGCGGCACCAGCATCCCGCCGGCGAGCCTCTTCATCGTCCCCATCGTCTTCCAGATGCTCATCCTGGTCGCCTACGACCGCGCCGCGGTGCCGTGGCTGCGCCGCGCGACGGGGTACGCCGGCGGCGTCACGCACCTGCAGCGCGTGGGCGTCGGGTTCGTGTCCAGCGTCTTGGCGCTCGCCGTGGCCGCCGTGGTGGAGGGCCGCCGCCGGAGCGGGGCCGCCCCGTCGATGTCGGTGTTCTGGCTCACGCCGCAGTTCTTCCTGCTGGGCGTGATGGACGTCACCTCCTTCGTCGGCCTGCTCGAGTTCTTCTACAGCGAGGCCTCCGCCGGCATGAAGTCCATCGGCGGCGCCATCGTCTTCTGCATCCTCGGCGCCGCGTCGTGGCTGGGGAGCTTCCTCATCCAGGTGGTCAACCGCGCCACCGCGCGCCAAGGTGGGGGCCATGGCTGGCTCGACGGCGCCAACCTCAACGCCAGCCGCCTCGATCTCTTCTACTGGCTCCTCGCCTTGTTCGGGCTCGTCTCCTTCTTTCTCTACTTGCTCTGCGCATGGAGGTACACCTATAGACATGATCCGAGGATGCAAGCAGCTATCGATGACAAGAAGGTGCCGTCGCCTGCGTCAACGAAGCATGCTACAGTCTGACTGTGACATTCCTATATTCCACACAGATCCTAAGACGTGAATTTGCGGGTCCCAGGTGGATTTAATTTTCACCAAATAAGAATTAGTAAATAATACTATGTTTTAAGCAAATATATAATTTTGTTTTTTTTTCTCAAAGTGAGATGTAGATGGAGACACTTACGATGCCAGGTGTATATGCACTCGCGCATATATTTTGCAGTGAGTCTATCATCTAACTTGCAAAATTATCAGCCGGACTATATAGGGTGTCATCAATAATTCAATAGTGTACTAACCATTGGATTCAATCATAAAGAGATATCCTTAATAATGACTCTCATTGAGTATTCATAATTTCAAGTTAATAGATTTATGACAATTTGTGGCTCCATAAAAATCGTACTTGCGTCATAAATAAATACTCAAATGTTTCGGTAAGCACTCTTCAACATCACAAAATTCATTATATCCATGTAAACATAGGACTTAAATGTATATTAATTCATTGTAATTAATATATATCTGGCAATGGCCCTGATCTTTCAAACAAAAATATATAATATAAGACACTAGCATCTTATAGATATCGCTAACTGGTTACATTTTGCACTTGGTGTAGTACACTAAACATATCTCTATTTATTTATGGGGTAAAGTCCAACAATATGAGAAATAGTGTGATTCTTCACAGGTGAGCTGACAGATATGTAGAAGGCCATGTCTGCACTACTTCTAAGATGATGAACTAAGTGAAGATGCTGTGACAAGAATAAATGTCAAGAATACGCTGTCCTGACACCAAGCTCAAAGAAGCTATGCACCAAAACAATAGAGCAATATACAGGCTGCAACTGAACAATGAATGTGTCGGTATCCTGCAACTGGGGTACCCACTCCTACTGTGCCAAGACTCGCGTAGTTATCCGTAACTACGCCCTAAGGAGCTGAGCAGCCGGACCCCTGGGGTCCGACTCCATCTCACCGGACCAACGGTCCCGGACCCGCTCCCCGCTCGGGGACGGGTCCGGTGTCACCACGTGTCCTAGAGGTGGAAATGCTCAGTACCTGTGGCCGCGGATCCGAACCCCCGCAGGTGGGTCCGGGACCTCCACGTGCCATCCGAACTCCCGCAGATGGGTCCGGGACCTCCACGTGCCTATCCGGACCCCCGTGAGCTCTCGGCTCAGCTAGCTGATCGGGAGGGGTCCGGAGCCGCCACGTGTCACGCAGACGCGGGCGCGGGCGCAAGCCTTCCGCTGGAAGCTCCCTCACCCACCCGCATTAAGTGCGAGTGGTCGAGGCAGGCTCTGCTGCCTCTGAGCACGGGGCAGCTTTTGTCAGTCCACACTGTGGATCGCCAGTTACCGAGGCGGCTCGTCAGTTACCAAGACAAGCATTAAATACTCAGCGCCGTGCGCATGGGCGACGAGTCATGATGACCAGCTACTGACTGGAGCAACAGTGCACGCTGCTACAGTTGACTGAGTCAGTAGTTCGGCGCTCCATCATGACCTCGACGCGCGGCTGCAGAGGCTAGACTCTACTCTGACAGGACAGCTCAAGACCATCCCTGGTCAGAAGCTACGCACAGAAGCCGACGACAAGATCTCCGGATCTGAGGCATTGAAGGCCAAAGTGTAGTTTATAATACATCGCCGGGTCCACATGTCGGGGCCCCGCTCAGTGTACGTGCTCCCCTTGGACATATAAAAGGGAGAGCACGCCCTCCTTCTAGCAGAGAGATCTCTGAGACAGAGAGATCTCGGAGACAGAGAGATCTCTGAGACAGACTCTAGGCAATCCAGAGCACACACAGGCTCACCCAGTCTTGAGCAATACAGCACACAGTGGACGTAGGGTATTACGCTCCGGCGGCCCGAACCACTCTAATCCCGCTGTGTTCATCGTGTCCTTGAGCGAGATAGAACTAGAACTAGCTAACCCCCGAGTACACACCCTCTGGGCTTAGGCGGGTGCCTTCCACCACCCGGCTGTGGTTTGCAGCAGCCCGACAGAATGAGTTGAGCATTAGACTAGAAAACAACTCTAGCCCAAGAAAACAACCCAAGAACAGACGTCCCAAGTAACACAAATCAATCAACCATGCATTCACATTTTGCAAGCTAGATATAGCCCCAAACGACTGCCAGTTCAAAATTTCAAATGCTGGGTTGCAGCCCCAAAGGTAAATCCCTATACCCCCAAACTAATAATTACCACAATTTACGACTATATGTACAAACATTTCTGACCACAAACAAGATGAATCATTTCTGGTCCAATACTGAGCAACAACATTAATGATAAAGAAATTTCCATGCTGAAATTCCCACACAGGGAAGACTAAAGAGAAGGAAACTGTAGCAAGTCTTAAGCTCATTGGGGTAGCGTGACTGATCATCCAAGATTCAATACAACCCTCCAATTCCTTGAACTTTATTTAGCATTCCTGTCACAACTCCGCAAGCATGATATATTAACTTCATTATACTATACACAGATACAAATGGTGTTCTACCACTGCGCTCTCACTATGCATAGCATATAAATATTGAATATGACAAAATGTAAACAATCAGGACTAAAGACAGGTTAATTTCTATTTAATTTATGACCTATCAACAAGATAACAGGTATAACACTGTTCTATATCTAGTTCTGGATGTTTCTTTCACTCATCACTACCATTAGGAAATATTTTCTATTACTGCAGAAATATTTTCCATGTATTATGGATTCGTTTTCATGAGCTATTGGCCAAAATTAAATGTGCAGCGTGATTAGTGAATGGCCCAAAGCTAGCACAAAAAGGTTAAACTATTTTCACAAGATCATCAAATGAAGCAGGGAATTATAACAACACAAGGCATTTTAGTTCACAGTTCAAAGTAAAGCAAATGAACCTTTTTTATCTATATTACTAGCTATGCAAAACAGTTTCGAGTTGCATTGCATATTTGTAACAATATATTTGCCAACATGTATATATCAACAACTCAAAATAGAAAACAATGGTCTAGTAGTGACTTCACATACGGGCATACCTCATGTGGCTGTTGAAAGCCCAGTCCAAAATTTGTTTTCTTCCATTCAAGGTCTAAAGAGGGTAGCTTAACAGCAGCCAATTGTTCTAAATGGCACAACTTCCTTCACTGCACCATAACTTATCTGATAGTTTAACAATTCATTGTTTCTTCTTTTGAACATTTGGTGAACCTTGACACCTGTTATTTACAATGGAACATCTCCCATCTCTGTAGGGCCATCATGTACAAAGAGATCACAGGCTGATCCAAACAAATCATTTCAATGACATATCAGAAGGTGCAGTCTTTCCACCATAAATGGAAAGCTTTCTTTTCATCTGAATTTCCCTGACTGTTTCAGAAATCAAGAGACTCAATTTTGGAACACTCTTACTTGTCAAGGGCAGGTCAATTCCTACATTTTTCAAAGCTTCTATGATGACTTTTGGAGATGTTGGATCATGATCAGCACATCGTAATGGAGTAATGCCTCTCAGAACAGGGTTTCCACAAATTGCTTCCCCATTTGGCGCACCACTGCAGAAAATCATCAGAGTACCTAAGTACGAGACACAATCAATATGAGAAAACATCTAAAAAGTAAAGTTGGCAGTGCATTGTTAGCATAAATGATGCACAGATGCCCATGCATGTGCATAGGACCAAGTATTGATTGCAAAACATAGTTCCTCGGGCCCAGAATTTAAATCCATTATATGTGTATAGCAAACAGGTGAAAATATGAAATAGTAGTCAACAGATACCAAAGACCTTAACCCTCCGTTGCAATAAATGATAGCATCAAAATCGACTACAACCTATAGTAGTCAAAGCAAAATTCCATGTGTATAGACCAATGAATTCTGGATTTGGTATATATCTACCTAATCCAGAAATATATAACATTAGTTATTATCATTATTTTATTTCAAGCATTATAACTTAATTTGCAAGTATAATGGTGACAATATTTAAGTTTTTTCACATAACAATTGGTGATGGCATAAACATCCATTCTTTAAATAAAATGTTGAAATAACATGCATATAGTTTTAAGAGGTAACAATTGACCCATAAAAAAACTCATTTCTGAATTTCATGTAGAAGAACTAAACTCGTTTCTGACAAGGGCACCACACAAATCCCAGCAAAAACCAGAATTGTATAGCGAAATTATATGACCTATCCTGGACTCCCCTGGTCAACCCAGGAAGTATACCTTGTCCTAGTGGGGAAGGCGCAGGGCTGATAGAGCTGCTGCTTGGGGTCCAAGAGGATATGATTGAAGCAGTATTGGGACAGGGGCATCGCCTTGGCCGCACAGTTCGAGGCCGCGCACCCCGCCCTCCCGCCCGCAGCCGCTGCAGGGGTAGCGACCGCAACGCGGCAGCCATTCTCCAGCGGCCCGACGGGGCCCCCATTCTCCGGCGGTGTGGCACTGGCCCCATTCCCTTTCAGCAGCGGCAGGGACGGCGGGAACCGGGCGCGCGGGGGCTCGTCGTCGAGCGCTGGGCTGGCGCCGTGCTCCCACCAGTACTCGCCGTGCCTGGCGGGGAGCTCGTCGGCGAGCGCCCAGAACTGGGCGCGGTAGAGGGAGCAGAGCTGCACCAGGCGGCGCCGGCGCCGGCGGAGGACCTCCTCGCGGGACAGCGCCGCAGCGAGGCGGAGCTCCGCGTCGCGCGCCGCGCCGGCGAGCTGCACCGGCGGGCGCGGCGGCGGCTGGGGCTCGTCCATGGAATGGGCGGGGGTGGTGCGCGGCTAGGGTTTTGGGGTTTAAGCAGGCGGCGGAGTACCAGAAAGGCTGGCCCGCCGGGCCGAGAGGCCGGAGCCGAACAGCAGGGGAATCGCACCAGCACGGCCCGTCTGAGAGCAAATTGGGTCCAGGTAAGCCCGATTAAAAGCAGCTTGTTCGGCCCATTTCATGGGCAGCCCAGCTGTTTGCCTCACCAGGGGCTGGCAGGTGGGCCTGATTTTAATCACCAGCAACAGACTCCACACAGGACCTCTTCTTTCGATTTTCGATTTGTTCTGCGATGAGATCTGATTTCTTCAACTTTGGTGGTGAAAAATTGCAAGCCTATATTAGTCGGGGTGTTTCTCTAGCCAATGTTCTTTTAGTGGTTGCTAAATTTTGTTCTAAGCAGTGAGTGATTTTTACAATCTTCAAAGCTTTTGGTGGTGATTTGCAGGTGTCCCTTTTCTTTGATGTCTTTCCAGAGCAGTTTTTAAGCTCCGATGGATGACGAACAATCGAATGAAGAAGACGACCAGAGAATTCTTCAATGCGATTTTATTTTCTCTATGTCGTTTTATGTCAAGTTGTCTTTTCTTTGTACCACCAATTGTTTTTCTTGATATGAATCAGATATGAGACATCTTTCTTTTGTCTTTCTAAAAAAAAATACCATCCCCAATAATACCCAACAGATGGATTCCATGTTATATATTAGTCTATTTTTTAAAATATTTTTAAGCATTGTTCAATATGATGAGATGTACTAAACATGGTTTTAAATAGCGGGCTATAGCCCCGCTATAACTCCACTATAGCCTTTTTAGAAGGTCCCCGCTACGCTATTTGTGTTTGTGCCGCGATGGCAGCTATGGACGCTAAGTTGGGCTATAGCTGCTCTAAATGGCGTAGCTTTAGCGCCGCTATAACCTTTTTCTTATCTCAATGCTGCTCCTTTGGGCTTTTGGACAACTGGATATTTGATTGTGTGAATTTTGTTGTATTTTCAACTTAATAATGTTCTCGTAGCCCTAGAAATATATTTATATTTATGAAATTCACTAATTACTATATTTTTGTGCATCTACTACTTATATTTTTTATGATTTAGTAGTAAACCGCTATTTGCCATAGCCTCTGCTATAGCCTCTTAGCTTTGGGAAAAAATACGCCGCTATTTGTAATAGCCCGCTATTTAAAACCATAGTACTAAAGTATGAATACACTTTCTGATAAACATGTTAGTGGCAATGACAATATAATTTGTACTACAAAAGTTGAAATAATTGAAATCTTTTCTCACCAAGATTAATTAAATCCACCATACTTTTTACGGAAGTCTCACTTGTGAGGTCAAAAAGTTTGATGAAAGAGGGTGGAGACCATTTTTTGATACAAAGAAAATGTTTCTGCCGAAATGCTAATATTTTTTACACCAGCAGTTTACTGTATTACTTATTGCACATGCATTCATCAATAATTCGAATCATTATTTGTTTGGAAGGATAATATTTGACATCATTGTTTTATAAAAGTAAAAGACAGATGTGTAGAAAAATAATTGACATCGTTGCTTCATGAAAACACGTATATCTCCACTAGTCATTGGTAACACCAAAGGCAAACTCAGTTAACCGTCCACTAGTCCCCGGCCATGCGTGCGATGATGAGGAGCAGGATCTCATCGCTTAGGCCACCCGCAACGGGCTGGCGATTTGGGCAGGAGACTGAGACGGACGGCAGACGCTTGGGCAGAGCGCGCGTGAGAGCGAGCTCTCTCGGCGAGCGTGCAAGCTAGTACGTCGCTAGCGACCACTGTGCTATCACTGTTCACCGATTAGAAAAATCAAAATACCAGTCAAATCGCCAACCGTTAGGGACGCCATTAGGCCTCCTCCAAAAGTCCGCGATGTCGTCAGCTAAAACAGTTTTTTAATCCATGAACAGTGCAAAAATCCTCTAGCTAGCGGGAGCGCTCACCTCCCTCACATGCACATAACCCGAGGTGGTGCTGGTGCTCGGCCGTCCAACGACCTCGCCAGTGCTACTGGAGTCTGGAGGAGGCCTTAGGGGCAAGCCGTCGTGCCCTATCCACGTGCGTGCCTTGCCGTGCCCTATCCCGCGTCAGGGGTTTTACGCAGCACGGACACCCGGTCGCTCCGGCAGCCAACGGCGGCGGCGGCGGGACCCTGCCCACCACGATTGCGATGAACGGGCACCATGGTCCACCGATCGATCTGTCTGTACTACGCCGCCGCTGCTATCTATGTGCCAATATACGGCTCGCTTGTTTTATATATATGTATATATACATACATATATAAATATATAAAAACATGGGTGCATGAAACAAAGGAGTTCTCGTGTCAAAAGGCCAAAATAAACCTATCGATTATTCCGACGGATCGCGATGCGGAAGAAGCGCTCCAGGCGAGGGCCCTCGCCGCCGGCGTTCCCGCTCCCGCTGGACCTCGTGCTGGAGGTAGCGGCCCGGTCCGACCCCGCCACCCTCGTGCGCTGCGCCGCGGCGAGCAGGGACCTGCGCCGCCGCGTCGCCGACCCGGCCTTCCGCAGCCGCCTCCGCCTCCACCACGCCGACCGCTTCGTCCCCTCCCTCATGCGCGGCCACCTGGTCGAGACGCGGGGCCAGGACCAGCTCCTGGTGGACTACGCAACGGGTGAGGCCGCCGCCACGGGGTGCTTCGTCCCGTCCATCGGCGAGACCGCCCCGAGGCTGCACGAGCCCGTGGCGGCGCGCGACGGCCTCGTCCTCGTCCGCACGACTGGCCAGACGAAGGCAGAGGTGGAGCTACGCGTGTGCAATCCGGTAACCGGCCGCGGCCAAACCCTCCCGCGCGGGCCGAGGTTCCACGGCCAGTACGTCCTGCTCGTCGGCGACGGCGACGGCGACGTCGGCCGGCCTTTCCGTGTTCTCAAGGTGACCTCGGTGCTGTCAAAACGCAGCGGCCGCCGCTGCCTGCAGATCCAAGCCTTCTCCTCGGTGCAGGGGGCATGGGGCCCCCGCATCCGGATCGGGATTCCCAACGTGCACGGCGGCTGGCTACGGCGAGCGCCCCTGGTTGCCAACGGAGCCGTGCACTGGCTGTGCCGGTCGGACACCTCGTACTACATCTTGAAGCTCCACGTCGGAGGGGCAGCAGCAGCAGCTCAGGTGACGGCGACGAAGCTCCCCGCGAGCTTCCATGCCGCATACGGCAGCGCCGCCGCGGGGCGGAAACACATCCTCCTGGCAACCAAGCCGACGTGCAGCAACCTTTGCGTGCTCGTCGCCGACGATAAAACGAAGATATCCGTCTGGTCCCAGTCCGGGCGCTCGCCGGCGAGGTGGGGCGAGCGGCCGGAGGCGGTGATCAAGATCGACGGCATGCTGACCTTCACAAGCCGGATGGGGAGATTCCTGATACAGGAGGCTAGCGAGGGGAAGGTCCGGTTGGAGTGGTTCGCGGAGAGGAGCGGCGTCGTGCTCATCACCGCGGGCGGCCGATACTTCTGGCTGGACCTCCGGTCCAGGGAGATCTTCAGGCGGCCGTCCTCGGGCCAGTGGACCGTAGAATCCGCTATGAACTGCCCCTACGAGATGGATGTGTCGTCTTGGGTTCCAACATTTGGTAGAAGCTTCTAATTTGCACATGCTCCTTTTGAATGTGATCCTCTCTGTTATTAGTCATCGTGGCATCCATGCACGACTTCATGTGTTGAAGATAAGTCATACTCTATATAATATATTAGTCTGCACAACATGAAGTTTTTTTTCATAAAAAACCGTGATTAATTAGACAGTGTTACGCATGGTTCGTTTTTAATTTGCTCGGCTGAAGCTTTATTCAATAGTCTATTAACAGTAGACAAAACTGTGTCACGTGTAGTATCTCTCGAGTTCAAACTGTAGCCCGGTTTTCTCAACTGCCCACAATTGATGGATATGGTCTATTCGATATTGATCCAACAAATCTTCTATATATCACCTAGCTCCCTGCTTTATATATACCATCAGGCATCATAACATTCGGCAAGGAAAACATTTTTACTACGTCTGGAAAAAATAATGTTACACAACAATCATCAAATGCGTGTCATATATACTATGCTGCTAAGGATGCAAGTGTGCCCGATGATGTTTTTGGGGTCAGCTAATTAATTATGATAGCATGTAAATCCAGTTCATTCCCCTCGCAAATTATTTGCACATAATGCCATTTTAGTTTATTTTATTAAATTTTATTAAATTTTTTGGATCGATCTAATTACTCAAAAATTATCTAACTTGCATCTCTAAATGTTGCACTAGGGCTAACTTTCACATTAGAATTATATATTACTCTCTCCGATCAATTGTATAAGGCGTTCATGCGTCCCAATATTCAAACTTAATTTATAATTATTGATCAACTATTTGTCTAGCAATGTTTAAGTATATAACATAAAAGGGCATATGGGGATTGGATAATTTTTTAATTAACCGACCGCTCTTGGATTGGGTAATCACACTTTTGCAAATCCCTCCTCCCACGCCCCTGCGTCCCTTCCCTTGAATGTTGATCCGATGGCCCAGATTGAAGTTTCCATGGTTTACACGAAGAGATTGATTTGCACCTAATATGTTCCCATTATATAGAATGCTGTTGCAACAGATATTATTCTCTATATATGGGAAATCAGCTGTTAGAGTCGATCCGGTTCTAAAGATCCTGCCAAGTCAAGAAAGATCTTCGTTCACTCATGCACTTGTGGCCACATGATCTGTCTAGATTGTTCATATCGCTCAACCGTTGATTCTCTCATCCACTCATGATTCTCTCACACACATCCAACCGTTGATTTGCAAATGGATGGTCATGATAGACCCAGTGCCATGTGTTTGTGCCAAGTCAAACAACACTTCGTCTAATATTTTCATTCAAACGGATGGAGTATGTAGTTCTTTTATTGGGAGTCCATGGCTGGGTGCGCCTCATGATGCAGTACAATAGAGCACTATCGTTTTAGATAACAAAATATCACATTGTCCTTTTTAGCCATATGCATGGGGTAATCCTCGAGCAGATCAGGGAATGAAAATTCTAACTGAAAAGTATTGACTATTAATGTTTAAAAATTCTATTTTGACGTATTGACATGGTTGGTTATCACTCAGAGCAACTCCAGCAGACCCTCTATCAAACCCCTACCCCAAATTTGAAGGGTGAAATCAAGAAAAACAACTCCAGCAGGCCCTCTACTTGAGTCCCTAAACTAGGGAGGCCTCCAAATCTCTCCCTCCACCCCCTAAGCCTGGGGGTCTCTAAGGAGCCCTCCATCTGTGAGCCATACTCACCAGCCCCACTAGACTTGGATGATAGCTCAAATATGAGGGCTTCTGCTGGAGTTGGATGTATTATTTGGATGGTATGAGATGGGGACCAGCCCCCAGAAACTATATGAGAGCTGTGATTTGGGGGCTATTGCTGGAGATGCTCTCATCGATCAGTTGTGTTCCGGCTCTTCACCCAACCCCAGGCTAAGTGATAGTGATCCCAAGAATTTCTCTGGGTCCAACTCATAACCGTACATCAAAGTAGCAGTGTAGCAGCGCTCGCCACCGCGCAATACTTGTAGATCCCCTTGGTAGAAACCATCAGAGTGTAGCAGCGCTCCCCGGCGCCCACGCCATGGCCAATCTTGGCTGTGACGAAGATGGTGCCGCTCTTCTCGTAGAACCATCGCGGCGTCACCGACGACGTCGCTGATGAGAACTCCGGCATCAACCTCAGATCGATCTTCCATGGCGGCAGCCAAGATCCCTTCAAGGTGCCGTCACGGAGGCAGAGCATGTCCACATTGTGGCTTCGTAAGGACACACGCATCACACTCCCGACCAGATCGACCCAGCAAAGCTTGCCGTCCGGCATTAGCCCAAGCATGCTTCCCTCCCGGTCGTAGAGACGAGATGTCGACAGGCCACGGACGACGGCGGCGCCCTCGGTCGGCAGCGCAAGCAGGGCTAGCCTGAGACGGGGCCAGAAGACAATGCCGCAGTGCACGATGGCGGCGCGCGTGGCCTGCGACCTCGTGGCGTGCAGCTGTGCCCTGCCGACTCTCGCGCCGGATACTTGCGCCTCGGGCCCCCAGCCGCCGGCGTCGGAGGAGAAGCACCGCGCCGCCGTGAAGCTCCGGCGGTTGTAGACAAGGAGCAGGCGATAAGACGCCGCCGAGCGGGGCGGCGGTGTGGCGTCCTGGAAGTACCGGAGGTCGTCAGCGGTGAGCAGCGCGCATGCGTACGGCCCGGGCCTGTCGTTGCCGCGCAGGCATGGGAGTAAAGATGGCAACGGGTACAAAATACCTGCGAACCCGTGGATACCCGACCCGCTGGGCGTGGATTCGGGTCTGTATTTGTGCATGCGGGCGCGGGCACGGGTACAATTCCAAACCCAACGGGTATTTTATAACGGGTCTGAAAATTTAATACCCGAACCCGAAAACCCGCATACCCGCTGACAAGTGGGGTCCAACCATCCTTGTATATAAAATCAACTCTAGGGTTTATCTCATTCCTCCCCACTTCTCAGTCCCACTCCCAGCCGCCCCCCACCCAATCCGCAAACGCCCTCCGCCCACAGCGCCGTGCCTCGCATCGTGGCCTCACCCCTCCGCCCCCGGGCCCCGGCCCCTCCCTCCTCCCCAGGCCGCCTGCCGCCGGACGCCGCTTCACCGCCGCTGCCTGCGCCGCGCGGAGCCACGAGTCGCGCCACCCGCCGGCGGAGCGGCTTGCCCAAGCGACCAGCCCCCTGCCCCCCTCGGGCCTCGGCCGTCCGGCCTCCGCCCCTCAGTGCGAGGTCGCGGCCGAGGCGCCCCACGACGCGAGCGCTGGCGGGTCGCCCCACGCCCACGCCCGCTTGATCCGAAGCAGCAGCCGCGCCTCGTCGGCCTGCTGTGCCGCGGCGTGGCGCGGGAGGAGGTGCGCCAGCGCCAAGGCAACCACCAGCGGGAGGGCGCGCGGGTGCCATGGCCTCGGCGTGGCTTTTCGGGGGCTCTGATTTCCGCACGTGCGTTCAGTTTGCTCGGCGGGAGCCGCGGCGGCGGCTTCACCGCCCCTCCTCCCCGATGATTTTGTGCTTGATTTTGAGCTTGATTTCCTGAATTTTGTGCTTGATTCATTGAATTTTGTGGGTATACGAGCATGCCCGCGGGTACGCGGGTATCCGCGGATAGCGGGTATGGGTATTGTTTTGTACCCGTTGCGGGTTGCGGGCTCGGGCGCGGGCACGGGTTTGGGCGTGCGGGTGCGGGTCTACGAAGTTAGTATCCGCGCGGATTTTACCCGTTGCCATCTATACATGGGAGGCAGTCCACCTCGCCGCTGGCGGGGTTGCACACGCGCAGCCTGAGAGCGCTGCCGCCGCTCTCGGCGCGACGGATCTCGGCGGCAAGGAGGCCGCCGCGGGACGCGACCACGCGGGAGGAGGTGTCCAGCATCCGGTGCCCGTATCCGCGGACGAGCCCACCGAGTAAGGGTTTGCCGAGCCAAAGGGGCCGTGGCGCCGACGACGTGGCGTCGACCGTACTATTGTTGAGGTCGAAGAAACGGATGAAGCTTTTGGACAGAATCAGGCGGGGAGCGTGGCGGCAGATGAAGGCCGCGTTGGTGGAGACCAGGCGGCGGCGCACCTGACGAGGTCAGCGGTGCTGCCGACGAGTGAGAGGATGGTGATGAGAACCTCGTCGTCTAGGCGGAAGCCGTCGTTCTTGGCACGCGCATGCGGCCCCACCGACCCTGCCCGCTTCAGTATGGAGTTCCGCCGCACCGATAGCCCACCCTCGCTGCTGATTGCGACGGCGCCGGCAGCAGAACCCAGCCGCCGCAACAGGCGACGATCGGCGGGCACCATGGTCAATGGCTCGATAGATCGATCTAGACGTGTGCCCCTGATGCGTAGTGCAACGCAGGGTACTAGAACCTATATAACAAATATCTATGGCCATGCAGCCCGAACCCGTTAGCTCAGCCCAAGGCCTGTTTTTTTTTGGCTCAGCCCAAGCACGGCCCCGCCTGGTGACCTACGGGCTTGGGCTGGCACGGCCCGAGAGAGCAGGCTGTGCCTGGGCCGCACCCAGGCACGTGGGCCGGCACGAGCACGACACGGTAGTGGCCCGGTGCGCCCAATGACTCTCCCCTCGCCGCCGGCCCAGCCCACGAAACTCCTCCCTCCCCCATATAAAATTGCCGACCCCCCAACCCTAACCCTAAAATCCCCTGTCCTACCCCCGCCGCGGCACCGCGTCCTCTCGTCCCTCCCAGCTCCCGCGCAGGGACGGCCTCAGATACAGCCCGCCCCGCCCTCCCTCCTCGTCCTCCTGCATAGCCACGAACGGCGCCATCTGCCGCCGCCGCTGCATGGACCCTCGGGAGCGCCTCCTCCTCCTCAGCCCCCGCGGGAGCCACAACCAGCGCGCCCTCGGAGTCTATCGGCGACACGCGCCCCAGCGAGAGGATCCTGTGTGGGTCGATGACGGCGAGCTGCGGAACGTCGGCTGCAGCAGAGACTTGGCGCTGATCTAGATCCGTCGGGCGCCGGCCGCTGCTCGCCTCCAACTCCGACCGTCCCCGACTGTGGGTTGGCTCAGCTCGTAAAATTTACCGTGGTTTACGGGCCGGCACGGCATGAAAAACAGCTCGTAGTGTCGTGCCTGGGCCGAAGGCCAGGCACGAAGCCCGCAGCGGCACGGCCCGTGAGGCACGATGGCCCATTAAGGACTGTCCATCACCATGCCGTGCCGGCCCGACATCGTGCTGGGCCAGCCCGTTGGCCATCTATAATAACAAAACAGATTTGCTCTTTATGAACTGATGATTGAGATTCAGTTTTTCTGTCAATCGACATGCAGCGCCATCCGATCGGCGACGGACGTAACAGATCGATTTGTGCTAATCGGGTCTGCCTCCATGAGTTTATGCGCCCGTTTACCAATTTATCGGGTCCTGCTATTGACCGACGCCCCCGTGAATCAAATCGCCGCTCCACGGTGGTGCTTCCGGCACCATAGCCTAGGTGGGCTCAAGGACGAGACCTTCGCGCACTGCGATGGGCGTGCAGATCAATAGGCATCATATCTCCTAGATCCAAGCCATATATTCTAATTGCCTTTATTTTTCAGCTAAATATTTGTTCAATGGTAGGTAATGCAGCGTCGATAATAGATTCATGTTTGCCACCAGTCTTTCAAAAGCATTCATTCATATATGGATAGAGTGTGCCAATGACCAATATTTCATTTGAAAGGATTTTGAATATCACGTGAAATTTAACTAGATAAAGTTAAGATGATGTATCGCATTACTCGCATCAACCATCAAAGGGTATCAATCATCAAATCCATTGTACACTTTTTATTACGTACACGTACTAATAATCTAACAATATTATGGTAGGATATCCCACAAACATAGGAGTAGAGGATACCCAGCTCAGCCCTACGGAAACGCCGCCAGAACCAGTTGATTCCCATGGATCCAATCCAGCTCGGGAATCAAGCCATGGCGGGCGCCGCCATCCTCCCCAGCTCGCGGAAACGACCGAGGGGGTGCAAGCACGCGCCGCTCTCCCTTCCGCTCGACCTCCTACCGGAGATCGCGGCGCGCTCCGACCCGGCCACCCTCGTGCGCTGCGCCGCCACGTGCAAGGAGCTCCGCCGCCACATCGCCGACCCGGCCTTCCGCGCCAGCCTCCGCCTCCGCCGCCACGCCGACCAGCGGTTCGTCCGCCCCTCCCTCCTGCGCGGCGGCCTGGTCGACAGGTGGAATGGCAACCTGATGCTCGTCGACGACGCCACGGCGGAGGTCACCGGGCTGCTCCGCGCCGCCGCGTGCTTCCCCCGGGGCGCAGATGGAAAGGCCGCCGCCACGCGCACTGCCGGCCGCTGGCGGCTCGCGACGGTCTTATCCTCTTCCAATGCATGGTTGACCGGGGGTCTGAAGAGAAGCTATGCATGTACCGCCCCGCCACCGGCCGTAGCCAAGCCCTGCGCCCCTGCCTCCGGGACCGAGGATCCCGGGCCAGTATGTCCTGCTCGTCGGCGACAGCGACGGCGGCGCCGTTGGCCGGCCGTTCCAAGTTCTCAAGGCCTGCTTCGTGACTCCGCCGGGCGGCTGGCGCTCTCTGCAGATCCACGCATTGTCGTCGGAGCAAGGCACGTGGGCCCCTCGCGCCCGGAGCTCGAGCCCCCTGATCATGCACGGGGACGAGGAGCTGCAGCGCCCGGGGAACCCCGTCGTCGTCGGGGACACCGTGCAGTGGCTGTACCACCTGAACCGGAGCTACTACGTCCTCAAGCTCCACGTCGGGGCGGCGAGGGTGACCTTCGGAGCTCCCCAAGAGCTTCCACCGCGCGTGCAGGTCTCTCCCTCCCCGCGACAGGACGGCGCAGATCCTCATGGCGACGTCGCCGTCGGGCAGGAGCCCCGTCGTGCTCGTCGTCAACTATGACATCGTGTCTGCTTGGGCGCAGTCGGAGCGGACGGGGAAGTGGACCAAGCGGCCGGAGTTGGTCAGGGATTGCGGGGTGATGAAGGGGAGGGTAGGGAGCCTGCGGCTGGAGTGGTTCGCCGAGAGGAGCGGCGTCGTGCTCGTCGCAGCGCCAGACTCCAAAACTTTCCTGCTTGATCTCCGGTCCAAGGATATCAGCAAGTGCTGTTATTCCTCAGCTTCTTCAACAATAGCCTACGAGATGGATGTGTCATCTTGGGTGCCAACCTTTACTAAGATTTTCTGATTCATTTTCTTTTCCGATTATTCAACCATAAACGTTCTTTGAGAGAATAATTTTTTAGTAGTGTGTGCATTAAGTTCCTATCGAGATTAAGAGCTCTGAGAAATATCGGCAATGAAAGTTCTATGTTATTTCTTTTTGGCAGAAGCTTGTTTAGTTAGATTGTAGAGCGAGTAAGCCTGGTGTCTATTTTGGAGGAGTGCAACCATGAATTTTGCATGCATTGTCCACGAGCCCTGGAGAAGCCGCGAGAGGCAAGACCATCCTCATAATATCAGTGCACCACGCGTACTTATTTCTAAGACAAGCAATGATTCTTTGAACCCATCAATTGAAATCCAAATCGGAACCTAAATAAATCAATTGGAAATCGAAATTCTAATCTAAACCCGAACAAATCAATATGAATCACAATCGATAACCTAGACAATCGATAACCTTGTGCAGTCACAGCATGGCTGGTATATGGAGTGAAAGAGCAAAAAATTAGTGGTCTCATATAGATCTGGGTAAAATTTATATTACCCGTAGCAACGCATGAACACTTTAATTAAAAGCCTTTAGCTGATCGATAAAATCTAAGAGCAGAAAGACAAAATATAGGTGGAAGTGGAACTTAGAGCCTATTTAAGAGAGCTTCGGAGTGCTCAGCTCCACGCACTATAGTACTACTTTAGCACCCTGGAGCCGGAGCCGGAGTAGTGGATTTGGGACGGCTCCTTCCGGGGGCTCCGGCTCCATGCTATAGTCCTTGCTACTGTGCTCCACTATAGCGATGAAAAAAAAAGCTCCGGCTCCTTGCTACATTTGCCTGGGCAGTAGAAGGAGCAGTTGGAGTTGCATTTCCCTAGCTCCGCACTACAGGATGCTACAGGGATGGAGCTGGAGCCGGAGGGAGCCGTCCCAAACAGGCTCTTTCAGCTCTACCGACTCCCGTCTTTCCTAGTTCGTTTTAGGCTTCAATTTGCGGTTCATCTCATTGCTACAGTGCAAAAAAGTGTCACTGCAGTGCTAGCGTGGAGCTGGAGCCGTATGGGAGGAAGCTCTCCCGAAGGGGCTCTTATTAATCTCGATCGGAGCAGCGGCAGCGAGGTGCATTCCCGGCGTTGCCGAGGGCTGTCATGACGGGCGACCTGTGCGGGTGAGTCTATATGTCGCTAAAGGCGACAGTCCCACCAATCATCACCAGAAGAGATTAATCAGAACAGAATAGATGGGCCGTCAGTCCAGTAATGTAGCCCACACAGTCCGTTTCCTCACGGCTCACATCTCCACAGCTAAAGAGTAGAGAGATTCCATGCATGCAGATTAGGACAACCATGATGATGTCACCTAGATGCATGCTGAATTGAAATAAAAAAGGTATAACAACTAAATCGAGCATCCAGTTTAAATTTGAGTTGCACCAATAACTTTCTTACGATAAGATCTTGAAATCAAGACCACACTTGCCTATATTTGCATAATATTTTAAAGCAATTTTTTAATACTAAATAACTAATTTCGGCTACTGGGAACAAAATACTTAAAGACATGAACAAATTATTATTTTCAATGAATAAAAGATTAAACACGATGAACAAATAATAACATACTATGAATAAAACATTAAACATCGCGAACATTTGAGTTGTATCTGACAAATAATGGAAAATGCATATCACGAAAAAATTAGTCAATAACACCGTACAATTTAGTTTACAAAGAGAACAAATAATTTTGCATCGCAAACAAATTAGTTATTAAAGATGCAAATTAGTCAACGTCGTTGAAAAAATTAATCTACAAAGAGAACAAATACTTTTGCGTAGTGAACAAATACTCCAGCTGTAAACTCATTTGATTATATAATAAATAAATAGAAACGATACTAATTATGGAAAAAGATGAATTAAAATTCCTACATGAGATTCGAAAAGGAAAAAAGATAAATAAAGAGAAAGAATAAATAAATAAATATGTATAGAAAGAATGAGAAGTGTAAAAAAGTAAAGGAAAATAAAAGGTTGGAAGGAAATAAATATAAAAAGGAGAAGAAAATAAAAGAAGAAAGAAACTAAAGATGAAAAAGAAAAGCTTTTGTCGAGTCATGCGCAAATATTATGAATGTAATCAAATAAGAGGCATAAAATAATGCTTGGGCTAGGTCGCTTGCTCAAAGCCTCAAGATCCAGATAAGAAAAAAGAAAATAAAATAAAAAATATATTCTTTTACTGGTGAGATCTCACATGCACCGCCTCCTATTGGTCCAACGGACTCATTACCTGCCCATCTCATCATCCGTATATGTGCAGGCTGCAATGAAATTAATTAAATTGGGCCATGTCAGTGTGCACTAACGCGCACAGCAAAGCTGCTTGCTGCATGCGGCCAGCAAAGTGTTACTTGGCTGAATTTAGTCCCGCCGACCTGCCAATTCGTTTCAGGCGATGGATTCATATATTGCAGTGCTGATTTCGGTTAGTTTTGGCTGATTTCGGCTGGTTTATGTGAGAGGAAAGAAGCTGAAAGAAGCCAAAAAAAAGTGAAACGAACGGAGTGATATATGTTGTGTTCGCTTGGCTGTGGCTGATGGCTGGTACTGATTTATTATGAGAGAATAGTACTGCTAACTAACTAGTAACTGGTGGCTAATGCTGATTTAGTATGAAAGGCTGACAAGCCACAATAGTCCTCCCGCGCCGCCGCTTAGGCACCAACGGAGCTATTGGGCCGTAAAGCCTTCGGTCTGGGCATTGTGGGCCGTTTTGCACGTGGATCCAACTTACGTTGGGCCGAGCTTTTGCTCAATCGGACGTGGGTGGTTCATTTCCGCAAAAAGGTAGGGATCCGAGCAAGTGAATGGGCTGTCATGTCGCTGGCCTTACGGCCGTGGATTGGGCCTGAAACGATGTGAACGGGATGATGGGTGGGCTAAGTATACAGCTTAAAGAGGAAAACGATCCAGAGTTTTCACAATAACTTTCTGAGAAAGGTACGAACATAAAACTGTTACAACTACTCAGACCTTTCCATCAGTTTTTTTAGCCCCTGTCACATTAAAAAAATCTTACCATTTAGGAATATCAAATAAAATTTATTTATAAAACTTTTTTGACAGATGGGTGCTAATTTGCGAGACGAATCTAATGAGCCTAATTAATTTATGATTTGCTGCAGTGGTGCTACAGTAACCATCCACTAATTACGAATTAATATACCTCATTAGATTCGTCTCGTAATTTAGCCCCAGAGTTTTGCAGTTAGTTTTGTAATCAGATTTTATTTAATATTAATAAATATCAATATTCTCTTGAATGTGACATAGTCTAAAGTTTAGCCCCTGGAACCAAACAACCTTTTACTGGTATGGTAATGCAATAATTTGAATGTCCCAATCAAAATATAATAAGAATGACCACCGCACTATCTTAGATATCAAGATCTTTTTTTTGAAACACCCTTAGAGATCAAGATCAATATACGCATTTAGCAACAGAAAAAAAAACACACGCAACAGCTTGTGTGGTGTTCTATCTCTACATAAGTACATATACAAGAATTTATTGTGTATACTGTACCTGGCATGCCGACAATGCAAGAATTTATGGGAAGCGTTCGATAAAAAAGAACTTATGGAAAGTGGCCCACAATATATGTGTGATTTAGGAAAAGAAAGATACTGTATCATTTAGGGAACCCAGATGCGATCGGTTTCACACGACAACACGAGCACCAAAAATACCCCCGCTGGCTGACCAGTTATTAAAAAAATCACTAAATTTTGAGGATCCACATGTCAGACCTAACGAATCCGAGGTCCGAACAAGAAGAAATCTCTACCAAAACCACTGAGCCAGCCCATAAAAAAGAAAAAACCCACTGAGCCAGGGGGCTTCATTCAAAACCGCTTCGAGCCATCGACGGAGGGAGAAACAAGCCGCGCAACAGGGCCTGGCGGCTTCTCGTCCAGGCGCGCCAGATTCAGGTAGCAACTCTTATCTCCCCATTTCTTCTTCAGTTCAAAATCATCCACCAATCTCTATACCTCGGTCGCTTACTTCTTCCATCCTTCTTTCTTTTTCCCGAATTTAACCTGTTTTTAGGAAGAAAGTGCCCTTGCAGCGGATTTCTTTCAGGTTTCAGTTCTTTCTCTGTTTTGCCCCTTCTGTTTCTCGATTGCTAAAATGGTAAATGGTAAAGTTTCGTACCTCCGTATCATAAAAGATACTGAAATCGGGGGGGGGGGGGGGGCAGATTTTCTGCATGTTGAGTTCTTGATTACAAGTGAAGTTTTTGGCTTCAGTGGCACTAGGGGAAATTTTCTACATGTTGAGTTGTTGGCTTCAGTAGCACTAGGGGAAATTTTCTACATGTTGAGTTCTTGATTACAAGTAAAGTTCTAGATTAGAAGCAGGACAGGCTTATCACTGGAAAAGAGCTGCAGTGCGGCACTTCATCCTCGAGAGCTTTTAGATAGTGTCAGTGATTGATTTCTGCATGCTGGTGTAACTCTGAAACTATTGTTCGGTGATATGTTCTTAATTTGATTTCTGCGCCAGGAACAGAGTAATGTTAGGGGTCTTGTTTAATCCCCCCCCCCTCCCCCCCCCCCCCCCCCCCCCCAAAAAAAAAAAACTTGAGTGAACATTTAAACCCGCACAAAATTTCCACATGTTTATAACTTTTTTATTTGTAGTGAGTGTTACTACGCATCACTGTATGTTTAGACTGATAAATCTGAACAGCAGTCATAATGTCAACAATTTACGTTTGAAACGAAAGGAAATTTCTTTGCATCATATCACTATCTCAACTTCTCTACTCTGACCATTTCTGAGGCCTCTGTGAAAGCCTGCCATTACGTTAATGGACTTGTTTCCTTGAAGTTGAAGTACTCTGACAAGTGATGACATAAGGCATGCGACTGTTTCCTTGACTAGAGCCTCTGGTTGATTTTAGTGTTCTATTGGTGGAGTTTCTTTTCCAGAACCTATCTGACTATTAAAGAAATGGATTCTTTTCCCCATATTGGGGCACCTGAACTTGTTTATGTGATATATGAAAACAACACCACGCATTAGGTTACTTTCGTAGATTGGAGTAGCCGAGTAGGTTCTTTTTTCTTTTATATATAAAAGTCTGCATGTAGCAGATGTGGTTAACAAAAGCAGTGTTGTGTTAGGAAGTTGAGCAGATATAAAATCCTGGTCAATTGAGACAAAATGCCTTTGAATGACAAATACTTATACAGCTGCGCATTCTATGGCGATACTTTTCAGAATACTGATGAAGTATCAAAAAAGAATTATATCATGTATTATTTTAATTCAAGATTGTTTTATTTGAGTCACTTATATATCAAGCAGAACAAATTAGTTTGACCCCCCGGAAACCTCATTTGTAGATATTAATTGCTGGTGTAAAATTTAAATCACAATGTTGATGGATGCTTCAATGCAATATTTAAGGTGCTATCCTCGCTTATCTTGCTTCTATCTGCAATACCTTGTCTTAACTGGAGGTGCTACCGTTTCCTTGGAAAAACTCAACAGTTCTGCTAGTGTTTGCTTATTTCCATTTACAGTTCTTATTTCTGTTAATGCTAGGTTGAATCAATCTTTTAGGGTGATATAAAATACAACTGTATGAAGCACAGCTGGGGGACCCATGATTTTGATGGTTCTGAAATTGACAGCAAAGCAACTTCACTTCATAATCAGTTCTCGACGCAGTTATCGCTATCTAGTTCCAACGATGTGACCATGAACAGGGAGGAAATTGCAGCTTCTCAGTGTCCTGACAAGGAGGTTCCATCAGCCATCCTTAATTTGCCACTAAAGAGTTTTAAGCAGGATGCTACTGAGGAGGATGTGATTAGATGGAGGCTTGAAAAGAATGGCTTTCCCTTTGTTCTGTCAGACTCAGAGTGCGGTGATTCTTCATATGATAGTTCTTTCAGCGAACAGTCATCTACAATCAGTACCCCAAGCACACCATTCACAGTACAGTCAGATACTCAGTCTGTGGATCTTGACAAAACAGATATCTGGGTCTCTTCTTTAGATCTTGATGCAGAGGATTCCGCTTTGCTGCCAAGCAAGGAACAGCTTCTTGATGGTCTCAGTTCTGACTTTCCAAGCCCTTCTTTCAGTGCAGTCAGAAGCCTCCAATTTGGTCCTTCCAGTTCTACTCCAGGGACATCGGAGAGGAAAGAAGCCAACGAGTCTGATGAACCAATATTCTGGCCATTTGAGCGCACTGCCTACAACAGCCCTGAATTTGAAAAGTTCCTCAGTTTGTCACCTCGTAGAAACACAATGGATATGGGTTATGCTGAAGTTCGTCAGTTAAATCCTGTCTTGCAGAGGCTCCGTAAGAACAAACTATCTTCAGCAAAGAAGAGCATTGAACCGCATCGAGGGAGTGCCAATTCATGCCCAAAAGGAACCAAAGTCTCCTCCCAAGAGAAGATTCAGAAGGCACCTGCAGTTCCGTCCAGATTGAGCAGGACAACAAAAGCATCTGCACCCTCCAGTCACCAGGTGCCAATCAACTGTCAGAGAAGAAGGCCGCCACACTTGAAACTTGGCCCCCCAAGAAAGGTGAGCACTCCAAAATTAGAGACAGATCATCCTCTTAAAGAGACTGGACCACGCGGCATCCCAAACCTAGCGGACAAGAAGAGTCGGATCGAAGAGTTGATTGGATTGGATGAGTTTAATGGCCATGAAGGCATCGGTTCGGATTCTCCAGATTACCAATTTTGTCTATGGTTGTCTCCAAGATGTCATGGTACAACAATCAAGCATGAGCCATCTCCATAGTTCTGTAGCAATCAGCAGCCTGCTGTGTACCATGCTGCCGTACGTTGTAGCAAAGGCTTGATGTGCTTTTGTAATTGTCGATGCCGGACCAGTTGCCTGATACTGGTTACAGGTCAATTTTTGTCAGTATTCATCTTAGTTTCTCTTCGTTTTCGTCTCTGCAATGCTAGATGAAATCTCAACTCAAGCTGTAGTTTTTTGGGCCCTCGCAGCATGGCTGTCTAAGTTCGCAAAGATGTACAAGTCGCATCTGTGTTCTTCGGAGAACTTGTCCCGTGACGTGGTGGATTGTTTGGCAGGCGGAGAACTGTTCACAGACCTGCAAAAATCTGTTCAGGTTCAGAGCAATCGTTTCAGACGGCCACAAAAGCTTGAAAGCTGTCGCTGCCGTAGCAGCGGCAGGGTTAAGAATTCCGACCGGAACCGGTCCGGTTTTACCGGTAACCGGTCAAACTGGTCCGGACCCGTTCCGGTTCCGGCCGGTGGCCTAAATTCAAAATTCAAATTCGAATTCCAAAAAATGAAAAATTCCCAAAAAATTTCTAAAAATACTTCAAGTTGCGACGAATCTAATGGTGTCAAAATTTTTCAAATATTTGTTCATTTAGTATACTTTGCGGGCATGTGAAATTAAACAAAAAAACGTGCATACAAAGGTATACAAATACATTGTATTAATGTAAAAGTAGAGGGTTCATTTAGGCTAAAATATGTTATACAAACATTCATTTAGTATACTTTGCGGGCATTTGAATTTAAACCAAAAAAGAAAAAAATTTGAATTTGGCCGGTTACCACTCAAACCGACCGGTTACCGCTCAAACTGGACCGGTATACCGGTCTAACCGGTCGGCTTACCGATAGGAACCGGTTGAACAGATGTCTTTGATTTGAATTTTGAATTTGACCGATTTTTACCAGTAACCGGTCAAACCAGACCGGTTTACCGCTACCGGTGAGCGGCGGTTTGATCCCACTGGTCGGTAAAAAAAACCCTAAGCAGCGGTGCCCACTACAAAACCCTTTGGCGGTTCAAAAACTGATGGTCGACAAGGCTCTGGCGCCTGCGTGAAGGAACACCCCATCTCAACAGTGGCCATTTCAAGTTTTTTTAAGCGTGTGTTTGTGTTCATGTCATCTGCCAACCACATGCTTGTAAATGATCAGAAAGGGAAATGTGTAAAAACGAGTAATGATTTGTTATGTGCCTCAACGGATTGAGACTTACAGTTTGGCAAGAGAAAGTATATCTTAGTATTACGGATCTGATTAGTTTGCTTCAAGAATGTACTGTACCAAAATATAGGCAAGTCTATAAATTTTAGCACTCGTTTAGTTAAAGAAAAATAAGTAGCTCACTAACCAAGTACCATTCTAAACTTGCTAAAAATTTGGTAAAAAAAATTGGCATACGCACATTACATTCTGACACACCCACATTTTTTAAAAACATTTCGATGTTCAACCAAACAGGCCCGAGTCTACATGCTGTACCTGTACTCAAACAAATATACTAAGATTGGTGTTAGTTTTTTTTAAATGTTTGTTTTCTTCGTGAACTTGCATGCGCTTATTCATATCGTTTTCAAGCTACATTGAAATCGTGATCCTATATATGAAGCCTTGATCCAAATTTCTGCCATGGTCAACCATGCCACGTGGACTCCACTACGATCCATAACATGGTAAAAATAAAAGTGCTTATATTACTTAGGCGTCCTCAGCCAATTTTGCCAACTACTGTTTGCCCTTCAACATTTGCATTGCACACACATGCTGATGAGTGATGATGAGCTGATTCTGTTCTCACACTCTGGGGAAAAAAATCTGTTACCCCCCAAAAAATATCTATCACAGTGCGTGGCATGAACAAAATTGCGGACTTGTCAAAAATTTCCCGTCCTCAGAAATGCAGAAACAGAAAATAGAAAACTTAGGAAACAGACAAAAGGCAGAATCAGGAGCCTGGACGAAAGGAGGGGAGAGAGGGAGGGAGGGAGAGAACAATATCTTGTTCTCTTTCTTATTGGTCTCTTGTTCTCTTTCTTATTGGGCACTCGGCCAAGCCAAGCAAGCGCCCCCTTATCTCCAGGGTCCACGGGAGGACGCAGCACCAAGGCACCGCCCTTCCCTCCTCCTCCTCTCTCCTCGGAGGTGAGCGCCACCATCGCTTCTCTCCCTCTGGATTCCTCGTTCGTGGGTTGGGTAATTTCTTGTTTGCGCCCCCGATTCGCGCGTCGTGGTTTCGCGTTCTTCGATTGATGGATTGTCAATCACCCGTTGTCGGGTTGTTGGCTGTGATTCTTGGCCCTGAATCTAGAGATTGTTCTGTGGGGAAAATATTGATTTTTAGTTTAGTTTTGGTTCTGGATAAGATGCATGGCTGATCTCCCTCTGCCTCTTTAGTTATAATCGATGCCAATGTGAGGTTGAAACATTATTTAATTCGATCGATAGGCGCAGTTCATAGACGTGATCCTTTTCTGAACCCGAAAAAAACTCTTTTTTTCCGTGCCCCCAAATCGAAATGGTTATTTCTTTTGCGGATGTCCAGTCCATGTCCATCCAGATTGTTACGGATTATTTGTTAGGAAGATGTAGCGTAGTTTATTTTCCAACTTTCAGCACAGTTTGCTTTTGCAATTTGTTTGGGGTATCACCTTGATGTAGGGCGATATGTTGAAGATTTGGCTTGTACTGTTGCTGTGAATGTTTTGATTTCATCCGTCGTGTCCATCTGATATTTGAGGATTGGTACTAACTATTCCTAAACTATCTAATGTCTTTGCACAGGTTAAGGGACGGTATTTCTGACCATGGCAGGAACTTTACTCCAGTCAGTTGCCCTCGGAACAACATTCGCAGGTCGCATAAGCAACCAGCAATGGAGGTCCCATGGCGCCAGGAGGCCTGCCTCTATGTTGGCAATGTCGCTTAGCCGCCCTGTCAAGATGTCAGCATTTGTTGGCCTAAGATCAGTACATAGCTTCTCGATCACACCGACAGTGTCCAATTCCAGGTCAGCAGTTGCGTCTTACAGATCGTCACGGCGGACAAGGCGTTCTCGTTTTGTTACTCGTGCGATGTTTGAGCGGTTTACAGAGAAAGCTATTAAGGTCATCATGCTTGCGCAAGAGGAAGCGAGGCGCCTGGGTCACAATTTTGTTGGAACCGAGCAGATTCTCTTGGGTCTGATCGGAGAGGGCACTGGTATCGCAGCAAAGGTGCTCAAGTCCATGGGTATAAATCTCAAGGATGCACGTGTGGAAGTGGAAAAGATCATTGGACGGGGCAACGGCTTTGTTGCTGTTGAAATACCATTCACACCACGTGCTAAACGTGTTTTGGAGCTCTCATTGGAGGAAGCTCGCCAGTTAGGTAGGTTAATCAATGCTTCTTTGAAACTTACTCCTTGTCGTGATGATTTCAATTCCAGTTCCTTTTCTCTCTAATTAACAACAACAACAACAACAACAACAACAACAACATAGCCTTTTTTCCCAAGCAAGTTGGGGTAGGCTAGAGATGAAACCCGAAAGAAATAAGTTCAAAGTTCAGGCACATTGATAGCTAGTCTCCAAGCGCTCCTATCCAAAGCTATCTCTTTAGAGATATTCCAATCCTTAAGGTCTCTCTTAACCGACTCATCCCACGTCAGTTTAGGTCTACCTCTACCCCTCTTTACATTATCGACCCGCTCAATAACCCCATTACGCACCGGCGCCTCAGGAGTCCTTCGTTGGACATGTCCAAACTTTCTCTCTAATTAACTATGACAACTAAAGTAAACTAGAAGGAATCGCCAACTAGGTAATGTATGCTTTTCCAGATTCTTGTGGTACCCTTTTGTGTGTTCTAGTCCTTAATTCGGTACTTATATTGAATTAAAACATATTAGAAGGATTGTCTCTGTTGACCAACATTTTTTTTCCCAGAATGAAATTTCTTTTCCTGATTGCTTCCAGATTTAGGTGTTTTCTAATAGTCCTGGTAAAGCTCACAGACTGCGTTTTTTTTTAACAAAAGATTTTGCTAAAAAATGTGGTAGAGTTTTGTGGATTTTTAGATATGAAGATACCTGATGGCGTCTTGACATTTCTACCAATGCCCTTTCCCTTAAAATCCAATGAATATCTTTTTTTTTTGATTTGAGAGGAATCCTGATTTGATAATGGACAGTTCATTGCAATATTTATATGTAGTTGATCTTCCATTTGTCTATTGTGCCACTTCTTTAAGTATCGAATGGAAGTTGCTAATGCTATATTTGTATCTTCATCAAAGAAAATTTCTTAGTAACACTACAAATAGTTTGCAAGCTGGAAAATAACAACATGCCCCAATTACAGGTGGCTTCGGTCTCCACTATCAGCTTCATACAATCATACTGGATACTTCCAAACTTTACAAATTTGCATCATTAAGGGCATGTTTGTTTTGCATCATCCATACATAATAATTTTGTCCTTTTTAACAATTCAGGTTTTAAAATGCAATTGAACTAATAGATGCATTGTTTTCTTCATTGTCTTGCTGTGTCCATATATATATTTTTTTGTCGTTGTCCACTTGTATATGTAAAATATCACACCCTGCTTTCTCATCTATTATGGTGGATCTACTGCCATATTAACACACCTTTTATCTTGTTCCTCATGCAAATATGTAGACTTCCTGTGCTGTTAACTCTCAAGGCATTATATTAACCAGAATATCATATATTCATATCCTTTGTGTATCATATCACAGAGCACTTGATTTTATCATTATCTTCCAATTCTCACTAAGCTACATAGAACATTTCTTTCGAGCACTGAATACTTGCATTTCCAGGACACAATTATATCGGATCTGAGCACCTGCTTCTTGGACTGCTTCGCGAGGGTGAAGGTGTGGCAGCTCGTGTACTTGAGAGTCTCGGAGCTGACCCTAGCAATATCCGTACACAGGTAAACTATATCTGATTTCTTTTTTGAACAGGATGAAGTAGTCTGTTTGAAAGAAACATTGTTTATTTAGCTTGCTTTTAATGTCATGGACCTCTAGGTCATCCGAATGATTGGTGAGACCACAGAAGCTGTTGGTGCTGGAGTTGGAGGAGGGAGTAGTGGTAATAAGATGCCAACGCTTGAGGAGTACGGAACTAATTTAACAAAATTAGCAGAAGAGGTAATATTTCTGACCTACTACATTATAAGAGGCACAAGTGCTGGATTAGAAGTAATATTGATCATGTCTGCAGGGAAAGCTAGATCCTGTTGTTGGTAGGCAGCCACAGATTGAGCGTGTGGTACAAATTTTAGGCAGACGAACAAAGAACAATCCCTGCTTGATTGGAGAGCCTGGTGTTGGAAAGACTGCAATTGCTGAAGGGCTTGCTCAACGCATTTTTACAGGCGATGTGCCTGAAACGATAGAAGGGAAAAAGGTAGCCTTTTCCCATCATTTTGAAGCAAATATGCAATATGTTTCTATACATTGTATTTTGTTTAATTGATTCTGCAGCTAATGTGAACATATGAGCTTAGGAATAATCTTTTCTTCTTACATACACCTGTTTTGTTGTGTATGGTATATTTCTGCTGCTGTACATGAGGGTGCATGCACATGTTTGCCCTTTTTTTTGTTCATTTTACTTGTGCAGTCCCTTCCATTGGGTTAGGCACAATGTTAATGATTGAAGAGTATGCTTGATATTTCGGGTCATACTAGCACCAATATTATATTTAAGCATTCAAATTATTACCGAAGTTTGTAATCATCTGCTCTGATGCATACAGTAATTGAGCAAATGAACGAGCAAAGTATGCATTAAATATTTATACTTATTTGTTATACAGAATTGCAAGTGAATTAATCTCAGCTCACTGGTAGATGTAGATTAGTAGTAGTTTCAGAGTATATGGGGGACATTATCATACCATACTTTTCAAATTTTTTTCTGCGATGTTTCTGCAATCTTTTGATGAGATTGTGAAGAAATGATGGACAACAAATTTACCACAGGTCATTACTCTTGACATGGGACTTCTGGTTGCTGGCACAAAATACCGTGGAGAATTCGAAGAGAGATTAAAGAAGCTGATGGAAGAAATCAAGCAAAGTGACGAGATAATACTCTTTATTGATGAAGTTCACACTCTGATAGGAGCAGGAGCAGCTGAAGGTGCTATCGATGCTGCTAATATTTTGAAGCCAGCATTAGCAAGAGGTGAATTACAGGTGTGTAGATAATATTACATTATCCTATGTTGTTATCTGTTTTCTTTTCTTTTGGGTTTGTCCGGTATCATTTTTCTTTTGCCCCTTCAACTGTGATTTTCAGCACTCTTGCTTGTTTTGAGGTTGTTACAACTAACTTGTTATGGTAAATTTCAGTGCATTGGAGCGACTACACTTGATGAATATAGGAAGCACATTGAGAAAGACCCAGCCCTGGAAAGGCGTTTCCAACCAGTGAAAGTGCCAGAGCCAACAGTAGATGAAACCATAGAAATTCTCAGAGGACTTAGGGAACGATATGAGATCCATCATAAACTTCGTTACACCGATGAAGCACTGATCGCAGCTGCAAAGCTTTCATATCAATACATCAGGTTTGTGAACTGTGAATAAGGAAATGTCGCATACTCACGTCAGCTGATCATGTAACAAAAGTACTAGAAAAGTACTCTGCAACCTTATATCACATTTCAGAAAAATGTGCACTTCATGTCTGACCATGTTCACAGATGATTTACCTTTGCTCTATGTTGCATCCTTATCATCACCTGACAGCACATTTTGTTTGCAGTGACCGTTTTCTCCCGGACAAGGCAATAGACTTGATTGATGAAGCAGGTTCCCGTGTTAGGCTACAGCATGCACAGGTACAAGTATCCCAAGTCATCTACTGTCATTTATTTTGATGCTTAATTTTTGCATGCCCTAAACAATTCTAAATGGAACTTCCGGTTCAGGTTCCTGAGGAAGCAAGAGAACTTGATAAGGAGCTCAAACAAATCACAAAACAGAAGAATGATGCTGTTCGGAGCCAGGATTTTGAAAAGGTAAGTGGCATAAGATTTACTAAATTTGACATCACTTTCAGATTTGTGTTGCAACTTAAATGTTGTACTAGGCCTCCTGGTAGATCATAGTACTTCATAATTTCCATCCACCATAACTTTTCTATTGACAATGCTCACTAGTATATACAAAATATTTACCTATATAGTTTTTTTGTACAGTTATTTACCTATGTAGTTGGCAGATGGCAAATACTTTAGGATGATGCAGCAATTCTTGTTCTGTTCATTGCTTATCTTATTTGAGTGAAGTTCTCCATTTATGTTTTAAAATGTACTAGAACAACAAGTTAAAAAACAAATTGTTCTGTATTTTTGGAAATAATTACCAGTGACAGTAAAATATTCCTTAATCTGCATTTCACTTGTCTTTCCCTCTGCCTGTTCTTTTAATTACTTTTCCTGCTTTCATCACATGCGTTGACGCCTATGCTCTGCCTTTCATGCCTATACTTTTGTTTACTTAATTGCATGCACCTTTTTTTTCCTGACGCTTATAGCTAATTTCCTTTTTTTATGTCTTGCCATTAGGCTGGAGAGCTGCGAGACCGTGAAATGGAATTGAAGGCGCAGATAACAGCCCTCATTGACAAGAGCAAGGAGATGAGCAAAGCAGAGGAGGAATCTGGAGAGACAGGACCTATGGTTAATGAAGCAGATATCCAGCACATTGTATCGTCATGGACTGGCATTCCAGTGGAGAAGGTTTCTAGCGATGAATCTGATAAGCTTCTTAAAATGGAAGAGACTTTGCACAGACGTGTCATTGGCCAAGATGAGGCTGTTGTAGCAATTAGTCGCTCCATCCGCCGTGCTCGTGTGGGCCTCAAGAACCCCAACAGGCCAATTGCAAGCTTTATTTTCGCAGGTCCCACTGGTGTTGGGAAGTCAGAGCTCGCAAAGGCCCTTGCTGCCTATTACTTTGGCTCTGAGGAGGCTATGATCCGGCTGGATATGAGTGAATTTATGGAGAGGCACACAGTGTCCAAGCTGATCGGTTCGCCTCCAGGATATGTTGGATACACTGAGGGTGGCCAACTGACAGAGGCAGTTCGACGGCGGCCATACACAGTTGTGCTCTTTGATGAGATTGAGAAGGCACACCCTGATGTCTTCAACATGATGCTCCAGATTTTGGAAGATGGGAGGTTGACTGACAGCAAGGGAAGGACGGTGGACTTCAAGAACACCCTCCTGATCATGACCTCAAACGTTGGGAGCAGTGTCATCGAGAAGGGTGGGCGCAAGATTGGTTTTGACCTCGACTCTGATGAGAAGGACAGCAGTTACGGCAGGATCAAGAGCCTCGTCATCGAGGAGATGAAGCAGTACTTCCGCCCTGAGTTCCTCAACCGTCTTGATGAGATGATCGTCTTCAGGCAGCTCACCAAGCTCGAGGTCAAGGAGATTGCGGACATCATGCTCCAGGAGGTCTTCGACCGACTCAAGGCCAAGGACATCAACCTGCAGGTCACTGAGAAGTTCAAGGAGCGGGTGGTGGATGAAGGCTACAACCCCAGCTACGGTGCACGGCCGTTGAGGCGGGCTATCATGAGGCTGTTGGAGGACAGCCTTGCGGAGAAGATGCTTGCTGGGGAGGTCAAGGAGGGTGACTCTGCCATTGTGGACGTTGACTCAGAGGGGAAGGTCGTCGTGCTCAATGGCCAGGGCGGCATTCCGGAGCTCTCAACTCCTGCGGTCACCGTTTAGATCGTACGTAACATAACAGATGACAAAATAGTTGAGTTTTCGTTTCAAACACATTATCATATAGCTAGCGGATAACTGTGTATATGTAGTGGTATAGTCGAAGAAAAAATCAATGCTGCCTTTGAGTTTCCTTTTCGAATTCAAGTATTTTTGTCTCTGTGAAATCAATCTCACCTGGAATGATAACGTGTAGAAACTAGCTAGTTACGCTTGATTTTAAGTGATGAGGTCTGGAATGATATTGAATTAAACTAAAGTTACCATCTGATGCACGAGAAAATACCAAATAAACATTATGACATCGTTGATTCACAAGGGAACTGATGGTAAAACTGAATATTAGTGCTGGCGTATACCGTTGACTGAGTAAAATTTCCCACAAGACCATTTGTAAGTGAGTAAAATTTGGTCATTTGTAAGTTGTAACGCAAAACCATGATATTCAAAAAATAATCTGACATCTGCACAATGGTTTGAATTTCCCACATGACTTTCATATAACCATAGAATTGATCATTTTGACATGATAGATTGCCTACATTGCTAGAGGATTCGTAGTGGACAATCCTTTTGAGTTGAAGTTTGAATCTTGAGGCTGCTGCTAAAGGAAATGTATCTACTAGCTATTTCGAATCTCTAATGTAAAAAAAATGTATCTAGCCATTACTGACCAAGCAGGTCAGCGCCGGGAAATCTATTCATCGCATATGCGATTTCCCGACGACACATCGCAGAAGCACTGTACATCTTCTTCCTCGAGCCACGGCGGCCGGTGAGGGGTTGCGAGCTAGGGGGGAGGGGGTGGCCGGGGTCCGGGGGTGGTATGTGGGGGGAGCGGCCGGCGGTGGCCGGGGTGGTGGCGGGTGGCGGCGGCCTTTAGGTTTCGGGTTGCCGGGGTCCGGGGCGGCTCCATGGCCTCCGGCTATAAAAGAGGAGGGGGCCGGGGGCGGCGGTTCGGCCGGCGGAGGGTGAGGCAGCGCGGGAGCGCCGCCGGCCGGCCGGGGTCGGACAACCGGTGGGCGGTGGCCGGCGGCGGGGGCGAGGCGGTGGACGGGCGGCGTGCTCGGTTAGGGTTGGCAGCGGCGGAGGCGCCGGAGGCGGCGCCGGAGCCAGGGGAGGCGGGGGATGGCGGGGGAGAAGAGGACGGAGCGGAGGACGGCTTCTGCGACAGCTCCGCGCGAGCTCGCATGTGCGAGGAATAGACACCCCGGTCATCGCAAGTAAATCTTTAATGTAAAAAAAACTAGAAAATGTATCTAGCCCTTACTGACCAAGCAGGTCAGCGTAAATCTTCCTCCTGGACTCGATGAGCCTCTCCATCTCACGCTTCGCCGCTGCGCCGCCATTGTCGCCGCTCCTCCTGAGCTTGTCAATATGGTTGTCGATGCTTTTGATCTGCACACAAATAAATCTCCATTGTCACTACACTGATCGATTAGTAAAGCTAGGAGATCGATTAGGACGAAGCTATTAGGTCATGAACTGGATGGTGAGTACGTACTTTTCGGTGAGGCCAGCGAGGTACGTGGAACCTGCGGCTGGTGGTCTTGAGGACGGTGGCGCAGACGCCGAGCTGCCTGGCGGCCTGGGTCATGGGGAGGTGGAAGTAGCGCGCCAGGTCGCTCAGCTGCAGATTGCTCGCCCTCTCCCTCTGCCAAACCGGATCAATCAACTGATGGTCATCAGACGCAGTATTATTTCTTAACATATACTACTGTGTATGAGAGTACATTAATTAGGTCAGCCTCTTTTATCTCTTCCTGCAACCAGGAAAAGTTTAAGTGTATGTCTATACAAAACTACCTGGATAGCGAGTGCACTCCTGCCAACCTGCTGGCGAACCTCTCGTTGCTCCTGCTCGTTACCAGCACTTGGTTCAGATGGCCCTATATATTTGAAGTGGTTGATTTTGCTTGTAACTGATAAACTGAATACGCATGCAACAACTAAAACCGTATCATAACCTAATAATTAATGTAAAGAGCAAGAAAAAGAGCTGATGGAGGAGTGGGTAGATGCACAATATCCAACCTGCTGCTGCAGGCAGGTCACCTTGGTCGATGAGAACATCTTCAGCAGCTGCACCGGCAAGTTCTTGCTGCCCCTGATCACCACCACCACCATTTCCGACTGCTCCTGCTCCTTCACCACGGCAGTAGTCGCCGCCGCCGTCAGCGTTGCCGCCGTAGTAGTTCATGCTGACGCAGAGGGCGTCGTGGAACGCCGAGATCGAGTCGTGGACTACGGCGTAGCCTCCGCCGGCGCGCCGCTGCGCGTAGTCCGTCAGGTAGTGCTTCACCCACACGTAGTCCCGACCCCTGAAACTGCAGTGATGCATGCCCTCGCTTCAACCAAATAATATAAACTGCTTGCTGCTTGTAGATGATGCCTGTCGAGTTGGAATTTATTTGAGTCTCTCCAATAAACTTACTCGATGTATGACTGATGCGTCAGTGCTGTCGCCATGCCCTCGGAGTTGATTCGATACACATCCAGGGTTGCATGGTAGAACACGCCGGAGGCCCCATGGACACAAAGCTTCGTCGCCTCGAGCCCTAGAAATTCAATTCGTCATCACGTACATGTATGATTAAGCATCTGTGTTTGATCGGCATTCAGATTGTCAGTACGTGCGTCTACCATTAGAGTGCAGAACTTCTCGCAGTACTTGGCAGCCGGAGCAATCTAATAACGCGTTCTCGTCGTGCGCGGCCGCCGCCGACGTTGATGCGGTCGCCGATGTGCCAGCGCCGCCGCCGACGTACTGCGTGCTGCAAGGACGATCGCCGGCGACAGCGGCATCGTGTGCAGGAACCCTGCTGTCGACGGAGTTGTTGTTCAAATAGTTAGGAGCCGGCCACTCCAGGAGATTGTCCTGTGCCACCGCCAGTGGCGCCGGGTCGAGGACGACGGCGGGCATGTCGAGCAAGTACATGACGTCGTCGTCGAAGTCGTCCTGCACAAGGAGCGGGTCGTAGGGC